>NW_024501459.1:13317172-13917172 GCF_017590055.1 Onychostruthus taczanowskii
GGGCGGGCGGCATCCCCGCTCCGCCGCGGCGGGGTCGGGAGCGCCTCGGAGCGGGCGCAGCGGCAGTGGCGGGGCCGGGCTGTGCCGGCGGGGGTTACATAGAGCCCCGGCTACACGCCCAGTGCAGTGTGTGCGGCCGGGGGGGGAAGGATGGATCTTGGCACTACGCGTGGAAAGAGCCGCTCATCCGCGGGGAGGATATCCTTAAAAAAAAAAAAAAAAAGTCACTGCGTGCTGTGGAGTCGCTTTTTCAGAGGAGAGCGGCTCTGCTTGAAAGCTGATGCGCTGCCCTTTCGCTCCCTCAGCTGCCCTTGGATGGGTTGTGGAAGGCGGGACTGCCAAGAGGGCTCTGTCTCCGGTCAAGGGTTACCCCCGGCTGCTGGCCTGGGCTCAGAAGCAAAAAAAGGTGGATGGTTTCTGCCCTGGTCGTCGTCTACACCCTTTCCCCCCACCCGCACTCTTCCCCAGCAAAATGAGTCTGAAAGGATTGAGAAAGAATGGTGGATGGCTCAGGAAGATGTTTCAGCCTGGAAGACACCCAAATTCTATAAGGCAAATGTGTAGAAAGATGTGCTTTTCTTGGTAAATTCAAAATACAAAAATTTTCATGTGCAATTCAAAAGGCTTGGAATAAAACAGGGTATTAAATATCTTAGTAATGTTCCCGTCACATCTCCAGCCCAAAAACTTTCTGAGTTTTGAGATCTACATCACTCTTCCTGCTCTGCATGAGCACAGAGAGCTGATTCCATAACCCCTTTCTTCTCACAAGAGTGCTTTTCTAAGGGGAGATAGATATTGAGGTGAGAATATTAAGGAGCAAATATGTGGAATGCTCAGGATAGTTTGCTCCCATTCTCTTGAACTGAAATTGTGGTGCTTCCTTCCTGTGTGAGGAGGTCCTTAGTCCCCTCTATTGTCTGTAAATTAGACTCTGCTTTAGATTGGCTATGCATTTCTCATTTCTTTTTCTTTGGAAAAGAATTTAATCAATTCTTCTTCACAAGTATTCTGTTAAGACTCAAGAGAGAGGAGGTTTTCCACCCCTTCAGGTTTGAGCTGCTTGATTTCACTAATGATTACCCAAGACTGCGATTTGGGCAGGGATCAGTATCAACACGGCTCCACACAAGGAGCGCCTGTACTTGCTTGTTCCTTAAATGAGTGCCAGGTTGGATGTGATGTATTGTTCAGTTCTTGAATTTGAACAAGGATTTTGCCTCTTTCATGGCTAAATTGTCTAGTTCTTATTGTGCCTTAAGTTGTCACTTTTTTGCTTGTTTTCATTTACTGTTGTCTTTTTTCTCTTCTGTCAAATATTGTCTGAAAACATCTCTGTGTTTTTCAATTTGCTGGCATGTGTGACTCAGAGAATGTCACAGGATTCTTCTTTTGGTGGGAGATTAGTACCTGATGTAATGCAAGCAAATTTGTGAATATCTGTTCTGTGGTCTGGTATTTAAAGACTCGCACTTTCAATAGTCAAATGTGTTGAAAAAGCTGCACTGTGAAGCTCCAGTCACACAAAACTGCGTCACCAAAATCAACTTTCCTTCTAGGCAAGTAGTTCTTCCAGTTTCTTACAATAGTACATGTAGGTTCACAAAACATGATAGTTTATGCAGATTGTCAGGGCACAAAATATAAAGGAAATACTTCTTTAGCTTCTTCGTTTATGTTAGTTTTCTGGCTGAAACTCAGGAAAACTGGTGGCTGCTTCAATTTCATTTTTTTCTTTAAATAAGGTAATTGATGGAAGAAGTCAGTATAGCAGCTTAATGGAAACATGACTGAAAGGTGATGCTGCAGTCTTTTACAGGAATTTTGCTCTTTTCTTCAGTAGTGGCAAGATTTGATTTTTTTTTAATTTTATTTTTTTTAAGATGAACTCTGCTAAATGTATGGGAAAGTTTTTATTCAGTCAAAGTGACAGATAGATGGTGTGATCTGTACTTTGCCCCATATCATGTTTAGATCCCAATCAATCTCTCTTACGTGACCTAACCCTGGACTGCGGCATAAACTTGTGATAAAGATGTTATTTGATGTAATTGTATGTAAAATATTCAAACTTTTTCTGTAAGTTATAAGTGTTTTTAAAAATATCTTGAATCACTATATGCATTTTGTTTTCAAAGTGTTTCTTTTAGTGATTTAGGATTATTTTGGGGCTTCTTTCTGAAAAGATTACCTGTCAAAAGATCAAATTCAAGTGTTCAGAAGAATTCTGTATTTTTTTAAAGGAAAAACAAACACCAACCAGTTGAAAAATTAAAAGAAGGAATTTAAGATCAATTATGTGATATATAATATCACATAATATCATCTTAACAACCCATTTTAATCAAGAAATCATGAAAAGAGTCCTGAACGTATAAAAGTCTATCCCAGCTGAGTCTTACCTTGTTTAAATGATTGGTTTACCTGCTTTGCAAAACACAGTTGATGCCGAGCTGTAATAGACTTCTCCCTCTGGAGTGGAATTAAGCTGCAGCTTCTCTGGGGCTGTGGGTAAAAACACTGGAGGTAGAATTAAACTGAAATATTTCTGTAGAATTTCCAAGGCATTAAGTGTCCCACTTCACTTTCATACCTGGATAATTTACAGAGCTGACTGTTTTAATAGGAGATATATTAGCTTTATTATGTAGATAATTTGACTAAGTAAGATTCCAAATAAGCAGCCTCTGGAAAGATGTAGTCCAAGGCAGGGCATTGCTGCAAATGTGTGTAACTTTCTCTTTCACACTATTTTTGAAAATAACTTTTTAAACCATAAAAGAGAGTCCTGCAAATTGTGTATCTAACAACTGAAAGGCACCAGTAATTTTAGCTGGTTTTGTATGAACATATGTCACGTTCAATACATTTCCTGAGGACAGTTTCTCTAAACGAGTTTAGATTTAGAGATCCTCCTGACATGGTCAAATTTATTCTTAGAAAAGCAGGCATTACATATTAACCTCCACCAGAATACTGATATTGCCACATGAGAATTACATGATTGCAAAGCACATAATTTCTTGTTAAAATTCAGTTCTCCAAAGACTAAGTACTTCTGGGATTGTTGCTGTCTTTTCCCAGATGTTGCTTGTCAGCTTGAAAAGCTCTTTTGATCATGACTTTAGATTTGATCTTAGGCTGCTTGCAAACTTACATTACCATTAGTGAATTATTGTATTATTGAATAACATTGGTTAAAAAGTTATAAATACTTTTATGTCTCTTTGGAATAAAAAGTATGTGCTCCAGTTGCCACAAACTGGTGGAGTTCAGGAAAGTGAGAGCACTGTTATGCTCTTATTTTTAAGAATAAATATGTCTGATAGTTAATTTTTTTGTAACTAACTGGGGGAAGGTGGGGAAAAAAAGAGACATGTTGGTCCCTCTTCCTTACACTAAATAAATCTGAACCCACAAGAGATTCCCTACTTAGCTGGGATTCAGAGTTATGTTTATTGTGCACCCAAAACCCTCATTGATACTCAGGTCTGGAAAGTTCTAATCTTCTGCTGTATTTGGGCTAGACGAAGGGACCTGATATTACCATTGCACTAGAACACCCACTTTTTATTAATTATTGTTGCTACTTTTTGTGTACAAATTGTTTGTCCTGTCACTGAGATGAGCACTGAAAAAACCACGTGAACTGACTGATAAACAGGTTTTAATGTGGAATTATACCTTACGTTCTTTCAAATGTAATGTATGGGTCTATTTTTCTTTGGCAAGAATTAAAGAAAAAAAAATATTTCTGGAAAACTATTAAGATAAGATTTGTGGACGTGTAGGAAACTCACAGGAATGTTATCAAGCTGCAGAATAGATGGGGTAATTACTTTCTCTTCCTGTCTTGCTGTGCAGGAAGATGCCAATAAAGATTTTATCAAGAGCAATATGGCAAATAAGCATATTTTGAGAAACACCACTAGGAAGGGGAGATCTCCCAAGGGCAGCATTACCATTGTTGAGGAGATGGTGGCAATCAGGCTCCTCACTCCTGGCTGCCAGGGCACTGCCCCAGAGCCCAGTGCATGAATCAGGCTTTGCCCCAACTTCCCCAGAATGGTGCCTGGGGTGTGCCCAAAACCCAGCTGGGACTGTGCCCCTGGGTCACATCACGGAAACCCAGCTGGGACTGTGCCCCTGGGTCACATCACCGGCTGCCATCAGCTCCAGAGGGACAGTCCTCCTCACCACGCCAGGTTTTGAGCTGATTCTTGTTTGTTTCAGTGCCTCAGATGAGGCTGAATGTGAGAGAAATGGATATTTCAGCCAGGAAAAACTATGAAAATCCTGTTGCTGCTTTAGTGAGGCACAGAAGAGAGAAGGGGTTGGGTGTTGGTTTCTGTCAATGCATATTCTTCTACTTTTCCTACTTTAACAAGAGCCTTTTAAGGCATATTCTTCTACTTTTCCTACTTTAACAAGAGCCTTTTTAGGCAGGAGGGGAGGTCTGGTAACAGCAATAATCATTGCAGATATTAACCCATATTGAAATTATGACAATTTCATTGTATTTCAGGGTTGTGACATTTCCTTTGGGTTTGGTGTTGTGCTTTGAAGAGTTTATTTTCCAAAATCATAACAAAATATTTTTTATTATTTGAGTAAACCTATGTGTCTTAGTGGTCTTTCTTTTTACAATGTTATATATAAGTACAAAAATGCATTTATTGAACTTTTTAATTTTCTCCTCTCCTTCATTGCCCATTATTTGTTTAGAGAAAATATGGTTAGTGAGTTGATTCAGATGAACTGTCCCTGAAATAGTACTCAATTTCTTCCAGTTTTTAACTTTTCCTTTTTTTTTTTTTTTCTTTTAATATGCTTTTAAATTTATTTTTTTTTAAAAAAGAACTGGAAGTCTTCCTCCTGGTTTTAAAGGCAGCCAGAAAATCATCCTGAAAAGTCGCTGCAACTTAATTGGAGCCACTGTGGTAGGGAGTAAAATTAAATATCTACAAATTTTTTAGAAGCAGAAGACTACCTGAGGAATGAGTGTCAGGTCTTAAATCTTAGAAAGATGATACAGGTGCTAAAGGTTATTTTTATCCTTACTTTGGATTAATAAATGTCTGTGTTCGATTGCAGTTCCAATAAAGGGTTTAGGTCTGTTCCTAAATTAATTAAAATACATTTTTTCTCCATCTGAAAGCGGAATTGGAGGGGAGGGTTTGTTAGTTTTTCTTTGTTTTTTCCTGTAAAATCTCTTCTCTGATTAAATGCTTATTTTAGGAAGAAATATTCTGTGTCCTTCATACATAACATAAAGCTGACTCCTTTTTCACGGTGTGAAAACTTACATAAGTATGATGAATTCTGTGAACTTCAGGGCTTTTTGATTTTGCTAATGATACCTTTCCAGCCTTGGTATGGTTTTACTTTATCAACTTTTACTTGATTTAAATCCATCCACTTAAAAACCTTATGAGACTCTTTACTATCAAGAAGCTGTATTTATTGCATGATGGCAAACTATCCTGAAGAGGAACCCTGTTCTTAAAACTAATTTAATTTTTAAAAAATCTATACAAATGGTTTCAATACAATACAATGGTATTAAATAGAGAACTCTTATTTTAAGTGTGGATTTTGTGGGCCTAATCCTGCAACCTGTGCCTGCTTAGCCCCAGTTTAACATGCCTAGCATAGATACTTATTTGTAAGCAAAAGATTAATTTGCAGGTTTGGAACTTGAACTTTGAAATTTCCACTTTGAAGATTTGAATTATTTCTTACATTTATTTTGCTGCTGTCTGAAGTTGCCCTGAAATAATTCCAAATACATCTCTATCTTTAAAGATTACAAATTATGTTGTAATAGAGGTGGAAACCATTACAAATGTGCCTTTGTTCCTTGAGTGTGTGATCTGTGTGTGGTTAGAGTGGGAGGGGGTGATTACAAAAGAGAAAAACTACAATTAAAATATGATCTAATAATGCAGTTTGCCCAATATGCATTGCCTGGCAAATCAAAACAGTCAGTGCACGCTGAGACTTGAATTTCTTTTTTTAACAATGTGTGCTTATATATTACATGAAGATCTAGTCACAGTATTTTGTAAGAACAGTGTGCAGGGACTGTGTTTTTTGATTTATGTATCCATTTTAAAGGGCTGAATTTGAAATAGTGACTGGATATGTATGTGCTTGTTCTGAGATATTTGGTTTGTGTTGTTTCCCTCAGCAGAGATAACGCCACCAGCTCTAAAAAGTGACCTGAAATTATTCTAACCTACAGAAAATGGATCAAATAGTGATGTGAGCTATGAAATGAAAGGGAAGAAATGAGTGAGTGCCAGTAATAGATCTTTTTTTCATTGTTTTAAATTACATTCACAAATTTTTCCCAAAATATTCAACAGTGACATTTTTCAGAATGATGATGAAGGCTCAAGCTAAAGATGTTGAGACTCTCCATGCCTTGCATCCACAATTACTACTATTTAATACTAGTCTTTAATAGACTGTTGTGATTTCAGAAACATATTCTTGAATGTCCCACCTTGCATTAAAGATTTGGGTCTCTTTCAAGGTATTAAAAAGGCATGTAATTATGAAGAAACAACACCAGTAAGGGATGCAGCTAATAAAGGCTGGTATATTAATAGTAAAGGCTTCCTGACTCTGCAGTTTTTAACCCCTTCCTCTCTACAGGTATTAAAGAAATATACTATACATCTCTTAGTTCTTATCCCTGGTTTATTTTTGAATTCTGGGCTGTACAGTTTTGGAAGGAAAAATAACTAGACTGTAATTCACAAGTTATTTCACAGAGAGAGATCCATTTTGCCACGTGTTTTATTTAATGTGTTTTTATAGAGGCAGTGAGAAGCTGTGGCATTTTCTCTGTGTGTCACACCCAGCCTTATCTGGTATCTTTCCTGAGCCAGATGATACAATTTAGTGCCTTTTGTCCGTGTATGGCTAAGATTAAGGCAAGGCTGTGAGTGAGGCTGTGAGCAAGGCAGCTGAAGATGTGTTTAGGTAAGACTGTGTGACCGGGACATTTCAGGAGGTGAATGAGGGTGTCAGCTGGGAGTTATGGGTCTCTTTGGGAATGCTAGTCCACCACTGGTGACCTGGGCCCTAAATCAGGAGGGCTTGTGGTGGAATTGCCATATCTTCCACAGAGGCAGAGCCTTGCAGATGTTGTGACATCATGCACACTGCCTCAGCTGCTTCTGGAGAACAGCCTGGCAAGAGATCCTGTGCCACAGTGTTCACACATTTGTGTTGAGATCCCTTAAGGGACTTCTGGTACAGCAAATGCAGCCTTACTTGGGGTGCTCCTGGGAAAAATACCAGTCTCAAATCCATGGGACATTCTTCTTGCACTTATCCTGCCCCAGTGTAATATTCCTGTGCCCTGCTCTGGTTTTTTTTGAATGCAAATACTTTGCCCAGTGGTGGTCATAACACATTTTGTGAACCTGGACAAGAGCCCTTCCCAGTGCCAGCTGGTGAATATACTAGCACCTTTGCTTCCATGGGTTTGGACTGAGGCATTGAGGAGATGTAAGGACTACTTCCACTAGTTGCAGATCCTGGGGCACAAGCTCAAATTGCTATCCCCTGCATTTTCCTGGCGTGTAAACCTCTCCTCAGTGGGAATCAGAGCTCACTGTTACTGTTAGGCAGGTAGAAGAATGGGAACTTCCTTGGTTTGTGTGCTTTTAGGAAAAGAGTTTGTATTTGAGTCTAGGAGACAGATGCAAAGAAAGTACCAAATTTTTAGGTTCTTGTAAAGGTATAAAAAAAATTTTACTGTTGTATAAACCAAGACACCTTAGCTTGTTAGCACTTGGAGATGGTAAAGAGAGAATGGGCCCAGAGGTTGACTCAGGGTCTCAGTAGGGAGATAACAAGGCCAAGTCAGCTCAGGCATTGACCAGCCTCCCCTAGTGGAGGGTGTCCCTGCCCACAGCAGGGAGGTTGGAAAAAGATGATCTTTAAGGTCCCTTCCTAGCCCAAACTATTGTGTGAACTCTATTGTTCCACAGCAGCCAAGGACCCTGAAGCCCCGCTCCTGCTGCCTCTCCACAACTGAGTAAAATAGCAGAAACAAACCAGTGCTATCCAAATGGGTTACAAAATTGTTTAAAAGCCAAGTTTGTCTCACAAGAAGTGTTTTAGTTGATAAGTGGAGCATATGAAACTGTGAAGACAACATTACCTGAGAGTTCAGACTGAAATACCAGAAGTACATTCCTTTGGTGGTGGATTGCATAAAGAACAACATGAGGACGTAATGGTGCATGGGCAGCACTGTCATCACCCCCAGTAAGACTCCATCTCCCAAGGACTGACTTCTCTTGGGCTGGGCTCTCAGTGCACTTTGGCATGTGGCTATTAGTGTGTACACAGCTTACCAAGAGCTGCTTAGTGCATGGGAAATGCTAGGAATTACCAGCTTTTCCATTTTTCTCCTTCAAAGATTATCAGTCTCTTCCTATTCTGCCCTTCCTGTTCATACTGTTTGGAGTCAACGTGTGGCACAAGGCTGTAACAAGTCAAGTGACAAGTGTGCTCTGGTTGTCTAGAAGCCACCTGAGGAAGGATTTTGGAAGAACTTTTAACCAGGTTAAAAGTTAACCAGAAGCTTAAGCTCCTGGAAAACTGCCTCTCCCTGACATTGTCAAAAGATCTTTTTGGCCATTCACCTGTAAAGAAGCCCTCCATTGTCGGTAACTTCTGACTTGGCAAATTACCTAAGAGCCTGTCAAGAAAACTTACATCCTACCTTTCAAGCTTGTCTACATCCTAGATGGAGATCTAGCCAGGCATTGACCAGAAATTGCTGTCAGAAATTGTTCAGAACAAGACAGGACAGCCCCAATAGGGAGGGGGAACTGGAAGACATCCTGCTCCTTGCCTGGGGAGGTGTTTCCAGCATAAGCCTCAGAAAGCGATCTAGACATTTTCCACGAGGCACATCTATAGAAAATTCAATGGAATGCCAGCTTCCCTCCCTTGGATGTCTGGATTCAGTGGGATACCTGCTTCTCAGATCCTTCTGGTGACAATTAAATATATTATTTGCCCTTTTCTAGATGTATTTCAAAAAGATGTCAGGTTCAGAAACTTTAGAAGTGCTCAGGATTGTCGAGATTGGAGTTACCCCTTCTAAGCCCTGGAACACAGCTTGGGTGAGTGGTTTAGGTAGAACAAGGAGGATTATCCAAATGCAAGGCAGTGCCAGACCAGCTGGTAAGAAAATTTTGTCAAATACTCAGGGATTCCTGTTCATTCCTGTGCCCAGGGTGTGCACCAGGGATGGATGGCTTGGTGTGCCAGCCTGAGAGGGCTGAAAGGTCACTGGCTCCATGGGAGTGAGTAAGTGTCCCATGTTCACAGGGAGCTGGGGTGTGACTACCTCCCCTTCCCACATTTTCTGCACAATTTGTGGGCACAGGGGAGTAGAAGGCTACAGCATTTTGCTTTTCACTCCAAAAACATTGTTGGAATACTTTTTGGTTATCTTGCCTCACCACAGACACAAATTAATGATTATAAATAAGGCAGATTCATATTTCTTTTAAAATAATGCTTAAAAGTACAGCAAGAAGGTAAAGTGTACATGATTTTTCTGGTGCAACACTAAATACTAAAATGTTGGACATCCCCTTTGGAAAAGCTTATGGGCTAGCCTGTTTTTTCCCCTTATCAGTTCTCCTCACTCTGTAGGGAGCCTGCCAGAATGAAATTAGTCTGGTGATAACTTCTTCAGAGATAGCCTAAAACACAGATGTGAATCTGGTTATCATGGCAGGAGATGTGCTGATGCTGAGTAGCATGGAGGTGGGGTTGGTTCATGACTTTCCTGTGCTGACTGTCCCAGGGGTAGGGGATGAATCTCTGCTGGCCTGGGCCGTGTGTGCCTGTCAAGGACTGAGGCACTGCTCAGCACCTTGACCTCTTACAATGTGTTGGCATCACTGTACTCAAAGAAAACAAGGAAAGAAGTTGTTTGAGAATAAAATGACAAAGCCGTGCGTAAGTGTGCAGTGTCAGCCACAGCCAGCTCCCACATAGGTTTTGCCTTGTTAAATTACATCTCCACACTTGGCTGTTCCTGTCTGAACAGGGGCACCAAATAAATGGGAGGAGAAGGAGAAGGAGTGGGTGGTCTGGAAATGACTTTCAGCTTTCAGGCAGGCAGCTCTCTGCATGATGCTCTGGGTGTGGGACAGGCTGTGGTTGTGCCACATGTGAAACACTGCCACGTGCCACATGGCATTCAGGCACAGTAAGCAACTAAACAAACCAGTGAGACAGGTGAGAAATGTGCTGCAAGGGGTTTGGCAGCGTGTGTGAAGGTGCAGTGGCTGCTGCACAGGTTTCCGTGCCTCACACTGATTTCTGGAGCAAGGCTGCAAGCTAAACAGTCTGAAAAAGCTTAAGGGGCAAGGAATGCAAGATACTTTAGCCCCAAGAGAATTAAATTGCTAATATGTTGCCTGGCTTAGCAGGAGAGATGCACCTGTTGGTGCTCTCTGCAGTGCTTGTGCTTTTAAAAATTAAATTGTCCATTTCTTACAATCTGAAAGCACTTTTGGAAGTGATGACTGAAATTATCATATGCGTTTTGGTTTTCAATATCTCTGTAATAAGTGCTGAAGAATGAGATTAAAAAATTTGCACAAGTGCAATAAAAGTGAACAAAGCATGTTTCTCTAAGTCAGATGTTTTTATCTTCTATTATAATCAGGATATCTCAAGTGTCATCCTTTACTAGTATCTTCACCAAAAAAGGTTGAACTTCTTTTTTTTTTTTCCCAAGGCTACTTTGGGGGGAGGAATTAGACTAGAACAGAGTTTTTAAGCTGAAACACTCCCTGCACCCACTCTCCAGATTATTTTTAGCATTAGTTATATGTAAAATTATTGATCCAAGATCTTCTTGGCTTCTGCTCTCTTCTTATGTCCCTTTACCTTTAAGCTGAATAAAGATCTCTGTTCCCAGCCTGACAATACTATTGATAGATCATTTTAGGAAAATTTAAGACAGGCTGGTTGACTTCTGAGAGGTGAAACACTAAAGAAAAATACTTGCTACGATGGAACTTGTTGCCCAGAGGTAGGAGAAAATTGGCATAGCTCACACAAAACATTTTAAATGTTCTAGTTAAAACTTGAAATGATCTGTCACCTGTAGCAAATATTTGTTCTGGCTTTTGCAGGTACCTGTCAGTGCTGGCTGGGTCTGCCTCTGTGCCAGTGTTAAAGGGTGGCCTTCCCATGCAGGTTTGGGTTGCTTACAGTAGGGTGGCAAAGAAGGAGCTGCTTTGGAGCAGCATGGAAGTAAGTGGCAAAAGCTTTATGGAAAGTGTTTCATTGTTCAACAGAGTTAGGGCCAAAATAAAAGGTGTTGCATATAGTGGAAACATTTGCATGCTGTTTCTTATGTAATTTATTATTTGTTTTGTCCTTTATCAACAAGTGGTTTGATTCCCCATCCTCCTTTTCTATAACCAATGAAGACTTTGTTTGCTTTCCCCTTTCTGTGTCACCTGTGAGATAGCTTTTTTGCCCTTGAATACAGATTGCCCATGAATACAGATTTGCCCATGGATGCAGACTGATTTCAGAGGTACATGTTTCTGAATAAGATATGTAAAAATATACCAGTAGAACGGCGAAGGCTGAAAGATGGCTTATTGAGTTTATAAACTGATAAACTGGGATGTGTATTGCTAGATGAACCCAGTGGCATTCACCACAGTGATTATTATACAGTTAACTGCTTCATCCACATGCTGCTGTCAGTGAGTATCATCATTAAAAATTAACACTCAGAATTACCACTGCTAAGTGTCCTCCTGATTGTTTCTCTGACATAGAAAAAGAAGCATGCAGACAAAATTGTCTTCTATCTAATAGGTAACTTGCCTCTTGCTCTGAAGAAAATGACCCATTAGGTAGCAGTAGTGCTCTATATTTTCACAAAGTATAAGATAATTATGGGATACTAGTATATTTCCATATGGGATATGGCAGGCTAATTAGAAACCAGAAGAATTATTTCTGTTACATGATTATTATCTCTGGTGGAACTTCAAGTCAAACAGTTCAGAAAGCCAAAAACTTCTGAATTCTGCCACTTAGGCATTGAGTAAAACTGATGGTCATAAAGCACCTGATATTTTTTAATTAAAATGCATAATTGCACACCTCAAGATGCCTTGTTATTTCAGATGCATTTGTAGAACAAAAACTGATTGAGTTCAGAATAAAGAAGATTTATTGAATAAAAGTGACCTTTTTTTTTCTTATCTGAAATCATATTGGAGAATTCTGAGTAGGTCTTTAACAAAGAAAGTTGCTTAAATTCAGCAGCTTGGAAAAAATGAGAACATATATTCAGTCTCATCTCCAAAACCACAAAGGCCCAGCAGTCATTCTGGGTCCCTGTTTTCTGCCTTCTGGTTTCGGTGGCTGGAGCACAGCTCAGAGGTTGGGAGACACACGCTCTGTAATCCTTGTTTAGTCCAGCAGATTTGGGCCAACACATGCAGCTGAAACTTGGCAGTCCAGGTACTGTGCAAAGTTAAATTCTGCATAGACATGTTTACCTTTTTGTTAGCTACAAAAAACACATTTGAAGGATTAAACCAAATACTGTGCTCTGATAAATGGAGATGTAGCCTTGCCAATTTGGAAACTTAAATGGCTGATAGTTTACACATCAGATTTGTACCGCAGTACAGAACTGCAGTGGGTAAGAAGCTTTCCCTGTTGCTCATCTCTGGCTTAGGCCATGTCAATAAAACTGCCAATAGACAGTAAATTAAACTGTCAATAGATGCCAGCTTAACAAGGTCAGATATGCTGTGTACTTCTAAAAGTTTTAGTAAGTATTCCTATAGCTGCTGGTTAATTTGAGATTGTAGCACTGTCTTCCTGTTGTATGTATTTATCTGAAATTGTATGTGCTTCAAAAATGAATTATGTGACTTTTCATAGTAGTTTAACTTCTACTAATTCCTTCCAAATGCACCAAACTTTCCTAATGTGCCATATTTGTACAGATGTCTCTTTCTGGATCCATATTCTTCATTCTTGGAAAGATAGAGTTAGGAAAAAAAAATAACCTGTGCAGAAATGGATTGTTTTCTGGAATACCTATTGTCTTCCTAATTAATCTAAAAGTTCTGGGCTATGAATCTATGCAGGCTACTACTCTGAGAAATGGGGGCATAATGATTTGATATGTGAGGGTGTAAACAGCTGACAGTGAAAGGTGCAAATTCTTCTTTTATAAACTTCAGTGATTCACTTATTTAATAACTTACTTCATAGTAGCACCAAGTCACACTATAATGCAGTGGTTGTTGGACACAGACCTGTAAAGCTTCTTTCATAGTTAAACCATAACCAATACTTACTGTTTGAATATTGCAAAAGCAGTGTTTTTGGAAAAGTAGAGGTTTTACTCTGTCATTTAATAGAGTACTTTCATGTGTAATGTGTTCCAAGTTATTGTATAGTTGATTTTTAGCCAATTACCAATTACCAGTATGCAAACACCCTGTCATAGTACTGGTAATACTTGGTATGTAGTTGCAGACTTTGAAGCATTTATAATCTCTACTTTTTGCCATTAGATCTTCTTCCTTTTTAGTGAAAGGATTATGTAGGTATTGAACAACTCTCATTTCAACCTTTTTTAATGCAAAAAAATAAAATATTTTTGTGGTCAGGAGGAAACAATTTCAAAGGCTCAAGAGAATAAATATGTGTGTTAAAACCAAGGCTTACAAACCTTAGAACTAGAATCAACTTAAGTCAGTTTTGGAAATGTTTAATTGTTGTCAGTACTTTACTGAAGAGAATTTATTTAGAGCCAGCTAACACTTGGCTTATAAGCAAATGTATTGTGTAAGGAGTCCTTTCCTACACACTACATCATCACTGCAGCCTCCCTTCTCTTAGCCTAATGCTATCTTTTAAGCATTGCTGCCAAAGGATTTCTATCTTGTTATCTCAAAATGCTGGTTTCATTGGTTGATATGAACAGCAAGCTGGCTAGCATGAAGATACACAGCTCCTCCTAGTTGGGTGGAAGAGACTCAATGCGTTGACAGGAGAATTGGCTTTCAGATAAGCTTGTGCTTTGTTGTAAATCAGATAATCAGTGTGAGAGAGGGGATTATCAAACCTTGCAGTTTGCATCCAACCTGATAGGCAAAGCTAGGAAAGCTAGCTTCACTCCCTGTTTTGGATTTTTTTCAGTATGTGGTGCTGTACTACCACCACTGTGCAGGGCTTAGGTCTATGTCTGAAATGTCCTAACACAGCTCTTCATTCTTCATGATGGCTTTTCCTAACTGAGCAGAACCAAAAATTGCTTGCCCTTTTCTAAATAGCAAAGGTCAAAAGTAAATGACACTATAGTGCACTTTTATTTTTATCCTCAGATTTGTATTGCCCTGACAAATTATGATATATTACGTTTATGATCATGTGTGAGTTGGTATGAGTCGTCATGTCTGAGTTTTGCAGAGCTTAAAAGAAGCACGAAGCACAGATGTTGGAATGGTGTTTTCTGGCAACGTTTCAGTGCCTTTATGTCTCTGAACATTATTCTGTGGGTTTGAAAAATGTAGCAAGAAAACATTTTTGTAGACATGGATGCTCTAAATATTTGTTCCTTGAAGGGTTTTGGAATTTCTGATGTGCAGAACACTTGCTGGTGGCCTTCAGACAGCTGGCTAATCATGTTGAGCAGGCACTGCTCCAGACACTTCGTGCTTACAGGATGGTGTCTCCTCCAGTTCTGCCGGGTAGACAGGGATCCTGTGTGACTGGAAATGGAAGTAGGGAGTTTTGTATATTCACTGTAATACAACCACGTCATAAAAGCACTTGAGAACTTCCATTCTATTATTAAACATGGGTAATCTCCCTGTAATGAAATTATAGCCACCCAGGCCCTCTCTTTCAATTAAAAAAAAACACAAAAACAAAACAAACCATTGCTTTTATGTGGTTTTATTTGCTCCTTTGCATATCCACTCTACTCCCAGGATTTTCAGGGGTTTTTTTGTGTTTATTAAACTTCATTCATCTTCTTCAGTTGTATGAGATGGCATTGTGATGGTCTAATACATGAAATATAATTTAAATAGATTTTCCCTAGCCTAATTATTGAGGATTTTATTATATAATAAAAACTCCATTTGTCTTTACTGTCAAGATTTTAGGTATATCCACGTGTGAATGATGTGGACTTTTTAAACAACTTTTCAGGATTGAAAATTGGTGACAGTATAACCCAAGAATTTCTGTAGTCTGGCCCTTCATTTCTGACCCCTTCACTGCAGAAAGAACAAGGAACAGGGAACAGCAAAATTACTCCAGGAGACCTACTCCTGAGAGGAGGTCAAACCCTGCTGGAAGTGTTTTGCACCAGTTTTTCCAAACAGGGTTACAGGTAGGGATGCTTGCTCTGAGGGAAAATGAGTCTATGTCCTCCTGACCCTGACCTGTAATCTTTCAAGTTCTTCTCAAACAAGGAAGGATCTCTCTGACAAGCTTCCTTTAAAAATAGGATTAAAAATTAAAGAATTACACTGAGAAGAGTTGTAAATGAAAATGGATTTCAGTTCTTCAGTGCAGTCTCGGTTCTTTACAGATTTTAGTTAATTAAGTGAGAACCAAAAGCAGATTCTTTCAGTCTTGGATACACCTCAAGATCAGCATCCCTCAGTAAGAATTCGTGGGAGAAAGATGACAAGCTGTCAGCACTAGGTAAAAATTATGGTTTATTTCAAAAGATACATAAGTGAAGGGTGTGACTAAGTAGTTGAGACTTCCAGGAAAGAGAGAGTCAAGAAATGAATCAGCAAACATGAAGGAAGAAAATCTAAAATGCCAAAGACCAGACATCTGTTATGAGATATGAATTGTTTTCTTGTCTTCCATTTCCACCAATTCTCTCCTTTCTCAGGCTACTCTGTGTCCTACTTTTGCAAATGTAGTGATTAGAAATATTTGACTATTCAAACACTTTGATTCAGAAATGAAGAGAGAAAACAAAAATATGCCATGAAATAAATTATGATGCTTATTAGTGTAAATGTAATACTGCAATATATTAATCTTTTTCACTCTTTGTTTCCAGTCTTCTAATTTTTTCTTTCTTTCTTTAAATAGGTTATCTGATACATCCATATATGTCAGATTAACAGAATTTTTACTGGTTACTTGACGTATTCCTGTTCATTTTTTTACTTTATGTGAAGTGCAAACTTTTATAAATAATTTTTGTTGGGAGACATGTCTGCAATTTATACTATTGAGAGCTATTCAATAGTAGTCCTCAAATAAGAGAATTTAGAGCAGCGATTAAGAGGCAGGATGTTGCATCAGCCAACATTTTATGCAACCCCAAATTAAAATTGTTTGAAATTGTTTGAAAATTAGAGCTGCTTGCCCTCTCTGAAGACTTGAGAGTAAAAGTGCTGAGAAAACAGATGGGGTAGGGAAAAGGAAGAAGGGACAGAGGAAAAGTAGGGATAGGTGAGTGGTTGTAGACCAGTCAGCTATCTCCAATTTCCAGATAAATTCTGGAATAACAATTTTAAATACTATAAGTACTTGAAAGATCAAAATGAGATGAATTATAATAAGCAAGTTGTGTTGAGCCAATATTATTTCTTTCTTTGTTAGGATAACATATTATTTGAACAGAGAGGAAGCTTTAAATTTAATCTGCCTTGAAGTTATTGGGGCTTTTGATACTGTTATTTATGACAGGCTTGTACAGTAAAAGAAATATGGCCAAGATAAGGTATAACTAGCTGGGTGAGAGACCTAGAATTCAGATTTCAAACTTGTCACTAAGAACACTATCAAAGATGTAGTAGAAAATATATTTTGGAAGGGTGTTCCCTGCTAACCCATGTATTGCCTGAGTAATGGAGGGTGTGCCTTGACACTGTGAGGGGTGTAGTGCATGCTGGAGGATAAATACTGCAAAAAGCCAGGATGAGCTAAGGTAGTTCTGGGAGCAGGAGAAGGAGAATAAGTATTTCAATAGGAAGATGTGAAAGATCTGCACCTGTAGCAGTAAGCCAATAAAAAGCAAAATAAGAGTTGGGAATGTGACTGTAAAGCAGACAATGAATAAACATCGACCTTTTCTGTACCATCTGTTTCTGTGCTTTTCCCATTACAACATGTGTGGACAGGGTAATTTTCTATTTTCTTCTGTCCTGTATGACCTTACCCTGATGGATCTGCCTTTGTACTTTGGACAGCCTCATTCTGTCCTTCATGCTTCAAAAAGATTTTTGCCCCTCATTCATTTCCTCCTTTCATTTCAAAGTTGTATACTTCTTGAGTTCAGATAATTGAGGACCTACAAGTGATCTCTTTTTAAGTTTCATCTTTTTTTTTTTTTTTTTGATTCAATTGCTTAATTTTTTTTTTTTTTTTTTTTTTTTTTTGTTATATTTTTTTTTCAGATAATTGAGGACCTACAAGTGATCTCTTTTTAAGTTTCATCTTTTTTTTTTTTTTTTTTTTTTTTTTTTTTTTTTTTTTTTTTTTTTTTTTTTTTTTTTTTTTGAGGTATACTTCTTTTCTGCCAGTGAAATAGAGTCAGTTCCTTTGAAGTGGTATCTTCCATCTTGGTGTCCCTTGCTCCTCTTCCTACGTTTTTTTCTTTCCCCGGAAATGCTAAACTGGCATATAATGGTTGTGCTACTTGACCTGCCTGTGTATGCTGATTCTCCTGGCAGCACTGCTGACCACTGGAGATCTTCTCTCAGGGTGTGCTCTCCCCAGGCACAAGGTAACAGGATATTCTTCCCCCAGCCATGCCTCCTCTGCCACAACATTCAGCCTACATCAATTGCCCAAGCCATTCTCAGCTATGTTATGTGGCCCAGGCAACCACACTTAGAATTTCCTACGTTTATGGGCTTCCATTCATATTCCTGCATTTCTTTCACTGGTACAGATGTCTGAAGTGTTTTGTAGAAGGACTGTTTGTTTTCATTCCCTTGCCAGCTTGTATTTTAAGGAATTTTAAGGGCTTATTTTAAAGGAATAATCAAGCCAGATCCCTTTCTCATTTCTAGGCAGAGAGGATTGGCAGATCATCAATAAAGACACTTCCTGTGAAGAGGGGAAATATTAGTGTTAAGGTGCTGTTGAAATACAGGTCTGGAGGAAGATGGCTTGAGCATACTCAAGAAAAATAAAAGTTGACAAAAACTGATGCATACAGTTGATATCAAGAGAGCAGAGATCCTTTGGAGCAAAAGGAAGCGAACTGGCTGATTATTGCCTACCAAAGAGGAAGAACAGGATTTACTCATGGTTAAATCTAAGACTGAGCACAGTGGGAAAGACCTCAATAAACCAATGGGTGATTGATATTTATAATTAGTTTGCAAATAACTTCAGGCTAGATCTTTGAAGATGTAGTCTAACCAAGATAAAAAAAACCCCATATTTCTGTGTTTTAGCCTTTAGTCTGTGTTGTGGCAGAGGCAAATAAAGATAAAAAGAAAATAAAGGTGTGGTAGCAATATGAAAATACTGTTGCTAGAAGGCTATTTGAGACAAAATAAAATGACCAACAGCACTTTTCAGTTCTGAGCTATAGCAAAGATTTTCAATACACTAAAGTCTGTCTCTCATACTCACTTTGTCTTTTTGTTTTTTGATACAAACGCTTTTATATCTCCTACATAATTAAAAACAAGAACAGATCTAGCAAAACCACACTAATGTGTTTGCTGATTCTTTGAAATTTGGAGTTAAAAAAGGTAGTTTTCTGGGGAGAGAAAAGACCATTTGTTTGATTTTAATTATTATTTAAAGAATTAACTAGTAGTTCCTGGTGATGTTTAGCTTATGTCCCCAAGAACTGATAACTCATTTTAAAATCAATGGTTGCCTAGTGACAAGCAATTATTATGTAATTTTATTACTTGCAGACAAATTAAATATTGTCTTGGCCTGTAATGATAGGCAGAAGCCTAAGGTTGTGATTTTATCAGAGTTTGGAAGTTTCAGCAAGACACATGCATTGTTTTTGACCTTCCTGTAAGCCTCTCACAAATTTCTTGTTATGCATGGAACAATTTCCATTATGCAATTTGTGTTTTTATTCAAGGGTGAAATAAGGAGGCAGTCTTGGGTTTTCATTTTGTTTTGGCTTTCTTTTTTTAATTCTCCCATATTTTAAAAACATTTCTGCAAGAAATAATATAGTTCCTTGCAAGTCATCTTTGCTGAGAACTTTTGCTGGCTGAGAACCAGCAGTACTGGCAGAATCAGTGTTTGCCACTTAATTCTTCCAGTTCATCTGAGTAAGAGGGTAAGGTCCTTGTAGATGTGAATTTGCTGACTGTGAGCTGCCTCCAAATGCTGAAAGAAAATATTGCAAAGGCCAGTCGCAAGAACAAGAATAATGAAATGAGTTCTTATTGAAACCAATGAGTTCTTATTGACTGAGCATCATTTGTGCTTTCACAAATTTGACTTATTGCAAACTAGATTCTTGACAAGCGGCACTTGTTTTTCTGAAAATTGAAAGTGAAAATAAAACACATAATGAATGTAAGGGGAAAAGTACAACCAGCTTAAAAAAAAAAAAAAAAAAAAAAAAAGTACAACCAACCTAACAGCCTCAATTTATGAGGAGCAGGAATTTTCCAGATATGCTTGTTGTCTCTGTTTCGCTACTTTCACTACTACAGCATTTTGAAAACAAAATTGTTACATTCTCTCAAGGAACACTACTTAGCATTGTTATTATTATTTACTTTATTGCTGGCATGAGTGCTTACACAGTAGGAAGGATTAGGCTAATCAAACAGTTCAACCTGAGATAGTCAAGTAGCCTGCTGTGGATTGGATTTGGATTATACAGACATTTTCAGGACTAGAATAGGTGTGGGAGGTGTAGGAGGTGTCCACTCTCTCTCCAGGAGCACCCATTTTGCTTATTTTGGCTGCACTTTCCTAGGAAGCAGCTGGTGTATTTGTTCTCTTTACTGTCATGGGGGGAAAAACAACATTTTACTGTGCTGGAAACATTTCACCAGTTCAGTGGGGGCCTGCAGATGCTGGGAAAAATGCAAGTAACCCTCATCTAGGCCATGCTCCTATGTAAAGTCATACAACTCTCTTATTGAGAGTCTCACAGATTTTTCTTTTTTAACTTATAAGTTGAAATATCCATTACCACTTACGGACAAAATTAAAACATATCATATAAAACTTGCTTTAGTTTATGAATGAAGAGTAAGATAATGAGTTGCATTTTAAGTGCTGCAGAACAGTCCTGTATTATGCCTGTAATACCATCATTTTACTTTTGTATCTATAAGCCTGAACAAGTTGCTTTTTTAGAAACAGTTTTTGTACAAAAAATTGAATTCTGTTGTGGGCTGTACTTTGAGTGCAGTGGTGAACATGGCACATGGTGGAATTCTGGACTTAAAAATGTTGCTTATTTTGACATGCCATACCAATTATACCTCACATGAAAATCACATAGAAAACTTCATGTTAAAGTGAAACAGCAAGGTATTTTCTCACCAGTCAAGCACAATGGGGGATCCTCTTGTATGGATTTAAGTCTAAATAATGCCCTTTTCTCCCCCTGGTTCTTGTTTCGCTTTGCATTTTCTTCTGCTTAATGAAGGAAATAAAGAACTTCAGATCATGAAGGACCATCAAATAAACATGAGCATTTAGTAAGATGATGTCATCTTCACATTTTATGGATCCATGGAGAGCTGAATCGAAACACGAAGGAATGAAGAAAAGGAAAATACTCTTTACTTCTGTATCAGACATTAGCTATTCTTTCCACATTGCAGTGTCACTTTTTATTTCACTCCTATGAAAGAGATGCTGTAAAAAACCATTTTGAAACCACAAGAATGAAATATAAATATTGTCTTTTGTATTGGTTCTGTTTATCCTAGAGGCAGCCTTTGTGTGATGCTGTGTGCAGATGGAGAACTCTGGCAAGAGCATCTTCCACCTTCAGGTGTGGTGCACGCAGGAGCTAGAGGTGCAACGTGAGTGCCGGATAGGCAGAGCCAGGGAAGGGCTGAGCAGAGAAAGGAGCCTTCTGGAGCTTTGCTGAAGGCTCATGAAGAATTGGAGCATTATGTTGGTGAGTATGGTGGTTTAGGGTAGGAAGATGGTGCAGATAAAGCAGATAAAGGAGCTTTTTTTTTTTTTTTTTTTTTTTGAGAAATCAGAGTGCGAGGTCCTTTTAATCTGTTTAATGAAAGATGAAAGAGTTTATCTTATTGTTCTATAAGCTTTAGGGCTGGGAATATGTAAACGTGTAAGCAGTGCATGGCAAACCCCAAACCCTTGCCTATGGCTCACGCTCCACGAGAGGGAGCCAGAACTGTCTTTAAAATATCTGCAGTAAACGCTGGGAAAGCCGCAGCCCGGCAGCGAGGGACCCGCTCTGATCCAGCCCGGCTGCCATGGCCACCTCCTCATCCTCCTCCTCCTCATCCTCCTCCTTCCTCTGCGCTGCCGTGCTGAGGAATCCCCAGCAGTGCAAAGAAAGCCTGCTGTGGCCGTGCAGACACCAGTGCCTCACTGCTGCTAGCCCTGTTGGGATAATGGGCAAAGGATGCTGTCCCTCATCTGCGTCTGCAGTTTATTGTTCGGCTTGGCTGAGGCAATAAATGCAGGAGGCAAACTGGGGGTGAAGCTGGAATTAAAATAAGCAACACCTGCCACTGCAACAGAAAGTAAGAATAGTTTTTGGATCATTGGGTTGCATGTGCAAAGATGTACTTTCCTACTGACTTTAACAAAACAACAAAGCCTCTAATCAGAATCCTTCTAGGAATAGATGTGCTACATGGAAAACACCCAGACCCATAAAGTCAGATAGTAGGTGATAAAGGATTTCAGAACTTGGAGTTTTGAAATTGACTGCAATGAAAGTTAACTGATCTGAAATAAGAATCAGTGGTACTAAAAAATACTAGTGCTAAAACATCCTTTGGCAAGTAAGTGTCTCTTAAGGAGGTCAGCTGGATCAGCCGGTTGAACACATGGAGTTTAAACTGAATCCCATGCTGGAAGTGAGGAGCTAACTGAGCAAGGCTGTACACTGAGGGGTGTCTGTGGAAATACCTTTCCAGGAAGGTTTCTGAGTCAACAAGTATCCAAAATCTGTGACAGGTCTGCAAGCAGGAAAGCCTGAATGAAACATTTTGGAAAACTTTTAAATGGACAAAATATAAAAATGCTGTTGGTTAAAAGTCAATGGTTTCAAGCAAGAACAGTCTAACTTTTGCGGTGAAAACAATTGTTTATTGCATCACTGGATTTTACAAAGCAAAAACCACTGTTCTTCAGGATTTGACAGTAACGTGTGTGAAAGAGACCCAAAACCCCTCAGTTACAGAATCAGAGGATGGGTCAGGTTGGAAGAGACCACAGTGGGTCATCTGGTCCAGGCTCCCTGGTCAAGCAGGGCCATCCCAGCACACATGGCACAGGATTGTGTCCAGATGGTTTTTGAATGTCTCCAGTGAGGGAGACTCCACAACCTCTCTGGGTAAGGTTCCAATGCTCGGTCACCCACACAGTAGAGAAGTTCTTCCTCACATTTAGGTGGAATTCCCTGTGCATCAGTTTCTGCCCATTGCCTCTTGCCCTGTTGCTTGACACCAATGGGAAGAGCCTGGATCCATGCTCTTGACACCCTTCCCTTCAGTTACAGACATGGATGAGGTGCCTCACACAGCTGCCTCGCCACTGGGATCCACTGTGTACATCCAGTCAGGCTTGTTGGCCTGAGCCGGGTCTGATGGACACGACTGCCAGAGCTGAGGGGCATTATAGCTGGTTAAAAGAGTGAATGAAAAATTTTGTCTTAAGGCAGGGGATATGTTTTGGATTGTAGAGTATGGTTTTCATTTATTTGTAGAGGGGTATGAATGTGTGTGGATGTGCAAACACGTGCTGCATCACACTCCAGGTGTTAGTGTCTTGTGTTTAGTGTCTTTGGTCTAGTGTTGTTAATCTTCCTTGTGCTGTAGCGGGAGAAGGATGAAGCACTAGGCAGTGTCTTCTTCGGCTCCTAAAAACATCACTTGACATATGTAAAAATGACATAATCACAACCAGAAGCTGAATCTGGTGACTTTGGTTTTGCAAAGGCCAAAAAGTTTTTTTTATTTGAATGCTTCTCATGATGTACGTTACTGCTGATATCTCCACCACTTTGCCCTTTGGTCTGCTAGAAGGAGCCAAATACTGAAACATGATACCCATGAGGATTATGTAAACAAAGGGAATATTTGCATGTAGAGAACAGTATTGACATTTGCATCTGCCTTACAGTGTCCCCTCAAATTACACTGAGCAAGAATATATTCAGGCTTCTTTGTTAGATTTGCATGCTGCATGAATTATGACTGATTCTTAAAAATACCAAGTGCATTCCTAGTACGTTCAGACACCAAGTAATGTGTGGCTAAAATTTATAATCAACTTATGGCTGACAGCTAATGCAAACAGCTGGAAGACTGTATACAACCAAAATGCATTTAAAATGTCTCATGCCCAGCAATGGGAAGTGCACTCAGATTTTTCTTCAGCCAGCTTGTTTCATTGAAAACAGCCCTTAAGAGGAATTTATCCTTTATCTTTTTAATTTTAGCAATCCTATGACAAATGGGTTGCATGGGAAGAAATATCTGTGAGAAGCATCTTAGCAAGTGCCTTAATTGTTAGGTAAAAATAGCATTTTGTCTGACAAGGGAAGAAATATTTGTAAAATACCGATATGGGTGGGTTGTTTTTTTTTTGGAAGACTGCTGTTATGTAAATATTACAAAATCGTAAAGCAAACACTTTCAATGAGAAATAGCTTTCTCTCTTTTGTTCTCCTTTCTTTTTTTTCTTTTTTTTGTTCATTGAAAAAAAGAGCAAAAACCCCTTAGGAAGTCAAGGGTTAGCAAATATACTGGTACACTTACTGACATCTATTTTTTTTTTTAAAGTGACAAAGACAAAAGAGGCTGTGCTGACCTTTATGAAAGAAGAGATCCATGGAGAAAGGTTTATTTCTGACAGAGAGGAAGCTATCCAATTCAACCATTAAAGGTAGTGAAGGAGGATGTTTAAGTGATCTCTTATCCCAGGGAGTCAAAAGCAACCTCAGGCTGTTATTTCTCTGAGGCTAGAAGTGTACTTATGCAGAACATCTCATTTACAGAAACTATAAAATACTTTCATGCACTTGGTTTAATCAAATAAGCTAGCTATCTGTTAGTGTTTCAAGGTAATCTTTCTAAAATATTTATTGTTTTGCTTTCAGTATTTATGTTTCTCACTATGCACATAATCCCAAATTTCACATTCTGTTTATTATGCTATATAACTCTTCGTGTTTTCTCTATAGTACAAGGCTCTCTGTTAATCAGTTGCTTGTGCAAAATGCATAAGTTCCCAATGCATATCTGGATATAAAAAATGGCTATAGACAATCAATATTTACTGAAGCAAAGAGGGAAAATTAGAAGTCTCAGAGAGGTATAGGTCTAATGATAGTACAGACAATAGTACTAAAGCTCATTATGTAAACACAAATGATTGTACTGTAGGATAGGTGGTTAACCTATGAAATTAAGGAACCTAAGACTCAGCATGCTACATGTCCATTTAGAGAAGAAGAAAATACATTTAAAAAAAGTCCAGACTTTAGTGAGCAGAGGAGACATCCAGAGTAGTAGGTACCAGTTAGCAACTTGTCTCTATTTGTTTGTTTTCCTTAAAATAGATTGAATGGCTACACATGTTCTCTTTTGTTTGTTAAAACTTCTCTTATAAAGGCAGCCAAAACCATTGTTGAAAAATGTTTTTATTAAAAAAAGTACTGGAGCTTCATTTGGGCAGCGCTGTCATTCAGTGGAATTTGAATGAAGCTCATGAAAAAATGGAGCAGGATGAGGAACTATAGAAAAAATGAAAACTCCCAATATCAGAGCTGAATCATTGCAAAAATGAAATTGCAATGCCACAACACCCAGCATAGCGGATAGTGAGTAGAATACAGTGGAAGGAAGGTAGCCTGGCTCTGCCACGCTGACTCTGTAACCTAACTAAGTGCATTCTGCTGTGAAACTGAAGTGTAGTTTAAGATAAGTCCAGCTAAGCAATTTAAGATAAAGCATTTTGGTACAGATTGTTCTGATGTCTGTAGAACTTCTCAAGTGCCACATCCAGGAAGGGAGCTCATCCAAGTTCACATGTTGTGACGTCTCCATGCAGAGCAGCTGGGACAGGGTAGGTGGGACACCGTGTCCCTTCCCCTGCAGCGAGGTTCCACAGCGTGTGGATCTCCTGACCCACCCCGTGCTGCTCCTGGTCCTGCTGAGAATGTGACAGCTGAATATTGCTGTGAAGTGTTGATGGCTGGATAGTGTCCCCAAGAGATGGCAACCCGCAAACGAGTTCTAAAATAAGACCTTTGTAGCCTTTGCCATGCACTTTGGGCTCCCTCTGGGAATTTTCACTGGAACGGGACAAACTAATAATGACCATGGTTATAACAAATGGGACTTCAGTATGTGCTGGTGGTGTTTATAAAACTGGGAGCTTTCCAGAATTACTGTGGTTTATGCACATGTTATGAAAGAACGAGAAAACTAAATACAGATAATAACGCTGAACACAAGTCAACTGAGGATTTTAAATGAACAATTAGATGAACTTGAAATTTTCAAAAATTCCCATGGAATATGAAAAGAGTAAGGAAAAAAAGCTTTTGCCTAAAAAGATATAAGAAAATACAAGCTGTTTTGGAATTTATAAACAATACCTTGAGAGATTGCTTTAATAAATTCAGGAATAGAAGAGGACAAATAGGCCAAAAAAAACCCCCACAATGAAAACTGAAGCTGTCTTGGATACATTGATGTACATATAATATGTTTTATTAAAAAGCATGGTTTTAAATAAATTTCCCAATTAATATTCCCTAGAAAACTCTAAAGTACACATTTGTTGAGTAACATCTCAGGTAGGATGACATTTGTTAATGATTAGTGAAAACAATCTTAAGCTAAAAAGTCATCTTTACCAATGTATATAAAGAAAAGAGATAGCCAGTAAAGATGTATAACTTTGTCTCTTTCTTTGGAAATATGTTTCTCAGTTTTAGATGCTTACTGCAAATGAAGAAAAATATTCTAATGAAGTGAAAGTACCTGATGAGTAATCTGAATCCCTGATGGAAAGCTCTCCTTTGAGTTCTTGGCTGTGGGGCTGACATTTGCGGGCTGAAATTATTCTTGCAGACGTCTGAAATTTAGGAGGATCCCAATTTTCATGCAGAATTCATCTCAGCTGTAATTACATTAAATGCCACATATTGTATATACAAGCATTTCTACATGCTTTTTAAAAAAATAATGTAGCATATACTTTGTATCAAGTGAACATTTACTTAAGAATATGTAGTAATGTGAGCATGACACGCTGATTTGTGTGGCAGCATGAAATTAGTTTTATGCTACAGTATTTTATGTCTGCTGAATCAGTGAAAGTTATAATAGCTCAAGGGATTTTCATCTTACAGGGGTGCTTTCCTGTTTGTGTTCTTAAATAGCAACATCATATTTTAATTAAATGTTCTGTGAGATTTTTTTTACTCTTTTTGAGAGTAGTTGAATAATGAAAATTGAACCATGAAAGGTAGTTTCATGTTATTTTATAGTATTTATTACTTCTGAATACTTTTTTTAAAAAAAAATAATAAAAGTTAATTTGAATGAAAAATATTCAAAGAGAAAAGGAGAACAGCATACACGTGGCATTTGCGGTAATAATTTGTTCAGAAGGTGTTGTGCTTGCCTGAGAAAGGATTTGTCTGATTATTGAAAAATAACCTTCTAAATCTGTGATTTTAGCCTTTGCATAATGAAAGGTAGTAAACTGTGTAAAGGTCTGGTACAGCAGTTTTCATTTTCCTTTTTCACAATTACATTTTGCATTTTGGTTACAATTGGCTCAGGAACAAAGGCTTCTTTCACTTTTCACAGGTGCATGTCCACAGCTGCATGCTGTTGATTTGGCATAAGTTCTAGCATTTCTAGAAGTTGCTAGAAAGCTACTGAATTGAAAAAAAAAAAAAATAAAAGGTTGGAAGTGGAAGTATGTAACTGCATCCCCAGACTAAAACCATGATTCAGTGCATTCTCCTTTCTGGAGCTTTTGTCCTGAAAGGCAAAGCAACAATTACTGGCAACACCAGACACTGCCCAGTCCCTGTAGCACAGAGGATGTGGATGTGCATGCACACACACAGTCTTTCACACTTGGATCACAACTTCTGGCAGCAGCCAGGAAACTAAATGTAATCTCTTTCGGTTTCAATTTTGTCTTATATGTTATGCATTTGGGTGACTGTCCCAAAGGACTGCCCCAGTCCTTATCTCACAGGGAGATAGGAAGCAATTGTGCAGGCTAAGCCAGACTGCTTACTCAACAGCACAGAGAGCTGTACCTGGAATTATGCACGTGAAATTGACTTTTTCCCCTTGCTCACCTCCTGAAAGTGATGCTTTGCTAGCTGCCCACATCAAAGCACTCCAGAGTCTTACAGCAGCAGTGGGAAATGATGTGGATGCACAGTGGGATCCTTGAGAGGGGAGGCAGCTGGGAGAGGCATTCCTGGGGAGATGGGGGCTTCCCAGGCCTCGCTGCCTCCCTTCTGTACTACCCTCTCCCTGTGGTGACTGTCCTCCTTGCCAGAGAGTGGAGGGAGAGGCAGGGGTGTTGCGGTGTGATGTCATGATTTGCCTCAGTTTCCCCTGGGTTCTCCCTGAAATCTCCTTCCCCAGGTGGGTTGTCAATCACCCTTCCTTTCCCACCCTTGACCCCTGTTGGGCACTGTCTATCAACCCAGAAATTCCAAAGAGAGCGTCGAGCAATTGGCAGGTTCAAAGGATGCTCTCCACCCCCTGGGGGGCCATTGGCCCACCCAGGTGTCCCTCTCACCTGAGAGCCCCTCCCCCTGTACCTTGTTGGTTTTCCCTGGGTCCCCTCCCCTGTCCCTCTGCCCAGGTAAAAGGAGGAGGAGACCATGCAGTTGGTGGGGTTTTTAGTAGAGATTTCTGTTAGGGAGTTCATGGGAGTTATTGCAAGATTCAGAGATTGTACCATCGAAGTAAAAACTCTGGATTAAAACCTCTCCATCGGGACCCGCTCCTTCCTTCACCATCGCCTTAAAGGAACCTCCAGCTCAGGAAGGCCTGAGGAGTGAGCCCCTCAAAGCAAGCTCCAGCTGCAAGCACTGGAGCTCGGGGTATGCCTGGACTTGTCTCCACGTGCCCAGCTGCAGGCACAGGTACTGAACAGCATCTCTGGGAAGGAAGGGCCACAGGTGCCGCTCTTTGGTCAGCAGCCGAGACCAGACAGACCAAGGCAGTCCCGTCAGTAATATTGGTACACTCCAATACAGGATCTCACTGTCTTAGCATCCCTTGCAAAGCTGGAAAAGCCATGACTGGTACATAAACCCAGGCACCAGGAATCAGCCCACCGGGCTAAGGAAGAGCTTGTTTTCATATTTCTCCATATCTCTCCACAACAGGACATTCCATCAGCTTTCTTTGCTGTGATTTCCTTTTCCTTTTTATCTTATTTTTTTTTTATTTGTCCAGCTGTGCCACTTTTTGAATCCATGATGTTTCTGAAGTCAAAATAACAAGTGCAAGATAAAAAAAAGGTGTGTCTATTCTATAATATATTCAAGGTGATGAAAGGTTTGGGATTTGTTTTCAAGAAGTTCATTATAGAAATTGGCTCTTGTGTTAGGAAACCATGTTGTTTTAGTGGTTTCAGTCTCCAGAGCTAGAGAAAAACAGCTTGTTTTTCTTCTCTTCAAGAGAGTGGAACTCAGTCACATCCTCCAAAATTGCAGATAACAGAAGGTGATATTTGGCAATGGAGTACTCATGTAAAAGACAGGTTCTAAAAATCTTTCAGCCCTCAGGAAAATTAATGTGTCATGTGAGGAGAATGTTTCAAATTTTAGGTTGTTGTTGTGAAGTATTTGACATAGGTGACCAGAATGGCACATATTTTTTATAACAAAATGTAAACATGTGTTGTTAAAAGCGGCCTGTCTGCACTCCAGCGAGCTGGAAGGTGAAAAATTGAGGCCTATTACGGTGACTGTGGAAGACACTTCTAGGTTCTGAATGGGAGAAAAAGCAAATACGTGTCCCCTCTGAGCTTTTCAAACCGTATTAAAATTCCTGGATTTGCCTAGACTTTTGCTCTGTAAACCCCATGATTCATGCATTTTCAGGTGGCTCAGCTTGCAAGGAGTAAGCCTTGTTTAGGGCACTCCTCTCTCCATACAGCTAAAAACGAGTCCCTGGTCAGGAGAGCATTGGCAGCACTGGTTACTTGCACAAAACCCAAGGTGTCTTGCTCACAGGTTGCTCGCAGCCCTTTGTTTTGCTTCTATAAAAAGGGTCCCACCAGCAGCACTGTTTGGCTGCGCAGCTACATTCTAAAGCAGTTCAAGGTACTGTTCCATGCTTTAAAGCAGTGGTTTTGTACAATTGGGCTTCCAGTATGTTTTCAGGCTCTCAAGGTTGGGGATGAATGGGGATGAACTGCTGCACACTGCAGAAAATGACAATGAATGTTTGCATGTTCATTTCTACAGTGTTGGTCTTTAATTCAGACCAGACGGTCTTTGCCTGAACACTCTCTCCCTAATTCTAGCTCTCTGGAAAAAAAGGGCAGTTTCAGCGCTGAATACACAGGAGTTATAGACCATGGCTGGCTGCACAGCCATTTCAGGAATGGTAACCATAGTTGTGAATGTGTTATCTTTTATACTTCCCAGCAACAAATTCACTGATTGCTCCCAGAGACCTCTGAGAAACTAGTTGCCGAGTGACTTGTGGTTTAGCTCCAATATGCAAAAAAGCAACTTTCACCTTCTGTTTTTTCTGCTTTTGTTCTTCTTTAATCTTTAACTGGAGGTGTTTCAGCAGTTGTCCTGTATGGCATTCCTCTGACATTGCTTCAGGTGCTGTTTTTCCTTGAGTGGAAATAAGGAGCCATGATTTCCATCCAGCATGTACCTTGCTAAACCTGTAGCTCTCTGAGGACTGGGCAGCTTTGTTGTGGTAGTTGACCATGCAATTGTGCCTCTGATCAGCTCAGCTTCACCCATGTCAACAGGCTGCTAGTGCCATGTTTGGGCAAGGGGGGATTTTTTTACCCCCTGGAGAGGTGTACCTGGACCCTGGGGTCAGGTCAGACAGCTTCATGCTCCTGAAGCATGACTCCTGGAGTCCCACCTGTGTCTGGCCACAGGGGTTTGCTGTCAAACTGTAATTTAATACAGTTACACGAAGGTTCAGGCTGGAAGGGACCTTAAAGTGCATCTGGTTCCAACCTTCCTGCCATGGGCATGGAACCTGTGGAACCCATTTCCCAGATGGAGATAGGTTTGTTCTCATGTGATCAATCTTTTTCTAGTAACTGCTGCCAAAGTGTCTGTGATCTGGAGAATGCACTCATTTCTCACAATCTATTTTCAGTAAAAAAAAAAAACAAACCAAAAAAAAAAAAAAAAAAAAAAAAAAAAAAAAAAAACCAAAACAAAAAAAACCAAAGAGGATGGGAAATATATCCTGGAAAGGTTTCTGGCATATCTGGTTCCATGATTCAGCATTTCATAAATAAGTAGTTATCTAAATGTGTTTTTTCCTTTGTAAACAATACTCATGTTTTACTAGCAAATGGCAACCTGTCTTTTTTTTCTGTTGACTTTTAGCTGGGGCCAAGGAATTTACATGAATGTTACTATTTCTGGCATGCCTAGAGACTTTTCTGGTATTGTCAAGAGCAAAGTGCTTTAAAGAAATGCACAGCCAAAGACGATTGAAGATCTGTGCACACAATGTGTGATAAATTTGTCAGCAATTAGTTTATTAATGAAAGTCACAATAAACAGAGGAAGCCTCTTAGGATATACTCCTGGAAATCCCATAGGTATTTCAATTTCTTGAACACTTGGCTATGTGAACAGAATTTTCATCAAAATGCATACATTTTTATGCTGGTAATTCAGTCTCAAAAGCAAGCTGCTGGGGTTTTTTCCTCCATTCATACATAACCTTGAAGTCTTTTTGGCAACAATATCAGGAAGACAGTCACTTCACCAGTATCTGATTCTCAGTGCAGCATGACAGAGAATGGAGGGTGTTTATGGTGCCTTAATGGCAGCATTGGAGCAGATGCTGTCACATCTCCCGGCTAAGGGAGCAAGTGATTCCTGTGGCTCACATGGTCCCTCTGATTAAGTGCTTCTTGCTGCTTTCAGGAAGCCATTTGCTGCCCTGCAGTGCTCTCTAATTCACACACACTTGTGTGCATCTCCATTTAATTTGTCTCTCCCCCACTCAGCCTGCTGTGCACCATCATATGGAAGAACAGACTCAACCTCACAGTGATCAGTTATGGCCCAGTATTTCATAGACAGAGGCCAAGACTCTTGCTTACTCTGCTAATTTTACTAATAATACACCACAGAAACGTTACTTAGTTTTTCAGCTTTGGGTTGCTCTTGATTAGGGAAAAAAGCCCCCACGTGTTGTAATTAGAATAGTCCTCAACCTCTTTTAGCACAAACAGGGTTAAATATTGAAGGGAAAGGACGTACTTTTCATTTTCTATCATGGAAGTACAAGTGGTAACTGTGATGACTGTGTAACTCAGGAGGTGAAAAATGACCAACCAGTGATGAGCAAACACTGGCAGAAAACATAAAAGCAGACACATAATTCACAGGCCAGACAGCAAGAGATAAGACACTGCATACGAATAAGAATATGTGGGTGTGAGAGCAAGCAAGTGCTGAAGAAGAGGATCTGACTGCTTCACTGAAAGTGCAATTACACAGAAAGCTCTTCTGACTGCATTTCATCAGTAAATACTACCCAGTGGCATAAAACTAGTAAAAAACCCCCAAAGAGCTGTAGGAAAATGGCAGGCTTGCTTCCAGGCAAAATAAATTACAATATATAACATCTGCCTTACAAATAACTAGCTTTGCTCCTGTTTCTTTCAGAGAATGTTTAATTTTGACTCAGACTTAGATGTTTTGTTCTGGTTTCAGCAGACCATTTGAACAAGATTCAGCATTCTGGATATCAATCAACTAGGTATGTTGGTTGACTAAATGTACCTTAAATAAAAATTGTGCTTCTTCTATTTATTAATACATTTCTTTTATTAATATCTGTTTTAAAAAATCACTGAAAAACAGAATACTGTTATTTCTTGATGTTCATGAACACCCTATGCTATAATAAAATATAAGCCTCTGCTTAGTCATTAGGTAAAAGATCTTTATGGACTGTAACTCCAGGTATGACCTAAAATAAGAGCAGTATCCCAGGTTCTCAGGACTTTTTTTGGTTGGCTGCAAAGAAGAAAATGAGGATATTCCTTCCAAAGCTGTGTGAGAAAGAGGATGAGACCCAAAATGAAGAGAATTTGTTTCACCAAGAAGGATCTTCAAAATTTTTAATTAAGTGAAACATTTTTTTTTTAACTTTTCTCCTTTTTTTCACCAAGTTCTTAACTCCAGGTTTTAAGGTTAGTCTCTGTGGTTCTGTGGCTTGGGATCAGCTTGTAAAGGCTGTTGTGAACCTCAGCTCTCCTAAGATGCCTTTCCCTGCAGGATGAGCACTTGAGCCTAGAAGAGCCTCTGACACTCAGGGACCTGGACGTGGGGAGAATCTCCTTCCTCTCCTGTCAAATGCTGGCTGTTCCCAGTTGTGGCAGGTTCAAGCTGATTGGGTTTTCAGAAGTAATAAGCTCAGGTTACGCTTGATCGCCTTAGAAGAATTTTAGATTCAGACCAGCAAGGGTTCATTTTTCACCAGTCAGTACTTTTACCATTGGTTTTGGCACTGCATGTTTATACTGCCCTATTTGTTTCAGTACTGGCTGCTATTTCCTTGTTAATGTATTTCGTTTTTTTAGAGAACAGATGTAAAATTATATATTTACTATGGATTAAGAATACTTGCTCTCCCAAAGTCACAAACAGACAAGCAAAGCATTTTATTTTCATGCTCCAAGCATTCAGTGGAAGACAATTTATAAGTAAAATGCATAAACATTTTTCATTTTTCCAATTGCTGAGCTCTGGGTCACTTCACTAAGTTTGTGGAAGTAGGTGATTCCACTCTAGATTCTTAAAGCCAGACTGGATTTCCTGCTTATCTGTTTACTTTAGCTGTCTTTAATGATCCAGCACATATGGCCTGATGCAGTAACTGGGTTACAAGCCATCTTGGTTTTTTTGCTGGAGAAAGATTCAATTACTGTGACTGTTTCACTCAGCCCTTATAAAACTTGGCTGGTGTTTCCTACTGTCTTTCAGAAGAAGCTGAACTCCTTCAGTGGAGGCTTTTCCACGCTTTTGCAAGTTTCAGGATGACCCAATATGAATATTTACTTCCACGGGTTTAGTTTAATTTGTGTATTTAGGTAACAATACAAATCAGTGTATACTCAAATGTACGTCTCTGAAGGTTTTAAAAATTTATTGTTATTGTTGTTCTTGTTGTTATTATTGTTCTTCCCAGCTGGTGATACTTACATTGTCTGGATCTGGTTTAGCCAAATGACAAAAAAACACATTCTTAAGTGACAAGCTCTCCATGCAGAAGTCTGCTGTTCCAAATTGTGTGCCTGAACTATTCAATTTTTAGTAGTGTGTCTAACATTAGATTTTAAAAATTATTTGTAAATCAGGCAAAAGTGACTGAATGAGATATAAATATGATTTATAAAAATAGGAGTCTCCATCAGGATCTACTGTTCTGGCATGAAACAATAATAATCTGGCTCCTAACCTAATTTATTTTGCTCAACAGGATTAATTTTAATATCATACAGCCTGAAATATCTGTCAGTTTTTCATTTAATTTTTTGTAATATGTACAATTTCCATTATGTTTTGGGGATGGGGATTCATTAAATATCCTTAATATTTTGCTTTTGCATATCTGTGCAAAACCTAGATTTGTCTCTTAATGTGACTGAGTTGTTGTTCATATTCAAGTGGAAACAATGTGGGCAGTTAAGTGGGAAGTGCATATTATGTGGCCAAACTACTGGATAAGGAACACTTATGGCTTCATTTTTCCCATGCTTTCATGGGCAATGTGAGAAGGTAGGTAATTTTCTATGTAGACTTAGACTGAAGTGATTGGGTGTGAGATACTGCAGATGTGTGTAGGAAGTGGGCTTGTGTGTGGGACTTGTTATCCAGTCAAATTTCTCTTTCTGCATATGGAATATCCAGGCTGTAGGTGAGTAGGCATGTTTTGCACCTGCAGAAGGCTGTTTGAGATACCAGGTCAGAAGAAGTGAGTGAACTCCATGAAAACACCAAAATATCAAGTGATATTGTATTCTGTTTTCTTTTTCTTCCAGAGCACTTGGTGCAATCTACCCAAAATAATTAAACACTCCCTTGGAAAGCATTATCAGCGTTGTAATCACAATACTCTAATGAAATTATAGTATTCAGATTAGGAAATCTAAACATTTTTTAAAATTAAGAGGAAACTAGATATGATGGAATAAACAAAATCTGTTAAACTAATTGCAAACTGGAATATATGTTTGACAGTATGAAAATTACAAGTGAAATACAATTAATGACTAGAATAGTAACAATCTGATTTTACGCACTATGCAAAGTTTAATTTCCTATCTTGTAAATAACAAACCTCATAAACAAGCCAGCAGCTAGATTGATAAAATTAATCAGTTTTTATTAATATGCTGGTGGTGAGTGATGAGTATTAAACAATGAACATAGAAAATACATAGAACTGGAAATGAAAAGCATCTGTGCTTTCAATACGAATGAAGAGTAATTTTTTTCCTTAGCAGGGTAAAAAACGTTGTGGAGGCCACTGGAGAGGAACTGCATTTCAGCCAGCTCTGGCAATACTCCTGTGGCCAGTGTCATGGTCTTTGCTACTCCATCTGCAAAGCCTCTGGTGCTGCTTCTTCAGCTGTGCACATGTTACCAGGGAGCCCCAAGATGCCTCTGCACCCTGTTGAGGCGAACTCTCTGTGTGTGGAGACACGAGGCTTGACTCCATTTCAGAAGGCTGATTTATTATGTTAAATATTATATTAAAATGCTACATTAAAACTATACTAAAAAACAGAGAGATCAGAAGGCTCAACAAGAATAGAATAGAACAGAATAACAAAATCCTGTGACTGCTCACAGCCTTGGCACAGGTGGCCGTGATTGGTCATCAATGGAAAACAATCCACATGGACCAATCACAGATGCACCTGTTGCATTCCACAGCAGCAGATAGTAATTGTTTACCTTTCTCTCCTGAGGCTCCTCAGCTTCTCAGGAGAGGAAAAATCCCAGCAAAGGATTTTTCATAATATCATGGCTACACACCCCATCAGCGGGGCTGCTGTGTCACAGTGCTCAGAGTGTCCCTCTGCTGACTCACAACTGCCCTTGCCAAAATTATTCCACAAGGAACAAATCCTAAGGGGAAAATGTTTGAGTTTTCTTTGTTGATTTGGGTTTTTTTTTTTACCCAAGTCAAATAGTGCCAACTGTGGACTCTGGTCAGAGTGAAATTTCAGAAAGGAGCATTTGGAATGGTTGCCTTTACAAAGCCATCGTGACAGTGGAATCATGGAAACATTAGGTTGAGAAAAAAACCTCAAGATCACTGAATTCAACCATTAACCCAGCACTGCCAAGTCCAGCACTAAAGCATGTCCCTAAGTGCAATGTCTACACGTCTTCTAAATACCTCCAGGGGTAGTAATGTCACTGCGTGCCAATTGAGACATCACCTGAAGTACTACTTCAGTAACTGTTGTCTCTACTAGTCACTCATGTGTACTATAAAGAATATGAGTTTCTGTGATTATGATTAAATTGATTTTTACACATCAATATTCAGATAGTCTCTAAAATCTCATGTTTATTTCTAATTATATGTTTGATAAAGTGGTTGGTTTCTTTTCTCTGCTTTGGACTTTTGACATGCTTTAAGAGGAAATGCAACATTTACCATGCTGGAGCCTTGAAGGACCAAATACTATTTGTGGGATGCACAATTAGGATATTACCAAAAGAGATATCATTTATGTTTTCCACATTCTGCTAAAAATCTTTTCAACAAAACATATTGTCATTGGACAAGCAAGTGGCCTTAGCTTTTCTGACAGCTCTCCTTCTGGAATGCCATTATAAATTTAAGGTATTGTAATACAACCTCTTGTTGCTTTTAACCTAAAAGCAACAAGGGGTTGCAAGAAAAAGGCTGCAAGCCCACCAAAAAAAAAATCCCCATAGGCTGATGCCTTTCATTATCAGGAAAAGCTGACTTAAGTGTGAATTCTTAATTAATACTTCACAGAGTCACAGAATCATTCAAGTCATCTTGGAGCATTTCACGGTGTTTCACCCATTTCGTTTGGAACCCCTAATCCTGGTCAGGCAATATATATGAATTTCAGTCCAAGCCATCTTCACCAAAAGGCCATTTAATCACTTTACTCTATTAAATATAATTTTAAGAAAATTATACACTCCCTATAGCATACTTCCGTTTAAACAAAGCCCTAATAAAGTACAGAGAGGGAGAACAAAGGCAGCTGGGAAGGTTCAGGGTGCAGAGTTGATCTGCTTTCTGATGCCTAAGGCTTGGCTGCTCTCTTGTGTAACTGATTGTATGAACTCCTGAGCTAAATGTAGGGCCTGACTACACTTAATTAACCTTAGAGTGCAATCAAAAAGACAAATATGATGTGCCTGAAAATGTGAGGATTTCTTCTTCTTTGAAGACCTTTGGGGACTCTTGAAGTCTTTGGAGTCCTTCATCTTGATAAAAGCCCTATTGTATCCAGCAGTGTTTGCCGCAGAAACTGTGTTCCAACCTAATACTGAAACCACAAAGGTTTGAGTAATCACCCTGTTTTATTCTTTACATTGACCAGTGTCTCTGCTATGGCATCACTGAGGGAAATGGAAACAATTTTCTAAAGACATTAACGTAAGTTAGTTTAACTTAATCTCTGGCTTCAGCCTACAGTACATGTCAGAAAAATATATTAATATGGGACTTTACTGTTGTCAGAGTAGCCTTTGTCAGGAGTTTGAAATGTCTGAAACAGGATAATTAAAGAATCCTTAAAAGTGTACTTCAGTGTTCTGATCTTTCTTCATTTTTTAGACCGTTTCTGAAAAAAAAAAATCAGCATACCATTCTGAAAAAGAGCTGAGAAACCATTCACATTAAACCATATTTCTTCTTTTGTAAACTATCCCCTGGCTGTAGTTGACACTATACTCTGTCAGATTTTGCATCTTTGGCTCTGAAACAGTGATCAGTATCTATGGACCTGTTTTGCAAAATTAATTTCAGCAAGGAAAAGAACAGCATATTTGGATTGAAAAAGACCTATTACATTCTTCCCCCTTCTACCTCCTATAAGCACAAGTTCATTTCTACAGTACGCTGTCTGCTTGCTCCATAAATCTTTGTTTAAAAATCTAGGGCTTTACATCTCTGAGAAAACTGCAGCAGAGCAACACTTTTTCCTCGCACATTTTCCTGAGTCAAAAATTCTTCCTAATCAGCTGTGCACATTGATATACTGTTCTACTCTACAATCTTCTGTTTCTGTTCTTTGCAAGGAGCAAGAGGTTTTTACAAAACTTTTCCTGTCAGTAACTATTTTCAGCTCTTACCTGTGTGGTCCCCAAAGACTGTGCAAATATGGACTCCATTTTTATCTACTTCTCATATTTTTTTTAAGAAACACAGCAAAACTATGATTTCATATTCACATAAATGTCTGCTATATGGCACAAATATTATGACCACAACTTTTTAAGCAACTCACACGTACATATTACAGTTTTTTCTGAATGCAGAAATACTTGCTTCTTCCAAACTACACTTTCTTTGTGAAATGTGACTCTGATGCTTTCATCAAGTAATTTTATTCAGCTTTCTCTCATCATTTTCACATGTTCATACATATATACTTGCCTCAAATGTTCTTGGAGTACATCATGTTGGCAATAAACTAAAATTTTACTGCTTCTGGAGACTTAGATCAGGTTTTTTTAGTAATTTGCTGTGATCTTCCCCCTATAGGTATATAGAAGCACTGTGAAAATGGGTCTACAAATGGTCTTTTAAATCAAATGGATTGATGGTTCATCAATCTGAAATTATAGATAGGTGTAAGTATGCTAATATAAGAACAACAATGAAAATTGTGACAAATTTTGAATATCTCAGAGCAGGAATTTTTGTTAGACAAATCTCTATTTACAAATAAAAAACAGTTTAAACCTTAAGGGATTAAACACTCCAAGTTTCTGCCTTTATTGATTTCATCTATAGCCTTCTGTCCTATGCTTTGAAATACTGACCTGCAGCATTTGCAGAGCAACTGTGCCACTGAAGGAGCACTCACTGAGCCTGATTTCCCAGAATGGTTGTAGGCAAAAGTCTTTCTTATTTGCACAAATAGATCTCATGATGTGTGCACAAACTGTATCCTAATGTGGCCATGGAGGCAGCGTTCACAGTGCCAATCAGTGCAACGCTACAGCAGCATTTGGAGAGCAAATGAATGTGCACTGAGGTCTGACACTGACACTAGATGGACTTCAGGAGAAGTTTACAGCTTTACAGCCTTTGGACCAAATATTTTAGGCTTTGGAGGAGAATTTGGGGCCCCACTCCAGGTTTGGTTTCACCTGAAAGAAATTTCATGTGGATGTTCAGAGCCTGGTCCCTGTGTGAACATAACTGATAAGTGAGGATGATCAGAAAATTAATCTCAGAGGTACACTCCTGAATTGAAGTAAGACTGAAATCAGGACATCCAGAACTAGTCAAGCATCCAATTGTTCTCTTCAGCATACTTGTCATACCCTATTCAGGAACATAATGAGTCACAAAAGCAAAATATTCCAATGCCTGTTTGCTTTACTTTGCCATATGTGGGGTTTGGATGTTTTTTTGTTTCTGTTAATTGGTTGGCTTTTTTTTTTTAAATTACATATTCTCTGGTGTCTTGTCTTATATAGAAGAAAAGGGAAATGCCTTAAGGGACCTAGATTGCTATTGTGATCAGCCAAATTTCTGGATGAGTACTTTGAAAAATAGCTCTTCCATTGCTGAAACAATGGCTATACTCCTCTGCAATATTGTGCAATCCATCAATTCCGCATAGGTTTATGGGTTGAAAAGAAGTTTAGAGAGGAGCAAACAGAAGAGGAGGACTCTAACTAGGCAGTAAACATTATTGAGTCCCTTTAGTTCTCACAGTTTGAAATGTGCAGTGTGAGATGTGTCATTTAGTCACACATGCATTGTCAGAGCACCCTCAGGGAATATTAGTCTGGCATTGAAAGTTACCTTAGCAATTCTGCTCTGAGAGAGGAAGAAAAGGCTGAGCCAGATGGGGAACTTAAAGCCTTTGTCAAACCATCACCAACTTCAGAGGTTTTTGTTGGTTTTTTTTTTTGTAGGAAAAAGGAGAGGAAAACAAGGGAGAACAGATACTCACAGAAGTTCTTTGCATGTTTTAGAATGGATTTTGTAGTGTAAATTAAGCTTGTATTTTCATTCATGGTTTATATGAACTAGGAGAGTACTAACTCCTACCCCTGCAGTGAGCAGTACAAACAAATCACTAACATAGCAGCACTAGCAACATGCTTTGGATCCTACTAATTTTTGATGATTGGCAAGGAGTGTATACCTTTGTCAATAGCCAAAAGATTCATGACACATTTTCCCTGGTTGAGTTCTCTAACAGTAATAATATACATTGAACAAATGCGTTCAAAGAATATTCACAGTGCACACAGGTTTCATTAAAATTTATCTAAATATTTCCTAGCAGAACTCTTTGATTTGTGTTCTTGATAAAGATAAAAAGCATGATGTTTCTTTTCAAATTGTAAAACTCTGAATACTATTAAAATATTTTCATATGAGACAAAACAGCAGGGTTTTCTTCTCCCAACCTCATTCTCAGAAATGGTTGAAATACTCAGCTGAAATATTAGGGGGGAGAAAAGGTACAATTCAGGTAATAAGTGGAATAGAGAATTTTCATTTAAAACTGCTAATAATTAGAAAAGTTCTAAGGAATTGGAAGTAAAGCCTTTGCACATGAAGCAGAGTTCTGTTCAAGTTTGTCACGGACAGCTTTGCCTATAGGTAGTGATGCATATAGGTAGTGAGGAGACATTTTTATTTTTGTCAAGTATCTCATACTGAATACTTGCTGAATTGTTGGTATGATTCCCATCAGCAAGCTGGTTAGAAACTGCCTAGTGCTATTTGTTCTCTTGGGTTATGTGACTAATTTTATTATGCATTACTTATAATAAAAACAATTAAGCTCCAAGCCAGGGCTCTGTAGGTATGGCCAAGTACTCACAACTTTTGCTCATAGCAACTTGCAGTCTAATATGAAACAGGTCCCAACAAGCCATGGGAACAATAGTAGACAGTGAACAAACTGCACATGTCAGTGAACACAACAGCACAAAGAATATGCTTTCGTGCTGCCCTGGCTCTGTCTTTCTGCCAGTAGTTGATCTCAGTGACACAAGTTCAGGCTTAGAATGGAGTACTAAATCACTGATCATTTTAGAGGCAAATAAATCCAATGTGTGTGTGTTCATCAATAGATACATGGGCACACAGTGTCTCAGGTGCTTTCTGAGCTCCCCTTTGGCGTCACAGTGCTGGCAGGAGGCAGGGCAGCAGCCCCAGCTCCTCGCTGCAAGCGCAGGAGGGCGAGGCTGCAAACGCCCTGCCATCAGCAGTTCCCAGCCTTTGGACGTAGCTCAATAGCAGAGACTTGTTTATACCTCAGACTTCAAAGCATTTATACAGGCTGTCTGAAGTTGCTGAGGATTCTCAAATTTTCCTGCAATAGCTGTTGTCACAGCGACTGCAAGTAAAATTTTCCCATGGTAATGGCCAGTTCCTCATTCCTGAAAATATTTGTATCTATGTATTCAGCTACCTTAAAATAACATGTGCAGTGAGTAAACTATAAACTTTTATATGGAGAAATTAATGACCCTTATGTGTTCCTTTAGTGATGTTGCAATCTACTTGCCCTGTAATTAAAATTCAGCACAGCAGGGATTGCTATTAAGAGAAATCAGTTTCCTGAGGAGCAAAGACAAAACTGTTCTTTTTGGCTTGTAGCCCTGATGTTACATATGAACTTTGTCCTCGTAGAAGGCTAATACTCTGCCTGGCAATACCCATGCTGCTTGATCAAAGGTGACTTTCACATTCAGTGAATAACATCTGCTATGCAGGCTCATGATTTGTCACATTGGGCATGGTCTTGCTCTGATAAGATCAGAATTCTTGGAAGAAATAGCAGCAATAGGGATTTGAAATAACATTTGTCAAATTCTCCAAATTAAGCAAGCTTGGGATGGACCAGAATAATGAATAGGATATATTCAAAACTTACTTAAGTAACACCTGCATTGAAAAGCAAGAGTCATTTCTGAATGGTATTGTTTACTGTGATTCCTAGAAAATTGTGATTGCATGCAGTCATGGTGACTGAACAAAGTTATTTTGGTATCAGAACTGAAGTTAGTGTAGGTCTTTAGATCAGCACAATGCTGAGGGAAATGCTGCCAGAGATTCTTTACTCAATGAGAATTAAACAGAGCCACTTTTGCTCATTGCCACAATTGGAACCCAGAGTGCCCCAACTTACAGTTTCTGAAACTGTCTTATTTCACTTTCTGCAGATGTATTTTATTCCCCAAGTCTATAAGAAAATCTAAGTAGTTGGTTACTTACTTGTTTTTATTGCCTGTGGACCAGCAAGTTTGGGGAAAACCATCATAGAAACAGAGTATGTTTTAGGGACAGTTACAGATGTAGAACAGTTTTATGGGAGAAGGCATGCTAACCACAAGAGGTTAACAAATACTAGATCAGGCAGTAACATGATTTTTCACAGAATCCCAGAATGGGAAGGGACCTGGGTCTTTTTGGATCCTACCTTCCTGTTCAAGCAGGGTCTTCCTAGAGCAAGTTCTACAGCATTGTAGATATTCAATGCTCTTGAATATCTCCAGCGAGGGAGACTCCACAATTTCTCTGGGCAATCTGTTCCTGTGTGTGATCACTGCACAGTAAAGAAGTTCCTTGCTCATGTTCAGATGGAACTTTCTGTGCATCAGTTTCTCCCCATTGCCTCTTGTCCTATTGCTTGGCACCACTGAGCAGAGCCTGGCTCCATCCTCTCGTCACCCTCCTTTCAGATACTGACAGACATTGATGAGTTTACCTCTCAGCTGTTTCTTCTCAAGGCTGAACAGGCTTAACTCTCTCAAACTATTCTCTCATAAGAGAGATGCTCCAATCCTCCAGTCATCCCCCAGCAGCCCTCTGCCGGACCTGCTCCAGGATCTCCATGTGTCTCTTGCTCTGGGGAGCCCAGAACTGAGCACAGGGCTGAGCAGAGGGGTATGATTGCCTCCCTTGACCTGCTGGCAGTGCTTTTCCTAATGCACCCCAGGATACACAAATTCAAATCACTTTGCATTTGTGGCCTTCTTGGCCACAAGGGCACTGCTGGCTCATGGACAGCTTGTTGTCCATGAGCCAGCAGTTTTTCATGAGCCAGGCCATGAGCCAGGCCTTTTTCAGCAGGGTTGATTCCCAGCAGGTCAGGCCCCAGCCTGTACTGGTGCATGGGATTCTTCCTGCCCTGGGAAAGAACCCTACATTTGCCTTTGTTGAACTTTTTTAGGTTCTTCTCTGACCATCTCTTCAGCTTGTTGTCCTGGTTTACCTGTTGACCTGTTGTCCACGTCTTGCTGAATGGCTGCACAGCACTCAGGTATTTGTCTCTGTTCCCAGCTGTGTATCATCAGCAAACTTATTGAGGAGGCACTCTGTCCCATTGTTCAAGTCACTGGTTACACATTAAACTATTTTGCCTACTTTCTGTGTGATGCCTAAATCATTTACCACATTCCTGTCTTCAAGCCCAAAACATCATGAATTGTCATTATGTGTAAATTATCATATTTATACATCACCATTTGTATATATATAATTCACATATAATAAGTATTATTTGCGTATTACTTTGGGTTTGTGAAGCATGGAAGGTCTTACAAAGTATTAATTCTTATTGTGGCAGATGGCCCTGGGTCTGCCAGACATGTTGAGACACTGTACTTCCTTTGGTGAAAAACTAGGAATGCTAACTGAGGCACAGAAGGAGAGGACAGGGCAATGAAATTTGTAAGATCACCTGAATTTTATTGATCCATGAATAAATTACTCTGCTTTGGCCCTGGTTTAATATGTAATAGATATAATAGATGTAATAGATTACTATTAATACATTAAGATGTAATAGATTACTATGAAAGTGAACAGGAAAATAATATTTTTTTCTAGAAAAAAGTTATACTAATTTCTTTGATTTTTTTTTGTTTGTTTTGGTTTGGGTTTTTTTATACAAAAAGCCCCCTGTGATTATTTGATGAACAAATAATACACCCATTTTTATGCTGCCTTGTGTTAACAGAAGCACTTATCTTGACAGTTTGTCAATCTGGAACATGCTGTTGGCTGTGATCTCACAGGCACATGCTGAATTAACTTATCACTGTCCTGCCACTTTGCGAGGAATGTGGTTTGTGTGTTTTGGCAATGTCCACTTTGTTTCTCTGTCTGACTTACTGGGAAATAGTCTCACATTTTTTAAAATTGTTTTATGAGGTGAGAGCATTTCTTTCCTCTCATTATTTTTTTTCTCTCTATCTTCTTTTGTTTTATTAGTTCACTGGAGAGAACAAGCAGATAAGTCTGCCTTGCGCATGACAGAATTTCTGTAACTCATGCTGCAAGGTACCCTTCATCAGCATTTGCATCTGGGGGAAGCAAACATAGCAGTTCTTGACTTTACTGCAAAAAGAAACAGAGGTTTGAGTGTCATGAGCAATTCACACAATCACCTCATATATAACAGTGCTATTAGAAGAAAATAATACTTAGATTTAAGTGTTCCATTGCCTTAAAGAGGTTTACATTTGGGTGAAAGACCATCAGGAAGAGGCAGGTAGAGGCTGGCTGTAGCAGGAGACAAAATTTTTACTTTGCCAAGCCAGGCATATGTTCCTTTCCTTTTCTCATGACCTTTTCTAGCTGTTGCTTTGCTATTCATCACAGTTCCCACTTATGACTCAAACATCTTGATGAAATACATCAAAGAATATTTTATCCCAGCTATGAGCACATATCTCATTTATGTGTTGTGTTTTAAACTATTCCACAAGTTCTTCCTATGGAAGGCTTTGTTTCTCTGTCAGAGAAATTGTTTATTTCCCTAGTTCTCAGGATAGTAAAAAGCCCACTTAAAAATTGACTTATCTGTTTCCAACCCCAGTTCTGGCTGGCTTGGATATATCAGTTTTCTACTTAAAGCAGGACTATGACATTTTCAGAAGGAATTCATTCTCAGCTAAATAAAGCTTGAAAATGAGACAGACTTGCATCTCTCATCTTCTTCTCACAGTGTGTGGTGGAAAAAGGCTTTTGCAGTCTGTGCAGGTGTCTTGCATAGTTTGGCTGTCCAGTGTTGCTTATGACATATCTGTTAGCCAAAAAAAGGTCAAAACAAGTATAATTTGGTTTTGCAATTGCCTATGAAAAGCTTTACAAATATTTAATAAACAAATTCATATGAGTAATGGAAGGAATTAATACAAATTGATTTAGATAAGCAAGTCTGGAATATTTCTATGCAAATAGAAATATTGGTAAAAATTTACCAATTTACCAAAAATTACCAATTTCACTTGGTAAAAATTACCAAGAAAAAGTGATGAAAGTGCAGTCAAAACACAGACAGGTTTGGGCTTTATTTCAAGTGCAAGTTTCTATTTTCCTGTGACTTTTTTCTTCTTATAAAGCAAACAAAAATTCCAATAAATAACGAATGGAATTTTTTTATCCCCATACTTTTCTAGTGAATTTTTGTTATGATTTAATATGTGTCTTTGTAACCATTAATGATCTCTGCACTGATATGACTTCCATCCAATCATAAATACTGGGTATCAGTTATCTTAATAATTCCTCTTTCTCCATTTAAAAAGAAGTCTCCTGTGGATAATAGCCTAGATTGAAAATAGAGGAATTACACATATCTGTAGTGGAAAATGCCATTTTATTACAATGAAAAACGGAAAATAAATTCCCAATATTATTTGGCATGAAGCACAGAAGAATTTGGGAGCGCTTGGCCTGAGGTACTGCAAGTGATGACGTACTGAAAGTCTTAGAGAAATTATTTTCTTTATGCTTGCCATATTTTAGTGAAACTCAGTAATATAATAAGTTAAAGATCACTAAATTGAAGATCAATAAAAATAATTTTATAAACAATGCGTGGCTGTTGCTGTGATTGGGTTTTTTTTGTGCATGGGGAGAGAGGGAGAGACCTAAGTCCTGCCACATTTTCTACAACAAAAATAAATAAGCAAATAGGTTGTGAGTGGATTAAGAACCAAATATCTCATGAATGTGTACTATGTTCTGATGTGTTTTCTCCTTTTCACTGGAGAAACAGTTTATATAGTTTCTAAAAATCTTAGTGTATCAAATTTCATGGTGAACAGCAGCACTTCTTGCCTTGCAGTACAGATATACAGGATAACTACAGATCTCCTCAGTAAACCCTAATGCCAATTTTTAGTTTATATTTTAAGACATGTGGATGCACCATACCACAGATGAAGGGGGAAAAGAGGCTTCACTTTAATGCACATTACTAATGTAGCTCATGACATCTATAAATCATGTAACTACTAATTTGGCATCCAGACATAAAGAAGGGAAAAGTTTTCACAGCAAAATATTTTTCTTTTCTTTCCTAAAAGAAGATGAAAAGAAACATTTGGACTCTTAGGAAAAACTACTGTTATTTGAGCCATTCATTATTTAAGAATTCGGGTTCAGATCTTCAAAGAAATCCATCGTTTTTGGTTTTGTTGCAATAGCTCTTTCTTAAAATGGTTTTAGTAATTTTTTTGAACCGCTAAAGTGTTCCCTGCTCATGTAAACCACTTAAATATTGCCACAAAGGTAGTTTGATCTGGAAAAGATGATGTTTCAATCACTTTTAGGTAGCAGCTGCCTTAAAGTTTCTAATTTTTTTTCTTTACACCAAAAGCATAGAACATGTTAACCGTTTTGTCTGTCTTAAATACAAAGCCTGCAATAGCTTTAGGTGTTTAATATGGATAAGAGAAACATGCTTTCAAGTAATGGAAAAATAATAGGAAAAGCCAGAATGAATATGCACAGCTCTATAATAAATCCCTTTTTACCCAGCATGATTTGGAAGTTCATTTCAGAGGGAGAGCTGAAGCTGGTTTCTTTCATTCCCCAGCATCACAAGAGCATGCTTACATTGTTGGGCACTGCCATGTAAAAAGGAAGTTTAAACTCATTCTACTCAAGGGTGAGAATTCAGAGCAGGCAGTGAGCTCTGAGGCAGCATGAGCACCTCTCAGTTTGTCACTTCTGACAAAAGACAGGCCATTGTAAGAGCATCAGTAATACTCAGATCATGACAGTATCTTAGGACTTTTCATAGAATCATAGAATTGTTTAGGTTGAAAAGGATCTTTAAAATCATCAAGTCCAACTGCTAGCACTGTTATCTTCGCCATAACTACAGCCATATTTTTTTGAACACTTTCAGGAATGGTGACTCAACCACTTCCAATTACTCTTCCTTTATAACTTTTATAACTCTTTCAATGAAGATTTTTAATACCAAATCTAAACCTCTCCTGGCACAATTGAAGCCATTTTCTCTCATCCCATCACTTGTTACTTGGGAGAAGACACTGACCTCAGCCTCACTAAAACGTCCTTTCAGGTGGTCATAGAAAGTGATAATCCTCCTTCCCTCCAGGAAAAACAGCCCCTGCTCCCTCAGCCACTCCTCATATCGCTTGTGCTCCAGACCCTTCCCCAGTTCCACTGTCCTTCTCTGGACATGCTCCAGAGCCTCAGTGTCTTTGTTGTAGTGAGGGGCCCAGAACTGAACAAAGGATCTGAGGTGCATCCTCACCAATGAACAAGCAGGATCTGCCTTTCCCAAACCCAGGCTCTCTGAGCTGATTCCCTGGCTGTCCTGCATGTGCTGTGGAATGGCATTCAGGATGATCTGATCCACAACCTTCCCTGGCCTCAAGAGCAACTGACAGGCCTGTAGATTCTCAGACCCTTCTTCCAGCCCTTCTTTAGATGGGCATTACATTTGCCAATTCCTTGTCAGCTGGGGCCTCCCCAGTTAACCAGAACTGCTGGTAAATGACTGAAAGTGCTTCAGTGAACACTTCCACCTTGGGTAGATGCCATCCTTCCCCATAGACTTGAAATTGTCTAAGTGGTGTAGCAGGTACCTGGATTATGGGAGCTTCATTCTGCTCTCCATCTCTTCATTCCAGCTCAGGGGGCTGGGACCACAGAGAATGACTGGTCTTGCTATTAAAAGACTGAGGTAAAGAAGGCTTTGAGTGCCTCAGCCTTTTCCTCATCCTTCATCACTGCCTCTCCATTTCCAATAACAGATGGAGATTCTCCTTGGCTGCCTTTTCTTGCTGATTTATTTATAGCACAATTTTCTGCCGGTTTTTACAGCAGTAGCCAGATTAAGTTCTAGTTGGATTTTGGCCCTTCTAGTTTTCTCCTGCCTAACCTCACAACATCCTTGTAGTCTTCCCATATTGTCTGCTCCTTCTTCCAAATGTCATACAAAGTTCCCTGTTCAGCCAGACCAATCTTCTTCCTGACTGGCTCATTTTTTGGCACATGGGAACAGCCTGCTCCTGGACCTTTAGGATTTCCTTCTCGAAGAGGGTCCAGACTTCCTGGACTCCTTTGCCCTTCAGGAGTGCCTCCCAAGGAGCTCTGTTAAACAGTCACCTAAACAGGCCAAAATCTGCCCTCTGGAATTCCAAGATGGCAATTTTGCTGACCAGAAAAGAAAACTATAACTTTGTGACCACTGGCCATCACATCACCCACCGGTCCTTCTCTGTTCACAAGAAACAGGTCCAGCAGGTGCCTCCCTTGGTAGGTTCTCTCACCTCCCACATCAGGAAATTACCTTTCACACACTCCAGGAACCTCTTACACTGTTTCTTTTCTGCTGAATTATATTCCCAGCAGACAACTGGTAAGCCAAACTCCTCCAAAGAACAAGGGCTAGTGATTCTGAGACTTCTCCTGGTGGAAAATAGAAATATTAATTTTTAATAGAAATTGAATATCTCCTCTGCCTCCTCATCAGCCTCCCACCATGACATCTGCCTTGTTAGTCTTTCCCCTGGTTTTTATGCATAAAAATTCAACACTGTTGTTGCCATCACTAAGCTCTAAGCAATTGAAACACTCCCTAAAATACAGGGCCACTCCAGTGCCTCTCCTTCCTTGCCTGTCCTTGCACTCCAGAAGTCAGTCATCTCACCATGTCTCTGTGAAGGCAACTATGTCATGGATTTCCAGCTGCACAAAAAAATCTCTTACCTTTCCTAGGAGTAGAGTTTATTCTCTAAAATATCCCTAATTCTCTAATTAGGTCTGCTATTTTGCTGTTTTCCTCCTTCTGTTGTTTTTGCTGGTCTCACTCTGGGCATTTGGCATTCATTGGCTAAGAATGTGCTGAGGACCTAAATGCCGTATGGAGTCAATAAACTGGAGCACCAGTTCAGTGATTCAGCTAAAAAATCTTGTGTTGAAATCTAAGGCCAAAAAGTCATGCTAACCTACTCAGTCATTTCAAACATGTCTCATAGAAACTGCTATTCAGGGAACATTTACAGCTACAGATGGCTTGCAGACAGGAATAGTTTTCCTATGAATTTCGTTATCCGAAGGGATTCATTTCATCTTGTCCTGTGCCAGCTGGGTGCAGCAAAGAACAGTTAGTTATCCACGCTCTTTATCCTTCTAGTCACCAAGTGTGGGACTCTCCTGCTTTTATTAGCAATGATGGAGAGTAAACAGTGCTCCTTTGGACCCCATCTCCATGCCCATATTTTTAGACTGGATAATGGATTTGGCTTGTGCCTGTTTGTTTGCTAATGTAGCTCTTTGTACTATCTCTCACTCTGCCAGTTTTGTAGTGCCTGTAGCCAAGCAGTTATGACCCCGTATTATACAAAACAGCTCCAGCTTGCACTGGCCATAAATCCCACTACTCTGGCAGTTTGCAAAATTGGGCAGCTCCAGAAAAGCTTACAGGACCAAATGGCTGTTCATCATCAGCCACACAACAAGGGCTGGGGAGATGAATAATGCCAATCTTCCCCCTCAACTATATATATGTGAATTCACTGAGTAACAAGAGCCCACATTTTCTCCTTAGTTATGTCCAATTAGCAGCTAAAGTGTCCATCAGGGAGTATGAGAGACACATTTGGCTTCAAGAACAGGCTGATGATTGCTTAAATCACAGCCTAAATGTACTTGCTTGAGAGTTTTAGTTCACTTCCTCCCATTGTCTCTGTCCAGTAATGAGTTGTCGTGCTACACAAGTGTCTACACCTACCTGCCTTATCTGGTACAGGATATCCTCCTAATCTGTCCAGTGCAGTCCATGTGCACTCTGCTGTCTCCAGTTGTTATTCTGTGGCCTGCAAACAGGTTGGAAACACAGCTTTAAAGACGGAGATGTGCAAAAATGCAATAGCTGTATTTCTGATGTTTAATGTGTGATAAAGTAACATATTTCTAAGTTTAATATGAAAGTTTTTTTGGTTTTTTTTTTTTTTTTAAGTTACACTCCATGCAGTGCTGGGTGCTGAGCTGGGTGCTGTTGATGATGATGACATCTCATGCAACCCCCACTGGGATTTACAGTGGAAGGAAGAAAAACAGTCCAAGTCTCCCCATCTCAGTTCTGATTCAGATATTTTCATAGAGAAAAAAGGGCTTGAGAGGCCTTGTCAAGAACAAGCAATGGACCTGTAATATATGAAAGGAATTTTTAGGTGCCCCCCTTTCCTTCCTGAATAGCATGTCATAGAAACTGAAATTGAGAGAACCTTATCAAAAATAAACTATTCTTGAATACTTTTTTGAACCTGGGCTTGAACAGTCTTTCTGTTGTATAGCAAAGGTGCCAGTTTTCCTTTTATTTCACACCTTTAAATATTGTGAAGGTATTTTTATGAGAACTTTAGTTTTGCTGTGAAATGTTGTGCAGTGCAGAATTCTTCATTGCACTTGTAATGTCCTTCTGTTTTGGACTACCTATAAAGTCCCCTGACAACTGAGGATCAGAAGGAAATTATGAGTTTCAGCTGTTAACAGCTGTCATTTTTTGTGTGTGTGAATGTTAATAACATTCTACCCCAGCAGGTGGATGAATCTGTCTTCCCAAATTTGGCAAAGGTTTTCCTTCACCTTAGCCCAGAAGCAGAACATTTTTTCACCCCTCTTCACAAGGGTGATTTTTCATGTGGATCAGCTATGTGTAATTCTCACTGAGACAGCTGGGATATTTTGATCCCTAAGTAACTTTTTGCATCTCCAGTTTTGCCAATATGATTTTCTTTGCTTATTCATAGTCTTTGAAAGGGCTGGTTCTCATTAATGATGGAAAAGTGTTCATTCCAGCTCAATATGAAGTAGTTGGGTGGAGAGAACAGCTGTTGATACTTCCATAATAATTTAGAAAGACAGTGGGTTGTAGCTACAAAACAAATGAGCCAGATTGTGCACCTTAACCATGTTGAGTCACATTTAACCAGTTTTGTTTCCTTGCACAAAGAACATTACTGCGTGAATAGTCCAATGGAAGTCCCATAGATCAATGGAAGCACTTGCAGAACATTGTGCTGTCAATAGGAAGCTGGCAGAACCTCATTCTTTTCTCTGAAATTCCCACCTGCCTCTGCTGAGCCAGTTTTTCTCCCTTCAGGAAAGCTCCTCTGAACTATTGGAGCTGTGCTCCAGTTCAGCTGATAACAGTAGGCAATTTTTTGTAAGTGATGTGTTATATGGCAGAGATCACCATTCTTGGTCTGTAGGCAGCTACGTTAGTCCGCAGTTTGGAATCACACACTATCTCCTTCCCCTTCCCCCCTGCCAGTACTAAATACAGCAGAGAATTCCTGCTGCCCTAAGGCCATGATCAGCAGGCATGTGTGTCTTTTGTGTTCAGGTTCAATTTTTTTCTCCTGTTAAACGTGGCTGCATTTCTCCCTGAACCCTAAGAAACATAACCTGCTTGGAAGAGCTGATCACTGGTCTTCCCCAAATAGCTACATTTACTGGTCCATGGAAACAGAAGGTAAGAGAGAAAGGAAGTATTATGGAATCTTATTTTTCTTTGTTCCTGTATAGGAAGAAACATCTTAGAGGATTTTAATGAGTTCTTGGGCCAAGCAGCCCACAGTGCAACACTCCTTGGTGTTCATGACAAGTGGACTTCATTGCCACACAGAATTTTATGCTATTGGTAAACCTGCCTGCAGCTTGTTTGATTGCTATTAAATTTTCCTTTCTTACCTTTCTGTGCATTTCTATATGTCTAAAGAATGTGACAGAAGGAAATTAAATAAAGCAAATGAAATAAATAGTTTTGACAGAAACACAAGATTTGCATTGCTAATGTAAATGGATTCTTTTTCTTTGAAATTATATTTTGGTAAGACTCGTTTTTATTGAAACAGATTTATTGGAACAAGGATTCATGACATTTAAGAACATTTCCTAAACTGTAAGCTACTGGAGTAGTAAAAAATTTCAGAGTGGTGTGTATTAACAGGTCCAATTGCCTGACAACAAGAGCGCTCTCTTTATGAAATGTCATTAACTTTCCAAAATCAATTTGTCATCGTTAAATTTCTAGTACAGTGAAACTAGCCTTTAGGAACAAGAGGTGACAGTGCTTTATAGGTATAAAACATTTAGTCTTCCCTACAAAAGCTCATATGGTCAAAAGGATACTTTGATTACAAATATTAGGAAAAAAGTCCTTAATTCTTAATTGTTGCTCTGTAATTACAAACCATTGTCTATAAAGAAATAGAAAATATCAAGATTAAAACTTACAAAAATTTTATTTTACTGCCTTCAAGTCTTGGTCACTGTTTATCTGGAGCTACCTCTGTCAAAAATTCCGTTTCTGCCAGAACTTGCTGTCTAGCCTGAGATGATTTATGATACTATTCAACTTGACACCTGAATGGTTGTTGCAACGATAATATGCTAACTTTATTCCATTACTTTCATTGCTATTGATTCAGTTAGTTTTTCTTCTGTGTTGGTATAAAGATGGTCTGTTTCCATATGTGAAAACCATGTACCCATAGGAATTAATTTCATACATTTTTCTTCTGATGAAAGCTTTGTAACATTTTCAGAAGCAATATCCTTTAATAAAATCAAAACTTCCAAACTAGTTATACAGGAAGATACAATTCTGACTTGTTTAATCTTTTATGAGCTAGTATATGGCCATTTTTTAAATACAAGTTTCTGCAGTTTTTATCATGTTTGATTTATAAATTTATTACTTCACATTAGGCAACAGGGAATTACCATCAGCACATTTTACTTATCTAGACTATAGCCTCTTAAATATAATTTATGTCCTGTTAATGAATGTAGGGATTTATAGAACCTTGAAGTACTACCCCTTAATGCATCTTTCTTTTGTCTTTGTTGAATCTTTGCCTTTATGCATATCTGTAGCTCTCTTCTTCTGTCTTATTTGTCACCTTGGTAGACCCACCATTTGTCAGGGCAGAGTTCTACAAAGGCAAATGCAGGATTCTGCCTCTGGGGAAGCATAAGCAGCACAGGCTGGGGGCTGACCTGCTGGCAAACAGTTCTGTGGAGAAGACCTGGGGGTCCTGGTCGACAACAAGCTGTCCATGAGCCAGCAGTGTGTCCTTGTGGCCAAGCAGGCCAGGGGTATCCTGAGGTGTATTAGGAAGAGCATTTCCAGCAGGCTGAGGGAGGTGATCCTGCCCCTCTGCTCAGTTCTGGTGAGACCTCACCTGGAGTGCTGTGTCCAGTTCTGGGCTCCCCAGTTCAAGAAAGATAAGGATACACTGGAGAAGGTCCAGTGGAAGGCTATTAGAAACACTTCTGATGAGAAAAGGCTGAGTGAGCTGGGAAGACAGAGGACAATCAATACATCATTTATTGATACATGCACATATCTTAAGGGTGGATATGAAAAGGAAGGTGCCAGACTCTTTCCAGTGCACACAGGCACAAATTGAAACACAGGAAGTGCCTTCTGAATATGAGAAAAAACTTTGCTGTAAGGGTGACAGAGCACTGGAACAGGCTGTCCAGAGAGGTTGTAGAGTCTTCTTCTCTGAATAATTAAAAACCTGCCTGGACATGATCTTGTGCAACCTGCTCCCATGCTTGAGCAGTGACATTGAGCTAGATGATCCCCAGAGGTCCCTTCCAACCCCAATGCTTTTGCTATTCTGTGATTCTGCAAATCTGTTCAGAAGCTGAAATAGATCAAACACTGGCAGATTGTTGATTGTCACTAAAATATCTCCAAAAGTTGTTTAACCACAGTAGTTGTAGCAACAGGGGATTAACTTTTCATCCCAATGTACTGTGTATTGACAGCAATGGTGGTATGGAGATATGTCTGTATGAAGATATCTATCTCTGTATGGAGATATCTTAGTTTCCTTAGAAATCAGGGTGTTGGAGATGAATACAAATTAAAATGCTTGCTAATATATATACGCTATCAAGAGCAAAATAAGTAAAAGATCAACAGAGAGGCAAACTCTTCTGGTAGCAGGAGGAAATGAGGATATTATCTAGGCGTGTCCTCATGCTGACATCATCTGTTACATGGTGTGGAAATGACCAGGAGTAATTCTCTGCTTGGGAGCACTGGCATGGAGCTGTGACTTCCACAGGATGACAGAAATCCTCATGCTGACATCACCTGTTACATGGTGTGGGAATGACCAGGAGTAATTGGCATGGAGCTGTGACTTCCACAGGATGACAGAAGGAGCTTTAATCTGTAAGGATGTTAGGGAATCTTGTGCATGGCATTAAATGCTTACAGGAAGAAATGGTATTAGCAAATGTTAAAACACATCAGGACTTGCAGGAAGATTATAAACGATGCCAGAACAAAATAGGAACAAAGAAATTACCTGCTTTGCAAAATGTTGTGTCTTATTAGTGGGTACAAAGTATCTTATTTTCCCCTCATCCACCCCACAGAAAATGTGTCACTGGTGGTTTTGCATGGCTACAAGCAAACAAAATAGGAACAAACATTGTTCCTATTGCTTTGCAAAATGTTTTGTCTTATTAGTGGGAACAAAGTATCTTATTTTCCCTTCATCCACCCCACAGAAAATGTGTCACTGGTGGTTTTGCATGGCTACAAGCACACAGACTTTTCAAATAGAAATGGTACCTGGAACACATATAGGAGAACACACAGAGATTAATCCTACTAGAGGAAGAGAGTAATATATACAAATTACAGTCAATAAATGTAAAAAAGATTGAGTGCATTGCAATGTGGTTTACTTTGCATTCCATAATCAAAGCAAATCATTCCTACTTCCACTCTGTTTATAATAGATATTTCTTCTTATGTAGATTTCTGTGGCACTGGAAGTGAATTAATCTCAAACTCTTTTCTTTTATCTTCCCCAAATCTACATTTTAAGCATAAGGGTATTTTATATTATTTGACATAGGTCTTATCACATTTATAGGATTGAGAGATTATAAAGATCATTAAAATCAATGGGCTACCCTCAATGAAAATGCATTGATAAAGTCTGTGCCTTTTTGTATGTCTTCCTTGGAAGCATTAATATATTGACTGATAATTTGCAACTGCATCTCATATGTTGTTTACAATATAAATGGCACTGAAATTCGGGCAATTAGTACAAACTCTTCACAGAGACAGAGATACAAACAGCAAGTTGAAGCAGCACAAAATCCATCAGTAATGCTAGACATTTTTACTGCCTTTCTGAGTGAAGCTGGTTCTCACTTTCAACAGGTTATGAAAACACTCCAATAAAATATTTTTTAAAATTGTAAATCCTTCAGGAGTACAGCACTGAAAGGTGCCATCTGAATCTTTGCATTCAATTTACCCACAGTCAGATGTACCTTGAAAATAGAAGGCATATGAGAAGCCACCAAGCACTCTGGGTATCTTGTAGGAAATATCTGATCTCCAGCATACAAGGCTTCAAAATGGTGTATTGTGACTCAACTCTACACTATAGATACAAATAACTTCCTCTTAGCCCTCTTAGAAGTCAGGGCTCTGCTCTACAAGACTGTTGTATTATGTCAGAGGGAATCTGTAGGGAAAATAGTACTTTTATTGGTTATACTTTTATTCATTATTTTCATTCTAAGGTTGCAATAATAATGGTAAGCATTGTAGAAAATAATGGGATCCTTTTTACGGAGATGTGGGAATCTGTGTCCTTCAGTTTTTCTGTTTTAGAGCAGTATCATGTGTCAAAAAATACTGAGCCAAAGATATCTAAGGCCAAGAATTTGCAGCCTGATACCTAGCCTTGTCCTAATGGAATATAGACGCAGTAAAGAGATAAGCTTTAGGAAGAGCAACTGAATATGGTCCAGGACAGGACAGGACACTGATAGCCCAGGGCTTAGTAATTTCCTCTGACAGGTAGGAGATTTTAGCTTAGTTTGCTGCTAATTTAGCAAAAGTAGGAGAAAAGTTGCATGTCTACTTATGAACATTTGGGTTGCTGAACTGCTGGTGTAATGACATGCTTCTTTCTTTGGAGTTGAAGTCAAAAAGGAGGAAGTGATTATCTCATTGAGGAGGTCCATGCCTTCAAATCCTCAACAGGGGAAGATGACTCCTTCCTGTACAGAGATTTGCATTCAAAACCTGTAAAAAAGCAAGGGTCTCCAGATGCACATCTCCTACAATGAATGTCTATGTGCAGTGTGGTAGCCTTTGTGAATGCCGTGCTAAGACTCCAGATTGATGTTAATATTTTCCAAGTGTTAATGCCAATTAAAAAAAAAAAACATCACTGCTTACTGCCAGCTAGTCATTCTTTTTCCTTTACTCATTCATCTTGCATCCCTCTTCAGCTATATTTATATCAGTCTCTGTATGAAAGAGTAAATGGTTAAATGAAGGGGACTTCTTAGGTGAGTTTTGCCTCTAAAAAATTACCATGAACAGGATCCATAAGCACCTTGTTCTTCCTCTGTAACAGAGTGAATGAACGTGAGAAGATGGGGCTGGCACTGTGGAGCTGAGCCTGATTCTTGCATGAACAACAAGAACTACCAGTAACAAAAATCATACTGGGAAAGGGAACTTTTGCCTCTCTACTCACTTTTGCAGCAGTGACATTTTGTAGTGAATATGTAAAGAAGCCTGGAATACCTTCTGTTGCACAAAACCAAAAATATTCAATATGAGGCACTTGTGTCTGCATGCAGTTTCATGCATACTAAAATCTCTACTGCATCCCATTGTCTTGATAGGATGTGAATCGTGCATGTAGGACTTTCATGTGACTTTGTGTCTGAGGGCATTTTACCATGTAAGGTCTTATTCTATATCATTACATTAATTTATACATGAGAAAAGAATGCTGTTGTTCAAGCTAAATAAGAAAATTTGCTTTTTTAATTTGTATAGAACTATAAATAAGCTAAATAAAGTTACATCTCTTCTGTGGTATCTTTTTGGTGCAGGATCCATGTATTTTTAATGAATGTGACTAAGGAAAAAGCAAGCATGCTGTTGCACATCTTATGAGTCATGATTTAAAGAGTTATAATTTCTAACTTATTTTGGAACTTGACATCTAAACACTGGATTTAGCAATCCAAATTCTGTCATCCAGTCTTTTAGATTCTTACTATCTGGATTAAGGAAAGAAATTTGTTTTATCTTGCTTTTAAGTTTTACAGATTATTTGCTTTATAGACTAAATTTTGTAAAGTTTCATTTTTTTCATGATTTTTAGATCTCAATTTCTAACTGCTGATATGAATAAAATAATTTTACCAAAACCTGACTGTAAGGAAAAATATGTAGGGTGATACCCCCCATATGATAAATGAATATTTTGGTTTCAACTTTTAGTTCTCAGTAAAGAAAAGGTCCTGCATTATGTCCGTTGCTCTCAAAGCCAATCTGCACATTTCCTATACATGTCAAATTATAGTTCCTGGATGAACTCTGGGGATTAGAGACACAGAAGAGCTTTTTGCAGTTTCTGTTTTGCAATCCCTAATGTAAACCATTTGATCTCCTCACCTCTCCTATGGTTTGTGCTCATCTTTAAACTATCTGAATATGCATTTGCATATCCTTTTCTTGGAAAAATTGCCTGCAATAAATGAGCAAAACATTTGTCCCTTGTGTGTGGAATAAAGTTTTAACATGCATTATATGAGCATTAGTAAGTTTAACAATATTCTGTACTAGCAAAGACTTGAATTGAGCCTTGCAAAACTGGATTATGTTCTATGCAAGCTTTATGTAAACACTTTCAGTCAGCATAATTAATTTCCTTCTTTGGTGAAATTTTTATCCCTTATTTATGCTGTGTTTTACATTTGTTTTGGAGAAAAAAGGAGGAGGAATGAAACAGACTACATCTGGTTTTCCGTGTTCTTAACAGTGTGGGACCTCAGTTACATCAGAGTAATATATCATTGCGGGAATAAATGCTAAACTAGTTGAACAGTGAGGTGAAAATTAAAGTTTACAATTAAAAAAGCCTTCAGGCTTTTTTTCTTGGTTTATAAAATGAAGACAGAAAAAAATATTGCAAAAGCGGCCTTCCATGCCACTGTTGTTATGTCAGGTCTTGATGGCTTAGTTTGCAAAGGTATCAAAGACCAGAATGCCTTGCCACAAAACCCTGCTTGGTGAAATTCATGGCAGACTTCTGGCATGGGATCCAGGTTGAATCCACTTGTGAAAAGCAGGAACATGTGATTCTGTAGCTTCACAGTGTCTGGGTATCAGAGTGTTGTGAGGAGTCTGACCACCTGTGGGCAAAATAAAGATAACTCTGTGTCCAGAAACTTTGCCCTCTGTAAGCTGTAGGTTGAGCTGTGCTCTCAGTGTCCACTTCCATTCTCAAGAAAGGGTGAGGAAGCTCCACTAACAAGAAGTCAGGGCCAACCCACTGTCCAGCTGTGTAGGCTTGGAGCAGACTTTGTGTAACCCGGTTTCCATGTGTCCAGTGACCACTGCCCAGCATTTTTTCGTTGTTGCTTTTTTTTTTTTTTAATGGGACATTTAAATTCTCCTCAGTGACCACTGCCCAGCATTTTTTGGTTGTTGCTTTTTTTTTTTTTTTTTAATGGGACATTTAAATTCTCCAGAGAGAAATACTGCTGTCATTCAGGAAGTGTGGAAAGAAAAATTTGGAACAGGCTATAAAATTCTGGCTTGACTCTGAGAAAATATGCATATAAAGAGAATGCATTATTGAAGACATATGTACTTTTAAAAAGTTTTTCTTAGGTAAACCATAAACTTAAAATAAAGCAAAGAAAGATTAGAATAGCAGTTGAGGGTAATTCAGCTAAAGCTGTATAAAAAACCTAATTCTCGACAGTCCTGTTATTTGACATAATTTTCTTCCCTGGAGTTTTCTCTTCTAAGAAAACCCTCAAAAATTCAGAAGAAATAGTAGGATGAAGTAACAACAGACAACAATGTCCTCAGTGGAAATCTTTCCTTCATTTTTGAGATTGATGTTGAGAAAATTATTCTTCATTTATGATTATAATATTTGCCTTCTGTTGTTTACAATCACTCATTATTCCTCGTGGTAGAGACTGACAAGTAGTTGTTGTTTTTGCCTTTGACCTTATGCTATTATTAATGTTCATCACAACATTTTATGATACCTATGGGCTTTTTTTAATGTGAAATTGCAAACACTGAGTATTATCCCTCCATCTAACTTGTGCAGAGTAAGGCTACTCACTCTGAAGGATGGACTCTACCTAGAGTTTAACCACACAAATTTGCGTGGAGAAATGGCCACTCTGCGGCCAGGATGAAATACAGATTGCACAGAAGTATCAAACGCATTTCCTAATTTTTACTCATAAGCTTCTACAAAAACAGTACCAGAAATTTAAAGGTTTTGTGAAAGAGCTTGACCTCTGTCCCTTGCCCTGAAACTTCTGCTGGCAGTGGAATAAGTGCAACAGAAAAAATATCAGAATCTTCATCCAAAAGTCTGCACATGTGACAGGGAAATTTGAGTTATTTTGTTAGGAAGAATAATTATATCCTTTGTTATTTTTAAAAATGAGAAGAATTTTAGTCTGATAAAGAGAAATTAGATCTTATTTTTTAAAACATGTATGTTGAGAATGGTTATCTGAAAAAAAAATGCCTACTTATGATTTATATGTCTAAGGAAAAAAAACTCTGACTCTGAAAGGATCTGGAAAATAGGACATATGTACCCAGAAAAGCTTTATTTCAAACAAAACTGAAAACTATTGTCCAAAGCACACTGTTAGTATGAAGGTCCTAGAATTGCTTTGAGGTTGTTCTGAGAGATTGCCAGAAGAGACTCAGTACATGCACTATTATTAGAGTCACCTTTACAACAAAAAGAAATACACAAACCAAGAGTATATTGGTGTGAACAAGTCAGTGCGGGACTAGGATGTCCTAGGAGGTCATACTTGTTTAGAGAGAAAACAGTGCATATGTCAACATCCAATCCCAATTGAGAATGGACAATAAAAACAGTATGAGTGAAAGTTACATTTGTTTAGCAAAGAACAAAATGTGTCTCTCAAATCACTTATGACCTGCTTTCACAAATCTTTACTTTCTCAGGAACTGCATCATTTAGGTCCTTTGTAAATAAGCCTCAGAGTTATCCATTTGAAATAAAGAAGAGAAATGGATTAAACATCTGGAGAAACATCCAGCCAGATGTTTTTATGTTTGTGATAATTCCCCATTCTCACTCTCTTGAGACACAGCACATTCAAAAGCAAAACCTCTATGGAAAAGAATTCTTCTCTGATAGAATTGAAACACGCAAAGGGAATTTGGTATACTCATAAAGAGCATGAAAAAGGAATTCAGAGGAAATCTTAAGGAAAGAATCTGTCACTACACCAGCATGATTCACTTTGTTGTTGATATTCTATGCCAATTTTTAGATAATTTAAAAGTGCCTGATTAGAACATAATCTGTAGGAATGAAAATACCAATATTCATTTGCTGTTTCTACCAACAAAAGTTCCAGTGCTTGTCTAGCTGGTACAGTTAAAATCTGGAGAACCCAAGATATCTGTAAGCTGTCTTCAATGTTAATATGAATTAAAATGGGGCATTATTATCATAAATATTTCTTGCTATGATACAAAGCATAAAAGGAATAGATAAACTGTGGTTAGTGATGGCAACTTTGAATTGTTATTTATAGCAAATTTATTTGTTGCTTTACCTAGTCTGTCCATATCCAGGAAAAAATACCTGAAGAAATGTTGCTTCGTTTCTGTTTCTAAAGCTTGAAGGAAACAAACAAGGACCAATCTTGGCTTCTATTTTTATTAGTAGTTGAACATATAAGAAATATAACTCTAGGTGACAAAATGTATTTAGGTGTTCCAAAAAGACAATATAGTCAAATTAACGAGTTGAAATAATATGTGAAAATAGTCAGGTGAATAAATACAGACTCTGTTTAAACAAAGATAAATATTCCATCCATGAGGCTGTCATAGAGAAAAGAAAAAAAATAGAAGAGAGACAATGCTAGTTTCAATAGCTGTGAGTTCTGATCTGCAAAGGCTTTCTGACTCTGAAGTCAAAGCAAGTACTTGTTAAGAGGCAATGCAATTAAGCCACAATTTGCTCCAGGACAACTTCCTGACTGTGTGGAAAGCATCCATCCTCCACTGATGGATTTTAAAGAATTGAAAGACACTATTAAATATTCTTCAGGAAAACAAGCACCACTGCTGGTCATAGCCCAACAAAATTTGGTGAGGACTCTGGCTGTGTATAAAAAGAGCTTCTACTTCCCATTGCACTTGATGTAAGTGGAACCAGAAGCTTCCTTTGTCAAAGATGCTCACAGCTTGAATGAGTGAGTGTTTTGCTGGTTAAAAAACTGGCCTGACTGCCTGCGCCAAAGAAAGAGTCAATGGAATTACATCCAGCTGGTATCCAGTCACCAGTGGTGTTCTCCAGGGCTCAGTACTGGGACCAGTGCTGTTTAATGAGCTTATCAGTGATTTGGATGAGAGGATTGAGAGCACCCTCAGTCAGCTGGCAGATGAAGCCAAGTCTGCTGGAGAGCAGGAAGGTTCTGCAGAGGGATTTGGGCAGGCTGGGTCGATGGGCTGAGGACAATGGTATGAGGTTCAACAAGACTAAGTGTAGTGTTCTGCACAAGGTTTACAATAACTGCATGCAGTACTACAGGCTTGGGAAAAGTGTCTGGGAAGCTGTCCAGTGGAAAAGGACCTGGGGGTGCTGATTGACAGCAGCTGAACATGATACATCAGTGCCCTGGTGGCCAAGAAGGCCAATGGCATCCTGGCCTGTATCTGCAATGGGGTGGTCTTCATGATCTCAGGGGTCTTTTCCAACCTAATCGATTCTGTGATTCTGTGGCCAGCAGGAAGAAATGTTACACCAGGAGAAGTTTAGATTGGATACTAGGAAAAAAAAATTTCACTGACAAGGTTGTTGAGCATTATGACAGGCTGCCCAGGGAAGTGGCTGGGCCTCCATCTCTGGAACTGTTTAAAATATGCACACATGTGGCACTTAGGGACATGGTTTAATGGTGGACTTGACAGTGTTAGGTTAATAGCTGTACTCAGTACAACTATTATTAGAGGCCTTTTCCAACCTAAATGCATCTGTGATTCTGTATGATGGTCTATGCTGCCATGCGGCACCTCTGCATGAGGCAGACAGATCATGACCTCAAGGGCTGTGAACTTTTGCTTTGGAAACAGCAGCAAAAGTGACTATTCCCCTTAGATGTTTATTTTACACTAGTGCAGGTATAATTTGCATGCATGTTTAAACAAATATACCTATGGGCAATAGTTAGTGTGTAACAGGAAAACAACCAAAAAGTAATGTCCTCATTGCAAAAGATAAAAGTAACACATCACCAAGCTGCTTAATGAACCCTAGAATTACTTGCTAGACTGCTCTGGTTACATTGAGCAACTCCTAAGTGATCATGAATAGAGCAGTTCAAAAATAAAACAAAAATAATGTGTCTTTAGATTTCTTAATAATTGTATTATTGCAAAAATTTAATGGAAAGAGAAATAATTTCCTAACACAGCTCAAAACCTGAAGTGCAATTAAGAGATATGATACCCTTCCATAGGTATCCATAGGTCTGCATGAAAACCTTTAGAAGGGAGGAAATACGTTGTTACATAACTCTTGCCCTGTAGGGATAGCACAAGGGAGAAAAATTCAAATATAGCTTCTAAAGTCATGGAGGAAAATATAAAACACTTTAACCTTCTGGTGTTAATTATGGTATTATTCATAATAAAATTTTCTGGGTACTCTACTTAAAGCTGTTTTTTAACTGACTCATTGGAGAAAGCTTATTCATTCATCAGAGAATAATTCAGCATGAAAACATCTCTATTGAGCAGACTTATGCTGAGGCTGTGGCATGCCCCAAGGGAACTTTCTGTGGTTTCCTTCCCTAGGGCAGAGGCTCTAATGTTAGTGGTGCTGACAACTCTGTAAAGTGCTGTGCATGGATGATCTCTCATGGTCATGAAAAGGAAAACATCTTAATTCCCAACTGATGGGGAAATGTGAATTGTTGGACTTCAGTTACACATATCCAAAGGGCTCCTGTTTTTTCTTCCATGTGCAAATGAGCATAAGAAGGAGAGTCGGTGGGTGAAGCACATTATACTTGTCCTGGAAAGGAAAGAAATAGAAGCCAGTACATGGTTTCTGCAGACTAAGTGAAAAGCTGTGAACTTCACTATGAATTTATGAATCAAAATGTACATTTCTTGGCCCATTATTTTACTGAAGTTGTAAAATCATGTACTTCCCCTTTCCAAGATTACATGCAAAATACAGCTGATTCAAAATCTAGATTACTATTTCTTTTTGTGAAGGAATAGAGATAAAAATTAGGCAGATTAACGGGATATTCCCATTAAGTATAAACTGATATATTTATTATCAGCTGGAGATATTTTAGGGAACAAAGAGGACTTCAAAACTAGGTTTTCATTTCAAATAACATATTGTTATTTGTGTAACTAAAAGCCTAATCATGTTGCTAGCAATTCATTTGCTGGAACACAGACAGGCTGTGTTGTACTCATACTGAACTTGCGTGGTTTTGGAGTCTTCTGCTGGATTGCATAACTTCAAAATTTTATAGGTCTTGTGCCAATATTAGAAAAATTGCCTTGAAATGCGGTTCTCCTTTCCCTCTTCTCTCTTACTTGAATCAGTAACAGATTTTCAGTTTTTTATGTCTAGAAAGTAAATGTTGTAAAGTCTTCCCACATTTACAGTCTGATGCCATTTAAGACTGGAATCCCTTAAAAGAATTCTGCCTCTGCTAAATCAAAATTTTTATAATTGACTCAATGGCTGAGCCAAGGGATTTGCTCCATGCTCACCATCTTCCACATAACCAAGGTAATAAACCAAGAAAAAAAATGAAATATAATATTTGCACATTTTGTTATAAAGCTATATAGTACAGAATCCTAAATTACTCTAATTTTTGTCATTCAGGAAACCATTCTTCCTTGTACTCTATCACACCTAACTGAGGAATACAAAACACTTCCCAGACTTTCTTACAACAAGTTTTATACAGTATAAAGCAAGTAGCATTTAAAGTGCACTGTGAATTTGAGAGAAACTTTTAGAATTCAACATATTGCATCAGCTCTTAAGATTTGGGTTATCTTATTTTAACATTTATTTTATATTAAGATTCTTAATTATTTCTTCTCTCATTGGCTCTGAAGATGGAAACCCAGTGCTAACAGACCATTAAAATACCATGACAGACATGCTGGAAACTTAAATTATGTATAGGGACAGGGAGTAGAAAGATATTTTTCATAATTCACTATCATAAATCACATTGCTCTAAATTCTTAAAAGAAAATATACAAATATTTGACAGTGCCCAAAGCTACCTTAGTTAAAAGAAAGCTATTCTTAGGGTAGGCTGCAATGCAGTTATATTTTTCTGCTTCAAAATCTTGAGCTGCTCTCTTAGTAACCTTTTTGTTGCTGTGCCACTAGACTGTAAAAAAGAAAGATATTTTTATACAGAAAGGTTCTTGCTCAACTTCTGAGACAATAAAAAAGGAGATCATAGGTGATACTTCTATTAATGTTGTCTTGTTTATGTCAGGAATCATTTTTTTCTAAAATTTCGTATAAACTCACTGATTAAAAACATCAAACCCATGCAATTTAGTTTGCATTCAAGTGATTGATGAAACCCAGCCTTCTGCTTTCTCTAGGATTGTTCAGCTCTAACCTGAGCAAAACATTTAAATACTTCTTTTTTACAAGGTCTATTTATTTCAGAGAACTCTAAAGTATACATTTGCTCAGTTCTTTTGATCTTCATTGCACAGATGGAAACAAACCCAGATATGTATGTAGGAACACGCACAAGCTGTTCTGCTGGAGAAGGTTTTGTGTGCCTTGGAGTCTTCGAGAGCCCTTTGTCCTCTTCTCGGGGAAACAGCTGCAGTACCTGGCACAGCACTCTAACTGTACTCAAATTCACCAGTCTGGCTTTTTACTTCAGCAGGAGAGCAAGAGAAAATACTGAATACTGATTGCTAAAGCAACGATATCTTTCATTTCCAGAATAAGGAGACAATGTGGGTGTATATGAAATAGTTTCTTGACTATTACAATAGCAAAAATGCCTTCTCTGTGGTGAAAGTTTCAACACTGATCTAAAAAATCAAATACATCAGAGACTAAAATGCCAGCTTGTTTGTTGATTTTACAAGGAAATGGCTCTCTTTTTCTTTAATAAAAATTGATGTAGTTATTTTGCCTATAAATAAAAATTTTATAAGCTACAATATGAGTTTTGATGAGAATCATGGTTAGACAGTTGTTCAATATAATTTTCTAGCCTGCATACCCAGAACAAGACAGATATTCTCAAACTATATCTGGATGACTGCCACATCCAGAGGAAATATACTGTTATCTGTGATCTTGAGACATCACCCCTTAATTATTACTTATCAGAAGCTGTTCCCTCATCCTTGGATATAATATGAATAAAATCTTTAATAAGGCCGATAGAACAATCAGAGCCTGCTGTTTCTGAAGATGACAATATTCCTCTGTAACCCCTCCATGACCTTCCTCCCTTGCTATGCTCTCCTGGTACAAGAGTAATGCTCACACTGTGGTCAAGTGCCACACTCAGTTTCTGAAAATGAAGAAGAAACCTCTTCCTGGCAGCAGAGAAAAAAATGCCAAGTGATGTGAAACTAGAGAGAAAGATAATTTTATTTTAAAAAAAGTGATATTTCTGACACTTTTTACACTGTGTGACTGCTCTACTCTTTTAAGTAGAATTCATATTCTACTTCATTTGCCAAATTCCCCAACTTATATGTAGGAGGCAATGGAGCAGAAAAACAAGGTAATCCAAAACTCTGTGGAAGTAATCCCTTCCTTGGCCCAAACTGATAATGCTGGAGTCACCTCGTTTTTCACTGTGGACTGATGAGGCCTCTGTAACATGATAGAAAATGCGGCTTAGCATCACAGTCACCAATTTGGTGTAATAGGATTTAAGCTGAGGAGCTGTGGGGAAATTTGACTCCTCAAAAGAAAACTGCTGCAGAGATGTACTTCTCGTTCTAGTGAGTCCAGTGGCAGAGCTTAAGGAAGAAGTGGAAAGGAGTCCTAGGAGAGAGAAAAAAAAATACACGGGTGGAGTTACTCCCTTCCAACCCTGAGAGAATCTCAGCAGGAGTCAAAGGAGCCCCATTCCTCTTGCCACGTGGTAGAAGGGGGACACCTACCAGATGGGGGGAAATGTAAATGGGTCCCTACTAGAGGAGGTAAAATAATCACCTCCTAACACTCATCACCTTCCCAGGTGCCTTTACAGAGTAAGTACAAGGTCCTGTGTGCAGAGGGTTAGGCAGATGACACTAGAGAAAAAAATCTGGAGGTCTCTCAGTTGGACTTACTCTGTCAGATGGACCACAGCCTGGGGTATTAGGAAGAAAAGAAGGGCATTTGTAGTAGGTCACACCCTTCTGAGGGGAACTGAGGACCCTCTATGTCAACTGGACCCTTCTCACAGGGAAGTCTGCTGCCTCCCTGGGGCCTGGATATGGGATATTACCCACCCAGGACACTCCCTGAACTAATTCAGCCTCTGATTACTACCCAGGATGCTGATTTGGAGAATACCTTAAAACAAAGGGGTGCAGGAAGGATGGACACACTTAAAGAAAGAAATCCTGAAGGCTCAGGAGCAGGTTGTCCCTATGGGAAAAAGATGAGCTAGTGGTGAGTTCAAACACAAGGGAAACCAACTTTGTCATCTTTGCTGCAGGCAGCTAGAGCTGCCACAGGTCTGGCTCTTTCTCATTACACTGAAGTCCAAAGTGGGAGGTGGAAAGGCAGAGGAGGATTTTTAAAAAAATGTTTTTTGGGTTATGATATCACATAATCAAGGCCTGGAATACAGATGGGAATTTCCAGTCTGAGAGCAGTGAAAAGCCCTATGGATCCTGTACAGGCCTGATTGGTCACTTTCCTGGTTTTGATGCTGTGCTACAAGGTTTTTGGTTGCTATTCTACACAGCAATAACAATAAAACCAGAACCTAAAATTCATAAACTATGGAGTCTCCTGCATAAGAACAAGGACAAACTCTAGGGGTTGACAGTCAAGCAGGGGGATTGGATTTTTTAAAATTTGGATTGAAAAAGATGCAAACCAGACAACAAATATAACATATTACAGTCATTTTTCTGTTCTAAAGTGCCCCTCACTCATGGTACCTCAAATGGCTCAGGGGAAAATATTCAGGGATAAACTAATTAACTAAGTAAATAATTTTTTTTTTTCCAGAGCAGAGACTTCTGGAGAGCAAGATTTTCCCTGTAAAACAGTGATCCTGGGAGTGGTACAAATTCTTGCTACCCAGCTGCTTTCAGCAAACACAAATTAATCCTCCTTTGCAGCACTCAGAAGGACACTGGGCTTTTCCCTGGCCACGCCACTCTTGCAGCTTTCAGTTTTTGGAAATCTTTGGAATAGATTCAAGTTTCTGAAATTCTCTGGAATACTGCCACTTTCATGATGGTGTATGTGAGCATAGGAAATGGTATATGTGAGCACAGTCTTAAAAACTGTCTGCCTTTGAGAAGCACTCTTGCTACTGTGCAAATAAAATTGATGCACTAAGATATAAGATATAATTTGATATAATTATTTTGTGAGGGGTATGGGTCTTCCTACATCTGTTTGCCTGGAATGAATGACATATCTGACCTTTATGCTTTCAGCTGCAAACCAAAATCCATTTGCTATGTTCCCATTTGCATTTAATTTACAATTTCTGATGAAATTTTGGGAGGCCCTGTTCTGGAGAAATGAGGACCTGGGTCCCTGAGCCATAACGCTGAACTGAAGTGTCATCAGCCATGGTGAGGATTATCAAAATCAAAGTATCTTCTTTATGCCCATTTCCCACAACTACAGACCCTCAGGAATAAGAAGGATGATGTAAAAGACTTGGAAATGTTGGTGGATGAGAGGCTGGGCATGATCCAGCAATGACCGCTCACTTCCCAGAAAGCCCAAATTTGTCCTGGTTGCATCCAAAACAGTGTGAGGGAGGAGATTCTGTCCTTCTGCTCTGCTCTGGTGAGACTCCACCTGTAGTGCTGCATCCAGCTCTGGGTTTCTCAGCATAAGAAAGACATGGACCTGTTGGAGTGAGTCCAGAGGATGGCCACCAGGATGATGAGAGGGATGGAGCACCTCTCCTATGAGGAAAGGGTTGTTCAGCCTGAAGAAGAGAAGGTTTCGGGGTGACCTTACTGAGGCCTTTCAGTACCTGAAGGGAGCCTACCAGAAAGATGAAGAGAGACTTTTGACAAGGGCCTGTAGTGACAGGACAAGAGTGAAAAGCCTTAAAATGAGAGTAGGTTTAGATTAAATGCTAGGAAGAACCTCTTTTCCATGAGGTTGGTGAGGCACCCCAACAGGTTGCCCAGAGAAATTATGCGTGCTCCAACTCTGGAAGAGTTCAAGGTCAAGATGGGACTTTGAGCAGCCTGGTCTAGTGGAAGGTGTTCCTGCCCATGGCTGGGGGCTGGAACTAAGTGAGACTTAATGGCTTTTCCAACCAAAATCATTCTATGATTCGAATCTATGATTGTATGACAAGGTAACCAACAGAAATTACTTCAACTAAAGTTATAGATAGAAATTGAAAGATTGGATATTATTTGCAAAATATCTGGGTTTTTTTCTGTTTTGTTCAACAAAAGAGTGTGAATGGGCCCCAAAATGGAGGAAAAAGCAATTAATTTCTACTTAAAGCTGCTATATATTGCAGAAGAGGGATGAAAAGGTTTCATATAGAAAAGAATGTGACCTACCTAATAATACTCAATTACAAGAAGACACACGTCCTTTGAAGTCAATGATGTTGCATCCACTTGCTTGTGACTGTGCTTCCAGAAATTCACTTTTACAGCTAAATCCAATGTTCAGTAAATGTGTCCAGACTGCCAACATATTGTGTTGACAAAGATAACAGAAATTTGCATTAAAGCAGCTCACTCACAAGCTGTGTGTAAAACCAGATAGTCTAAAGCCAAGCGTTTTCCAAAGTTTTAGTGTCTGGACAATGTTTGTAGCTTTCAACACCTGGTCTTTGTTGTTTTAAAATTTTGAAGCATAGCATAGTGCATGGGGTAAAACATAATCACATTTTTCTCAGAGTTTTTCCATGGGTTGCCTTCAGCTGCTTCTATAAATGAACAGTGTTTCTCAAGTCCTGCTCCTCTAGACAATCCCACTCTGTACATGTGTTTAGCCATGCATTCATGTCTTGGAAGAGGAGTGTGTTATAGCCACAGCTGTGCACCACCTGGGAAGAGCACAGCCTTGCAGCTGCACAGCCCAGTGAAGTTTAGGTTTCTTCCTTGAAGCCCAGCTCCTCCCAGTGTTTGCTAGAGACTGGACATCCTCAAATAGGACAAAAGAAGGTCAAGGGAAGTCAATCCACCTGCAGGCATGTGGGCATGTCTGACCTCTCTCAGAAAGCCTTCAAGGCACCTGTGCAGTCTCACTGTGTGTTAAAAATTACCAATGGAGCAGCCTAGTAAAATATAGGTGCACCAAATACTTCTCATAGCAGGTAATAGTAACAAGAAGTTTGGACTTCCAAAGATTTATAAATATGCATCAGGTCCCTAAAGATAAATTCATAAGAAACCAAAAGGCACTAGCTTCTTTTTAAGACAGCTGTAAAGCAGAAGGCCATATTCAGAGGATGTAAACATCAGGAGAACCTGCTTAAGGTTGAAATTGTCACGAGATCTCACTGGAATGCAGACACTGTCTGGGGAGAAGCAGGGATCCTGGACTGCCCCACAAAGCCTGGCCAAGGGGCTCCCTGCGGGCTGAATTGAAGATGGGGAGCCGCACAGGGATCGTCACTGCAGCCTCAACTGCACCCTGTGGTTTTTTCTTGCCTGTTACTCTATTGCTAAGTCCACATGCTAAGAACTGTCTAAACCTCTGCTGGGTCACCAGGATGTGAATCTCACCTTTGCTGGATATTAAAAGGCCTGTCTATTGTCATGGGTCTGTGTTTTGTGGGACATAGTGGAGCCACAGACACTCCCAATGGAGACTTGCCTCAGGAGATTGGCATCACAGTGAGCACAGGGAAGTCAAATACAATCTTCAGATGTTCCCCAGGTTGCCAAAGATGTGTTTTCATCACACAGTGAACACAAAGTACTTTATTCCTCTACTGAGATATTCCCAGATATATTATCATGCCTAATGTTCCCTTTTTGACCTCAGGGTCTTCTAATTATGTCTGACTTCTGTGGAAGTTAAAGATGTAATACTTGCATGTACAAAGATCCTAACCAGATGTTGGAGAACAAAATTGACAGTCTGTTTGCATTGCTTGTATGTAAATTTCTGGGAAAACAGGGTTGTATTGTAGCAAACCTCATATCTAGTAATGTAGAAAAAATAAAATTCTTGCATCAATCAGCTATTCCAACTGCCCTCCAGATCTTGGAGAACAAAATTGACAGTCCGTTTGCATTGCTTGTATGTAAATTGCTGGGAAAACAGGGTTGTGTTTTAGCAAACCTCATATCTAGAAAAAATAAAATTCTTGCATCAATCAGCTATTCCAACTGCCCTGGGGAAAGGTAGCTGGAGCCTTGCATTTCCTAAAAACCAAAATTAAATAATGTGCTGTGAAGCCAGAATTTGTAAGCAACCTTGCAAGACATCTGAGACAGAGGTCTCAGTCAGTCCTCTTCCCCAGTCCTCTTCCCCAGTCCTGGCAACATTTTTGGATAGAAGGTATTGCTATAGAGGCCGAGCTGTAGTCTGTGAGCCTTAATCTTCATCTTCAGGATTTACAGAACAATAGCTAATGACGGTGCAGAGACTCCTTGTAATAATAATAAACACTCGAGGAGTTGAGAAAAACAGAAAATATTTAATCAATGAAACCAGCTGCTTGTTACTTGTGTGGACAGGGAGGAGGTGGAAGGTGCTTATTTTTCCTCTGGGCTGCTCCGAGGAGCACCTTCAGAGCTTCTGACTCAGAAATCTTCATTCACTGCGAATCTTATTAAGTGAAGCATTGGTGCCTTTCAGCTGGGAAGGGCTGGACATCATTCAGTGAATTCTGAGAATAGCCCTGATGTTTTCATGTCTATCTCTCCCCAAGAGCAGCCTGCCTGTCCGTGATGTGTGGTGCTACAGAAATTTTCACAGTATTACAAAGAGCACACTTGCCACTGGTCAGCTGAGGAATCCACCCAGCTGTGTGGGGTTAGAAAACTTCTTGAAGGCTTCCTATTAGTGTCTCAGTTTCTCCTTTCATCCCTCCCCATGAGACCCTTGTTTTTCCCCACACTTTGAGCAGCTGTGCCCTGCTGCAGCACTTCAGAGAGGAGAGCAAGCAGAAATACCACAGGCTGCAGTGGAGAGGGAAGGGTATATAGCCCACTTCCAGCCTTTCTGTGTCTGCACTGCTGGGACGGAGCCAAGAAAGCAGCAAATACTAGGAGATCACAGTTGGTAATGTTGTTGTCAGTGGGTGTTGGGGCCAATTTACTGCTGATGCTTTTGGTACAAGATACTGTGGGAGTAGAAATATGTTGCCCATCTCTACTTAGTCTTGAACAAGTGACGGATTCCAGGAATGAAGAAACAAGTGACTGTGGACAGTGCTGTTAATGCTTTGTCTGAACTGGAAACCATTTTCCTTTAGAGTAACACTGCAAGCACATGCCTCTTGAAAATAGTAGGAGAGAATATCCTAAACAGTGCTATTCACTTAATAATTTTTCATTAAGATAGACAATACTGTTGATTTGTAATTTACTGATCTGATTTTGAGCTCACCTATTTCACCCCAGCACCCAGATCACTGAAGCAAAAACGTTTGAACTCCCATCCTCTGGGCATAACTTTCTCTAGAGGCACTAGTCCCTATGGAAGCAATCCAGTTGTTTTGTTGTATTTGACAGTTTTACAGCCATCATAAACAACATGAAATGACCTTACTTTGAAACACTGGGGAGCCTTGTCCTCCCCTGCCTCAGGTCAGACTGAAGATAGGACAGAGTTTGGCACAGCAGAAAAAAATGCTCGTGTGAACATGCTCACAGCTTAAAAGCAATCAGGATTAAGAACCATTTGTTTGTTAGGGTTTCCTTGAAACTGCATTTTCCAGCAAAAAATAAGTCACTCCAGTCCAAATCCTTTGCTCAATGCAGGGTCAATTCAAGAAAGTTGCTGTGATATTTTTCCTTATCTATGGTAAATAATTTAGCTCATCTCCTTTCATATATACACACACATATATACACATATATGTGTGTGTGTGTGTGTGTGTGTGTGTGTGTGTGTGTGTGTGTGTGTGTATGTAATTAAGGGGGAAAAAATCTAGCCAGAATAGATTCACATAACAGTGAAGTAGAAAGCCAGTCAATCCAGTCAATATCCAGCTTTCCTACATTTTTTTTTTCCATCAAGCAAAAGTAAACAGAACATGGCATTTTTCCCTGTACAGTGCTTTTATAGATACTGAAAGATTGGATTGAAGACTTAAATATCAAATCTTCTTTGGATCTTCTTTGGACTGAAGACTTAAATATCAAATAAAAACAGTGTCCACTGGTCATCATGGTGCTGCTTGTGTTGAATAAAAAGTGATACTAGCCATGCATTAGCCACACTGCATGTTAAAGGGCTGACTCCAGTCAGATGTGCACAGAACCAGAGACTGTGGATTTCCACAATCTCTTTGGGCAATACAGCATTCTACAACCTCCCCCTTAAACTGTGACTTCATAAAATCTCAGTAACCTGAGGCAGCCCAGATACTGAAGAACATGACATAAGGGGGGACTAGAAAGGCAATGAAGTGTTAAGTTTTATTTTAAGTTCTGTAGTGCAACCTAGAACCAGATATTTCAAAATATCAAGATGCTGGATTTAAATAAATCTGCTGCAAGCTCCTGTACTTATATTCCATTTCAACATATCCTGAAAACACTGAAATTCTGCCACCAACTCCAACAGGAACAGAAAGTGTCACTATTAGAGCCTCTTTGTCTCTCTAATGCCACTATAAATGTTGGGAGGGGGGGTCATTTCTATAAAATCAATTGAAAATTTCATTACAGGAGAGAGAGGGATTGTTTGGATTTGCCCAAACTCTAATTCAGGGGGAATCCAAAATGTCAGCTGGCAATGCTTCAAATCTATCCTTGAAATTCCAGTCTCTGAGGTCATACTTGCAATTCTCTTTATTAGGACAACTCTGCATTATAAAATAGTATTCATTCATTGCTAATGGCATAACTCTTGAGATTCTTGAACTAACTTCATTTATGTCAGGGATGTTCCAAAAATACTGAACTAATACAAAATAAAAGATGTCCCAGTGTTTTTCACCTTAACATTATCTATTTTATTATTTACTCTAATACCATTGTTCTAACATAGCACAATTTATAATAAAAAGTTTTAAGAACTGTTGAAATTTTTTTAATTTTGTCAACAACATTTGTCTGTGGAAATATATGGAAAGAAGTTGTAATTGTTAAGTTTTTCCTTTCTTCTATCATATAGACTTTGTCATCTTGTATCACTGGTTTTGTAACATTTTTCATAGCATACTTATCTTCAGGAAGGCAAGAAACATGTTTCTGACATAATCATAATATGGCAACAGAGAACAGGGGCACATCAATATAGAACCTTGTAAATGTAAAATAAATGTATTTCTCATGCTCAGAACATAGAAATGAAGCCAAAAAGAAAATAAATCTTCAGAAGTTAGAAGTTTTCTTCCAATAAGTATTTTAGAGTGGTGGATTGGCAGTAGCTGAGTTCCCAAAGAAAAGAGACAACCTGAGTTTCTCTCACTTGGTCCCAAATCTGCCTTCAGGCCACAGAAGTGAGAACCTGACCCTACCTGATGTAATGCCTTTGAACTCCTCTAGGACTGCAAGTCTGAAGGATCACCTCTGGGAGGAAACTGTATCCTTACTGTCAAGCAAAAGATGCTCATACCAAAGAGCAATCAATCAGGCATAAAACACACAGGGAAAAATGATGAGGGTGAGGTGACAGGTGATAAAACCTTTGGGATCCAGGCACTGTTAAAAAGCCTAGGGGAAAAAGCTATACATAGTTAAGAGAGGGAAAGAACACGTTCCTGTGAGTGAGATCAGTGAACAAACTGTGTACCATCTGCAATGCAGAGATACAAATAACTCACAGAGAAATATCCTGGTCTAAGGAATAAGCTTCTGAACAGATTCTGTAAGCACAGTTTTATCACTTTTAAACAGGAATTTGCAAGGCTGAAATAGTCATCTTCTGTTCAGTACAAAGGGGAATAACAGCTAGGAAGGGTGGCAGTGCTGGTGCTGTCTGTGGTCTGGCTGGCTACAGGAGCACTGCTGGAGGGTGTTGAAGAGACAGCCACATCTGCCCTCCTCAGCAGGAGGAAAGCCATGGCCATGTGGATCCCTGCACATTTAGTTAGCAGAGGCAAAATGAAAAGCTTCGGGCTGGATCTCTGAAACATTACAGGAAAGCCACTGTGTACTACAGTTCAGGACCAAATAAAAAGTCACACAGGCAAGGGAAGAAAATGTTCTGTTGAGGCAAATGTTAAAACACAAAAATACATTTCACCTGGCAGCTTGTCACATTTCACTGAAGTAACTGAGTGGGCAAGTGAGTCCATAGCAGAAGCTGAAAGGATGCCTACCTTGATATCTGACTTGGTGGCAATAGTAGAGGCTGGATAAGGTCGCAGATCCTTGCAAAGAGACTGCAGGCACACTTATTTCTCACATTTTCATCCTAGAGAGAAAAACAAAAGCAAACATTCAGGAAACTGAGTGAGAGATGGAAGAAATGGAAGTTAAAGCCTTGAGGTAGCAAATCAACCTCTGAACAAGCACTGAACAGCTGCACATATGCTTTACACAGAGCCAAATCTAGAGTGAAGAAGAAAATTAGGGAAAATGGCCTGAATTTTTTTAGCAGAAGTTTGTTGGACTGCAAATAGCATTTGAGGATAATGCATAACAGATGGTAACTTAATGGGAAGGGAGACAGAAAGCAATTTACAGTATATAAACTCCTCTGTGAAATAGCAGGGCAAAAGAAAGTGCTGAAGGGATTAGGGGTAACTAGCAAATGATACAGAAAGTGAAGGAGCTGTGTCCTGCTTGAGATAAATGAGAACCTGCATGTGTTGGCTATGTTCTGGGAAAAAGATAAAGAGACATAGATATCCACTGAAAATAACAAGAAAAGGGGGAAAAGGGAAAGCGAACATTGGTACAGTGTAAAGTCAGTGTACAGAAGACCAGTAAAACCTTAAGTGAAGGAGTGTTTGTAGGAGTGCTCCACTGTCCTGTACCTAAATTCCAACAAAGGGAATATTAGAAATCAGAAGAACTATACAGGACACATCTAGGAGTTAAAGAAAAGGAATGAAATCTTCTGTTGCTTTCAAATAGCCAGTGTAGAGGAGGTAATAAGAGAAGGATAGTACTATACTTTCTTCTGTAGCCCCCCTTCACCTGCCCCTTGGTACAACAGTCTTTGAACTGTTGCAGAACAGCATGCAGAACATGAACACCACATTACTGTGGTGCTTGAAGCATTAGGCCATACTTCACTCACCATAGGGTCATCAGACAGGACCTCCATTAACCTTACTTGTAGATCCTGTTATAGGATTCAGGGAGCCCCTGAGGCAGGAATGATTGACATCCAACTCCATTGATTCAGAATGCTGAGTAATTGCTTTATTAAACTATACATATTACATTAATACTAAATTATATTAAAAAGATACTCTACTATACTATACTAAATTACATACTAAAGAAAACTCGTGACTGTCTCTCGACAGTCAGGACACAGCTTTTTCCAGTTGGCTAAGGAAACAAAGCAATCCTCAGCAGAATCCAACTGACAAATCACTTCAAGTAAACAATCTTTCTAACACATTCCTCTTGTGCAAAAACAACAAGAGCAGAGAATGCAGATAAGAATTGCTTTGTCTTTCTCTGAAGTTCCTCGCAGTGATTCCCAGGAAATATCCTTGGGAAGTTGTGCCTGCCTGCTGTCTATGAAGAGAGCTGCTGCCACATCCTGTGTCTTGAGGGAAAAGGAGAAAGACCTCAAATCATGGTCTCTAATCTCCCAGCAAGGTGCTCTTAGCACACAGAGATAAGTTAGACTTAGGCAGGGACTCCTGCTATTAGGGCTTCTCTGTCTGTGTGAATACTTGAATTCATATTTACTTGGACTAGGGAGAGCAACCATTTGTAAAAGCATTAAGTTGGGAGTGAGCATTAGCAAGTGAACATTTGAATATTAAATACCCCAGAAATGAGGTAACCTTGCTGAAGAATTGAGCTCTAATAACTGAAAGTGTAAGTAGGAGTTCTGAGATGAAGTGAGCAGTGCTGATGCCTGAAAACTGCTCTAAGCTAGAGCGACAGTGTCCAACCATGGCTGTCTCTGTCCCCAAAATCCATAACTGAGCAATATCTAGGCTCTATATGCAACACACGAGGAGAATGTGTTGGGACACAAAGCTGGGAGGAGTAGCTGATACTCCAGAGTGCTGTGCTGTCCTTCAGAAGGACCCCAACAGATTGGAGAGTTGGGCAGAGAGGAACTACCTGAAATTCATCAAAGGCAAATCCATGGTCCTGCACCTGGGGAGGAAAAACCCCAAGAACCAATACCGGGTGGGAGCTGACCTGCTGTAAAACTCCATAGAGAAGGACCTGGGGGTCCTGGTGGACAACAAGCTATCCATGAACTGCCAATGGTGTCCTGGAGCGCATTAGGCAAAGCATTGCCAGCAGGTCACAGGAGGCAATCCTGCCCCTCTACTCAGCACTAGTGAGGCCACATCTGGAGTCCTGTGTCCAGTTCTGGGCTCCTCAGGGCAAGAGAGACATGGAGCTTCTGGGGCAGATCCAGCAGAGGGCTACAAAGATGAATAGGGGACTGAAGCATCTTTCATGTGAGGTCAAGTGAGCTGTGCCTGCTCAGTGTTGAGAAGAGATGACTGAGAAGGGACCTTCAATGTCTGTCAGTATCTGAAAGGAGGGTGCCAAGAGGATGGAGGCAGGCTCTGCTCAGTGGTGCCAAGCAATAGGACAAGAGGCAACAGGCAGAAACTGAGGCACATGAAATTCCACCTGAATATGGGGAAGATCTTCTTTACTGTGCAGGTGACTGAGCACTGGAACAGATTGCCCAGAAAGGTTGTGGAGTCTCCCTCACTGGAGGCATCCAAGAGCGGTCTGGACACAATCCTGTGCTGTGTGCTCTAGGATGACACTGCTTGTGCAGGGAGGTTGGATCTCTGTGGTCCCTTCTGACCTGCCCCATCCTGTGATTCTGTGAATTATGTAGCATCTACAGAACCCAGCCTGTGGAGACAATAGTGTAGATGTCAGTGCTGCTGACAGACTGTGCCAAGAGAAGGACAATTTTTAAGTATTGCATCTTGGTGTGTATCTCACCCAGGCTGAAATAGCAGCAACTTGAATCCAGGGCCTACATCTCTGATTCTTCCCTGAAGTACTGGTTTTTTCAGGCCACAGAGGAAGGAGAACATGAAACTCACTTTTTAATTCAGAGTCTAGAGATTAAGAATGTTAATTATGATGTGGTAGCCTGCCTCACCTTCCTTTCTGCAAGACAGCATTTCAAAAGTCTGGAGAAGTATGGATACTATGGAAAAGGAAATGGATAAAACACAAAATCCTTGTGGAAAAGTGGCCAGTTTTATTTAGCATTTAAAAATGGAAATAAATATCTGAGAGGTTATTTATTGGCAAAGCAAAACATGACAATTAAAATGACTTTTAAGCAGCAAGGATCATGAAGTTGTAGTCAAGTTGAAAACACAAAAAAAAATTGAAAAAAAGGCATTTCATAAAATAAATTCTTTATGTCTGTAATTAAGAATATCTTCCTGCATCTGTTGTATTCTATTCAGCATATATTTAGCTGAATGTAGAAAGAAACTAGTAAGCCCCAGCATGTGTTGATGTGTAACTCATATATTTTAATGGGTCTGCAGTCATTTCACTGCATCTACAAAACTCCTGCTAATAGCAAGTAATATTGTGCTAATGAGGTAGTGCAAACACATTAAAGGCCATACAGACCTATAACAACAAAGCCTTGAGAATGACACGATTGAGATTAACAATGTCCTATGGATTCTCTTAAAATCTAGAACTAGCTTGTCCCTATTAAAGCACTAAATACTAATACTACAGCAGTTTGAGTTACAGTGACAGTTTAAAAATAACCAGAAAAGTGGTTTTTTATTGAAATATCTAATTCTCAATACTGATTTATAACTATTTGCATGGGTACCGAAAACTTTTACTAAGATTTTTTCTCCTTTGACTCTGCAATTGGCAGCCAAACAGATCAAGATGATCCCACTTTGTCACAGAATCACAGAATCAGAGAATTACAGAATATACTGAGTTGGAAGGGACCCTCAAGGGTCATCAAGCCCAGCTCCTGGCCCTGCACAGAACATCCCCAAGAGTCACACCATGTACTTGAGAGCATTGTCCAAACACTTCCTGAATTCTGTCAAGCTTGGTGCTGTGACCACTTCCCTGGGGGACCTGTTCCACTGCCCAAACACTCTCTGGGTGAAGATCTTCTTCTAATATCCAACCTAAACCTCCCCTGATACAGCTTCAGGCCATTTCTTCTCATTCTGTCACTGGTAACCACAGAGAAGGCTTCAGTGCCTGCCCCTCCTCCTCATGAGCATCTTCAGGAGAATTGTTGTGAGCCATGGATGCACAGTCACCACTAATATCCTAATCCAGCCTGCTGAAACTTTGCAAATACTGGAGATGAGCTGGAACAAGGGATGAAAATAAAGTACAGTTTGTAAGTGACAATCAGCTAAAAAAAGTATTTAAGCAGTTTGCTTCTATATGTCAACAGTAAAAGCAGCTCAGCTGCTGAAAAGCAATGCTTCCAGAGAGGTTAGGCTTCACAGTGAGAAATGCATCTCAATTTACTAACAAAAGTCAAGACTTATTATTAAATGCAATCATATACATGATGTAATTTGTTAACCTGAAGCAGGCCTCCCGTGCTGTAGCATGGTAATTTAGCTATAGGATTGTGGACCCATTGTAGAAAAAGTCTTGTAGTTTATATAGATGTAAATAGATTTACAATAGAAAATAAGGTTCTACTAATTTATGATCAAAGTTTACAAGTTTATGATCAGAGTCTCTAAGATATGTTAGGAAATTTATGTAGCAAAACTGTGGAATTTTCCCAAAACGGATAAAAGGATGAATAAGAAAAAGGCTTACAGACTGTTTTATCTGGTGATATTTAAAGTTAACTGAAAGTTGACTTCTAATAACAAACGAAAACTTACACCTCATTTGAAAATAAACATGTGCCTACTGTTCATCCCTCTACAAGGTGTAGGAGGACAGAAGTGCTGGTGGAGGCTTATTTACTGCGGGTCAGCTGGAGCCTGGCATAAACAAGCCGAGGAAGGGCCACTTCTCTGGGAAGGGGGCCTCCACTTGTCTTTGTTTATTGTGTCATGCAAAACCTGAGGACTCAGAGACTGACATCTAACCCCATTACCTGTTTCTCTTAGAGGTAATTATTCCCATTTTTCTTCAATCACTATGTTATGTTTTGCTGTATTTTTTTTTTTTTTTGCTTAATGTCAGATAATGTTTTAGGCTTTTGGACCTAAAATTCTTTGCACAGAAAGAAGGGATCATGGTTGGCTTGCATGGTCGTCTTGGACAAATAATTAGTTGGCCTACTTTACCTTTCTGAATAGCAGAGTACTTGAGAAAAAATGACTGTGACAAAAAAATGGAATAATGAAGTATTTATATTAATCTTCTTTTATGTTTTGCAGAGGCAAATAAATCAATATCTTATAGACTTGCATAACAATCAGCAAATAAAACTGGCAGATAGGGAATGCAGAAAGATTTCCCATTCATGCCATAAGTGGTTTATGACAGTAATATATTATTGATGCACTGTCTACCCATAAGATTCAGATACTCTAAAAAACATCTGAGCCAAATGTCCCATAAGTAATTTTCCTACTATACACAGTGTCCTTGTCAGGCTTTCTGAAATACTGGCTGACCAGCAAAATGGTAGAATAAAAGTATGTGTAGAGTGTAAATCAATCACATTCCTCTCCAATTCCATGAAAGAGTTAAAATTTAAAATTTTTTAGCTATGCCATTTCTCCAGCCTGAGTGCACCTTCTTCTGAGGCTTTCCAGAATTTGTCCTATTGCTTAGATGTCCCCATATGCTACAAAAAACTTCCACATGTCTAGTATTCTCTCTGCTTCTTTCCTTCCCTTCCACCGAGCCTCATCATAGCCATTTCTAATTTGTTGCCTTGAGCTGATGACAACTACCACTTAAGAAAAGATGTCCTGGTGTACGAATTTCAGAGCAGAGCAGATTGCTAAAGCACTGGTGTGAGACTGCTGCTCTGAATTCCCTAATCTTCAAGCACCCCTGTGTGCTGCACGCAGACTTGCTGAGCGAGGAGAGCACAGTGGTGCGGAGGAGAGGGACGGGAGCACTGGCAGCAGGTGGGAAGGGGGGTCTGTCTCTGCCCCTGTTCCTCTGCCTGTCCCACAGGGCACAGCTGCTGCCCCAGCCTTGCTGATTCAGCTGCACTGCAGCAGCCTTCTCCCGGATGAAGAGCAGGCTCTGCACGCCGTCTCAGATGGCCACACAGAAACCAGCAGTAAGAAATGGGGAATACTTCAGGAAATTACTTCCCATCTCAGCATCCAAGGCGTCACAGGTGAAATTTTCTGAAGAGGATATCTGAGGTCTCAGATACAAGCTATTGTTTGGCCTGTCCTGTTCCTGCATTAAAAGGCTTTCACCACCTTAAATTGTAACTTTAGGACACACGAGCCACACAAGAGCTGTATTGTATTTTTACTATGTAAAGTCTTCAATTTGAAGTTATGTAACCAGAAATAAACAGGTTATACAAGTTATAAATTGTAGATTACATGCATTTCAGCAGGCTTGGGCAAGATGGTTATGTTGAATTATACTAAAAAAATTTCGATAGTGTAATTCTTCATCAATGAAAAAGAACTACTTTGAATACAATCTGATTCAATGCAAAAATTCAATAAGAAATTGGAGAGTATTATAACAGCCAAGGCTCACTGCCACCAAAACATCAAACATAAGCTCAGCCCATGGTGAATATTTTAAGGACGGTGAATGTGTGCTTTTATTATGGGAATAAAGTATGAACAAAGTAGTGGTGAAGAACAATAACTGTTAGAAAGAGATGATAGATGACTGCATAGGTGTTAACAGCAAACAGAAAAAAACTACAAAAAACCCTAAGAAGCAACCAAGCAAATCTGGCTTTAGTTAGGTATGGTTTAACACAGCTTAAATAGACTTAAAAGTAACAAATAGGCATTCCTCATTGAAGGGTGATGAATCTAATAACTTTCTCAAGGAGATAGAACATCCTCCATAGTATTCAACAAGTGCCTGCCTGGGTTAAGTGGACAGCTGGTCCTGCACTAATGAAGGAAAACATAACTGTTTTCCAGGGTTTTCTCGTGATCTTGAAAGCTTTTAGTGTTCAATAGGATCTTGAGATACATACATACCTGAAACCCCAGGCTGACACTCCCCAGTAACACAACTTCCTAAAAAATCAGTAGTAAACTATTTTTCAAGAATTACTTTTAAATTTTTTCTGTGCTTACATTTATTTTTCACATGCTTTTGAGTTTTAAAAATTGTTTTTTAAAAAAATAATCAGCCTTGAAATAAATCTGTCATGACTGAATTCAGAAATCAAAATTGCATAAATAAATTTGTACCCTTCCCTGCCTGTCAGTGAGTCTATTTTCTTTGAAGAACTTCTCAATGCTTATATATCCCACTTGAGATTTGTTTGAAGAATAACTCCTATAATGGTTTTTTTTCTTTCTATATGAAATTATTGTGAGAAATTAGGCTGGATCTAAATCATAATCACAGAATTGGTATAAATTGTTTTACTAGCTTCAACCAAAATACAAGCTTTTGTGTATGAATTTCTTTTGTCATTCTTTGGCAATATTTTGAAGAAAATTCTGTGAAAGGATTGTCTAAGGACTTTTCCCATAGTTAACATGAAAGGAAATTAAAAAGTTATTACACAAATGCAAAAACTATAAAACTGTAAACGTTTTGTTGCCTGTAGCATTGAACATAAAATGATATGGTTCACTGTGTAAATAGTATTTAGAATTACTTAGATTACTTCTGTAATAGAATTTACAGAAGTAAATTCTCTGTAAGTAAGAATTTAAGGCATTCTGTGGATGAATTTACATAAGGATTTTAGGTTCAACTGGTGCATTTTTAAGCAAATTGGCTTATTACACACAACAGTATTTGATGGCAAAAGCTGTATTCCTCTTGGCAGAAAATTAATTAAAAAAAGTACCACAGGTATCTAATTGACTCCAGATGCTAATTTAGTCCCTCTAAAATAAAGCCCCTAAAGCATATTTTAAGTGGATATATGCAGAAATAAAAATTTTCACATTACAGACCACTCCTACTGTCATGGACTAATAATTGATGAAGCCATAACAAAAGCAGGAGCCATTTGTTTTGGTAACTCAAAATAAAATGGTGTCCTTCATTATCCGCAAATCAAATTATTTCTGAGATAGTTTTTTAATATGGCAGTTGCTGTAGTGTCCACACTCATGTCCCAGCTCTCTCTTTCCAGATTGAGAGGTTCGAGTTTTCCACTGAAGAGCTGTGTGCTGGTGAAGCCTGGCAGCCAGGCCAGGAGGGAGCACCTGGGGCACCAGGACCTGCAGGTCGCTCTCTGCTGCTGGGGCTGGCTGTGCTCTCAGGCAGCCGTTTTCCAGGGCCTTGGGAATTTGCTTTTCAAGGGGCATGGAAGGTCTGCCATGGAGAAATGAGACAAATCTGGTACAAAATGCAATGATTCTTGCTAACCCTATGTTAGTTTCCATAAGGAATTTCTCTCCTTGAGCTTAAGGGGAGAAATGGGATGAGTGTGCCTATATGAGAGGCTCCTATGCTCTCACAAGAGATCTGAGCAAAGAAAAGTGTCCCATCTTAAGTGCATATAAATTAATGTGTGCTTCCTGGAAAAGAGGTAGGGAAGGGGATAAATTATCCTGTGAAACACAGAATGGGACAATTAGGATTATGAAGATGTGGTAGGTAGCTCACAATTGGACAACAGCAATAGATAAACAGAAGGTTGTTTGAGGAAGACAGACTGTGAAGATGAGACCTGTGGGATTGCTACAGGTTGCACAAGTAATAAGGGAACAAGTTTAATAACTTGAAGGATCCCCTCAGCTGAAAGCTCTGGTTATCATGGGGGACTCTAATCACTCCAACATCTGCTAGGAGAGCAACAAAGCAGGGCATAAATGATGATTATTTTGTGTAGCTGTGAGACAGACTGACAGAGAAGGATGTTCTGCAGATCCTGTTACTTATAAACAATGAAAAACTCATTCTCCAACCAATGACAATGATTGGGAGCTCTGTCTGCAGTGACCATAAGCTGAATTTAAGAACCTAGGGAAATAAAGAAGACAAGCAGCAAAGAGACCAGGTTTCAGGGGGACAATCTTGGCTGCTTCAGGACTTTGGTAGGCAAGATCCTTTAAGAGGCTGTCTGAAAGGGCAAAGGAAGCAAGAGGTAGATTGTCAAGGACAATCTCCTCAAGGTATAACAGTCTGATTAAACAGTCTGACTGGCAGTTTTTGCAGGAGGCCAGCATGGCTCAACATATTACTCTTGAGCCTGATAGCAGAAAGAAAGCTTATGGAAATGGAATAGAGAACCAAGGATGAATATGAAAATAATTATCTGGGGAGGAACAAAGAACACAGAAGAGGCTCAGGCGCTAGTGTATCCTTTGCCCTAATCCTTATTGGCATAGTATGTTCTTCATGGAGAAAGAAGTACTATCCACTTCAGGGGGCAATCAAATTGGTGACCACTTTTTTCAGCTGGATACACACAAGTCCATGGGATCAAATGCTGAGGCATCTCAGAGATGACACAGCAAAGCTGTGCTCTGTTAGGCTTAGAAAAGGTGTGGTGACTTGGTAGGTTTCCAGTAACTGGGAAAACAAAGCAAACACTATTCCCATCTTTGAAAAATGCAAGGAAAATCTGGGAAAATACAGGCAGGTCAGCCTCACCTCTATCCCTAAACAGACTATGGATGATGTTTGTGTGTCCTGAGGCACAAAAATGAAAGCAAAAATAGGTGTACCAGAGGGCAGATGGTGACTGAACACCCTGATTGACTTCTGTCATAGCTAATTCACTGCAAAAGAGGACAGGAATAGGTTTTGTTGTACCTCAGAAATGGCTGAGTTTTAAGTACAAGCACTCCTGCTAATAGTCAGTGTGAGGTATGAATGTCTAATTGGGTAGTTCATAAGAAGTGTGGAAGACATGTCTGGACTGTTGGACTCAGAGAGCTGTGGCTGATGGCAGTCAGTTACAAGTGCCTGTCTACATGTCCCAGTATCTTCAGGAGCAATCCTGTTGGATATCGTCATCTTGTCCCCTGTACCTGTCTCCCAGGTTTTTAGATGTCACAGAACTGGGATGGATGAGAAAATTGTTGTTATTGATATATTTGAAGAGAAAGGCTGTCATTCACAGGGAGCTTGACAGGAGCATCTCGAACTTCGGCAAAGATGAACACAAAGTCCTGCACTGTTAACAATCAGCCTCAGATGCCTAGGGACAGTGCTGCAAGTCCTGATGGGCAACAAATTGAACATGTTCCACTGTACCCCTTTGGCATCAATGGCTACTTGCACATTTGCAAAGCAAAAGCATAACTGAGAGCTTGAGGGATGTGTTCATTTCCCCCTGCTCAGCACTGGAGAGATTCCATCTGAAATGCCATGTCCAGGTTTGGGCTATCCCAGACAGACAAGACAACATGGTCAACAGGCTGGAAGGAGTCAAGTGGAAGACCAGGAGGATGGGTAGATGTTGGAGACCACAAAATGCAAGAAGAGGCTGAGGGAACAGAGATTGTTCATTCAAGAGCAGAGAAGTCTTCCTCTTGCTCTATTCCACCGTCAAAACGGGACAGAATGGAAGATGGACTTATTTTCAGATATGTGCAGGGAATCAAGAAAGGGCAATGGCTGCACATTGTAAACATAAGATATTCCTGTAGGCTTATTCTGTGATGTGAGAGCCTCAGGGAAAATTGCCCAGAGAGGTTTATGAACCTCTACTCTTGCAAATTTCAAACTGTGACTCGGTGAGGCCCTGTGTACCCTGAACCAACCCTGAAGTTTTCCTTGCATTGAGTGGGGAGTTGGAGTGGATGAGCTCCAGAGTCCCTCCCCACAAACATTTCTAATGATTCTGTGCTTCTTCTGAATCAGTCCAGTCCTGTTTTCTAGCTGATTGTCGTAACATTTTGAAAGTGTGGGGTATTTGACTGTGGAGGCTAGGAAAGTTGTTCTTACCTTTTTATTAAATAGATATTGGATTATTATTGTGTGAAGTAGGAACACTTTTGTATATGTTGAACTTAATGTGGACCATAAAATTACTTCATCTCCACATCTTTAAAATATAGGCAACATGTTATGCATCTCCAGCAAAACATGTGATCATTATGACAAAAATCTCCCTAATGAACCTGACCCATGTTGTAAATAATAAGAAATTTCTCTGAAATCAGATTTTTTTTTTTTTTTACTTCATGAAAAAGTTAGAAATTATTTTCCTGTGTAGATAGAAAAATCAATGTTACTGCCTCTCTCTGATATTCTAAATCAAAAATCTTCCTCTTTATATAAGAAAATGGCATAGGAAATCAGTACTGTCCTGAAGCTGGATACATTCTTGTTTACCAAGAGCTTTTCTGTTCACTGCCTACTCTGTATCCAAAAAGCTGTAATGCATGAAATTTAGGTTCCAACTTTGACCTTGAGAAATGTTTGTTTTGGTTTTAAATTTGTGCAATCTCTACTTCTATTGAATTTGGATGAAGACATTTCTGGGGTTGTGGAGGGTTGTTTTTGTAAACCTTTTAAATATTCTCTTTCAGATGTCTGGGAAACATCCTTGATTTTTAAGTTCAGGCAGCCTATTTTGTACTTAAGAAATCATTCTTTGCTACAACCAAAAGATAGAAGAGTTGCAGCTTCCTTCACACTACTGAAAGCTTGTATGATTTTAAATGAATGGTCACTTTTTCTACAGTCACAGAAAGTGGCCTTGTGAAACACTCACATGTTCTTTTCTGCCTGTGTTTCGTTTTATTAATGTTTGGCAAAGGATATTATATTTGGGTAGTGTAGGTTTAAAGCATGCTTTTATAACTGTAGTATTATTACCTTTTATGCTTTATGGTGAACATTTTGAAAAAAAACCACATCAGCAGGAATTTCTGAGAGCTGATGAGTAAAGAGATGTAGTTCCAGGAGAGCACTGGGAATGGGGCTTATGGTTAATCACCATCCTGTTGGATGCAATGATGCTGCTACCTTTGTATATTGCCATGTATGCCCCCTATATGCACAGCAATTTTTCATAAATTCTTAAATATTTTTATGGACTAGAAATCCATTAATGAAATATTCAGACTTCAGGTTTGAGGACAGACATGCAATTAATGGGGTGAAGACAATAATTGATGGGGTTCTGTGTCTTGTTTTCAGATGCTGAGATAAGATATTTACCAGGAATTTTTTGGCCACGTGACAAGCTGACAATAATTGTCATTATCCTACTAACAGCTCTTTTCCATCTGATGCCAACAGATGAGCTGGGTAACTTCCTACCAACTGAAGATTCATCTTGGGAAAAGTTCTTGCTAAAAAAATCCCAAGCATATAAAGCATGTCAGGAAAGAAGGTGGGGGAAGCAGAGAGAAGTTGAGTACCAGAGGCCAAAGCTGAGTAGCAGCTGATGCATGGAGGAAGCTCCGTAATGGATCCCTGCACCAGGAGTCGATGTTGAGATTGCTCAGATTTCAAGAGTCAATGGAGATAAAGTGTGCTGGCAGCATCACTGGAAGCATCTGCTGTAGAATAGATAAACTTCCTCACAGAAATGGTGTCAAAATTGGAGTGGGCTGCCCAGGGAGGTGGTGGAGTCATCATCCCTGGAGGTGTTTAACAAAGACTGGATGTGGCACTCAATGCCCTGGTCTTGACAAGGTGGTGTTTGGTCATAGGTTGGGCTCGACCATCTCAGAAATCTTTTTCAACCTGATTGACTTTGTAATTCTGTGAAAGGCTTTACATTGCTCGCTGCACAAGGAAAACTCAGAAAAAGCTTACAGCCTTACATGGAAATACATGTTTTTTTCACTACAGTTAGACACCTCTTCTTATTTAGATGTAGAACATTTCTTCTCTTTGTGGCACTGAAAATTTACAGTGATTTACTCTGTATTATCTCTGTGAGTAAGATATTTCTTATGTTTAGAGAGTATTTTCCTTTAAATTAAATCTGAATTTTATTGTCAGAAAAATTACCTTTACTAGTCATTAAGTACTAAACTCAGTGGAATTAAGACCTTGCAGACATTCCAGCTGATATTTTATCCATTTTATATTTCAAGTAAAGAGGAGAAACCTGCATAGTTTGAGAAATCATTCCTCTTGCTTGATCAATAGCCTATATGAAACTTTCCAACAGGCAGAAAATTCTTGAAGTATAATTCTTCAACACAGTTAATCTCCCAAATTAAACTCCACCTATGCGCAGATGTATCATCCTCTGGAGCACTATTTATCACAATAAAACTTAAATATAGGCTTGGCTTACAACAGGCCCATAAATTGAACTGTCTGTTAGATGCTTTATGTCCCATTGGTTATGAACCTGTTCACAATCTTGCCCATAATTACTAAAATGTATTGCTTGCAATTTTTGCTGAATTTTTGTATTTAAAATATTAAGTGCTTGATATACATGTAACTTCAAGAAGAATTAAAATGCACCTTATCTTGAGAGAATCCTTAACAAATTGTTTCTATTTATTTCAAACAAAATCAGAATGTCTTCTCCTCCCTAACCTCTGACAAAAATACCTGTGGATCACTATTATGAAAGACTGGAATTTCCACCAGTCATTTCGGCCAGTCTTGTATATTTTGTGTTCTATCTCATGTCCCATTAGACATTTTCTCTGAAAATAACATGAGGGTAACAGGCTTTTAAAAACCTTGGGCTGAAATGAAATGTTCTGGCTGATATATTTGTACTGTCATATTAGCTTGGGTTTGAGCTCACCCTTGAAACTGAACTCTCTAAATAATCCTCCTTCAGATTTTAACCATGCAGCCACTCGACTGGAATTCCATATGGGGAGAGGAAAATGCACCATGGGTCCTGGCTCTCCTGTCCTCTCTCCTGTCCATACAGGCATGGGCAGCAAGCAGCTCAGGGCATGGTGAATAGGAATCCACACTCACATATCTAAAAGAATCCATATTAAAATAAACCCATTGAGACCTGGTTGTTGAACATGCTGGACATGCCCCTCATTGTAAGGATCCTTTCCCCAGTACTTGCTAGACTGCCTGTTGTTATGTGAAATATCATAATGACAAATGTCACCCCACAAGTGTCTGGGAATACTGCATTGATATGAACATTTATTGTGATCTTACTACTTCTCTAATATTACAGAAAATATTACAGAACTCAAATTTGTGAGACAGGTGTCACTTTCCATTATAAAAGTAATAAAAATACCCATACACTGTAATTTTTGTTGATATTGAACCATGTGGACCATGGCTTTTTGGCTCTCTAAAGAATCTTTGGAAAATACAGCCTAATGTGTAAAGTAAGTTAGATGCCCCAAGATGCATAGCCCCAAGCTCCTTTGTTTCTTGAGTGAACCCCACAGCATTGCTATCCAGCCAGATAAATATCTGTAAGTCAGAAATCCATTATGAGTCTGTCTGTGAGTCTCTGAAATTCAATGACATCTGGAAATTTGATTGCAGTGCGATCTAGTGGATAAAACCCAGAGCCAGGAGTTTCTGACTCCTCAATGCTTATCTGATTTTGCTGCAAACATATTGCCTATCATTAGGCAAGCTATTTAAATGCCATGCCCTGGTTTGTCATGCTGCACTAATGGGAGCAATAAATACCATGGAACCCTGCTAATTAGAGCACCACGCACTCCTGCTGCTGGTCAGACTGGTGAAAAATTGCTGTACTATAGCTAGAAGCAAATACATATTCAACTGTGCTACAGATATTTCCAATCAACATTAGCTTTTCCATGCAAGATGAAAGAAAATAAGCCATTGTTTTCAAACTCTTGTAATACATATATTTCTTAGGATAATCAGTGCAGATAACAGAGAAGTTAATGGCGAGAAGAAGTCAATTATGTTTGTAAGTAAATAACCAGAACAGTAAGATTTCTCTGTGCCTGTATTGCTGCATTGTTTTGAAATTTAGCATGTGAATACATTCTGCAAAAGCAAATTGCATATCATTTTTTATCTAGCATCTCTTTTCATGCAAATACCACAATTAGTATTAGGTCCAGTGAACATGAACACTTCTAATTACTTCCATGTTGTCATGTGATTTAAAACAAAATTTTCTGCTTAGTACTAAAGCACTTTTCAAATTATAGCACAGACTGTTTAGCTGTTTTGGCAGCTTTAATATGGTTTACAAACAGGAGTTCCTAGAAACAGGATTTATAAAGGTATCATATGCTGGATATTTGCAACCTAATTGCAAGTGTCAGAAAATACTCTGGTTAGGAGATATATCCCTCACTCTCATCCTCAGCATTACATTTTCAGCCTTTTTCTCTAGCAAGGTAAATGTCCTGCAGATCTAAGACTACTGCTGCTGCAGCTCACAGTAATGAGCTCGCCTTTACCCTTTCTTATTCCACCCTCACATCAGGTATTTTGCCTTTTTGTACTCAGTTTATTATATTTGTAAGGCAGGGACCATCTCTTGCATTTTGCAGTCTCTCAGTTCAGTGAAGGCTGATATATTTTACATTCATAAGTCACATTCACCACTCAAACACCATTCATATGTCATAAAGTTCCATATTGGTTAAGTATGACATCAATCAGAGCATACTAACGTAGATTAAATCACAGCTAAGTAGAGGGTTATTACATCCTAATGTTGCAATTTCCTGTATGAATAAAAAACCTCCCATGATTTTTGTGTGCAAGAAGGGACAAAAACATTTCTGTTCTGCAGCCAGGACCCCCAGTGTGTATAAGCACATAGTGACAGCAAGGGACAAAGACAGCCTGCTCTGTCCCATTGCTCCTGCTGGGAGGTTGCAGTGCAATACTGGGTGGTATGCGTGGGATGCAGAGCTCAGGAACAGCTGTCAGGAGCTGCACCATGCCTCAGCTTTCTCAAGGGTGTTGTCAGGGGACTTCCAGATGATGAAGTTTATCCCCACAGATCTTTTTCAGAGTGGGGGGTAGGCCTTATGTCACTTATGATTAATAGATTTTAAAAAATAAGACAAAAATTATTTTCTCTCCAAAGCAATGATCAAGATAATTTCTAGAGTGTCAGAGTGCTATTATCATGTAGAATCTCTTTTCCAGCCAGCCCAAGGTGTGGGTATTCTCACTGCATTCCCTGTGGTGGCACAATGAAAACAGTACAGAAGTTGGCAACAGGCTGTCAGCACATAAAGAGAAGGACAGCGGCTTCCAGCCATCTCAGAAGGCCAACTGTCCATTTAAGCCTGTTTGTGCCTCCTTGAGTGGCACTGCATGATTCTCAGCTGCACTGGTGCCTGCACGTGGATATGGGGTCACTCTCTCCTACTCCATCACTCTGGCACTTCCCATCACACCACCACCATGGAGAGATGGTGTTGGGCTCAGTGTACCTTTTACAAAAAGCTCAGCTAGAATGAAGATTGCAGCTTGAGGCTGGTTTAAAGCTCATGCCAAGATGCCTTTGTTCAATATATTCCATGACTTCTGCTGGAGGCTCCATCCTCAGCACAGCCTGGTGTCCAACATCTCCTCTTAAGCCACTCCCACCCCATTGCAGAACACAGACAAAGGTGCCACAAAGGTAAGGCACTCTGAAATCACAATTCCTGTGAAATGCTGGGTCCAAATTTGTAAGTTAAACCATCTATAGTTGAATTTATGACATTTGAGCCTCTGCATGCAAAACAATCTAATTTTAAATAAATACAACTGATTATTCAAGATAGTGTAGTATTATTATGCTAATAATTTAATGTGCATATTTTTGTGCTTTTGTGCTGATATAATTTCTCATATGCATCATTTTAGATAACTTCTTTTGATTAATTGTAATATAGTCACTAATAGTCACTGTAAGAATAAGGAAATGCATCTAATGAAAAAATAGATGAAATTACTGTTTAGAGTTACATGGGCTGTATTTTGAGGCAATTTAACTTTCATACATTAATGCTTTATCTATGTAAAATATAAACATTCCTCCATTTGCACTTAGTTTTTAAATCAGATATTTGAATACAGAGGACTGAAACTATCTGTCACTAAAAGACATATAATTACATAAAAATAATTTACAGAGGCTTTATACTATACCAACTTTCAGGTAGTGAAATTTTCAAAAACTCTTACCTCTGGCCAAGTTAGATTGTGATTGCAATAAAACCTGAGTTAAATTCACAATAATACTACACAGCAATTGCATGCAGTAGGTCCTAAATGTGCTCTACAAAATACCAGCATGTATTTTATTCTTTTATAGATAATAAGAAGATTTTTATGCTCTTCAGGCTGTAGAATGTATCAGTAACAAAACAATATATACAGAAATTTGGCCACTCACTGTTTTCACTGACACAATACGACAAACAGGTATGAATCCAAAAAATGCTGCCAGGGAAGGATATCCATTGTCTGCTTGGTGAAGTCAGAGGAATGGTTTCTGGAACAGGTTTCACCTAAAGCACCACTGGTTCCCAACAATCCCAAGCTCAGTTTGGGAAATAAAACCAGTCAATTCCAATAGGGAATTTGTCTATAGCCATGCTTTTTTAGATGACTCTACAGCCTGTGCATAGCTCTTCTCTAGTCCTCCACTTAAGCAATGGCATGATTGCATACTAACACGGACGCAGCCATATGATTCATGGTGAAACACAGGGGGAAATGATCTCATAAACAGAAATTTCAGAAAAAAATCCTATTCTGTCAACTCTGATGTTGTTGTAAGCATCTATTTATCTAGAACCTTAATTTCTGGAAATAAGTGATTTCATTACTACCTTCCTATTAAGAAGCATCTTGATGTGCTTGAAGAGCACAGTTCTGTTTTAGTTTTATTTTCCCTTTCATTTTAATTTTTAATCTGGATATATATACTAGAAGGGAGGGGCTGCAGAGAGCAGCCTCATACTGCAACCTGAAGTAATTGTAACATCACTTGTTTTGGGAGTCAGTGCCACTCTAAGATGAGTAATATCACTTCACATTGCAAACACTGCGCTTTAACCCATGGAAGAGGTTTCCTGTCATGGGGATAAATTTCTGCTTTAGCTTCATATTTTACCAAGTCTCTCCAGCCTAAAGCCATTGTAACTCCTCAGAAAAGCTTCTATTAGATGACACACAGAGAAAGGGGCTGAAATGAAAACCAAAGACCTGTCCAGCCTTTGAAAGATCTTCTATCGCTTTAAAAGCCAGATGCTGATTTGTCATTTCTTCTGGGCTCTTAAAAAGAAATTTCACTTGAATTCCATTTTTTACCTTAAGGGCAGGATGACTTTGCAGCAAAAACTGCTAGTGAGCTTTTATGTTCTGACTGATAAACAACAGCATACAGCAATGGCCAGTGTATGAGCTTTTTGAGCTTTTACACCCACTGCCAGGAAATTTTTTTCAGAACCCTCTCCTAAGTATTGTATAGTAAAAGCTCAGAGGCGAAAAGTGAGCTATCACTAAGAGCAAGATGTTTCTTATGGAGGCATATGAATAAGATTTAAATTGACGTATTTCAAATGCTGATGCTTCATGATATGAGAAGTGTGTGAAAAATAAGATTACTGTTTTAATAATACGTTTTATTGGCTTTTCCTAAAATTATAATAGCAATAAAGATGGATGTTGCAAAGAATCAATTTTAGCCCTGTGTTTTATGCTGAACCTTCCTGACATCTGAGCTTCTGCAACATTGGAAACTGACATTATTACTTGTTCAGCGCTATCAAACTGGAAATTTCACCTTATTAAAATGCAGTTGCTATGGAGACACCATAGTTCTGTGATTTTTGCTTGCAGACAGTATAGAAAAAAATCTTAGTATCAATATACAAGTCAATGCATGTCATTTTAAAATACCTTCTTGGTTCTCTGATACTTTTATATACCAGTAGGAAATGTAAGATGTAGCACTTTATCTTAAAGTGCTGGAGGAGTGAAAGACACTTTTCAACAACAATCTTGGGTGTATGCCATAGAGACATAATACCTAGACAGATACACCTTCAAAAATGGCTTTCTTTTTTTTTATTAAAGCTAACACTTCTAAAGGCCCAGCTCCTGTCACTGTTTTATTCATACTTATTTCATTTGAATATTTTCATTTTAATTGCTTTGTCTTTGGGGTTTAAAGGCCTCTTTTCTTCTTGAAAACCCTGAAAAATCTTTCAAATATATACCATGCTATCATCCTTTATGACAAGGAAATACAGAACCTGATAAGATTAGTGCCTAGGATGTACAAAGAAGCACTGAGTAGAGCAGGAAGAAAAGTGCATGCAACAGTGCAGACTGACCTTTATCCACTTCACCATGTTAGCATCACCTTTTAAATTGGCCTTTTTTGACAGTTTAATTTTCTTATTCTACATTCTGTCATTTAGGTCAGGAATATATATTCAACTTATCAAATTCTGGACAGCTAAGGATTTATTCACAGCTCTGGCACAGATTTTCTGGATGTGTAGTGTAGCCACGGGATACGAATCAGAGCAAAGGTTTGGCATGAATAAAGGTTTTGTTCACAGTCTGGTCAAAAGTGGACGCCTAACAGCAAAAATCTTTTCTGATGTTGTCTTGTAGCCTCCAGCAATGAAGTTCAGGGTCCTCCAGGATAGATTTCCCATTCCATAGTTTTTCCTAATGCATGGTTTGGTCAGGTAAGTTTTATGCCAACCAAAAAACCCTACTGTGCTGCCCAAATTTTGCCTGGGGACTATTTAAAGAACCTCACTGGTTTTGAGTTTGCCATCTGATTGTCTCACTTGATACCCTCTAGTTTCCGAATGACAGGAGTCAGTAACAAATCATGAATTAGGTATGTAACCCATTTTCTCCACAAATTCACGACTTCATAAATCATTATTGCATCATTCACAGGCTATTGGTTACAGGCCAGCCACTGCAAGTCCACTCTCCTGTGTCTCACCTTGAAACAGAAATAATGAGAACTCTCATTTTCAGAAAATACTCATCACTGCATACTAAAGAAAACACTTCATTAAAGTCAGAATAATAACTAAGATTATGGCAATGGATTGGTACTGAATATGACTGAGTGAAAGGAGAAGCATCTCAGATCCTACTGCACCTGTACTGGGAGTGGCAGGGCAGGGTGTGCTCTTCTGTATCAGCCACAGTTTCTGCTGCTTTGGCAAGTGTACTTGTTCTATCAAATGGGAAAGGCAAGAGGGCTTTTCCTAGTGATTCAATTGCTGTGCTTTGGAGCACTATGGATCCCTGTATTTGGATTGCTGAGGTACTAACCATTCTGAAAAGGGAAGCTTTGTCAAAAAACCAAGCCTGTACTTGGGGTGTTGTGGCTGCACCTCAAATCCCGTGTTCAGGTTTGGGCCCCTCTCTACAGGAGGGACATTGAGGTGCTGAAGCCTGTCCAGAGGAGGATGAAGGGTCTGGATACAAGTCTTACAAAGAGCTACTGGAGGAGCTGGGGTTGTTCACCCTGAAGAAAAGGAGGCTCAGGGAGGACTGTATCACTCTCTACAACTGCCTGAAAGGAGGCTGTAGCCAAGTTCTGGGTTACTTCTCCCAGAGAACAAGCAACAGGATGAGAGGAAATGGCATCATGTGGTGCAAGGTGGGGTTTCAATCAGATATTAGAAAAGATTTCTCCACTGAAAGGTTGGTCAGGAATAGACTGCCCAAAAAAGTAATGAAATCTCCTGGAAGTGTTTGAAAAATGTGTGGATGATGACAATTAGTGACACGGTTTGGTGGTGAACATGGCAGTGCTACCTTAACATCTTAAAAAACATTTCCAACCTAAATGATTCTATGATTCTGTGACAGTATGTTTGTCCTGTAAACACATCCTGAAGCATTTATAGTCAAAATAGAGGGCACTGTGATTGTATGGTTGAGCTTTATAGAAATGCACTGAGCACCATATTGGCAATTTTTGTGTTGAATAAGTGTAATTTGGAGGTTATCACTTATTCTACTGCCCTTATATCACTGCTTCCTCCTTCTCTTATTAATCAATTCAGTTGAAACCAGAAGGTGACTGACTGTATTTCAGTTCCCCATAAACACAACTCTGCCTGCATGATAGTGAGGCCTGGGTGGCTGATTGATGCTTAGAATTGCCAGAGTCCACTAGGGGAGACATTTCAGTGCAGCAACTTGAACATGCAAATATTTAAATCTGAAGAGAGGATGCACTGAGATATGTCTGGGTAAGCTAAGGCTAGGACAAAAAGGATTTAGTTGAGCAGATTTCTGACCCATGAAAAGAACCTTAAAGTGCACAATTAAATGAAAATCCTTGTAGTAAAATTAAATTAATTGCCTTGTAAGACTTAATTTCTTGCTGAAGCTCTCCTTTAGCTCTGCATAATTATGTAAGTAAATATCAGTAAATTCACAATTTTAAAATGCCTTGAAAAGACTGCTTTTAATATGATGCTACTACTGGAAATTCTATCCTGATATGGCACTACTAGAAATACTTTTTCCTCCTTGTAAAGAGAAATTATCAGGAGACTTGTTCTCATTTAACTCCTGCATAGAACTCAAGGAATTTCAATAAACTACGTCAGTTCTTGGAATGACTACATTTTCTTCCTTATTTAATCTTGAGGGGGAAAAAAAGGGAAGTTTACAGTACATAATCTGAGGCTCACTAACACTCAGGAAGTGAAGCCTCTGGGTGCACAGAACTATTATGTGCCCCAGGTCATTATTATGAAGTAATGCATTTTTCATTTCCAAGAAGTTTGAGTCTGTTAACTATTCAGTATTTGTAGGTTAATGTTTGATATAAGTGGCAGGTGTCCAGACACTTAGTAAGAACAGTGGTCAAACCTAAAAACTCAGAAAAATCAGTCTGTTGCTTCTGCACAGGAGTTTTGGCAAAGCAATGTAGGAAATGGAAGGTGGTTACTTTCTCCACATTTCACAAAGGCACTGAATCTTTCCAGCCCCTTTCTGTATTGCAGCACACCCCTGAAGTAGGTATTTGCTCAATATAAGTTTTTAGGAGAGCAGAAGAAAGACAGAATTCTGTTTGATCATTTCAGAGTATTAGAGGTCAGAAGGGTCCACCCTCTGTGAAAGCCAATCCCACGTTACAGTGGTGGGTGGCAATTCGTATTGATCTGTGTGTTTGAAACCTTCCTGTAATATCTACACATTTTTTCATGGGTTGTTTACACCTGGTTGCTTTTGTGCCAGCATCTTGCACAGCCAGCTGTGTTCTATTTTGAGTTTTAGTTTTTGACACACACAGATTACTCAATGGCACCTGGGTAATCTAAGAGCACAAGGATCATTGAATTGCACTCCCATGTCAATAATTTGCAAATTCCTCCTCAGACTTCTTCACATTCTGACAGTGTAAACAAGGATCAAACACAGAGAAAAATAACCGAAAATTCTACTTGAATGAGTTGCACTTCAAGCTGCTCTCTAGAGAGTGAAGGGAAAGGAGAAAAGTGAGTCCATTATTTGAACAGCAGGCAAGTACATAATGTGATAGAAATGATGATAGTTTTGGGAAGATATTAAAACAGTATCTTTGTGCTGCTACATGATAGGGCTCTAATTGCTAAATTAAATGACACAAATTAAAAATACTTAGTCATTATCATAACTCCAGAAAAATTCTTCAAGACTTCAGAAACAGAAATGCTTCAGGGATAAAAACACCAGCAAGAAACTGGGAAAAAAAGTTTGATCTACAGTAAAAACTGAGTTGTTTAAATACTCAAAATAAAAGGTAAGTTTCAATATTTCATTGCAAAAAAGATTTTGCTCATAGGTAATGGTAACTCTGTACTATGGTGCAGTAAGGAACCAAATTCAGAAGCACTCCTACTCTTGCTACATTATTTCAGTTTGCTGAGGGTGTTCCAAATTCTGTCATGGTTGCACTAATGTACTTTTTACAAGGGATGTTATACCAGATATGAGCAGTATAATATTTGGAAATGTGTTTTCATATGCTTAATTTATTATGCACCAAGGACTTTGTGTCATGAGGAATTCCATTCTGGTTGAGTAGGCTGCTGTAATAGCAATTTGACATCCTTTTGCTGTCACTCATAACAGCAACTCAGATAATATTCCTATCTTAGAGCTGCTTTCTTTGATAAAATGAATGAAAAAGATTACTTCTTTTTCTGAAGCACCTCGGGGTGTTTGGCAAGGCATACGTCAAGTCGACTGCATATGGCTGATATAAAGAACCTTAAATTTACTGAATTTAAAAGTTGATTTCTGATAAATTCTTAAACTTCCATTATTTGTGACCCTTTTAGTACTGTTAAAAAAAATTCCCCTTAAATACAGTAGTTAAAAAGCATCTCTGAATTTCTAGAATCATTAAAGAAACTTAATTTTCAGAGCATGAATATTAGTGGTAACTTCTGAGCACTGAAGAAAAAAATTCCAATGAAAACTGAAGTCAACATCCTGTAACAATACAAAATGAACTACCTGTAGTAAGTGTTTTGTTAATATTCCTGGCTTGCTGTTGCACTCAAAATTCTGTTATCCCATTTGTGCAAGCTGATAATTTCAGCTTCCTTGCTGTACCATAGTAGGTATAGCTTTTAACCTGCTTGTTTGAGCTCTGAATTGGGTAACTGTAGCAACATTACAAAGAAATGGCATTTTCTATGATAGCCATTATTTTGGGTAACCAAAGAACACAGAAAGAAAATCATGGTGAAATAACAGCTACCCTCATACTCCCTGCCTTGACCTAATTTGCTACAAAACTAGAAATAGAAATGATGCAATAGGATGATTGCATCATCCCTAAGTCTTGGCCATTTTGGATATTGTTTAGGCTAAAAGAAAAGAGTGATGACCACATTTACAATGTTAAAGAGAAATTCATTGGCTGTCCTACCCAGCTGTGCTTTGCTAAAACTTCACAAGTATCAATTTTCACTTAGTAGCCATAGTCCCCTTACCCCAGCCTCACAATCACTTCTAACAGTTGTTTTGTGACTTTGTCTTTAGAAAACCAATGACTTTGAAATGGGCTTTTGAATCTGTAGTAAGAAAAATTACACCAGACAGACAGGTTATAGAAAGTGATAAAGATAGCATAATAATCAAGTTGAAATAATGCTAAAATACCACATTCTCAAATTTAAAAGTTTAGATATCTTAGAATGACTTCTAAATTTCACAGCAAAAGTCTGCCCATTGTTACTTCTGCCTGTATGCTATATGCACTTATTACAAGGAAACACTAGAAAAATCTACATTCAATGTACAAAAAATCTAAGGCAATATATCTGGAGCTCAGAGCAAGGTTTGTCTTCCTCCAAGAGCCTGGTTGGTCTGCTAAATTCTTTCTTGTGCTCCACTGAGTTGATGAGGGGCTTACGATGCACCTGTGACACTGCACAGCTCTCCAGGACATCCATATGGCAGATGTGGCACAAAATTTGGGCACACTCATGTCCTGCAGGGTAGAGGACTGTGGGCCAAATGTGATATCTGACATTTCTTTCTGAGGTCTTAACAGAGGCATCTAATGTCCTTTGATGTGAAAAAGCTCCAGGGTCTCTGGGACATCCATATGGGATTGGCAGTATGGTACTTACGAGGGACCTGTGTCCTTCTAGATCTACAACAGCACCTAAAATGTCAATGACCCTTCAGGTTGGTCACAGACCATACTGTAATGCTTTTTCATAGCAATCTAAAGGCAGACGTGTAATTTATAATAAATAATTAACATGGATACCTTAGGCATATTTGTCTCACAGAAAACCTATGAGCAGATTTGGATTTATTTGAATCTATCCATTATTTTAAATTATTAGCACTTTTTATTGTTATGGTTTTTATACTCTATAGATTGACTGCACTTAATTCTCTAAACGTTGTCAATATTTGATGTTCCACTTCTGCTGTTTGCTGGGGAAAGGTGGCACAGGGCAGGAATGGATATATCTTAGGTTAAAGTGGAGTCTTGTGTTCGCATGTCCCTGGCACTTCTCTCTGCTCTTCCTGATAACAGTGTCACATTTAGGTGAAAGGGTGTTTATAAATTCTATAATTGGAATAGTGAAAAAATTGTTGTAAATGGTTGTTCATTTGGTTTAAGAGTAAAGTATTTGCTTTACTCTTGCAACTCGCACAGTCAGTTGCAGTTTACCCGCTGCTGAGGGCAGGTGAAGGTTTAGCTCAGCAATGAAGACGTCAGCCACCTCTCCAAATCACTGTCTCTCTCCATCTGGTGGGTTGCCTTGAGATGACCACCCTGTGGCACCCTCTGCAATCTGGTGGTGCCTTATGCCATGGTAAGAGCCCCAGGAAATCATCGACATTTCAAGAAAACATTTGAGTCACACATAGAAAGGGAGCTGAAAATGAGCAGCAATATTTAATGTTCCAAGATGCAGAAGGATTGATAGTTCTCAACTCACAATTTCAATAGGAGGAAATTAATCCACTTGCTAAACACAGCCAACAAACTGAAACAGATCTGCCCCCAAGCCTCTTTCTTTACTTAATGGCTTAATATAAAAAGTAAAACTCAAAAATGTAGCAAAAATCTCCAATATGAACACTGTCATCTTACATATGTGAGGTTAACTGGGCATTTTAGGGAATTTTAGAAGCTTTTGTTCTTTGCTGACATCTCTATAGGTCACGTGAAGCAAGTTAAGAATATGTCTGATTAAATTCATCTTCTGTCCAAATAATCACTGAGACTTGTGAGCTGTTTAGTGGTGAAGTACTGACACCATTATGGATAAAGACACTTTTGAGCTGCAGAAGGAATGATACTTTCTTCTAGAATTGATTTCTTAATGATGTTTATAATACCAAGTCTCACTTGGTAGGAAAGAATTTGGTTGGCCCTTGACTAGGAACACTGTCATTTAGTCCATGGCTACCTCTGCAGAGGCTCAATTAAGTGCTTATGAAGTTCAATATAAAAAAGGAGAGATTACAAGACTCACCATGGGTTTGATCAGGAGAATAACCCAGCATGATGTATGGCACATTGGATTTTCTTCCCTAATTAGTGTGGTAAGGTGGCAAGTATATTGAATTGCAGTGTTCACCAGCTTAATCAGACTTCAAGATTAATTGCTATGCAATCAATGTGCCAGTGAGCAGAGGTGCCAGATATCAAGGGCTGATTCTCAAGGGGGGATTCAGTGCTTGGGACTTCTTCCCATGTATACTAACAGCTCACAAGGTCACAGGACACATAACTGAGCAGTTTAAAGACAGAACAATAACTGTGATGAAAGAAGAGCTACCTGAGTAATGCAAGCTGTCAGCTGCTGTCTTAAAAGGATAACATATCTGCCTTTGAAGAGTGCTGCTTGAAATGTCAGTAACTAGATGTCTGTTTCCTTCCTGGTGTACTCCCACAGAATGCATCTTCCACAAACAGCAAAATGCAGCTTGTTACAAAAACAGGATTGTAAGCTCAGAAAGACAAAAAATCATTAAACACTTAGTGAACAGGGATATATATTTAAAGCTATTGTAGAAAAGTGCTGCTCATGAAGAACAGCTTAACTGTTTTCAGTGTGAGACTGCCAAACAAGAAAATTTAGCAGGCAGAGTGCTGAAATGCATGACAGTTTATAAGGAGAGAAACCAAAATTATCATCATGGGAATAGCTATAAAGCAGACAAATCTCAAAATTTTTACAGGAAAGCACAAATAACAATCTATGACAGAGAACAGAGCTGCCCAGGGACAGAACTTTTCAGATGTAGATGAGAACAGGATTAAGTATCATGTTATTTTGAACTCAAATAAGTATTGTAAACTAAGCAATTTAGTGTTGTTTTGGGTTTTTTGTTTTATCTGGTTTCTGATGATGGGAAATTTTATGGACTGGAATTATTGGAATAAAAAAATTGCTTAGAGGAATCATTATAAAATTTAACAATGACCCATGAAATCACATATTTAGACAACTTCAAAGAATCCTAGAAAACAATAGGTTTGGCAGACTATTGGAATTTGGAAGGCTGGACAGAGTTTTGTCATGCTTTGCCAGAGCTTGGGATTAAGCAACAGATCTGGAAAAACATTTCTTTCATAAAACAAAGAGATGGAAGACACTTTTCATGTTTTCAGGTCTTGTTTACATAGGCTGGACAGATGAAATTGCAAGCTCTTTCCTTTTGAGGAAATAAGGTTTGAGAAAAATAGTATGTGGCAGCTTCTGTTGTTTTAATTCCCTCTTTATATTACCAGCTAAAGACTTGCAAAAAAAAAAAAAAAAAAAAAAAAAAAGTCTTCTTAGTAGAACAAATAATAGAGGCTTGCTATTGACTGCATTGAGGATGACTTTGATTTCAAAAGCTTGTTATATTACACCTTTTTCATTTATTTCTAAGATATCAGTTACTACCCCCACACTATAAGGAAATAGAGACACACTTTTTAGTGCACTTCATTTTCTCCTGTTGCCCTGTAACAAGCCGGGTCTTTCCATGCCCTTGTGAACCTGAAAACTTTATATATCCTGGGGATTCATTGTCAGACAGTGTTAGCAGGAAAACAGAGGGAAAAAGGGTTATAATAGACCTTCTATTCCTTTCTCTCACCAACCCACTCAATCAGTTTAGAAATGCTAGAAGGAGTTCATTTCAACTTCAGTTCAACATGCCCATTTTCACTACAGCCTTGGACCAGAGACTATTATAACAATCCTTTTCTCTCTATTTATAACACCAGCCCTTCAGACATCATCCCTGGACTCTGAAGTGACAGGTCTAGTGGCATGCTGCAATGGAGTGGATTCAAATCTAGCTGGGAGTTTTGGTCTGAAAATACTTTCCAAACTAAATCAGCATTATTCTGACAGGTCAAGCCCAGTAATAAAATATAGTTTCATCTTTTCAGTAGTGGTGGCAAGCTGGGAGCACAAATGTGAAAAATTGGACTCTTAGAGCCAAAAGCATTTCCCAATTACAGTTTTATCACTTGTTAGAATCATGCTAACACTAATGTGGCAGGAAAGATTCAAGCTCTTATTAGATACAATGAACCTTATCTGTACAGTTCAGAAAAGAATATGCACAAGTCCTGTCTTAAAAACAAAAAGTTGTGCTAAATTGCCTTTTTTTTTTTTTTTTTTTAGCCAAATCTAAATAGAGAAAAAATCTACAGTCTACAGCTGGACCAGAAAATTCGCTGTTAAACATCACATGCCTTTCATCTGGAAAAAAAATTATTTGACTTAGAGAATTTTGGAATATTTCATTATGTTTAATGCTAATTAAATAAAATGTAGGTGTTTAATTTTGAAAATACAAAAAATGTTAAATGTAATGTTCTTTGGTAATAAATTATTTTCTCTCTTTAAAATGAGTGCTTGGTCTAAAAAGTTTATAGCAATTTTCTTCTTAAAAAGAAAAAAATTATTTCACATCTCTGAAACTAGAATGAACTAAAATATTGCACACAGAACCAAAATAAATTCAACACTTTGTTTCAAAAAACAAAACCATACAGCTTTTGTTTAAAGAAAATTTCATTTTCTTGGTGACAGTAGGCAAATTGGTACTGAATACATTTTATTTCCTGTCAACATGCTTGCATTTTAGAATGATTAAAATACACAATTTCTTGGCTTATATTTAAAATTTTTAGGGATTTTCTCCTTTGTTTTTCTATTATTCTACTAAGGAGACAGAGAGCACGTCTTGAGATACAGTCCCTTGCATTAGATTTTGAAACACAGGAACCATCCTACTGGGATTCTGTCTTGTTTGATTACACCAGAGGTTACAGGAGCACTTTCTGTTTGAGTATGGAAATAATTAATGAAAAGCCAGTAGATGGCACTCAAGAATGTGCAGCATTGATCATACCTAAGAATTAGAAACCTTGCTGTGCTCTGCAAATGGCTTCCTCAGCCTTCTCTGCACAGGAGACCTTTAAGGAAGCTGAAGGAAACACTGCACTTTATATCAAAGTGTTTGGCCTGTTCTTCTCCCTGAACTTTGCGAGTCTGGATTTTGTCTAATGTCTAATAAAAATAATTGCAATTAGCTTCTAAATACAGTAAAAATAAATTAGAAACCTGTAGGGAACATTTTCAGATCCTTTTTTGGCCATATATAAGACTGGACTTCAGCTGGCTAATGCAAATTACTGCATTTGCTTCAAACAGACTTTATCAGTTTGTTCTGATGCTGTTTGATATTTTTCCCAAGTCAGGATTTATTCTTTTAAAATAGGCCTTGCAACATTCCCCTATAACCCAAAGTAAATTACTTGTGCAACTGGAAGAAAAACAATCCAGTGAAGGGGTCTTCTTGCTTTTCTTGGAAATATCCTCATCACCACACTGGAGTCCGGGAAGATCTGTCCCAGTTGGAAATTTGGGAATGTAGAGACCACTCTCCCAAGTGACCACCATCATGGTAATGATGCCTTGTGAAGGCTGACCTAGAATAGAGGCTAGATGGAGTTAAAGAACGAAGTAGGTATTTATTAGGAGGCCTCAATGCATCCACCTTGGGCAGCACAAGAGCCCAGCCAAGGCTACACCCAAGATGAACCCAAAATGGTCACAAAATGGATGACTGGTCACAAGGTCTCACAGTTTTATAAGTTCTGGTCCATTTGCTTATTGGAGTTAATTGTCCAGTTATAGCTTCAGCTTATGAAGTCCAATCCTTCTTGTTTTTCTTTCTTCATTCTACCATTGTTTATGCTCTTGGGCCTGAAGTTTGGATTGGTTGTCCTCAGTCCCCAGCAAGAGAAGGAATTGTTTTGTCTACTTACTCTGTGAAGAAAGCTTACTATCCCCTAATATGAACCTCAGAATACACTAAAGCAGTACAGAATCTGAAAAATATAAAAGCTAAAACCTGAGGCATCAGTAACAGGGGAGAAATTGTGGAAGGTCAGTGATCTGTGATCTGAATGGCTTCCAGATATGGCTCTGCTACTCAAAACTGGCACAAAGACCCATCTGATATGGGGATATTTATAAAGATGGGCATATTTGAGTCCAGATGGAGACAACAAATATGAGCAGAGGTGCTGGAGCACCTCTCCTGTGAAAACAGGTTGAGTTGTGGTTTTTCAGCCTGGAGAAGAGAAGGCTCTGGGGAGACCTTATAGCACCTTACAGTACCTAAAGGTGCCTACAAAAAAAGATGGAGAAGGATTTTTTTTACAAGGGCTTGTAAGGACAAGGGGGAATGGCCTTAAGTTGAAGCAGTGTAGGTTTAAATTAGATATTCTGAAGAAATTCTTTGCTGTGCAGCTGGCAAGACACTGGAACAGGCTGCTCAGGGAAGCTGTGGATGCTCTATCCCTGGAGCCATTTCTGGCCAGGTTGAACAGGGTCCTGAGAAAACTGGCCCCTGTCCATGTCAGGAGGATTGGAATTAGAAGATAGTTAAGATCCCTTCCAAACCAAACCATTCTATCATTATATGAATTTCCTTGAACGTTTATTTCAAAATTATTTTTCAGCTCTCAGGATTGCTCTGCAGGAAAGATCTTTTGTTTGTGGGCTCTTGAGAAACTAGTGAGCAAATTTATCTCAGACTTGGCTGAAAGTTGCATGACTTTGGCCAGCCTAGCTGTTTGTCTGAAACATTTCTCTTACCCTTGTGTGAAGCATAGTGAAGTTTTATTCTGCCCATTAGGATGATTGAAATTAAGAGAAGACAGTCAACAAATGTGGCTAAGTTAAAACTATCAGGAGGAGCAAAATCCAGCTGGGAGAAGCAAAGGGAGAATCAGTTCTAAATTTCTATTTGTGCAACTAACATAAACTGTCCACCCAAATGCGAGGGGTATTGACTACTCTGCTGTGGCAAAGGGAAGAGTGCAGGAAGCAGGACAGGGAAGAGAAAAGAAGCAATACAGAGAGACAAGACAGCAAATCCCTGGAAAGTTCTGTTCCCCACAGGGGAATGGGAGAGTGTGATCACTGCTAGTGGCCAAGGCAGCCTGCTTTTCCATCCCCACCAGCCACTGCTCCCTGTGACAATTCAGCCGCCCATGGTGCTCCCCTGCTTGTGTAGGCCCTGGGAAAGGAGCAGGCTACACATTGGCTGACAGGAAGCAAAACTGAGGCATGGCCATGGCGTGTGCATCCTTGTCACTAAGGTCTGCAAGTCTGACAGCCTGCATGACCTCTGTAGCCCCACTGTCTTGTCTGAGCTAATGGGGAGATTTTGTTAGAGAGGAAGAAAAGTGATTTTTTGCTGTAGGGTACAAAGACACTGAGCAATACTTGTACCATTCTGATGTACCTGAGAGATGAGAAACTTCATCTGACACTAGCGTAACATGAGGCCTAAGTTAACGAGACTAGTGTTGAAACACACTCTTTTTCATTTCATGCCTTAGAAAGAATATGCTTTCTTTAGCTTCCAACTTTGCTAACTCCTTTTCCTAACCATCACAAGCTAGGTCCCTCCATTTTCTGCAAGCTAAACAGGCTTCAAGGATTCATTCAGTTCTTATGACAGATGTTGCTTTGATCTTCAGCTCTTACTATTTTATTAGGTTTTTGTATTTCCTACCTGAGTCTTGCTCCTCTGCATCTTTTTCCTAAGCTGCTTCATGCTTTCTTCCCCTGTCTCACTGATGTCAGCTTTTCCCCCTTTCCATCATATTTCCTCACTCTCTACCCTGCCCCATCACCTCCTCTGCTGGCAAGCAACTTCCTAAATGTATTTTTGCGAATAAAAGCCTGCAGACAAGGAGTAAGAAAAGGCAGGTTATGAAGGATTACAACTGAATAAGCCCATAAGGTGCTAAATAACCCCTCTCAGTAGCACAGAGTTTGAAAGTCTGATAAATGGTGCCTTGCAGATGTTTCTAATCCGGCAGTTTTGCCTGGTAGGAAACATCTACTGAGGGATGTTTGGCAATTCTTATGTCAAAGAAGGAAGAATGAATGAAAAGCAAGTATTAATGGTTTAGCGAAGGGAAGCTTAAGCAGCAGATATACTGCTTGGTACCACAAAGCAGTGTACCAAGAAGCTCTTTAGCAGTAAAATAGAAACAGAAGGGACTTATTCTATTTACATAAGAAAAAACCCATATATCCTAGAACAGTTTCAGCTGAAAGGGACCCCAAGAGTTCCTCTGGCTCTCCAAAACCACCACCATCATTAAGAATATTTTCTTCTCTCTAGTCAGAGCTGCCCTTGCTACAGGAGCCTCTTGGCAAGTTTCCACAATAAGAGCAAGTTTTGGTAAATATCAGGTTTTTTGCTGCATGTCTTGCTGAATGGAGCAGACGTGGTGCCTTAAAGGCCTCTCAGCATATTGATGAAAGCAGTTTCATGTGCTTTATGAACTAACAGAAAGATGTGAGATCACATCAGAGATTTTTATAGAACAGTGCAAGTTGATGCTGACTTCTGTAAATCTTTTTTCTGTCTTTCTTAGGGTGCATTAAAATACTGAATGAGGAAGATTTCTTCAAACCTCTCTGATACCAGAATGATGTACTAACATTAGGAGCCTCCATGTCTGCAGGAGTTTATCACCCTGGCCCTATCCTGTCCCAGCTTTGCTAGTTCCTCACAAAGCTAAACAGGCTGACATAAAACACAGATTGAAGGCATTAACTACTTGCCAACTGGATTAATATTTAGAGAGAGTACAGTTATTTGAAAGGTCACACACTGTAACTATAGCCATATCACATACATTTTCTTAATGAAAAAAAAAAAGGTGAGATCTGCAAAATAAAACACTGCAATATAAAAAAATACAAAACAGTATTGGGGCACTATTTAATGCTAAAAACTTTGGGAAAGTGTCAAATCTAAAATCAGCTGCCTGCAGAATAAAATTGTGAAAGAAGCACAAAATTCAATTTTGTGCTTAACTTAAACAGATTTAAACCCCTTGCATAAAATAGCCAGATTTTTTTTCTGTAATGATGCAAAATTTTTACAAATTATTTAACTAATTTGTTAGAGAAAGCAGTTTTTACTGTACTATTCATCACCTGGATTTGCATTTTTTCCAGTGATACACAAAGTAAATCACACATGGGCTACTATTGAGAGTACACCACTATCCAAATATAAGAGGACTCCAAATAAATACAACTGGTTTGAAACAAGTAGAAAATCTGATAGAATGAATGCTCTCAAAAGAGCTGAAAAAGATCATGAAGTTTTTTCTTAGATCTACAAATTTTTTTTCAAATGAAGTTTCCTCTTTTCAAAAAGAGGATGCAGATGATAACAGAGAGGCTGTAGATCTTACTGCCTTAGGCCAATTTAACACACAGCACCCAGTACCCTACTCCTAATGGAACACTTTTTGCAAAAGTGCAAATCATTCAGAAACCAACATATAATTAGAAATCAAATATTTCACCAAAACTTATATTTTTCTTATCCTGAAAAATAACCACATTGCAAGGAAAAGTTTTTCAAAAGCAAAAAATATGTTAAATTAATTATGTTAAGGTCAATCAAAAGGCAAACCTAGAAAAAATGAGCACAGAGAAAAATGCACATGTATTAACTTACACACATTTCATCACCTCCTACCTCCTGTCACTGGAAAATCCATTGACACACTTCAGCAAACTAGCAGGTTTCTTAGTATGAACATTTCTCTTCAGCTGAGAGGCAGTGATTCTATTTTATAATCCTTTCAGAAAAAAAAAAAAAAAAAAGCCATGAAAACAACTAAAATTGGAGGGAATAAGAAACCCAAACAATTTGATCTGCTTGATATTGAGGTCAGATATAGTTCCATACAAAGACTCACCAGGGAACAGAACACAAACCTGCTACACATAAACCTTCGCAAAGAGTAAGAACTACATATTAAAGATTTTTATTAGGTGGTGTTTTAAAATGTCCCTAGGCATAGTACAAGCTTTTATTTTTTTATGTGTTCAAACAGCACAGTTGTAAGAGAATAAAACTGTAATATGCCATGTGTCAGTAATTCAAAAAGGAAAGCTTGTAAAAATTAACAGTCAGGAAATAATAAGAAGCTATATGTCAAGAGAAGCATTATTAAAACAGTAGGCAGGATCTGAGCTGCCAGCATGTGGTGAATACCACGAAACAAGAAGGCAAGAGGCATTATGTCATTTGAGTAGCTTACACTTCTATGCACCCCTTTGGCCTCAAAGCATCAGTGGAGGCAATGCTTAATCCCCATGATCAATGGGAGTATCACAGTTACTCCCCCCAAACTCTTGTTTAGTTTTTGGGGTGTTTTTGTTGTTGTTGGTTTTGGTTTGGTTTTGGTTGGGTTTTTTTTTTTTTTTTGGGGTTTTTTTTTTTTGGGGGGGGGGGTTTTTTTTTTTTTTTTTGTTTTTTTTTTTTTTTTGTTTTTTTTTTTTTTTTTTTTTTTTTTTTTTTTTTTTGCTTTGGGCATATTTTGAATTGTATTCTTAACTGTTGCAAGGCAGTAATAAAGTAGTTGACTATAGCTCAGTGTTTCACAGACACAAGAGATCCTACAGCCCAAGATTAGCCATGGTGCATGTTCACTATGTTTGTTAATCCCTCCTCCCAAAGCCATGATTCAAGATAATATAATAAAACACAACAGGTTCACAGAAAGACAATGTGATCTTCTGATTGTTTTTTTCTGCAACTCATTCTATACAGGCAGAATCTGATTCCAAGGTGCTTAGAATTCCAATTTATTTCCATACTTGTGACCTCAAGGAATCATCAAATATGGAGCTACAATTTAATGTATTCTTTTTTTTATACTAATGGCACCACAGGTGCTGCAAGGCTGCTCAAAACTTGGTGTTCAGGTTTGATCAGGAGTATGAAGGCTCATGCAGCAAACACACTTGTTTGCCTGTTTCTTAAGGGAAGGATTCCATGGCAGCAAGGTCAAATGTGATCCCTGAAGGTTGCCATGGCAACTGTATATTGATTCATTACATATCAGAGTTTGTTCTGAAGCCTCTCCAAGGCAGGATATTGTCCTGCCATAATTGCATTTCTCTGCTCTTCACCTTTAGTGTTTTGTGCCATGGACAACTGATTCTGAATGCAAAGAAAACTGTTGCACACTGATGTGTCAGTTAGGCAAGGATAAAAGGAAGTACAGAGAGAAAGGAAGACCAGAGTAAGAACAAAAAAACCCTAAATAAGGCTGAAGGGTACACAGTGCACACATCAGGGAGAAGAGGAAAAAAAAAGGGGTAAAAAGATGTTCTGATGTCTGTGTTGCACTGAGTCAATAAATTCACTTTAGAGAGTTTTGAGATTAAATGTGCCTCTTCCTGATATGAACTAAAATAAATGCTGTTATGACATGGTGAATCCATAATCCCCAAAGCTGGCTACAGAAAATATGAGTAAAATATATGTTCCTTTAAGTTCTCCTGGCAGCAGAAAAGTAGAAAATCTGCAGGCTAAAAGGATAAGTATACAGAATCACAGAATATAGAATCACAGAATTGTTGGGGTTGGAAGGAACCTTAAAAGTCATCCAGTTTCAACCCCCCTACGGGGGCACCTTCTACTAGACCAGGTTGCTCCAAGCCCCCTCCAGCCTGGCCACGAACACTTCCAGGGATGGGGTGTCCATAACCTCTCTGGGTAGCCAGTTCCTGTGTCTCAGCACCCTCACAGTAAAATATGTCTTTCTAATGTCTAATCTAAAACCACAATCTTTCAGCTTAATATCACTTCTCCTTGTTCTATGGGGACTGTGTGCCCTTGTAAAAAGTCCCTCTCCATCTTTGTTGTGGCTCCTGTTGGTACTGGAAGGCTGCTCTAAGGTCTCTCTGGAGCTTTATCTTCTCCAGGTTGAACAATGCCAATTCTCCCCATATCATTATCCTGATCTCTCTCTTTTGCTGTAATATTTAAGGAACTATTGAGTAAGCATTGATCAGAGCCACAGATCACCAGCTGCATTTCCACCCAAATTCACATTCAGCTTGCTAGTGACAGGGGCTTTCCCCCTCCATGAGGTCTTGTGCTGTTCATTGTGTGTTACAGACTTTTTCTGCTTGTTTTCTGATAAGCTTTCAGTTCTGCCTTTCATGCTGGAAATTACTACATGTCCATCACAGCCCAGATAACCAAGAAAAGCCAGCCACCACCTCTGAACTTTGGTGATTTCCAAAAGCACTAATTTTTTGCATAGAGAAATTAAATTACCTTCAAGGGGGCTGCACCCAAACCAGACTTCGCATTGTCTCTCAAGCAGACACGTCATCCAAACAAACCTGGTCCTTCAATCAGTCATGAAAACCAACCAGCAGACTACTGCCCATCAGCAGAGCAGTACAACTCAGTTTTAACAAACATTATGACAGATTTACCCTTGAGTTGACAGTAACAGGTACATACACACACACATATATATAAACTCTGTTCTTACTTCAGTGCACAGATTACAAAACTAACATAAAAACTGAACCATGTAAGTTGTTGACAAACACTGAACACTGTTCTTTACTGAACCTCATGTAAAAATTGGTGTCAAAAAGTGGTTAAATAAGAAGTATTAAAATTCTGTTATGTAGTCATCAAGACATTAAAGATCAACCTGGTTTTCTGCTAGTGATAGTCAACAACTTAGTGTTTTCTTTCTTCTTCACAGAGACACAATAGCAGATATATATGCAAATTTTTCATAAACATTATGATTTATTATCAAAAAATCCTATCTTGACCTCTACGAGTAGTGTAGTGCCATGTAACAGAGAAGAAAATTATGACCAACTACAACATCTCTGCTTTAATGTTGTTTACTTCCTCACAAGCCTTTTCACTAAATTTATGGGGAAGTTTTCATCTCTTCTACTGTCATTAGGTTTGCTGGATATGTTCTGGTTTTTACCATTATAAAGGGCAATAGAATCACCAGCATCTCTGTCTCAAATTTCCCTATGAAATATTTATATTTATATGCGGTATTATATGAATATAGAGTTAAAATAATCACGTGTTGCCAACACTTTTGGTTCTATTTTGGCAGAGAAGTTACATAGTTTCTCTGAGAAAAACAGACATTACTTTTAATGTTTCTCTCTCATGTCTGCCAAATAAACTCAACTCCACAACCAAGCACATTGCTTGACAATGTTTTATCAGCTCTCAGAAGCAAGTCTTGGGCTTGGAAGTGAAAAATATTAAGAATATTGCAAAATATTGTATGGGAAAGGGATCTCCTGACAAACACAAGACACTGGATATTTATCTAATTTTTAACAGACTTTGCACATACTTTTAATTCCTAGACATCCAAAACTGCTGGGTTTAAGCCTCTCTTTTGTGACTTTGCTTAACACAGGCGAGTGCATGTTTGTTCACTATGTTGTGCCAGTAGTGCAATGCAGGAGTCCATCCCTGGGGAAGCGTGGTGGAGTGCCCTGCCTCTCCACACAGGAGGAGGAGCACCCAGCCCATGCTGGGCTGGCCAAGGGAGGTCGGTCCCTGCCTGGGTACAGCTCCCATCTCTCGAGCTGATGAATAATGTGAACAGTATTGATTGCTGAAGGGGGTTGTGTGAGCTGTTAGTCTTCCTGTGAGAGCACCATGAGGTCTTGTGTTTGCTCTGCTTGCCCTCTGTCCTCTTCACATCACAGTGACGTGACCTTTTCAAGCACAAACAGAAATGTGGACCCAGAACTCCCCTGGTTTATTGATGCTGCCACTCAAAAGTCTTCCCCTCATATTTCCTGTGATGCTGGAAATATCACAGCTGAAAATCCCACAGGGGCTGGATAGGGTACCCAGGGGGCACCTCAAATAAAGGCCATTCTCTAAACTCCCTGGTTAAAGTACATCAGACTGAGTTTCCAAGAGGCACTGGGTGTGATGACAGCTTGTAAATGGTGTCGGGGATGGCACCCACATCACACCTTTCACATCCCTCACAGCTCCTGGGAAAATGGAACGTATGTTCTTCACTAGAGTCCTTCCTGCTGGTGTCTTGTTTGGGTTATGGAGGCTCCAGGGGTGCATGTGGAGCCATGGTGATGTGACATAAAAACATCAGTAATGTCGCACTGACAGATCATGTGCTTTGTCAATGTGGTAAAGATTTTCACAAGCACAAGCACTTCTTCACAGCCCTCAGCAAGACAGGTTCTACAGGATCAGACAGCAACCTAAAGAGTCATTTTTGGATCACAGCCCCATCTGCATGTCACTCTCAATAACCATATCAAGGCCTTTGCATTGCTTGGATCACTTATCTTTTATGGCAAATTTCCTTTCCTGTTTAAAACAAGACCTTTAAAATTTCTATAGTTAGTCCTATGAGGAGTATCAGATATCTGTGGAACTCCATTTTTGCAGTGATGAATGAATAAAAAATCTGAGAAGTCCCATACCCAGACCCTTCTTAATGGTGAAGAGGGCAGAGGGGAAAGATCAGTGAGGAAAGTGTGAATACTAGCCTGCATTAGCATGCACCAACAGCTTATAGCTATTTTAAAACTTGTGACAAAATGCTGAAGAGGCAAAACAGTAAAAACCCTTATGTGTTTCTGAGTTTGCAGTTTTGAGTGAATTAATTTTTTCCTGCATTGGTAAATAGCAGAGAATTTTCAAGGCTGATCCTGCCATCCTCCTGCCGCTGCTACTTTTCATGTGCACTCACTGGAAGAAGTCTTTCAATAACACAGGAAAAATGAGGAATTTACATTCATAGGTTAAGGAATCTTTGAAGATGTGATATCATGGTATCATATCTTTGAAGATATGATCTGTGTGCTTCAGCCCAAAGGTAACACAGCTGAGAGTCAAGGGCTGAAACTTAGAGATCATTTTATGTAGATACTGGGTGGCATGGCAAGATATAGAAGGTATGACTCTTTCTTCTAGAAAAAACATGCTCTGAGATATGAGGGAAGAAGCAGAAGTGCAATTAAGTCTTGCTTAATAAGGAATTGTATTTCTTAAAATGCCTCTTTCTTTTTTTTTTTTTTTTTTTTTTTTTTTTTTTTTTTTTTTTTTTTTTTTTACTAATCTGATCTATAGTATTGACCACAATTTAAGCCAGCTCTCCCTATAGACATTTATCACTCTGGTCTGGTATCTTAAGCACTCTGCTGCACAAAATAGCCTGTAATTTTATTGCTACTCACACACTGTGACTGAAAGGACCAAAGAATATGTGTATGTGAAAGAGGGTGGAAATGAGATTTAGGGGTTACAGTCACTGGTCTCAGAGTGCTACCATTCAGGGTTATGTATGAAACCACTTCAGCATCATTTAATTATGCGTTCTATTTTTACTTTTTTTTTTTCCCCAGAATACTGACCCAGCAATTAGCACAGATTACAAAGGGGTCAAAGGAATTGCAGGAAGACTTCTGTCCCAATTGCCCTAATTCCAGGATGCAATCCAAGCAACTCCTGTTCTATTCTGGGTAGTAATAGAGTTGCATAACTTTAGTAATGATAAATGATTAGTAATGAATGATGGCTGTAAGTATCAAAAGGTTGTTTTAGTCACTCTTTTTCCTGTCCATTTGGCTTAAATGTGTTTCTGGAATTATCCTTGAACAAATGATGAGAAAGCAGGCTAGTGTTCAATATTAAAAAAAAAAAAATGTAAGTCTGTCTCTGTAATGTCCAAAAATAAAAATTCCTGGTTTAGGGGCCAGATGTATTGCTCAGGATTGTGATTGCCGTTTATTACCTTTGAATATTCTATGACCAGTCCACTCAATACAAACATTTCAGAACATAAAATGCCATCTCTTTTCTTATGAAGCTTCTTCAGAAATAATTATTTTCCACTGTGATTATTTTGACAGGAGCAGAATAAAATGAGGAAATGGAATTAATATCTACTGCTGACCATTTGAGCAAAAGAAGACACAAAATCATTCCTGCAGGATCAAATAGTCAAGAAAGTTTAGCCTTTCTGCTATCACCACCAGGAGTAATATGTGCTTTGGAAATATTCTATCACATCATGGCACAGAGTGTTATAGAAATAAAACTCATTTATCAGTGAAGTTATTTATCAAATTTGATGAAAAAAAGATCTCCTACTACAAAATAATCCAAGCTTAGAATCCAATTTTCTCAATATTCTCTTTCAACACAATGTCATTGTCTTTCACCCAAGCACAAATGTACACAGGAAAGAGAGCCTACCAGATTCTTTCTTTAGAGGAATAAAGGTAATGAATGAAAGTTTTTGCTGTGCTTAATGAAATTTGTTGACTTTTTAACCTGTAAATGAATAAAGCCTAGTCAGCTATAACCAAAAATATTTTGATTTTTCAAATTTGAAGGTCAAAAACATAATTAATCTTTTCACTTATGTTGTACTTTGAATAAAAAGACTACTTACCATATTTTGAAATTGGGTCTTTGTATAAATAATAGGAAAAGTGCATAAAAATGTGAAAAAACATTGTTTTCCAATTGCAACTCTAACATGCAAGCTGAAGGTGAGGTAATACAAAGAGGGGAAAAAAGAGGGCTGAGATGAGACCATATTAAATGAAACAAGGGGTTATTGAAGTGAGTAGAGAAATAAGGAGTCTTAAATTTTCAATGTTGCATTTGATTAATTAAACTGTATCCTGAATTTGCTAATTGGATGCTTACATGTTGTTGTGGGACAGTGACAGATGGCATTGCACTGATGGCAATTAATACTAGTAGCACTTTTAAAATAAGGCATTAAACTATCTGGTTATCCCTATTTCTGCAATCATGCCTCTCAAAAACTGGGATGGAAATAGCTATGAGCTTCATTACAAGGAAGAAAAAAGTGATGAGTATCCAAGTAGTTCTAAATAGCATTTTTTTGCAATTTAGAATATAATACCTTTCAAATAAAGATATTTTGTGACATTACCAGTGACAGTGTCTTCCTTTTAATTAACATCTATAGTAGGGGTGGAAATACACTCCTAAGCATACACCTAATTATTGTATCTTGTACAAAGGAATGACATGAAATATAAATGTTGATATTGCAAATATCGATAGAGATACCACATTTCTACTGAGTTTTGTTGGGTTTTTCTCTCTATTTTTAGTATCATTTAATATCTATTTTTTATATCATCTGCTCAGGAGCAGATGTCTTTTTGGAGTGTCAGGGGTGTAAAATACTAAACCTTGATACTCTGAGTTCCCAGAGAGTTTTCATGAATACCAAAGCATTAAATGTGTGTTCGTTTATCCTACTGAAAAAGTCTTCATGAGAACTTTGCTGAAGCCTCCATGAGAAAGAAATCAATACTCACTGTGATTTAGGTCACTTAAAAATAGACACAAAGAAGGTCAAAGTTCAGTGCTATACAGTTGACTCATCCTTTTCTTCTCACTTTGTAGTTTAAATTGTTGCAAAAGTCCATGTGGTTGACTTCCATCACTGCAAGCTACATATGAAAACAAATCTACACATTGTCACCACCAGTAAAAAATTTTTGCTAAGATTACTTTACACATTTGTGCATCTGCCCTCTCCTTTTTTTTTTTTTTTTTTTTTTTTTTTTTTTTTTGTAAGCAACCCGATTTTCAGTCATAAGCCATAAAGGAAATTATGATTAAAAATTACTCTGTTTAATCCATAGGATTTGGTTCTGCCACAGACTTCCTTCTTGAGATTTGGGCGAACCCAGGAAGCACTTTGCAAAGTAGAGACAATAATAATTAAAATTATAACCCTCTCCTTTGTATGTTTCAGCCTGTGAAGTAACCCTGCAGCAATGAGTACCGAGGCAAAGAGTAACTAGGCTGTATAAGATCTTGTATAGGAGGTCTTTCAGAATACTGGGATATGTCTCTTAGAAGAAAAATGTCCAATACCTAAAATTACCACACCTCAATTAGTGCCTCTAGAAGTCACAGGGATTAAAACGACAAATTTATTTAAGTTTTGTGATATTAAATCTCTTAAGTTGGTCTGTGTATCTCTGTATGAAGAACGCATGGTAGCTGATTGCAAAATAAGTGGGAGGCAGGAACCCACACATTTGAATTGAACTTAAGGCACAGATTCAAGAGCACAGATGAATATAGGATGACAGTCGTCAGAAAAAAACAGTAACATTAACTGCACTCAGAGCATAAGAAAAAGATAATGTAAAGACATTTTTTCCTGTATTTATTAAGGACCACAGTCATAAGAATACAACATTATTCCAACCACATAATTTATTGAATAGTGACTAATGCCAAAAGGTCTGCATTATCACTTCCAGAGCAAAGGTGTGAAATAATTCTTACAGAGAAGTGAAAGGGGAAGACTGTTTATAACCTGACCATGAAAAGTACTGGCCTCAATCTGTGCTTTCATTTACACTTCTTTCTTTGAAATGCTAAATACTTAAAAGGTAATGCTGGATCACATACAAAATTAACAATGTCCTTTAACTCTCTTTCTGTGTTATCAGCACTGCTTCTTCTAGATGATGGTAGAATTATAGGAAATCAGCAGGATATTAATCATGGTTTGGTGTCCTGCATTGTAAATTCAGGTCATCTGTAGGGGTTTGCACTAGAAGCCTCTTATTAGGATATTGATTAGTTAAATTTTATAGTCTTCAGCATTGTTCTATGCAGCACCTCTGAAAACAATTGCTGTTCTACAACTCTGTATATATAACACATATTATAATAATAAATATATATATGCAAGAAGTGGAATATATGCAAGAAGTGGAAGCAAGAATCTAACTGAGAAGCCTGGAATGGCAGTATTGACACACAGAGAAAAAAATACTGATGACTCAGACTGAACTGAGAACTTACAGTGCCTACTTAATCTTTGCCACTCTTGCTGGTGCCTTTCTGACCATCACAACGTGATGTAGAAAGTATACACTTAGGTCAAGAGAAACTAGAAAGTAAAGTAGTTATTGTTGTTACTATTACTATTATTATTATTATTATTATTATTATTATTATTACTAAAAAGTGCCTTTCTGAAGCAAACTATTCCCAGCAGTTTACTATTCTGTGCATAGTGAAAAATGTTGGACTCATAAAACAAAAGTTCCGACTGCTTCCAAAGACACTAGAATCATGGAATATTCTGAATTGCAAAGGACCTGTCAGCATCATCAAATCCAATCAAGGTGTCTCCTTGGATAAACCTGTGAAGCACTTTTTTTCCCAACAGTCTCTTTCATAGCCCAAAAATTTTAATTTATTTCTTTGCCCATATTTATTGAATATTGTGTTCCAGACAGCTTATTCCCCTGAGCTGATCTGCACATTTGGAAGTACTCAATTCCACATTTACAACATGGTTATGGACAAAGTGACTGTAAAGTATCTTATAAACACTTTGGTAACAAATCAGCAAAAACCAACAAATACCTTGATGAAACACAGTTCATACCCCAGAGTTAAATCATTCTCATAATCTAGCTAAACACATTTGACCCCAATGTAATGCACTAACATATCACATGGCTGTGCTACTTAACAAACAATCCCAAATATTTTTTTGAACCACAGCAAATATTTTACATTTCCATTATTCTAACCATCATTGCTAAACAATGAACTAGGTATTTAAGGAGAGTGGATCTTTATTAATACCACAAAACCAAAAAAATTTACTTTTCAGTTGAAAGAATAGCCTGTATTTCTCTCAACCAGCCATGAGGGTGGGGAGGAAAAAGGTAAAATTAGGACTACCAGATCATTAGAATCTTTGAGACCTAGAAAATTACACCCAGAACTGCTGCCACTACTCATGAATGTGCCCAAGGTTTGACTATTGACTGTTTGCTACCCTTAAACAAATCTGTAGTTTGACTGCATACAGCACTCAGGAAGGGTCTCACACCCCATAAACATAACCCAGTGCCAGGGGCTGGCCTGTTATGAGCACCAACATTGCATTTTGCTAGACTGTCTAGTTTCCTACTGAGAAAAGACAATTGATTAAGGTCCTAGGGCTATCCCAAGTGTTACAGAGAATCCTGATTAATGAGCAGCTCACTAAAAAATAGACTCTTCCCAAGGAGCTGTCAAGCCCTGAAGAATTGTGACAGAGCTTCTTAGCTGTGCCCTCCACACCTCAGTGAGCCCAAATTGTTCAATTACTCTTGTATATTTTTGGAGGCATGGGAGGTTTTTCCATCTTTCACAGTGGATCAGTCAAGACGTTTGCTTGTCAAAAAAGACTTTCCCTATCCCAGGGTTTTGGTTTTGTTTTTTTTTTTTTTTTTTTTTTCAGATAAAGTTGTATAAAAATGGCCTTCCTTTCCGTTTTGGGTCACAGCTGCTGCCTGTGTATTGAGCAGAGTCTTTGGTAAGGAGCCCACACCCAGAGCTGAGTACAAGTGTCCAGCTAAGTCTGACTGGGGCAGGACTGCAGTGGAGGAAAGGGTTGTTTCTCTTTCCCTTGTTTCACCAGTCTGATAGAAGGTGGAGGGACGGACATTTTTCCCCTCACCACAGGCTCTAACAATGCCAAGCCTGCTTTTGTCCGTATTAGGTAGCAGAGCAGCTTTGGGGTGTTTATATTGGTGACCAACTGGTGAGCTCTAATAAAATCCATTGCTTCTGGAAAGCCCCTTTGCTAAGGTATAGAGTTGACCAAAGCCAAAATTTTCCTCAGGCCAAGATAAAACTTTTAGGATATTGTTAGGACTCATTGTAATTTTCTGCACAGGATAGAGACAGGGCAGAGCTTTTCTTTATATCAGCAACAGTAAGCTTGTATGACCATATTTGTCCTCTGTCAAAAATCTTCCTGTAGGCAATATCCAAAGTGTAAAACCCTGCTCCTTAGATAACAGAGAGGAATTGCTGTGGAATGATGTTCATCCAGGGATTCACAATAATGTAACCTGCCATGTCCTGAAGTGCTTTATGGAAACAGGAAGGTTATTGAGAAACACTGCTTTGGCCTTCATCTCTCTCAGAAGAGGAGGGCTGGCTCGCTAACACAGTGAAGTGATAAATGTGAAGTGCATGCACCCTAAACTACTCAGATGGAGTTTGGGTATTGAGTCCTAGTTTAAATAAAATTAAAGAATAGGGAGCACAACTAGTCCAGCCTATTATAGTACTAATACTTTTAAGTTAAATATATGATTCATTGCATTTTCATCTTTATTTCAACTTCTGTTTGCCCTCATTTACTCTCTTGACAGGGTTGGTGGCTTGAGACTTCCTTTTGAAATTTATGGCCTATGGCCATATCCTTCAGAAGATGAAAGATTTTTCTTACTTTGTGACTGAGCACTCAATTCAACTCTGATTTACAAGGCAATCAGCCTAGAGATAATCAAGCAAAAAGCATCAACAATGCTTCTAAAACCTTCAGTCTATTTGCTTTTAATACACTGCACTGAAATTATTTCAATACAGGAGAAATTAGAGATCCATGTAATTAATTGTTATCTGTTCTGAAGTAGGCAGTAGTCAATTATTGGTATATCTAGAGAAGATGGTACATTTTCCTCCAGATTCTTAAAAACTTTTAAGTTATATGAGTGTTTTTAATTACAGCTACTCTGCGAAGGCAACTAAAACCAATTGGCTTAAGATGATCTTTAACCACTCAGAGGAAGCAGTTAATTATTCCAGTGTCTTGCATTTTCAGTGTATTTTGGAATAAAGAAAAATCTAAGATAAAGACAAGAATGGATCTCAGCTTACAAATACCCCACAGTATTTCAAAATACAGGCAAGAAGCCTTGCTGCTGAAATTGGGATCCAGTACCTGTCTCTGATGGGCTCTGATGCTGTGTCAGGCAGGGCTCAGACAGACCACCCACATGTCTTACACAACACTGGGAGACTTGGGGGTTTCTTCAAAGAGAAGAAAGAAAACAAGAGAGAGAGAAAATATACAGGGCATATGGTCATGATACTATACTTAAAGAAAAATTAAATAGAAATTTGTCCATAGATCACATTAAATTTGTCAGCAGCATCAAGGTTGATACATGCTCCTGTAACAGTAGTAAAATGTGCTTCTTAACCTGATACAAAATGCTTTCTATTTTCTTCTGCAACTGCCAGATGAAAAAATTGTCTCAGTAATCCTTTAGATTTAATCTTAATTGACTTTTATCTGTCTGCTTCTCCTATCCTGTTGTATTTTTCGGTTAGACAACCAAATTTAAAACCAAAACAGATTTGTTTAGAGCCATATTGGCTCTGAGTGGCACAGGGAGGAAAAAAGCACATGCATACTGAGTCAATGCTTTCTCACGTACAATGGAAGAATCTTAAAAATGCTTTTCCATAATGGCAAACTGAATTATTTTCACGCTACCACCCACAATTAACTTACAAAGTTCAACAGTGTTAAAATAATGGCAAAACAAAGAAGCCATGTATGCTTTTCACTGCCTGCTTTTCCCATAGCAATTATGCAGCCCTGTGAACACAGTTAATATCACCTCTGCTCAGAAGCTACACTCCATGGCTACGGACTGAGATTGCTCTATAATAAAACATCAGGTCCATTACTTGACATTAGAAAGCAATAATTATATCAGTGCATTTGAGGTTCCTTTCCCCTCATAAAGCTACCTTTCTTTAAAGGATTATCCTGACAGAAAACACAGCTGCCTTTTTAAAGGGGCAATATAATTAGCTTCCTCCCACCCCACTGCTACTTCTTTCTCTTATGTCTGGGTTGATCTGAGAAATAAGAGCAGTGCAAATGTTTTTTTCCAAGAAAGCACAATGGCAGCAGAGGCAAAACTGCTGCCTTGATTTAGTGGGTCAGGAGGGTCCCTGCGGATGCAGGAACCCCAGACACGTAGCCCTGTTGCTAGGGAACTGCATCGATCCTTTCCAGCATCTTCACTGACACCCTCTCTGCTCCGCTGTGATTGAGCACCATCCTTTACAGGAGTGGAAGAGTTAGAAGCTTTGGCTTGCCTTTAATATTTATGAAGTAAACGTTTTAACCATTGAAGCTTTAAATGTCTAATGCTGTTTTCTTTTTTCCAGAGCAGCAGCTTCCTTTGGGAATATTTCCATCACTCTAGTATGGCAAATTACTTGACGTTGGAGGCAGAGAGCTTATTTTCTCTGAACTAAATGCAATCGCAGGAGATTTAAGATGTCCACAAAAATAATTGAAGTATACTTTTCCTCATTCATTTTAATTCTCTCATTATTTCAAGATAATTTACACTTAAAATGCATCATGCTACAGGCTTAACTGAAAATCATCCAAATCAGATTGAAAGGTAGATCAGGATATCCTGAATAGTTTTATATGGGTTAAAAAAATATAAAGCATATGTATAAAAATGTTGTATGTACATACAGAGAATGCTCTCCCAAAGAAAGTATTAACTTAGCCCAGTGGGGCGCTGTAGGAAATGCCCAATTCCATACCAAGAGCAATGAGGAGAGCAGGTTATAAATCCTGAGCTGGCTGATTCAGATGTTCATCCATCCCAGATGTGCATACAAAGGGGGAGGTTTTTAACATCCAACTCTTCAAGAAGGTTCTACAGTGGGTGTGCTCAGGTGGTGCTGCAGCCCCATCTCATTGGTGAGCGCCTGCACTAGAGGACGTGTAGCTGTGCTCCTGCGTGTCAGGCCCATGTGCAGCCTGGAGGCTCCATCCTCAGCATGTCAGCTGTCTCAGGGGAAGGTGGGCCTGCAGACACCTCAGATGCTGCAGGCAGAGAGCAAACATGCTGTATCTAGCTATATAATTGAAGGAGATGGAGCACCTGAGTCCTGTCCCAACAGATTCCCAGGGAATATGTATTTAGAGAAAGGTGATGCCACGAATCCTCACAGATTGGAAGAGCTATCAGATGGTATGAAAGCTTTCCAAACCACTTCTCTGACAATAGTGGGAAGAAGGTGAAGAGATGAGAGTTTTCCAGAATAAATATAGAAAAATCTCTATCTGAATTTTAAAAGCCACCTTTAGAAGTGAACAAACCCCACATACCTAAATAAACTCCTGTTGATTTTGCATCTATATTAAAATCAATAATTTAAAACATATGTGAGATGATTAAGCTCTTGGCATCCTTCCTATAAATACTCAACACTGGCAGAAACTGTCTAGCAGTAGCCTTAGAAATTGAAATAATTGCTGTAATCAGACACCAGATGCCTGATACCGAGCTGCATAACAGATACCACAGTGACCCGAGGGAAGAAAATCTAGCATAAGGACAAGGTACTTATGTGAGCAGGAACAAATTTATCAGAAGAGCTATGGGGACAGTAGCACCTTCCCTGTCAGCTTCACCCTGTGGGTCACATACTCTAGTGTCATTATAGGAAATGCTGCTTTCTGCTCTTTTGTTGCTCTAACCATTGGGAATGCCTCACCTGGCCCTGCATCCAGCCCTTTCTATTAGAAAGCACATACCAACAACGTTCCCCACTGAAATCCCTGGACACTAATACAGAAAGTTAGGTTTGTAAAAGCTGTAGTGGTTCCCTGCAAGGCAGCCAGCAGCACCCACTGTTTCTGCACATGCAAAAGTTCTTTGGTGTTGACATATGTGGGTGTTCTCAATAGGATGTGGCTCATAAGCACAAACCTGTATCTTTAGCCTAAATCACTCTGTGTATCCTATGGTTAACCAGATTCCTCTGATTGAAATACAAAACTAATAAACAAAAGACTCAATTTTGTTTAAAAAAAAAAGTATTCAAACTTTTGCTTTATAAAAGATGTTAGAAAGTTCTAGAGAACGTCTTCAGTCTTGCTACAGCCCTTCTTCTTAATCTAAAATAAATTCTCATTCTTTCCCATTTTAAAGCTAATCTTCTCCCACTCACTCCAATATTCAGTGTTAGTATGTAACAGACCATGAATTAGGAAATGGCTGTTAAGACAGCACCAAAGTTCTTTTTTCTTATGCCCTTATAAGTAACAATGTTATATAATTTTCTACAGCATATAACATAATGGTCTCCTAACTAAGGTGCTGCTAGCACTCAAACTAGCGCTCTTTCCTCATACAGCATTGACATGATAATAGCATAATACTTCAGGCCATTAAGTCTATTGAAAGCAAATTATTGTCATCAAATGTGATAAAACCTAGTTGGATGCATTAACAATCTTACATTCTGCCTTGATAAAACTACTAAAATAGTGATTTCCTCTGCTTAGCCTTGCATTGACAGTTTTTTATCTGTTTCTTCTTGAAATGTGTTGGTCAAATGTCCTGTCTGAATCTCTGCTCAGGAAACATTTAGGGAAAATGATGTCTTAGAACAGAGACTAGATGGAGCAAAAGAATAAAGCAGGTATTTATTAAAAGGCCTCAGATAGATCCACCTTGGCCAGCACAACCCAAAATGGCCACAAGTTGGATGACAGGTTATGGGGTCTCACACTTTTATAAGTTCTGATCCATTTGCATATTGGAGCTAATTGTCCAGTTACAGCTTCAGCCCATGAAGTCCCGTCCTTCTTGTTCTCTATCTTCAGTCCACTGTTATTTATCCTCTTGGGCCTGAGATCTGGATTGGCTGTCCTTGGGTCCCCAGCTAGAGAAGGAATTGCTTTGTCTACCTATTCTCTGAAGAGAGCTTACCCTAATATGAAGCCTAAAATTACACACTAAAGCAGAATAGAATCTGAAAGATATAAAAGCTAAAACCTGAGGCATCAAGGGCAGCAGTGCAATACTTTGGATCCTAACCTGGAGTCTGGCAAACTCAGGGGGGACCCTGCTGTTGGTTACCAGGTCTTCAGCTCTCTGTGGGCTGTCTCATGTAACTAGTAACAGAGATATGAAAAATTCTACTTCCCCTGAAACCTGCTGATTTCTGCATAGTTGCTATATATAGACCCATGTCCATGATACATATGTGCCTGTATTATACACATTCAAGTACGCACATTACTTATTATCCCATTACTAAACTGAATTCCTATGAATCCCCTCTGGTAGCTAAAAAGTGTTTACATACTGTTGTTTTTGTTTTAATTTCTCTAGTGACTTATTTGGACAAATGTAATAAAAAAGGTTATTATAAGTATCTGAGAAACAAGTACAAGTTTTAAAGACTACCAACAGGATATGTCTCTTTTACTGCTGAGAATTTTTCCATTTTACTTTTCTTTTTTTAACTTGGAGTGAGTATAGATGAGAAAAGTGGATCATTTTCCAAAGTGGTTATAAGTTGTTAAGTATTTTTAATACCTACTTTCATATCAGGATGTGCCTGTTATCTGACATGTATCTAGGTAGTATGATTTACTTGTAGAAATATAAAAATCCATCACAAAATAAAACTTTGGAGTATACTAGGGGTTTTTTCTCTTAGACAGTGGAGTAAAAAATGGCAGACTTGTCTCTGATGTGTACTCTAGGCACCACTGCATACACAATAGACATGTTACATCAAGTAAGATCAATTTTAGTAGCTGTGAACCCTGTTTCTATGCACAATCAATTTAGCAAATAGTAACAGTATAGTCTGACACCAATAGGCTTGGCATGACACACAGCTGCTTGTGCAGGTGCATAAATCCATGGTAGCAAACAAGTCTAGGTCACATGTAGGTCTGGCTCTTACAAAATCTTCAGTCACAGATGCCTGCCACCCTGCCAGAGTCAAGCTCTGTTAGTGTGTATCTATTAAAATAAAGGCAGTTTCCCACCTCCGCTACAGTGTCAGACTTTGTAGCTGTCCCTGCAAGTGAATAGATTGTTTCTTGATCACAGCAATTAGCTAAGCTGCTCTCTCCATCCCTGTCTACTACTCTATTCTTACTCCAAACTGCACAGCTTCACGGGGGCTGTTGGTGTCAAATGCACTTGGAGTGATGATGCTCAATGCTTAGCATTCAGGGAGGCTAAGCAGTGAGCATCATTCCTCCCTGAAGCCTCTCAGAGAGGAAGCGTGAACTTATCTGGCTGCCTGTCAAAAACGCTGGCCTGGATGGATAGCAACTGCCTGGAACCGTATGGTAAATAAGACCTAAAGCTTCTACCAAGGGTTTACAGGCTCTGGGCAAACATGCTCACTCACAGTTGTTACATTTGACAGCTTGTATCCCTCCAGTGATCCCTGTGATTTTTTATCGAAGCTTCATCTTATTTCCACTCCAAGAGTTTAGCTGTGTTAAATTTTTCTCAGGAAGATGGAGTTTCTTATTCCAGAAGACTTCTTCCTCATGCATGTTATGGAAGAAAGTGGTGACAAGTAATATGACCTTTCATATGAGGTTTCCCTCAAGCACATAACTAACACTTATTTGCTCCCTTTTCCTCCCAAATTCTGCGACGTAAAGCAAGACAGAGAAACAGAAGTAATACAGCCCCTGCAGCTTCTTGCAGCTGTAATGCTGGGCAGAAGTTCAAGTCAAGCGGTGTGGGGGTAGAAGGAACAGGACACACAAGCCTTATTCTCTGCTCAGTGCCCTCAGGAGAAAGGTGTTGGCTGTGCTTTAAATCTCTACTCTTCTTTTATCCCATTTTACACATTTTCAGAGACATCTGATTTTAAGGATTTGAAGGTGCCTTCTCTTGTATGTCATTAACATAATTACTTATTTTGTAGTTTACTCACCAGATAGGTTCAACATATTCTTGTTCTTTTGTGTATGGAATAAGTTGTGTGTTGCATATCACTAATAAACTTCAGGAGTGAGGAATTTAGTATATAATAGAAAAGAGAACTATTTAAATGTATTTCTTGATTCAACTCATGACTCAGTGCGTAGGGAGCTTAATAGTATTGGGATATCAAAGGCTGAAGATTAGCATCTTTTAAGACTGCCCTATGTGTCCACACAATCACTGGTAAAAGCTTTTGAAAGCCTTTTAATATGACATTGAGCTCCATTTTCTGACAAACTGGAAGCATTACGTACAACTTAATAAGAGAAAAGGGGGAAAACTAATTGACATAGAAAGGTCAAACAATGTAAATGTGATGTTTTCATGATGGGAAATATCTTCATAGTTGAAAAAGAAATGAGGCAGGTTATTGCAGATATTAATATAAAAAAAAAGACTGCTGTTAACATTAACATCTGATTTGCCTAATACAGTTCATTACTGTTCAGCATTTCATCTAAATCATTTTCTTATTAGTGCTTAACCAATACCAAATAACTCCCCAGCACTAGCCTTAGACCTCTCTATGAATTTTAGTAAATTCATTGCACTTGGTCCTGTTTTAATGAAGCTTCAGTAGATTTAAAATGATCAGATACCAAGAATAAGCAGTGAGCATTGAGAAGACTCTTCATTCTGCTTGGGTGAGCACAGTAAAATACCAGAGGTGCACTAGAGACATCCTCAAAACTGGACAGATAGTAAGGCTGGGATGAAGAGTTATCCTTTTTCTAGGTGTAAAGAGGAACAACTGTGAACATCTGCAAAACTGCTAACTTGAATTCCTCTTGCTAATCCTGAGCATTGTACCAGGACTGATTAGGTCCACCAACTATTTAGACAGCATTTAGTTGAGGAGAAGGCTGCCTATTGTCCCTTTAACATGCTGGACTGCATCCTTCAGCAGACAATTTGAAAATTTTAGGAACTGCCTTCCTCACTTTAATTTCAAAATATTAGCCAATAGGTTAAAAAAAAAAACCATAAAAAAAAACAAAAAAAAAAACAAAAAAAAAACCTTAAGGCTTCTAAAATTTTGGACTCTAAGAAATAAAGAAATCAGTGTCTCACCAAGAGAAGAGGTGTGTTATGGCAAAATCTGTAATATTTAGGTAATACATTATTCTTCACAGAATTTTGCAGAAAAGATCACTGAGATTGATTCAAGCACTATGATCAGAATGTTTGCTTTTTAATTAACATATTAACTTTGTAAAAAAACTATACTCTACAGCACCTTTCTCTTAGCACAGGTCACAGTAGTGAGCTGTATGTTTAGAAAACTGTATATCATCTATTCTGAGAAGAAAAGCAGGTATGAATGTGGATTTTTCTTCTACTTTGGTGTTCAGCTGACTGCATGGCATTTCAAGTAAAATATTATTTTGATTTAATAATCAATATTTTATGCCAGAAAATACCAATGTCACAATCAGTAGCTGAAACTGCTTCTATAATGGGACACACAGTATTTCAGAGGTGTGAATCTGTGTACTCAGGACTCACCCTGGACCATTTAAAATGCTGGTCACAACGAATACTGATGTACAGTAGATAGTAGCCATGGAAACCAGTCAGAGCTTACCTTAATAATATATTTTTTTAAAGAAAACTAGATTTCAAAGGGTGATTTTTCTCTTTCTTTGGGGGCACACAGTGCATTATAACATCTAGGAAATTATCCATTAGAGGTTTTTCAAAGCAATTCCATCTTAAAATCCCTTGCAGATGTTGCACAGTGCTCATTTCTGCACACTGAAGACCAGGTGTGTTATTAAGGCATGACAAACACACCAAAACCTCCCTGGGGAATGCAATAAGTGAGGAGCAGAATAGGATCACACCCAGGCTGCACTGAGAGGAGGCAGGTCCACTGCTAAAAATTTATTTCCAACCACTCCTGGAGGGACCAAACAATTGGGGAGGATGTGCTAAGCAACAGGGAAGGCAGGCAGCCAGGCACCTAGAGAATACATGCAGGGCAGGAGAGGAGGGGTGGAGCCCTGGCTCTTGTGAAGACTAGATGCATGGTGAGATTTAATGCTTGAAGCCTGAGAATAGGGCAGATGGAAGCTCTTGGTAAATACAGGTTTTGCTGAAATTTGCAGTGTGGAAAGTGAAGTTTTCTGGGAGGAAATAGTAATTTAGAAGGTATTTTTTTATAGGAAGCAAAAAAGCTTTTTGACAGAACATTGAAATCAGGTCCTGAAAAGTGCATTCACAACATATTCTGAGTTGTAAGGGGCCCACAAGGACCATCAAGTCCAATGTTAAGTAAATGGACATTGAACCCAAAAACCTTGAGTGCTATTAACACCAAGCTCTAACCCACTGAGCAAATCTCATCTCCCTACAGGGAGGAAAGCTGTTTGGTCAGTAGTGATCCCTGGGGAGGTGTGCTGTTCAGCAGGAATTCTCTGACAACAAAGACTTGGCAGCTCTCTCAGCTGCAAAAATGATCATGCAGACCTGACTGAAGACACATTTGCAGCTAAATATACGTTCTGTGGCTGTGAAAAGCATAGGAAGGGAAAGAAAATGGGAGAGAAACTTCCCCTTCCTTCAGCAGGGAGCCTATTCCTGCCTCTACCCCAGCCTGTGAGGCAGCAGATCTTCACTGTGGCTACTCTGATGAGAAGCTCTGAAACCGACCCACAGATAGAAGAAAAAGGACTGGAAAACGTATCAAATGAAGTGGAAAAATAACTGATGAGCAGAAGCAGAGCTCAAGAAATTTTCCATTGCTTTGAAGGGATAAGATGCCTACAGAAGCAGGAAGACATTTTATAGATATAAGATTGATTTTTTTTCCACTCCTTTAAATTTCTGTATATTCAAGTTTGTCATGCATGTTCACTTTGAAACAGTTTTCCCATCCCATTAACTGTGCTTTGGCAAGAACATATGACTTCTGCAACAGATCCTACTGGTCTTCCATGGGCAGGTTAACAAAAAATAATATCCAAGTGAGATCTGAAGTCACCTCTGTCACATTTTTCATTACTTCCTATGCTAGGAAAAAACAACCAAAACCCAACCAATCTTAATCTTATACCTGCCATATTAGTTAGAAAGTAAAACCACTAGGAAAAAAATATTGGTGTATTGTGGTGCACAGGGCATTCACACTATTAATTTCAATTCACCACAAATTTAGCAGGGTGCCAAGCAACATCCTTCAAAGTTTGTGGACTCTGTAGCAGAAACTGAATTAAGGTCCAACTTTCATAGTATGGTAAAAAATAGTTAACTGCAAAGGGTTGACAGATTACTATGCAGTCTTCCCCAAAACCCAAATATAAAGCTGATTTACTACAAGATTATTTCCTGTCAAATTAAGGAACATTTTTTTCCAGCTTGGTTGGCAATTTTATAACACTTAGATGACAAGCTAACTGTCTGATCTCAAATTAAATCAGCAGACTTGTGACATTATAACTGTTCTCTTAAAAAGAATAGCGCATGGAGAGGAAAGGAAAAACAACAGCAACAATTTTAATGACATTCCATCTAGACTCTGAAAGTATTCCCTGGTAAGATACTAGTTTACCCTTTCCTGAATACAATGAAACTCTAAGAGACACCATCAGGATACCTGGGACTGTTTTTCACCCTGTGGAAAAACAAAAGCTTGATAGCATTCATATTCCTCAAAGAAATAACTTGTCATTGAAAATATGACTCACAATAACCAGAAGCTCAGATGACTAACTCACAGTTCCAAGAACATGTCCTCTGCTGTTAAATATGAATCACAAAGTGCAGTGTGGCCATCAATATTTAAGACCTTCACCACTGGGAAATAGAGCATCACTCGGATACTCTTCCTCAAAATTTATTGTCACATTCCAAAATGATAGATGAGATGTTTTCCAAAGTTTTGTTCCATGGAATTGTTTTGATTGTCTTTTGAAGTACATGAAATTCTGTTCTCTAAGGTAGAAACTTTCAGATGATAAGGGGGAAAAAAAGGATCTACATTTGTGAAACAGCTTTTTTTGCCCCCCTCAATGCCAATGTGCTGGAATCAAATTCTTGAGGCTCTTGAATCCAGTGCAGGAAGAAACATCTCAAAGGGGCACGGTTTTCACCCTTCCCATGTGCCAAATTTCCCCAGTCCCCATGAATAAGCACTATCTATATTGCTCACTGAAATTGTCTTAAGGGATGATCCCAGCTTCTGGCTTTTCCTGTGTTCTTCCTCACTCAGCATGAGCTTCCTCCTGTTGCATGTGTGCTGCAATTGAAAGTAAATTGTAGGTTAACTGCAAAAATTGTGTAGTTTTGATTTTTTGCTGATAATTTGGTGATATGTTCACAAAGATGCCATCTTCCCTTCTGCATCTCTCATCCAATAAACTTATTTAATGCAGGAAGCTTTTCATTACTTTCTGTGCCAAATGTTAGTCATATTTATTGAGAAATTATAGAACTCCTATAATTTGTCACAAACTGTGAAATTTAAATATCTGTGTAATTTAAATATCATCATCTTAATGATTTACAGGGGCTCTCAGAATGAAGTGAAGGTTCATAATGAAGATACCATCCCTTCTCCCTGCTCCCTTTCTTCCCATTCAAGGAACTAATAACAAAGTACCTAGTAGGAAATGCAAAACTTTCTAAGGAGTAAACAGATCCAAAGAGTCTATGGCTTGCTAAAAGTAGAATAGCAGACAGTTAAAAGGTCACAGTTCAGCAATATTATGCTGTACTTAAAAATGAATGATCTGTATTCATTTCAAATCCCCAAATAAAATTCAACACAGATCTTTCCTTAATATAGAAGTGTGATATTTTTCTTAAAAATGCAATTTAAGCTGCATTTTAGATCTATATTTGAAAATTTGCATTTGATATTAAAGTGCACAGGCCTTTTTTAACATGAAGCAGACTCTCATCTCAGAAGACTGGAAAAGCTGTTAAAGGTTGATAAGTGAAATGGCTGAGTAAGGAAGAAGGTTTATCCAGAACAAAACCATATGCTCCAGCGACTATAAATCTCATTAAAGAGGTTACAACAACTGTCTTCTTTTGAGCTAGTTTAGCACAGAGATGGGAGTAACCAAATACTGAAGAAAAGGAAAAGCCAATTTTTCTCTTCTTTATGTGAATCCTGGGAGCTCCAGTGATGTTACAAGCACATTACAATAAAATTAAAATACCACCAGCACATAACATAAACCCAGACTGGATAATATATTGACTAAACAAAGCATTTAAAACTAACTTCTTGGCATCTTCTGTTAGATGCAAATAAATAAGGCATTAAAATGCCATTTTTTTCTTTTTTACAGAACTTACAGAAAAATGTACTTTTTCATTTAGCTTGGACCAACTTGTGTGCAACTTTTTGCTTCTTTCAACTCCTCTAATTTGTTGCAGAAAGTTTCAAGACATTGCTTTTTAAGCCTTCCCTCCACCTCCCCTGTTTAACTTTCTTTTTTTTTATTAGCTGAATAGCACAGCTCTTTACATATTCAATCAATCAATCAATCTCTTTGGAATTCCCATCCTTTCACCAAGATCATTTTTGCACCTGCTCCTGCAGTCTAGTCTAACTAATTTCAGCAAATGTCACTGTCAAACTCCCTCATAGCATGTTCATGGCAGGCGTCATGCACACTGGTACTAATTAGTCAAAACCATTCAGTTTCTTTGTCAGGTGTGCTGTGTTGCTTCTTTTGTTTTTTCTTGTATCTGAATCAGTATCTACAATCCCATCATGCTGTGTGGCTGATGCTTTCTGCAGAACATCATCAAGACAGCAGGTGTAATGGTATGTCTCCATCCTTTTTTGGCAGAGAAGGTTTGGGTTTGTGCTTGCTATGCTCTAACGTTTTGGCCAATGAAGCCAGCCAATCCATGCTGCAGATTTTACAGTGTTCTGAGTACAAGGAACCAGAAATTTCAAATCTTCTCAAGCAAGAAAGAAAGCTCCCTCTAATTATGTAAACATGTCAGCTGTGCTGTGCTAGTCACAGCTGCACACCACCACATTTTGCAGAATGGTTTATTAGACTCACTTTTATTGCTGCAATCCACTTGGAGGAAAATAGGTTTTACTCCCAGCTAGTGGATACTGCTCAAATAACAGACAAAAACTTCATGTATAATTCTCACATTAGCGCATGTTTTGTGAGGAATTCAAGTGCACAGATAAATTTGGGATCAGAAGAAGGAATGGTTTATGTGCTGGATGTCAGTGGCAGAAACAGGCACATTCAGTCTGTGTGAGGAACCTTTTCTTTTTGGCCTCAGAAAGAATATCATAAACACAGCATCATCAAACCTAATCTACCATGAGAAGAATAGTAATATCAAATGGCCTCTCCTACAAAAATGTATTTTAATAAACAGAAGAATAATTCACACCATTACTGAGCATATTATCTATGAACCTGAGAAACTAAATTTGAATCTTTCTAAACATCTTGTTTTTCAATTACCCCCCAGTCAGCAGCCCGTGGGAAACTGAAAAACCTGAGCAATTATATCTGAAGGAAAAGGGAAGAGTAACAGAAATGGGTCTAATCACTCAAAAATCTGCTCCCAGGTCAAGCTAAATTCAGAAAGTCATCCTTTTCCCACCCATGTGTGCTAGAGTCTAGAGAATTCCATGTTGAGGAGTCAAGTTTCAATGTGTACTTTACCTGCCATCCAGTCCAAGGTTGTCAGCATCATGAAAGCTGTAAGTCACATCAATCTTTGATACAGAATCTGTTCTGTTCTACTTATTGCAGATCTGGCATCATTGCCTCTCTGCCCTGGATGCAAATGTCATCAGCTTCAGGCCACCACTTATACCACCTAATTCCAATCATAAAATTACTGTATGTAGAACTCAGGTATTTCAGGCATAGAATAAACAAACAAAAGAAAAAGCTTATTTTGCACAATTTTATTTCTTAGAGAATTCTGTATTTGCTACTATGCTTGATCTATACAATACAAACTTAAGCTGGCCTGTGTTTCATCTAAAGTGTAGGATCTGTGATGCTTTGAAGTAACAGTATGACTCCCATATTTGAAGTTTTGTTTTTCATAATGCTTATATATATTTTAATACAGTTGTAGTAATAATTTCTCCCTCATGTAATGAAAACAAATTATAATTGAAAACAAATAATAATTTAAGCAAGAAAAAAATCTGTGTCCTAATTTATGACCATGATAAAAGTATTTTCATTTTTTCTTCTAGTGGTTTCCCAAATCATATTGCTTGAAGCTTGAGATCCTTGCTCAGAAACTATTCTGGACTTTAGGCAACCACAGAAATTAATATATTTATTATCTATGTGGTTTCATTCAATTCTTCCACACCATCTTGTTAAGTTTCTTCTTACACAGCCCTGACATTGAATAGTGGCTTTTTTGCATTTCTTAATTCTCCTGACCAACAGTAGATGCAAAGGTTTGTCGTGTAAAGTTTCTTTTGCCTTTTGATCATTTTATTAATGATAAGTTTAAATGTTTTAAAGGGAATACACTACTAAAGCCTAATTCTGTTATAAATATTCATTACCAGACGTATATGGTCTTCAATTTCCTTTTACTTACCCCTTTGCAAGAATTTGTAATCAAGAGTCTCTGGAATCTTCCTTCGCATAACAGTATAACCTGGACATTTTCCAGGTACATCAAAACTGAGCGTGTAAAGTCCATTGCTGATATCTTGGAACAGCAGAGGCAAGAATGATAACAGTGAGGCAGAAGTACAACATCCTGATTGCAGGTAAAGCATGAACAATGCTGTCAACTAACTGCCATCACCGAGGGAACATTGCAGTCACCGTCTGTTAATTCTCCAATCTGCCATTAGTTACTGAGTAGTAGCTAAGGAAGTGTAATTCAGGTAATGAGGAGGACATATAAAGCAGCAGCACACAGAAGACACCAAAAGTTATGTCTCCATGCTAATCCTTGGAAGTGGTACGAAAGAAGTGGCAGGAGAACATCTTCAGCATGGGAACATGATTATGGATTGGTTCTAACTATGGTCAGAGTATGTCATTAATATCAGTCATGCCTCCAGGTGTACATTATCCCTTTGCTATTGTGATGTCCTGTGTAACTACACCTCACTCCTTCAATTTGCTCCAGAACCATCTCCAAAGGTTCTTGTGCCTTCTGTCAGCAGCACATGAAGTTACATGAAGTCCCAGCTTCTCTGACAGGAGAGGCAACTCATAGCCTGCGGAAGAATGAGGATCATCATCTCACCCTCCAGAAAAACTCATCAAGTTATAACTGGAGTACTGCTCAACAAAAATAGTTACCCTCAGTTTCAAGAAGGAGCTGATAAAGTACTACCTAGGGAGAGCATGGAATTTTCTGTGTAGTGAATTGTGAAACACAGATGGATTTTTATCCATTGTCAGTCTTGCGCTAGACAAACGCAGGACGTGAAAGGATCAAGTGGCAATGGTTTCAAAATGAGAGTAGAGTTTAGGTTAGATATTGGGAAGAAATTCTTTACTCAAAGAGTGGTGAGGCACTGGTACACATAGGCTAGGTAAGATCTTCATCCCTGGGAGGGTTCAAGTCCAGGCTGGATAGGGCTCTAGAGAAAACCTGGTTTAGTGGAAGGCGTCCCTGCCCAAGGCTGGTGGGTTGGAGCTGGATGACCTTTATGGTCCCTTCCAACAGTGCATTAGCACAGGTTGGTGGGCTGCCTTGCACTGGCAAAACCTAACTATCCATTTTAAAGTTATCACACACTAAAACAATACCCAAAAGATAAAAGTGTTGAACATGCATTAAAAACTGGGCTCTTAGAGAGATGAAAGATTAGAAGGCGAGCTAGAGCAGAGGTAGAGGAAAGAAGGAAGAAAGAAGCTGCATTTCAGAATAATGAATTGAGATATATAATGATTAAATGGCAAAAGAGGAATGGAAATAGTAAAAATAATAAGGAAATGAAATGCAGATGAATAGTTAGAGATGGGGTGAGTTAGTAGGTATTTGCTCTGGACTTTGGAGTAATCTTTTTCACATTAATCAAATGCAAATCATTCAAAAAAATTCTCTCATTTTAGTACCACAGTTTCACAAATTTCCTTACCCTCTCAACTTTTTTTCTGTATTCCTTCTCTGTAGAAATATGCTGTAAAGATATGAAAATGTTCAGGTCTGAAATGTATCCTATTTGTCAAATTAAATTTTTATTAATAAATGCCTTCTTTTGAAAACACTTATGAGCCTTTGCAGGTTTTTATTTCACTTCAGCCACTGGAAATTAATTTCTGAATCTCTCTCAGATATTCCTTGTGATGAATGTATAATTTTATAAATAACTGACCCACTTTACTATGACAAGAACTATATGTCTGAGAACTGCTTTAACCATAAGGTTGAGAAGTTCCTTACCTTGTTGCAACATGTGCTTTACCAGATGTTTTGTAGGGAAGACAACCATGCTGATAAAAACAAATTGCACTATGAGAGAACTTTTAGTGAACAGATTTGGATTTTACATTAGCCTTCGGACAGACTGATTCTGTCACTCTCTGTTGTAAGTATCTGAATTTGTTCTTCCTTATTTTCATTGTAATGAGCTGTGCAAGAAATTGTCCACCCTCTGCCCCTTCGGTTGTCAAGAACAATAAATGCTTTTGAGTGAAGCGTTAGGCAAAAATGCACATACTGATGTCTTTATGGAAGGGAAAATATACCCCAATTGCAATTGGTTTTTAAGCCATCCTATTACCTTCAGTTCATGTTAATTAGACCCACAATAAAGTTTTCACTGTGTTGATGAACTGTAGCAAAGAAAGCTCATAAAACCTGGAGAGTTATTTCTGTTTGCTCAGTGCCGTTGGACTGTGTGGCAAATGGGAGTAAGTTCTTACTGAAGCTCTCAGTTACACATATTCCCTGAGAAAATAAAAAGGTTTCTTTGATTTCTATTTTCAATTTTCTTCTTTTCCTATATACAGTGGGCAGTAGCTGTGATATTTATTAACTGTCTTGCTTTTCATACTATTTTATTGATCAGTAATTTGCTGTTGTAAGTTCCTTCACTAAATTTGCTTTATCAGTGATATTTTTTTGTTCAGCAATTTAACAGTTATTTTAACTTTCATATAAAGTAAAAATTATTGATAAGAAATTTGTATTTTAATGGCAATATTTCAGTAAAAAGGAATTAAAAACCAGCAGAACCTTTATACTACACTATTTAGACGGAATGGAACAATCATTACAGAGCATGCTATAAAAATACCTGAACAGTTCTTCTTTATAAATGGTGGTAGAAGTGGAGGCAATGTTCTTTGTTTTCTCTTATCTTTTTCCACAGTATTCCAATAACACAGCTGGAAAAGGGAATTGGACATTATTGATGGAGGAGAATTTATATGCAAACATACTGGAATTTTCCAAGCCATAGGATGAAAAAATGTTATAGTAAGATAACCTGTGGAAAAGAGGAACCATGTGTTCTGAGTGGTATTGATTTTTCTTCTTTAGATTGGGTATTGATTGCTCGTGTCTGTCCATTGATTAGTGAAAAGTCTATTTTTCACTTTCAAGAGAATCATCTTCATTGCTTTGCTGCCCTTTATTCCTAGGCAAAATCCCTATGGATGCTACACTTCAGGAATTTTTAGGCATATGTGACCTTTTAATTATTTATGACTTGCATAACTATCAACTGAAATCTGATGGCAGGAAATGAGATTAAATTGCTCTGAAAGAAGAATCAGGTTCTCCAAGTTGTATGTGTGAAGCATGGCATCCAAAGACAGCCTATTGCTCTGCACAGATATTGCTCTGGCTTACTAAAAATAAACTGAAGACTACATGTACAAAATTCTACAGTATTTTTCTTCATTACTCAAAAGAGAGGAAATGCCATCATCTTAATTAAGAAGAAAAAGTAGGGGCTGCTCCTCAGGGTTTGGTCTTCTTTCTCACCAGGCAGCTCTGCTGGCAGCCTGCCTTGGTCTTCCCCAAAGGAATAGAACTGTTCCCCACCCTGCACAAGAAATTGCCCAACCTCCTCCTGCAGAGACACAGCCCCACAGCTCCCCCATGGGCATCAATAACACACTCGGGCCCTTTACAGGAAGTTTTCTGCTGTGTGTACACCGTTACATGATTTCAATATAAATGTCAGAAAACAAGTATTGACTGCTGTTTGGGAGTTTATAATTGCTGCTAGCTCTTGGGGCTAGATGTCCTTCATACTTTGTTTATTTGCATTATGTTGCTACAGCAAATACAAAAGCCAGCTAAGCCTACAATGCACTCACACACTAGAGAGGCACAAAAGCTAGTTGATAAAAATGAAGACTGTGGAGTGGAAAGAGCATTCTTGGTTGTTTTGTTGGGGTTTTTCAATTCCTCTGTAAGAGTTTTATGGCTTTATCTTCAGTCCTACACATTCAATATTTATTTTCTAGAAGAAATGAAAGAAAATTTAACATTGCTAATGTGTTTTTGACTTCACAAATGTATTTGAGAAATGACAAAACCCCTTGCTTTCAAATACGTTTTCTCCAAAGCCAGTAATAGGTTTTAATGGCTCAGAAAGAATATCATAAATACAGCATCATCAAACCTAATCTACCATGAGAAGAATAGTAATATCAAATGGCCTCTCCTACAGAAATGTATTTTAATTAATTACCTAATTTGTTGGAGCATTTGTAATATATATTTAATGACACTACAGTCTGGCACAGCCTTCCAGACAGTGTTCTGAGGAAACATGATCTAAGCATAGCCTCAAGCTGATATTATCAAATAACTCACCATGCTGTGTAAAAAAAATCCAGATAAAACAAGCAGTTAATGTTTCAGCTTACAGGGCCTCAGGAAAGCCTGTTTTCACCCTAGCCTTTCTCTCTAGCAGCTCCATCACCTCTGCCTTTATATCTGGAACATGCAGTAAATAAATATTCAGCACTGTCCTGATTGTAGGTAGTGCCAAGCAAACAATAGCCCATTACTATATATCACGCTCCAATTACTAAAGATCTTGCCATGTGTCTAATAGTCTGATATAAACAGTCCATTAAGCTTTCTAATGGTGGTGTTAAATAAAGGGTGAACAAATAGTACTAGAACAGTTAGAAGCCCCTGGGCAGCTCTGCATCTTCCCATGCCACTCCCTTTAATGAGATTATGTTATTGCTTTGGTCGACAGAAACTCATTTGAAGGTTTCCAGTTCTGCTGCCATTCTGTGTTGAACTGACAAGGCAGATGTATCTAAATATTTACCCCTTGGTCTATTCTCTTCAACAGAGTAAAGTTCTTGACCTTTACTCCCACTTACGTCACTGCCTCTTTTTGCCAGATGAAACAATGCCTCTCTCCTGATCAAGTAGGGAATCTCTGGCACAGACCCTCCCTGGAATCTAATGCAGCCTGTGAATCTCTCAGCATCTTTGAGAGAAAGCATCAGTCATATAAATGACCCCTGCATCAGTGTTCTGGCAAGGCACTGTAAGAGTTTATTCAATTATGGTACAATATTTTTTCCAATTAGGGGAATGTCCATTACTTTTCTTAATTTTGATTAAAAATAGTAGGGCCTTTCAAAGTAAGAATAACTGCAAAAAAAGCTACTTAAGACTTGGAAATGTAAATTCAAAAGACAATATATCAGAAATAATAACTAAAATAATTTAATAACAATTTAATAATTTAATAACAAGTAAAATAATTGAAGAAGTATTAGATTAGAATAAAAATGTTTACAGAACTCTAAAACTAAGTTTCCTTTATGAAGGCTATAGCATAGTTGGTGTGTGTTATACAGAGTATTGGCAATGAAACACCAGAGAATAACATTCAGTAATGATCTCCATCACAGACTGAAACTGCCTTAACTGCTGAGCTAATATAAACAAATAAACTGAAAGAAGATGACAAAACTGACTTTAAAAGCCTGAATCTCACAGACTGATTATTGTTTAGTTTAAGCCATAATGAACAGTAAACTATGGATATGCTGTTTACTTTTAGAGACGTAGTATGCCAGAAGACAGAAATTAAGCAGCTCTTTAGTTTAGATCTGGCTGACAAAACCTGTTAAATTGTTGTAAAAATTCAACTTTGATATTATACACTAATCAAGTCCAGAATGATGGTGTATTTTGTATGTAAAACACAATAAAATGTTACACATAACATCCTGGCACTTATAATTTGTTTCAGCAGAGTTTCATTCTTTTAAATTCTGCTAATTTAATAAATACAAAAAAAATCAACAAGCTTTTTCTCCACAGGTCTTCTATGAAGCTAATAGATTTAGCAGGAACTGTGATAAAAAACCAGCATCATAGCACTGGACAGATGCAGTGCTGCATCAAGGGGACCTCCTTTCAAGACTAGAAAATAAGCTGGCATTTTGCTTGCTGTAATTTTGAGGAACCTGCCTGATATAACACCTTGGGTGTTATCTAGGGATGACTGTGACTATGGTTTGCAACGTATTTTACTGCACAGACAAATTTTCCAAATTTGTCACTGTTGTCCAAATTTTCCACAGTTGTCACTGAACAAGCTTTGCAATAATATCAATCAAAGATTACATGATAACTTCTGCTCTGTATTATTTTATTCAGTTTGGTAAGGATTTCCCTAACGGCTCAAGGAAAATGTAATCAAGTATTCAAAGAGGCTCTATCACCTCTTTGTGACACAGCCTCAAATAGAAAAACATTTCTTAATAAGTGGGTGGTGCTCCAGAACTTCCTGGTGAGGAAAAGGGGATCTCTCGGAAGCTCTCATGAGCCACAGTTAAGCAAATGGGAGAAGAGACTGAACTTTCCTCCAGTATATCAGCTGTTAGCTCTCCATCTGCAGGAGCTTTCTTTGTTCTTCTAAGAAGGAAGCAGTTAAAAATCTGAAAAGGATAAACTGAAGAATGTTCACAGAAGTCGCAGAATGAGAAGAAAATTCTGTTCCTTGAATAAGATGAGGCCTGAATTCATTTTGTGGTAAGCAAAAAGCCAAACGGTATTGGAAATGAGACTGCACACACAAATGGAAGCCACATCCAGGAATGTCAGAAGTTTCTGATGGAATTGACAGATATTAAGGTAACCTATGTATTAAACTTCACAGATTCATTATATATATGATTTAGACTGACTTCATTTTAGATGCCTAAACTGTAGATTTTTTTACCTCTGACCTCATTGCTGGAGGTTCTTCTTGTAATTGACTGTCTGAAGGAGGTACATAAGTAGTTTTAGGGCATGTTTCTTCTTAGTTGCTCTTGCCTTACATGAATCTCATTTTACAAATGCATATTTCATTTCACTCATTAAAAATTCATTTTAGGCCACCAGTTCAGTCACAAAGCCAGATCCATATTATAGTCAGTCACATCAGATGAAATGCGAAGTTGGAAATGCCAATGTCCCAAACCACAAATATCTTAGAACAAAGAATCCGAAAAGCTCATGCGGAAAAAAGGAAAGCATAAGAACTTCTAACAGCTAAAAATCATCAGCCACTTAGTATGCTATGAGGAAGCCAGCAGATATTGAATTTGGACTTGTTGTTACTATGACTTCATGCAACATCAAATGATGATTAAAGCAGGGTATGAGGGAGCTGTTATGCTGTATTACCCTGGCATATCACTTCAAGGAAAAAGAGATGGTAAATCACAAATCACTGACTGGTCTACTTGAACAACCTTCACCACTTCAGACATTGTAAGAAAGCCAAATGGTGATGTGAGGCCATACACTGATGTTAAGAAATAGCCCATAAATAACCTCTCTCATATTTACCATAGTAAAAAACAGGAAGAAAAACTGCAGCAGTTTAATCTTTTCTTACATTACCATTTTCAACACACCTGAGCATGTAATGAAATGCCTTCTGGTTGTCTCAGTTCTGCAAGAGCCTTTTAAAATCATTAAAGTGTTGAAGACATTTCAGACTTAATAAATAGCCCTCATTTAAGACATGAGAATTAAAGACAAGCAGTCAGGTAACTGTCTTTAATTCCACAGGACAAATAAAAAATACTTGTTAAGAGGGTAAACAGTAGCTGCATAACCAAACAGGACTGGAAAGAGCAGTCTGGCTCACCACATCCAGTCTCATTCTAAAATCCCCTGAACTTACAAATCTCCATCTAAAGAAAAATTCTTTTTTATCCTAGCCCCTTACCAAAAGTCTATTGCAGAATCATCCCCAGATCTTTCAACAAAAGATTTTTTTTTGTCATAATTAACACAGGAATTTCTGCAGTTTATTTGCAGTCTAGGCTAATTGAGGAGCATGCTGCCTTTTTCATAGTCTCTGACCACCTTGCTTTAAATATCAGCTCATGCATCACAGCAAACCTTTTACTTAGTGCAGCTTCCTCTTCAGAATGCTTCTTTGAAGCATTATTTCTTTGGCTGAAAGAAAATACCTATGTGTTGGTTTTGGCTGGGGTAGAGTTAATTTTCTCCACAGTAGCTAGTATGGAGCTACATTTTGGGTTTGTGTTGGAAACAGAGGCATCTGTGCTCGATAACACAGGGATGTTTTAGCTATAACTGAGCAGTGCTCACACAGGGTCAAAGCCTTCTCCCCATCTTCACACCAAAGGAATATGTGATAATAAGCATAATATGAATCATTTTTACTGCTTTTTTACTTATGACTATGATATATAACTAATCAGAAATGACAAGTGATTGAACATCAATGTGTTGCAGTTTTCCATAACAATGTTCTGTTCTCTTTTGGACAGCTGGAGTCATACCGTGCAAAATCTCTTACTGCCAGAATTCTGCCAAGAGCTAACTTTATTGTCTCTGAGTGCTCAGTCCCATATAAGAATCTATATTCTCATTATATTCCCAGAAATGTTTACTGTTCATTATTTGCTGTAGTTCCACTGAAAATCCTTTGGTTAACAACTAGGGAAAAGAAATGACACTGTAAGAGTTAGATGTGCAATCAGGCTTTACAGAGACAGATTAAAAGTCAGCAGAAAGATGAGGAATCACACAGAATCACAGAATAATGAGGTTGGAAGAGACCTCTAAGATCATTAAGTCCAAGCTATGCCTTAGTGCCTCAACTAGACTATAGCACCAAGCGCCATGTCCAGTCTTTTTTCTTTTTTGAAACATATCCAGAGATGGTGATTCTACCACCTCCCTGGGAAGGGCATTCCATTAAATTTTTTTGGTTTTTTTAGGTCTTGAAATGAAAAAGTTGAGATTTTGAGATGTGAGGGTGTAAAGGCTTTATGTTGCCTAGGAGATGGAAAACCACATTAAAAAAGATTTGTCTGTGGTACCTCACTGAAGAAATTTGTTAGCATAACAGTGGAGGAAAATTGCAAATTGAGTGAGTAATAAACATTGATGCTTGAACACAAAAGGCAAATGCACAATCAATATTTATTTGTAAACACATATGGGCAGAAGCAACTGTTACCCCTCAGTGTCGTGTTAAGTGTAAAAGGGATCTTGCAATAATTGGGTTTTGCCATTGTTCTGGTCAAAATATGTAAATTCTGGAAAGCAGCTGAACTTAAACATGTGTGACTGCAGTGAAGTAATTTTCCAAACTTGGAGGAAAAGCCTTCAGGAGGCTCTGTCTGTGCTATGACCAAATCACCACAAGGAAATTACACCCACAACCTACACTTTGGCAAAACCTGACTAAACAAAAGAGGCATTCCAAAATCTTAACACATTTAAAAGCATGAGCTCTCCTCTGACATTTCAGCTTGCCCTAGTGTGGACTTGGACTTTATTTTTTCTTTGAAAGTCCTATAGCAAGGCCCATTTTGCCTATGTGAGTTCAAAAAGAGAAGAACTTTGTCTGAGATTGACACAGGTCAATATGAGAACTCCTTGAAGGTCTCCTTCACATAAAACGTACATGCCCAAAAACATTAGGTGGCTGCTGCTACTGGGCATTGCATTCCATGTTTAATCTGTTGGCTATCTTAGTTATTTCCTTCTGTATGACTTACTTCATAAATGAAATTGCTAAAAGCCTATACCTGGTGAAAGTCCACCTGTTATTTGTGGATATAAAAAGCCTCCAGAGAAAAATGTGGAAGTCGAAAATACAGAAGCAATTATTTTAGCCACGACAAAAGCAAATTTCTCTTACTACTTTTTCCTTCTCTAAATAATTCAGCAACTGGGAGATTTCATGTCAGCGATTTCATTATAGGAATGAAATTATTTCACAACCCCCTTTCCTTTCACAATTGACACAGGTTCAGCTCCTCAGAGAGACTCTTGAATTCTTAAATGTCAACACTAGCTAATAACCGTCAGCCCTTTCAATTTCTTCCTTAAATTTCCTTAGCACATGGAAGAAGGGATCCTTTAGCATCTGGACTACTGCATTTGTAAAGAGAATGGAAAGTGAGCTACACTGTAACTATCCGGGCACAATGAGCTTTTACTGGGATTTAGAAGCTGTTAATAACCACAGTCTGTTTCCATAAATTAAAAACAATACCTGGCTTCTTACAGTTTTCCCTCACTTGGTATCTGTCTTGTTCGTACTTTATGGTGGCTGTCAGTGCATTTATTGTACTAGAAGTTAAGATTTCCCAAATGGAAGGTGTATTTCTAGGAAAAACTGCCACCACTGTACAGGTGAGAGAAATACTGTCCTTTAATAAATATGAGCAAGAACTTTGAGTAAATGTTTTAATCTTTGCACAAAATATTGAAAATTGTCTTCCTGTAGCTTGGAGGAAATATTAAACCAGCAGCGCAGTTAATGCATTTCCTGGGACTAATATAAAAAAATAATGAGATAAAATCAGATCAATTATGTTAAAGACAGGATATGAAAATGCAGGCATAACAGTACACCTGCAATAGCTAACAAGAGGGAGGCAGAAGTAAATGGTGCTCTGTAGCACAGCCCATTGGCAGCGGCGTGCTGAGGGCACATCTTCACCCTATTAATTTTTCCAGCCTGACTTTTAAAAGTATATATCTTTTTCCCTGAAAAGACCATTTCTATATTCTGGGACAGCTATATTTCCTCTAAGTGCTGCAGGAGCTTTCCTACTTGTTCTCTCTGTGTTTCTATATGGCAGTGGCATGTGCTCCCTTCCCCTCTCAGTCCAGCCATGCACAGCAGTGGGTTCCAGAGACACAGATATTTTCTCTGTTCCTCTCCTGGCTGGTGGTAGAACAGGCTGGATAATCTGCATAGAAGCACACAAAAAAGTAAGGATTAAGAAATATTTTCCCTTTGCAGTCATCCTGCATTGAATACCTCATCCTGATTTATAAAGTATGTTATGCTAACACCTAAGGAGAGCTGTTTTTAGCAGTCTCTGAAGACAAAGGACAGAGGCACATTACCTGCTCTAAATCCTGCCTAATTCCTCTCTAAAACAACCTCTTGCAAGTGCTGCCCAGTTTCAAAATGCTGCAGCCCATTCTCAGCACACTCCTCATGCCTCCAGACCTCCCTGTGGGATAACAGGGACCTGAGTCCCCACATTACCCTCACAACTCCAACAGAGCTGATTTTTCAAACCCCTTGGTTTTACAGTCTTTGAGAGATGTAACTACATTTTTAAGCTGCTGAATCTTTCTTTGCAATTTTTTAATCTGTTCTGAAACAAGGACTTCCTATAACTGGGGAAAATCCTGTTCAGATTGCTACTAAGGGAATCTATCATTAAAACACCCAAATTTCTAAGAGTAGAAATCAAAAAAATCTCTTTTGTAGATAATATCAGTGCCTCTACAGATATCTTGAAAATTCAGTATTTTCTTGAACCAGTAACTTACTGGTGATTCTGATGCTTGGATGCAACTCAGTGATTTAAACATGATCAGCCATTATTCTCTTTCTATTTTCTCATTTTCTCACTGGTAATTAATGTCTTAAATGATGCATTCACTCGATTACAGAAAAAAACTGTCTGACCATTTCACCTTTTTAGCTTTTTCAGATTCTTTCCCAGAACTCACTTCTGACAAGTATCTTTCTTCCAGCTAATTGCTACTTTTTAGAGTATTTCCTGCCTTTCTTGTATTCTTGCAAGCACATATACACATCTTTTCCCCTCAGGACATAAGGAAAGGGAGTGGAAATGACAACACAACAAGTCCAGTTTTCATGAAGAAAATCACCTTCCTTAGGCAGAGTTCTAGTCCTCTGTCAAGCAATACTAAAAGGTTCCAGGCATCATGACTAACAGTGGGGTGACTCTCACTCTTACTGGCATTGCACACACCACAGAACCTTCCAGGACACCAAGTCCAACACCAGGAAAAGCTGCCCATTGTCCTATTTGTCTGCTTGAACTGATGCTTTCAGAAAGTGATAAACTCCTGTCAACAAGTCATAGTTAGGAAAACATTACTTCATGTAAAAACATATACAGAGGAGGAAGTCAGTGATCCCTAGTATTGGTTTCTTGGAAGTGTTTTGTCCTGCATGAATTTCAGAAGCCTGAGCATTCGTGGAACAAGATAAAATAGATTAATTTTTTGTCTCTTAATATACAACACTTATTGTTTCCCCCATAATGTAGATCAGAGAAAATTATACAGTTGATATTACATGGAAAGATGACATTGCTTCTTTAATACCTCTTAGCAGTCTCTGCAATCTTTGGAATTCTTCTGATATCCTGTTCTCTGAGAGATATATGGGTCACTTCAGAAAGACTAAATCCAAGCTCTAAAAGCTACACATACTAATTAGATTTTTCAATAAATAATTCAGCAAGTCTGTTTCAGTTCAGAGGTTTCATTAAATACTTGAAAATAATTTAAAATTTTGTATCTCTTTACATCTGACACAGGTTTGTCTCCCCAGAGATGTCTCTAAGTTTTAAAATGCAATTGCACTGTTATTCCAATAAACCATTTGCAGCTATTCTGCATACATTTGCTTTGTCATATTGATTATTTTAATTCTTTTTTTTTTTTTTTTAGTTTTTTCTATAATTCATTGGTATTCACTCTTTAAAGAGGGAAACCTTAACCTGAGGCTTGGTATTCACTCTTTAAAGAGTGAAACCATAACCTGAGGCTTATAAAAGTCTGTCTTGCCTCTTGAAATTTTTCTGCCATGGGATTAATGAAAGTTACATATAAAATAATATAAGAAGAACACAGTAACACAGTATTTTACTATTCCACCCTCTTTCATAAATTTTATTTCCTCTCTTAATATGAAATCACTTTTGCTTCGTAATTAAGCAGGTTTTGTGTTGAATACTTTTCTTTTTTATCACAAACAAGGCTTCAGTCTGTGAAATCTGCATGGGATTATACGAATATTCCTGTTTTGTGAGTGGTGTTTAACGTCATTACAGTGTCTTATTAATGGCTCCATTGTACTTCTCTGAATAATTAAATTCTGCTAATGGCTGTAGTATTTTCATGAGCAACATTATCCTTTTTTTATTATTATTACTGCCAATGAAGGATAGGAAGATGCCAACCACTAAAATGCAGCTCTTGTGGAACCCAAGGACATATATTTAGCATAAATCAATGCCATCAGAATGAACTAGAGAACAAGGCAAAGAGTTTTTCTGGAAGACTTTCAAAACACCATCAATAAAGTGATGCTACAATTGATTACTTCTCAGCACACATTCCAAGATAAATGACCTGTGATTCCATTTAAAAGTTAATGCTGAAAGGTCTTCAAATGCTAATAGCAAAGAGCAATACATAAACACTATAAAAAGAACCAAGCAGATATTAAAGGCAAAAAAATACAAGAATGCAGATCTACTACAAAAATATACACAAAGACCTTTTTCAATACCCAAATATGTTTTTTTCAGAGGTATTTACAAGGTAAAAAACAATGACTAGACAAAGAGATAAAACAAATAAACTTTGAAGTTAATTCACAAGTTAAAACTCTTTCAACAAGATAAAATTTGTTTCTGAATTTTGTCAGTTACTGTTTAAACTCCTAAATTTCTCTCTTGATAAAACCTGAAGGGCTAAATCACCCCATTAGAGCAATAGCACGCAGTAGGGTTGTTTGCTCAGAGCTTCTTTGTCTCAGAGGCAGCTTAAGGCAGTCCACTCAGCAGCTCCATTCCACAATAAAAATGGGAAATACATAGACTTGTGTTCTCCAGGAATCTTGACAGTTCTGTAGATGTGCACAGATGTCAGACAAACAAACAGTATGAGCCAGACAAACAAATAAGACTGTTCAAACCTCTTTTGGCCTTTGCAGTGTGGAAAGACACTTTGTTTATGATGTTATGTCACTACTGCCAGCCCAGCCAGACACACACAGCACAGCCAGGATAATTTAGGAGCCAAAACCAACTTGTCCTGATGGAGCCATTTCTGGGAAATCAATAACACGTGTGCAATGCATTTACACTAGCAGATAGAGCAGGATTTCTGTGCCTCGTAGAAGGGAGGTACTAAAATATATTCCACACAGTAACATTGGATGGTAACAAGCAATGATTTTAATATAGAGGTCTATGAAATATTTATGGTGAGGAGCATTATGGAAAGGCATATAATTGTCACCTCAAATAACCAGCAACTGAACATCATAATCCATTTTGCTCCTTCCAGTCTGTCACCCAACTTTTGTTTATTTGCAAACTGGCTTCGGCCCACACTTACCAGGACAAACTAGTTACAAGGGAAATGTTTCTATTTAGAATAGATCCACAGTATCATTTTTTTTTCCCCAAATGATTATATATTAATCTGAAGACCTATGAAAGTCTGCTTTTCATATTTGACATTGTTATTAAAAGATTGTCTCATTAAATATGCTGGCTCATTCTCGTGTTTTTAGTTTGGATAACTAACATACACTTGCAAATATGTTTGGTGACTCGTGTAAAAGCAGAAATTATGTAACTTGCATACAATTTTCCTGCTTCACTGTAGAAATTCCTCCATTGTCAAAGGTACCAGTCACCAAGAGCTACATTAACTTCTTAAAGTCACAATGGCTACAATCACCTGCATAACTGTCAGCCAGACTTGGTGGCTGAGTATATTTCTACAATTATATGTGTTCTGCTAATAGAAATAATGAAAGTTTAATGTTCACACTGCTTCTAGAGCAGAATGGTGATGAGTGTATGATTTTTACAAACAGATTATTTTACCGAAACTAGTGCCTGTTTTGAAATAAAATGAGCATGTCAATCTTTATAACAGAGAGGAAAGAGAAAAAACACTGCCATGTCATTTTCAACCACAACAAAAGTGCATTGGATATTTTCTCATTAAAAAAAAGCTCCTTATTCTTCCCTTTCTAAGAAGAAAGCTGAATAATATAGACCTGTACTTTTCTTGAAACTGCTGTGTTGAAACAATAGTGATGATAGGATCTGAATGTGTCTTGAACAGCAAAACCAAAAAAGCTTTTTCAACTGAAAGACTTTAGAACTGACTACCTTACCTTAGTTTGAATGTTCAGAATCAAAAGATAACAATTTTAGAACATGCCCAGCTTGAAAACACAGGGATGAATTCCTTGTGGTCAAGTAAGATTTATGGTGATTTATCATTTTAGACCAGCAGGAAATCCAACTCCTCCATTACAAAATTAACATTAGACATAGTATCAAGAAAAAACTATCCACCTCTACAATACTTTCATCAACGTCTTTAATTTCTTGTTCTAAAGATAAACATAAGGAAAAATAAAAGCTTTGACCCTCATTCAGATCGTGTTGTACCTTGGGATAAGAATCATTGTCTCAATGCTCACTGCCCACAAATATTCAGATATTCTATATTACCTTTAAGGACATGACAGCCACTAGCAAATGAAATCACCTAACAATGCTAAACTGTATATTGATATTGTAATCACACGATGATTCTTGCATATTAGATAAACATTTTTCAATTTGTATAATACTTCTTATCAATTAATTTCTTATTCACATCTCCAACTCAAATTACTAAAGTACATCAAATATTCACAACTATCATCAATATCTAGCTGCCTGAGAAGGAATCTCTAATGATAACATGAATAAAGCAAAAATGTTGAATGTGATCACAGAATAATTTATTTTGTACCTTTCATTACAGCAAGAATCCTTTGATGCATATTATAACAAATACCTTCTTCTAGCTGCAAAACTTTAGAGTGTTGTGAAAAAATAAAGTGGAGGATTACTTTTTTTAACTAATAACTCCAATTTAAATCTTCTCATCACCACGTGCACTTACTATGCCTCCAAAATGTCCTTATGTCTGCCTAAACAAAGCCTTCATCATAATTCAACCTGATTTCCTTCTTCCCACCACCCCTCAGGGGGATCACTGAATGATCTGACATGCATAGAACATTATCTATCATAAAGGATGATGAATACTTATAAAGCCCCACTTCTGTGGAAATTAGGACCTTTGTGGAGAAGGCCTGGATTTGGTGAGGTCACCTGCTCTGGGATCAGTGCTGATCCTGTTGAGCCACGAGCAGACAACGAGTCCACCACAAAAAGCCCAAGCCCTCCCCAGTGGGTCATTTGAAAGAAATCCAGAGGAAGACAATAAAGAAGGCTATGCCTAACATTTCCCAAACTAAACTGGGATGTCATTTGAAAGATTAAAATTACTGTGCTTCTTTGCTTTTAGGCAATAAAAATGAGAGAAGATATAAAAAGAGCTTCAAAAAGAAAAAAAATTGAGGGAATTTTTATGCAGTAAGGAAAGAAAAAGTATATGTATGATAGAAGGGGAAACATTTTATAAATATTGAGGAAAAGTTGCATAAAATGTTTCTCCACTCTGAGTGTGTGTGTTCATGTGTGTCCTAGGATGTGTGCACACCTATATAGACACAGGGAGAGATGAAACTGCACAAGCTGGGTATTACTGTGACGAGAATTTCCTTCCTTCTCAGTGTGTTCTATGTTACTTGTGGGTCACACTCAAAAGTTCAAATCAATTTCTGGTCAGGTAGGAGCTCAGCTTATGCCAATGGGTGTGTTATTCATTTCAAGAATTAAAAAAAAAAAAAAAAAAAAAAAAAAAAAAAAAAAAAAGTAGGCTCTCAGGTAATAAAATATCTTACCACAGGGACATTTTTATTATAAAGATCTTACAATGGTCCTCTCCAAAACTTGATGAAGGAACAGACAGAACATCAACTGCAAGTAAAGATCCTGCCAGGTGAATGGTCCCATGTAAAAACCTTTTTTTGGGAGAAAAACAGGAACACAGGAAACTGCCTCAGCTTACAATTAAGTTCTGGTCTTAAAAGCTTTTTTATTAAATTCCGTGGGCAGAAGGACAGGCACCCTGTCTGGTCTTACTTTTTTGGCATCCAAGCTCTGCATTTTCTTACCACAGACAACCTGAAATTGAAAATACTTGTCACAAGAGGGTTATTCGTCCATCATCAGTTTTCAAAGCTGTCAGTGAAGCATTATCTAGGAAACCCCATGGGCTCAATTTCTGCTTGACTGAGGTTAGGTTTCTCTAACCCCCTCCAAGGAAGGCAGAATACATCTCTGCACAAAGGAGGCAAAAAGTGCAATGAAGCCCTCCTCATGTATGAACGAAATGCAAGGGAGCACTCATGGATAGCTGGAGATCATAGAGGAGCTCTTCCCATTGCTGGTGTTTTACCTTCAAAAGGGCAATTAGACACCTGCCATCCCAATGGATGTGAATCTAAACCATTGACTTTAGGCTCTCACAATCCTTGCAAATCCTACCAGATTTTTCGAAATTGTCTTGAAATTCATGTAAGTATAAACTTGCTGGTGATTTTTTAGGATGTGCATGAGCCATTTGATGCATAATAGCATTATTAAATGCCCTGCAGTTAAGGAATCTTTCCTGTATAGAAGAGCTGTTGCCTCCATTTCTCTGATGTCTAATTCTGCTTAGATTTATGGTGCCTGCTTACTGTCCTTTATTAAATGCTTCCATTTACTTTTCTGTTACATTTTTCCACAGCATACAGCTCTATAAAATTGAGTTACTGTCTATGCAAATTCATATCATTTGCATTTGTAGAAGTCCTGATCCAAATAAATGTGTTATCTCTCTACATATTTGGTATATGTAGAAGCAAACCTTTGCCTAGTTTTTCAAGATGCAGTGACTTTTCCTATTTCACCAAATCTGATTAAAATAAGTCTCTGTACCATCTTGTGATGATGTGGGGGCAAGGTACAAAGTTAGAGTCAGATCTGACCCACACATAGTGGTGACAGTAATTCTTTGAGTCATGATCTTGCTTAGCCAAGAACTTCCAAATTTGTTTCAATTTTCCTTCTGTGGACTAGATCTACAAAAGTATTGCATTACAATTATTTAAGGAGGTATTTTTTTTTGTTACCCTTACCATAGATCCAAATTTCCAAGTTTCAGTAGTGCTGTGCCAGATGTCTGGAATACCACTGTATGCAAAGATTTAAGACTTTCCTTTGTCCTTAGTGTTTCCTACTGAGCAGTTTAGGCAACTGGCTCCCCAGCCCAGCACTCTATGTGGATAACATTTCCAAGTCCCTTTTGCCCTGCAAGCACAGCTTGGAGGCCACACCAAAGGCTGTAGAAAGTTCTCTAGGGCTCAAGGAATCAATAAATGGGTAGTTCACAATCAAGGGAAATCAGTTAACTTCTTCTTTATGCTCTCTGTCGCAGAGCACATTCATGATCCCGTCGACCTTCTTGCACTGTAAAGGAATGGAATTAAAATTTCCATCTTTATTGTCCATTGCCAAATTTATCTTAATGGAATCCTGGAGAAAATATTTCAATACCAACTTTCTTCTTTTAACATTTTGTTGGAAAATTTTGGTACTCCTGCTACTCAGATATATACACACAGTTCTGCTATATTGCTCAAGCTACTGTTATTCTTCCCTGACCTATTAAAAGCATTTTTTTGGAAATCACGTCCTTTACTTCTTTGTATTGTAACAAACCAAAACAAGCTCCAAACAAAAAAACCCCAAACAAACAAGTCACATTTTAAAAAAACTAGCAAATCTGTGGTATACCTTAAGAATTATCCAGGTCATTATGTGAATGAGTGAAATAATTCCCAATTTTATGTTATTGTTTTTAATCTCCTTCAATAGCCTTCAGAAAGAAGAGGACTTTGCCCAATATAACAAATGAAACAAGTGAGTCCTGAATCTACCACATAGTCACAAAAAATCCATATGGAGAATTGCTTTTTTGGTGTTACTCTTCTATGAATAAATATGATCAGAGAATTAAAGAGCTTAGTGCAACCATGTTGCTTCATGCCAGTCAGTGAAATATCACTGAGAGCTTGTAGTACAGAGATATGGGACTATTTTGCTACCATGGAAAAAGTGTAGAAAATTTGAGAAAAAAAATTAAAAATAAGAAAAAAAAATATAGTATTTTTATAGTATTCCTGAGACAGGAACTTTGTAGTTATGCAGACAAAAATTAATCATAAGCTACCAACTGCTTATTTCCAGAGAAAATTTATGTAGAAATCCTCAACTTGTCAAAAAATCTTTGCAAAGGGAAGAGAGAGGTACTTCTATTCTTAAATTCTTTCTATTCTTAAATTCTATTCTGTGAGTGATATACATTTATACTATCTTTTGGTGATGCAAAGAAACTCAAAGGGGAAAGAATAGTGAGTATCATTAATAAAGATGTTAAAATATACCCTTGTGATCAGCATTCTCAGGATTCAGGGGTTTATTTAAGTTGATAGAGTAGAATAGTCAGATCCACAACTTATTTTATTCCTCATCTAAATCTATGACACCCAGAGTTTTGTATATTGATTTCTCAATTGAACATACCAAAGTTCTACACTCTCCCTGGGTCTCACAGGCCTTTAGGTCTGTGTCATTTCACTTCCATCTTTTTTGTATATTTTCAAGCAATAACTCTTGCTGCAACTATGAAGAATATTTTCTACATATTTTTATTTTCCTCTGCCCATTTTCAAGACTTATCAATACCTTGTAGAATCTGATTATGAAACTACATTTCCTATGCGTCAGAGAGCAATAGTCATGACTCCCCTATTCCTATCAGAAGCAGAAGTGTTCTCAAGGTCCTCTGAGTAGAGATGGAATAGAAATAAAGATGCAGCTACTCTTCAAAACATTTTCACACAATAGATATTTTCTTGGCCTGGCTTACTCTTAAAGTTGCTTCAATTTTATGTTCATAGTTTCTAAATCCTAAAAAACTATAGCAACAGATCATATAAAGGATACTTCTCATTGGATGGACTGATGTGCTGTCACTGTATGTTTTGAGACAAAAGATAAATGAGACAAAAAGAAAGGCAGAAATCAAATGAAAGCCTGAAGGTGAGATTAGCTCTCCTGACAAAACCTCATTGACTTTTATGGTAGAGGCCTTTGTCCAAAGTTAGAATTGATTAAAGGGAAATCATGAAGGGAGGGATACAGAGAGCATTGGAAAATGGCCTATGGACCTATCCGGTACTGGAGTGACCTAAAATTAATGTTCTCTTGTCTGGTAGACTTCCTATCTGCTCAGGATGTGATCTCATTGTTCCTTCTGTGGAGAACTGAATCTGCAGAACTTTAGAGATCTAACTTTGCCACTCAGTCAGCTTTGTTAACAGGAGACTAAATGTACTGAGATAGAATCCTGGACCTCTGTTACAATGAGTTTGGGGTTTTTTCCCCTTAAATGTCCTTCTTTTATTGATAGATGCTAGGATTCATGGATGCACTTTCTCTCAAGAGCCTTTTTTGAACAGACTCAAGGGCTAAATCTGTGGAATTACTGTGGCTCTGAATACAAAATATCTTTTACCTGCTTCTGACAAAACTACTCAAGGTAAAAGTGAATTTATGGAGGTGAAAATTTTGTGGACAAGCACAGACTTGTGCTGAATCAGAAAATTAGGTACTTCAAGTGGGATTGTAAAGACCCTGTACCTGCCCCTGTGCAGGGAACTTCAGGGTCAGAACCCCAGAGCTTCCTTCGCTTGTATGTCTAAGTGGAAATTTGGATCTGCTGGCATTCCCCATCTGCTGGCATCCTCCAGCTGCTGCAGGCTGGGAGGAGGAGGGGGTTACACTGCACCAAGAAGGGTTCATGTCTGAAATGTTTGAGACAAGATAAGAAGCACAGTCATTCATCTGTAGTTAATTTTTTAAATTATTTTGAAATAATGATTTCATTTGGTTTAAATTGGGATTAAAGGTTCCCTTTAATAACATAAAAAATCAAAAATGGCTCAGAACATCAGTGGTCAAACAGAGTTTAAAGCAGTAAAATTCAGTCTTCCCTATGCAGAGGAAAAAAACACAATTAAAAACAGACTCCAGGAACCTTCTCCAAAGTTAAATCCAAAGAGAAGGAAAAGAAATATTGATGCAATCCTGGACTCTAAGCAAACACAGATTTTGACTATAAATCTCTTAATTATCTCTTGTCATTCACAAATTTCTGAAACAGTCATAGACATTAGTGGCTTCATCTGAGGTCCTTTCCCTTGAAGTGTACTTCATAAAATATTTTTATTCTATTCCCTGTTGTGCAGGCCCATCTTGTTTCTGACTTGAATGTAATGACTTTTTCTTAAGCACTGCAGGGTAAGCTTTTCTCTTTTGCAAACTTGTTTCTTTCCCTTGGTCTCAGATCAGCTCTGAAGTTCAGATTTCTAGCAGTGTAGAGTAATTAAAATTCCACTTAATCAATGTATTGTAACTTTTTTCAGGCCTCTTTTATCCATACAAATATATCTTTGAATGCATTTTCTCTCCTTTTAAGCCAGAGACTGATACTAGTAAACATTGGTTTTGGTGCAATCATACCCTTTGCTCCAGTTACCCAGTTGCTAAAGATTTCATTTCTCTTTTCTTCTTTTCTTTTCTTTTCCGTTCCTTTCTTTTCTTCCTGGAAAGGCTGCATTTTTATATAACCCAAACCTATTGACCACATTTTTCAAATCAGTCTTTGTTTGCACTAAGGATCTCTGAACTGTTTTGGATTAAGTGCCAGCTCCTTCCCTGCCACTGCTTTGTTTATGGGAGAGATCTTCACAGGCATGTTGATGATTCAGTTATGCCTAGATACAGATCTTCTCCTGTTTTGTATCCAAATCCATCAAACATCACACAGATCTACCCAATATTTGCTGCAACTGCCTGTATTTAAAAACAAATATGCTCTGTGGGACATCCCAGTCCAAAACAAGGGTAAAGCAAGTATTTAGACAACGTGGAGAAAAGAGGAAGAAATGAGAAAAAAAAAAGAAAGAGGTAAAACAGAGGAAATCCAGTAAACACGTTTTTATTAGCCAGTTTTGTTTGAATTGCCTTTGGTTTTTTCTCTGACCAAAGCACAAACATTCACTCCTCTGGGTTTTACTTACTAGCAAATGATCTGGACAGCATCTTTCACAGAGGCATTCACAGAGTCCCTCCTCTACAGGACATGTTTTAAGGAATAAGTCATGACCTCTAGCTTCTTCCAGCAGCATTCTGAAAACGTGATTTTTTTTCAGATGCCCCTTACAAGTAGTAACCAATTGAAAGTGAAAAATGGTATTTACTAAATAGATGCTGTTCACCCTGATCCTCTTAATTTTTGTAACATTTGGCTTTAAATATTAAGTGCTAATTCAAACAGGACTGAATTAATAGGAAAGAGATATCTAACAGCTGCATTAGCATTCTGCAGCTGCTACATACGTAAAAACCTTTTATGTTAGAATTATGGTTACTGTATCAGAACAAAATCACGTTCTTGTCTGCTAAAACAGAAAACTCCACCCAAAACAAAAAAGCCTTTCAAATTAGCTCAACATCTAAGACAGGTAATTACAATATGTATGCAGCTTTGTAAATTATGACACAACTATGGCAAGCTAACAAACAAAACAATGTTCCTCTGATTTTCATAACAAAGATTTTGAAGAAAACCACACAGAAAAAATCTCCTCAAACTCATTCAGTAAGCAGGGTACACCTTTGAGAGATTCATCACCTTTAGATGACTCCCCTTTAGAACATCTAGCACCATTCTTTGTAGATGATTTCATAACCTGATGTGATACTCTGCAAAGCTATTCCTTGAAGTTCTTAATAGAAAGGAATAAACACTCAGGAATATTCAAGTGCTATAGGCATAATGGATTAGAGGAAATATCTTGCTCATCTCCATAGTGATGAAAAAAACATTGCTTTCACTTTCCACCTTGAAAGAGTCCAGTATGAAAGTCAAAAGCATCTCATTCATTTCCATCTCTTCTTCAATCTGTCTTCCTTAAAATTGAAAAATTTCTCTTCCCCTCTTTTTGTCTTATTCCATTTATAGTTGGACAGACAAAATCTCCAGTCTAAAGCACTCTCCAGAAAGGTGGAGGATGTGATCTGAATTCACTCAGGTTAAGGGACAGAGAAATGTAGGGAAGGAAAAGAGCAGCAGAACCGTGACAATCGTCTTTAAAGGAAATATATGTGTTAGTGCCTTTGAAAGAGGGTACTGGAGTTAGGACCTGCAGTAGAAAGAGCCTGCTAAAGTCTCAAACCACAGAGAGGACGAAACACTGGTGACAAACCAAGCAGAGGAATTGCCTGCCTAGAAGTCTACCCTAGATGGCTCCCAGCCAAACAGGTTATTCCCTGGATCATAGGGAGCATGGATCTATTTGGTTTATATCTAGAATGGACATTGAAAAGAACCTACAAATACTGGAACACTGCATGCTGTGATGATCATATAATGATGTTAAACAACTCCTAAATTTCCATTTAGACACTGATTTACAAGGTTTTGTATACTCCAGCTCCATCTCATTTGCTCCCCTGGAGACATAACACCTATCTGCCTGCAGCAATAATTTTGTGAGTCAAGCCCCAGAGGTGCTGAAGAAGGGTGCCTTGACTGCATTCATGGTAGTGTGAAACCTACTAAATTTCTCTAGATCCACAAAGCAGACACTTTTTCCTACCTAGTTTTCCCTCATGTCCTAATCCATAGGTATTTTTGAAATATAGTACTAAAGGAAGCACTGGTTATCAAGTGCCTCTTTAGAGTGCACTTGTGGAATGCAGAAATACTGATTTCCTCTCCTCTTTTGTGCCTATTTCTGCCATTTGGCTTCAAACCTGGAGAATGGTTTTCACTCTAAATTGAGCCAAAAATAAAGCAAGAATCAGTAGTGCAGAAGTTGGACTTTGCTGAGATGCTATTAGTTCCCATTACCTTCTCAGTACATTGCATATAAGAAGTCTGGCCATTCTGTGAAGCAGAAGTGAGAGCTAGCCATCACCCTGCCTTCCAAGCTTTCTCCCATTTCTGGTTTAAAACACTTAAATACCCCACAGAAGGACCTTGGATAGATAGAAAGGCACCATCAACTGAATCTGAGAAATGACCAACTGTTTCTTACTAACAGTGTAAATCTGGAAACTACTTTATCCATTTGTCGTTGGGTGGAAAACTGATGTGAACCCAGGCATAGCAGTAAAAAATGTCTCCTATGGTAAGAATTAAGGAATTAAATGGTTTTAATTCAAATTTACTTTCTAGAAAAACAATTGACAAAATAACTGTTTGAATGAACATTTTTTGTTCATTCTATGGAAAAAAAATCCATTGTCCATCGGGTATTTATCATATCAAATTTCTTATACAAATCACCATTTAATAGATAGAAAAAAACTTGATGTTGGCATTGATGCAAGAATTACTCTAATCTCAGTAATGTTTGCTCTGATAATTATGTTTGCCACATTATTCTTCCTATTATTACTCCACTCCTTCTCAGACTGTGGAGAACAGACCAAATTTTTCCAATCAAATCCACATTAGTATGTGTATTTCAGAAATTCATATTGGGACTACTTGCAAAAATCTTGCTGTAAAATCACAGAGCCTATAGAGAACTCAAGAACAAATGGAAGAATTACTCCCAAAGCAGAAGGCAACATCCCTGACTCAGAACTGATTTTCCACATTGCTGAGGTGAAAAGAAAGTCACTGTTCCTCTTAAAAATCACCCCTAGAGGAGGGAATTGTCTTTATTCATCTCTTTGCAACTCCACTGCAGTTGTATGCATTTTAAAATAAATTATAGAAGAATCCTGAAAACACTAAAAAAATATTTAAATAGGAACTAAATAAAAACAGTTCTACTTGTAACTGGGCTATGGCACACATTGATTATTTTGGGCTGTTGAATTTCCTTTTGGGACCACTTGGAGCCAAAACTTCAGTTCTAGGAACTGTCTGTTGGCTATCTTAGGCTCAAAGGACAAAGTTGGCATAAAGTTTGTTCTGGGCCCACTGCCAAGGTGTTTTCAGGAACGGGAGGATTAGCCAAATAATCCTTGTCAAATATTCAGTGATGCTTAGCAACATGCTGCAGTCTTTGCAGTGCTCCTGCACCTCGTCCAACATGGCATAATTCTCATACTCTCAACAGAGACCTGTACAATCCTATCCCAGCATGGGCTGAATTATTTTTCTGAATTGACTCTATAGCCCATAGAGGGGAAACAATGATAAGAAAAAAATGAAAAAATTCTTTTCAGGAGAGCTGAATGCAGATGGCACCTTTTGTCATCTAACATCTTTGTCATGTGGGCCTGTGTCTGGATATTGTGCTGGAGGTTGTCCCATTCTCCATGTTTGTCCTATAGGAGTGCACAGTGTGTGTTAACCTTACAGTCTTCTCATGGATATCTCCTACTTATTAAGCATGTTCCATAAGAGCAAAACCTTAGGGTAAATCTTGAACCAATAATTTTGAAGTAAAAAACCCCAAAACTGCTAAATGCACTAAAACTGATACAAAGCTTTTTAACTGTGCACAAATCTACTGTTTTTAAACACAATTGAGGTGGTCATATTTGTTGGATGTACTTCTACTCAAAACCAAAACCTGCATCTGACTGGATCTTAATGTAAATCACTTGATGTTGAAATTAGTGCTCCATTGAGCAGTTTGCTAAAGATGGCTTTGCTTGGGAGTTAACATGCCTTGAGTTGCAGGATAATTCACACAGAGATGTCTACAGTTTATATGGAGAGTTCTTACTGATACTATTCCTGAAGTGGCACTAGACACCACAGGGTGAAATAAATCATCTTGAGGTTTCATGATAAAATTTGAAATTCTATCATCAGAGTAGTTTGCTTATCAAAACATAATAGCCCAGCAAATGTGATGAGAATGCATTTCAGTTTCCTGAGCCTTTAATCATTAACCTGGAAATGCTGCTAATCTTAGTTGTCTTTGCAAGAATAAGTTGTCTCCCACATGCTCCCTTCCTTCACACTCAATTTCTATTACTCTTCTCCCTCACAGAGATAGAAAATAAGATCTGCAAAGGCTGCATAATGGACAAAAATATTTGTTAACAAATAGAAATTTTTAAGGACAGAATGGCAAAATAAAAAGGCTGAAGAGGAAGTGATCATAAAAAGAACAAAGCTAAACCTAATCAGACTAAACACATCCATGGAAATACACGCCCATTACAAAAACTTTTAAAATGAACATTTTTTAATCTGTTATATTTCACATTGTGAATTCACTCCTTCAACCTTAACACATTTATAAAATGAAACGTTATCCAATCCTGTAGTAACAGTTATCCTTCATGCCAGCCCTCCAGGACACCATAGTCTATGGAATGAATGGTTGTTAGATCTTCCCTCAGAAATCTCCATTTATCATAAGAGATATTCAAGCAGTATGAATAATTTTAGAATACCAGCTATAAGATCTGCTGCTGAAAAGAGGATTCATGTTCCAGGAAAGAAAACATGTATGGGGAAGAGATACAAAAGGACAACAGTTTCTTTAAGATTTGGTCACAAGCTCAAAATTGCTCAAGTGCAAGAAAAAAATCTTTACAAAGTGAATATTGTTTGTGTACAGATTATCTATAGTCCATTTATTTCTGTGTTTTTCTCACAATACCTAAGGAATAATTGCTTTTATAAGGTCTGCAAATTGTTCTGTGTGTCCCCTATCCTTGAGGGCTAAAGTGCACTCCAAGTCACTTTCAGTGACTTGACAAGTTGACAAGTTTTCAAGTGACTGACACTGTCAGTCAGGATCTACACCTGGACATGCACAGGCATGTTTCCATAGGGATCCATAGGGATGTTTCCAGGTTTCAGGATCGAGGTTATATGATGGCACAGACATCACTCAGAGCTTCTCAGAGGCAAAACCATCAATTGCTATCTCAAGAACAAAATAATTTTTACCTGCAATACCAAAAAAAGAAATTCTGCAGTACTGACATAAGCAGGCCCCTGGTATGAGAAGTATTCAGAAAGGTTTCATGAGAAGCTGTGACCAGAGCACTAACACAAGAGACTCAGAGAGCTGTGGTGTGTCTGGGGAAACTCCAAGCAGATTTGATGTAGATAGGAGGTACAAAGGAAAGAGATGTTTCCATGACTTTTCATCTGCTTCCTGCCTTCAGGAGACAACCTGATTTCCTAAGAAGCTCAGGAGTCACCTCAAGAGGATTTTGTCCTGGCTGGTGACTGCAGTGCTGGGGAAGGTTTCCCAGATGCATCCGGTGGTGAAGCAGGAGCAGTGATGCTGGGCTGGGATGTGCAGATACTCAAGGAACAGACTTCACCAAATGCTGCTACTTGCAGAGGAGCATAGTAAGGGAGAAAGAGCAGCCACTGCATTCATTGGTGGGCCAGGGAAAGATAGAGCTACACAGGGAAGGTAAAGGCAGTGTGATGCACCCTCTGACATGGATCTGATTGCTCGTCCTGACAGCTGTTTCATGGCTGGCACGTGATACAAATTCTTGTCCTCCAAAAACCCAGGAACCAGAGTTAAGAAATATAACGACTCCCAATCTGATTTTCCTACCGCTCTTTTTTCTTTTTTTTCCTGGAAAAGCCAGATCTTGTGAGAGAACTTGGAGAACCTTTGGCTGGAATGATGAATGCCAGTTCTCCAACGAGATGCAAAATGTTGCTAGAACCTTACAGGGGGCACCAAAGACAGCCAAAGAGAGAAATGTCACTAGACCTTGTCTTACAGTTCTTTAAAAAATTAGTGCCTCCTGCCTCAGGTAAAGCAAGCAGATAGCACCACCAAAATTCTCATCATATGCTAAATGAAAGGAAAAGTACACCCCTTACTTTAATTTCAGAAATGCAAATAATAAACAATAAGAAGAGAAAATATTGTAACTCAAATATTCATAAAATGCTGCTGTACTGAATTATCCAACCTTCTTAGTGATCAGACTCAAAATGATATGATTTTGCTAACATTGGTGTATCTATACTTCTGCCCTTCCAGATGGATGATTAACTAAAACTGCATGTTAGCATGTTTTGTTCAGCACAGCATCTTTTAAAAGCACTCCACAGATCATCTATAAGAGATGATGTTCTGCACAACAGAAGGAAGAAAACATATTTCAACAGGGAAAGAACTATTTTCTCCAGGCCAAAAATAAGAAGGAAACAACTGTCACACAAATGCCTATGTACATAAATAGGGTTGCCTTGGACTTGTAAATGTTCTGGAAAAGCACAATTCAAAATTCTCATTATTCTGAAGAAGGGTAAGGGAGCCCAGAGTCAACCCCAGTGGCTTCAAAATGGTCAGAACAGTGCTGTAACACACTGGAAGCTGGCAGTTTTAAAGGAAGACTATCCTCAATAAATTAATCAGTGTCATTTGATAAAACTTTTGGACACTAGTTGTTAAAGAAATGCAGTCTGTCAAACAGTACTACGGAGGAAGGTGACATCTGATTTCAAGGGTGTTAGCTCTGAGAGAGCAAGACAGAACATGGCTGAGGGAAAACAGCTCTGCTTGAGAATCTATAACTGCACATTCCCGTGGTGGCATTGGAACTGTAGCTGGGATGGATTAGTGGCTTCAGATGGGAAATCAATGGGGAGAAACTTGAAATCCATTTTGTGCACTGCTGTGCTAATGCACCAAATGTCACTGTCTTCTGGCTGGCTGCCTCAGGGAGGGACACTTGCAGTTTTCCATCAGTTTCTTGTAGATTGCCAGTCTGGAAGATTTTAAGTCAAGCAAACCCATGTTACTTAACTGAAGCAACAATGCAGAATGAAAATGGTCATGAGCTGTGGCATTGTGATAGTGACTTCAGCCACAAATTAATAATATTAATTTGAGAACACAGAAGTGTTAGAACTTCTGAAACAAAAGGTTGCTTGGTACCGTGGTTATTTTCAAACTCCCTCTTTTCTGCCTGGTCTTCACCATTGTAATTAATACTGGGATGCAGACCAAGCTGTGGGGAACACATGTATGTTAGGAAATGTATGTATGTAAATGTAGTGGCTCTAGAGTCCTCACAGTCTAGGCAAGCTCGAAATGGAAGCAAAATCTCATCTTCCATTACCCTGATGAACAGAGCAATCAAATTGCTTGCCTGAGGCTATGTGGGAAGCCATTGGCAGCAGGCAGAACCTCTTCTGCCAGGAGTCCATTCAGGATGCTGCCCAGGACACCTTCCCCATAGCCACTTACCAAAAAGCTATTTGCTTTTGTACGATTTTACCACACCTTAGAAAATACCCATTAGACATTTGCAAAAAGGAAGGAGGAAAAAACGTCTGCAAAAGAAAAAGCAATGATATTCCTCAAAGACAAAAGTTCTCACCCCACAGGCCAAGGTGAGCTTACACAGAAGAAGTTGATAAAAAATGTGTCTGCAATGAAAGAAAGAATCAATGCCTGATGAATCACTTACAATGGATGAAAACTGTAAAGATGATTGATGGTATTTACATTCAGCTAGAGTAATAGTCCTGCGCTAACCTGTTCAAACCTTTAAAATCCAAGTCTGTATTCATACACTGTTAAGGTCAGTGGAAAGTTTCCCTTGGAGAAATGGAGACAGAGGGGGGTTAAGTATGCTGTGAGTTATGTGAAAGCAGTGTTTGCATGATATAATGGCAAATTATTAAGTCCTGGCATGAAAGAACATGATCATTCACATTTACAGTGTGGCAGTAAGGAGGACAGAAGACATATGAGATAAAAGGGTAGAGAGGGGGGAAAAAGAGGAAGCCAATCGAAATTAAGTATACAAAACTGTACTTTAGGTAGGGGAACAGTATCAACTTCAAAGCCTCAGACTGAGAGCTCTTCTGACATTTTCCCATGAAATAGCTTGTCATGTGAAAATGACAAATGACTGAATTTGAAAGTGATAAAGGAAATTTTTTTCCATTATTTTCATAATTCCAGCAATTTTAGACTATAGTTTTTATTGCAAAGACAGAAAAAGGACAACTTCACTGTAGAACAGCTAATAGCCTAGTGATCTCTGCACTCTACCTGCCTGCAGGTAGGTAGTGCTATTTTCTAAGAGAATACCCTCAGTACTAAACTGGTTTACAGTGAGCATGTTCTCTCTCTGGTTTTTTCAGTTTTTTTTTTCTTTAACACACACACAAAATACTTTGGAGCATTTATTTTTCCCTTTTGATTGTGGAAAAGAAAGAATATCTATAAAATATTCACAAGTATTTAAAAAAAGTGGTCTGTTCAGTGGGCCATATCTAGCATTTAGGTCATGTGCCTATCATGTTAATTGAGTGTCACTATGCATTAAGAGCTGGTGGCACTTTTGAGAGGAGGGAAGGGGAGCAGTTCATTTAAAGTTGTTACACTATGAAAGGCTGCCTACCAAGGCAGGCTGAGTGATTCACAATGAATAATTCATTCTCTCCTTTCTCTTGTGGAGTAGAGACAAGCAGGTTGTGAAGGGTTCCTTTTTTCCACTACAGTTCTATTTTGTGTCTCTAAGCCTGACAAAAAGCCAGCCCAGGTTGATAGAGGACTTTGAACTCAGTATTGCTCCATGGTTCACAATGAATGCCAGCAGGTAGCAACCTAGGGAAAGTTATGCTGACAGGAGTTTTGCCGTATAGAGAGGAAAAAATCAATGATCCTGCTTTAAGAAGCAGATCATAACATATAGTCCAAACTGGAAACATCTTAAGTAGCAGCTCTGAAGTCCCTCCACAAGGGTTTTTGCAGGGACAACAATTTTGAGGTCTAGAGCATCTCTCTTATGAGGAGAGACTGCGGGAGCTGGGCCTTATTCTGGAGAAGACAAGGCTGAGAGAGGATCTCATCAATGCACATAAATACCTCAAAGACAAGTGCCAGGACGGTGGTGCCAGGGTGTTTTCAGTGGTGCCCAGCGACAGGATAGGGACCAGTGGCCATAAACCAAAACACAGGAAGTTGTACCTCAATATGAGGAAGAACCTCTTTACATTCTGGGTGACCAAGCACTGAATCAGGCTGCCCAGGAGGGCTGGGGAGTCTCCCTCTCTGGAGACATTCAAAACCCAGAAAGCCACCTGGACACTTTCCTGGGTCACCTGCTCTACGTGACCCTGCCTGGGGATGGGGTTGGACTCAATAATCTGCAGAACTCCCTTCCAATCTGAACAATTCTGTGATTCTGTGAAAAGATGCAAACACAAATGCACCATTTTCTCCTATCAAACTGTAACAAGATCACAATAAGAAATTCCTTACTAGCTCTTTGGAGCACAGTTTTCCATAACTGCTTTGTGAGAAAGGGGATGGACTATACAAATAAACAGCTGCTTATTATCTGAATACTATGGGCGTTTTTCCTAAGTGATAAAAAAATGACACTTTTTTTATATTTTTTGATTGGTTTATACATGAGCACTACTAGTAATATGAATTAAAACACCTTTCCACTATGTTGTTTATGTTTTCTCTGACCATTCTCATTAGATAATCACTGCCACTTGATTCTCAGATTTTAAAGAAAGTACACACAAAAAGGGCAATGAAAGAAATTGCATTACTTTATCAGTAAATATTGGAACATTATTTAAAATATTCAGACAACTTTCTGAGTTTAGATGTATTTCACATCTCAGCTCAAAAGTGAAAGAAATAAATTGAACCACTGTTTGAAAAGCTGTATGGAACCTTTTTAACCTAATTGCACCATTTTTCTGTGTCTGCTTGATAAATTTGGGAGATTAGCAACTTTCTTGTACAGAGACATTTTTAGTCTGTACTTCCTGGGAATTTTGCAAGTAATAAGCAACATCCTCAAGCAAGAAAACAAGATCTTCTTAATATTTAAAAAAGCTAAACCAAACCCTAGCAGGGGCCACACAGCACTCTCCCATCCACAACTCAGGAACTGGTAAGGGATGGGGACAAATTCCAGTTACAGTTGTGGAGTATTTGAAAACTAGCCACTAGTTTTGCAGTATTTGAAGGTATGGGTACCGGCAGTTAAGTGCCGTTTCGAAATACTGGCATAAACATGGCTTTAGAAACCTCAGCCTGGTTTGTTTTTTTTTGGTTTGGTTTTTGGTTTTTTTTTTGACCTATGATCAATAATAATTTAATGACATTTGCAAGTTTCATTTGTTGGTTGGTTGGGTTTTTTAATATTTGTATTTTGGTTTTAATGTGGACAAGAGAAACCACACAGTAATTTAGGAACAGTATCATCCTCCAGGATGTGGTATACTCTTCAAAACAGAAACTTGAGTCCTAACGTTTGGCATGAGTGAACCACAGTGACCAGACTCTACATGAAGATGGGCTGGCAGGGTTGATCTTACTGCGATATAAAGCTCCATCCTGGACCTGAGAAACATTTTTCAATACAAGTTTAGCAGAAATCGGGTGTTTTCAGTGAATTGTACTTTACAATATAAAAAAAGACATGGCAGATATTTGAAATTCCTTTGAATGTCATTTGCTGGTTTTGGCTGAGATGACAGAGTTAAATTTCTTCACAGTAGCTAACGTAGGGCTGTGTTTTGGATTTGTGCTGGAAGCAGTGTTGATAGCTCAGGGATATTTTTGTGTTTCTGAGCAGCACTTACACAGAGTCAAGGCCTTTTCTGCTTCTCCCACTGACCCTGGTGAGCAGGCTGGGGGTGCATGAGGAGCTGGGAGGGGGCATGGCTGGGACAGCTGGTGCACAGTGTCAAAAGGGATATCCTGTACCGTGCTATTCTGTGCCCAACAGTATAAAGCTTGGGAAAAAGAAGGAAGGGGGGGACCCTTGGAGTTACAACATTTGTGCTCCCAAGTAACTGTTATGCATGATCAAGCCCTGTTTCCTGGAGACAGCTGAAGCTCCTCCTGATGATGGGACATGGTGAAAGAATTCCTTGTTTTGCATTGTTTACACGCACAGTTTTTATCTATTAAACTTTTTATTTCACCATGACTTTCTTGTTTTAACTCCTCTGATTCTCTACCCCATCCTAGTGGTGGGGAGAGTGGCTGGGTCCTGCTTACTTACTGCCTGGAGTTAAACCACAACATTCCTTATTGGAATATAATGTGGGGCTCAAAGCATTCAAGATAATGACAGATTTGATTGGAATGTGCTAGATCAAATTTATAGTTGCTATTGCTGTTTAGATATCAATAGCCAAGCTCCTGTGCTTGCCATGGGGCTTGCTGGCCTGACTATGTTTTAGAGTCTAGAGCTCATTAGTGGCTTTTTTTTTTTCTTTTTTTTTTTGCTTCCACTGCTTCTTGACTTACTCTACTGTGCCTGGGAACATTTTGATAATAGCAGTTGTGATGTGTCTGGGCTGGCAGATGGCCAGGGCATCACTGCTGTGCCTGTGCTGCTGAGCTGGAGAGGCTGGAAATCCAGTGTGAAGTGGAGCTGAAGGTACTGTGACCTGTGGACGAGCCCACAGGGGGACAGGGCACCCCAAAGCATCTGTGGCCATGGGTAACTCCACACCAGAGCAGGTGCGTCTCAAAGCATCTGTGGCCACAGTTATGTCTGTGCTGAGGCAGGCACACCTTGAACACTGGAGGCTGTGCATGAGGTTGTGAAGGAGCACCTGAAAGTGTGGGGACACCTACCATATACGCTACACACAACAGTGACCCTTAAATAAAAGTAACCTCTGCAAGCAATTGTCACGCAATGGTTTGTCAAATTGAAATTATCTATAACATTTCAGTGATTCTGCAGATAATTGTCCATCTCAAAAGAAAAGCTGAAGAAAATAGTTTGAAACACTACAGCTGGATTCAATTCAACTCAAAGAGAAGAGCAGCAAACGTGGGCCCTGTTTCTCATCCAAGAACAAACACGATGCACCTCTCGTGATGTGCAAAGGCCTGCACAATAGCCCCCGTCACAAAGAAGGGACTATTCCTCCCTCTTGTTACTTTATGACTTGTGTTCCTGCCTCACTCTAAAAGTAAAGATTGTAGGGCTGTCTGCGCACTGAATTTTGATATAGCTCCTTTTGTCACAGCAACAAAAAAACAGCATAGAAATACACCACGAGATCTTTCTAGGAGATTATTCTTCTCATTAAGTCTCCAGATCATGTTTTCCCACCATCCACCCATTTCCTTCATATTTCCTTCTGACAACCCACCGCAATGCTCTCCAATCTTACAGCTTTTTGCAGGTAGACCAACCAAGGTGAGGTGTGTCTGTTTCTTTCCCCACACAGATATTATTTCTTTCTGGGGCACAGAAAAAAGTAAAACAATTTTTAAAAAAATTTAAAAAAGAGACAAAAAAAAAAAAGGCAGGACATGTATTATTTCTTGTTCTTTCACTTGATCCTAGAGCTGTCTGCAGCAGACCACGGACCAAGTGCTAACTTGCCTGATCCAGAGCACGAAAATTGAATTTGGTTCAGTTTATAGTCTTCAGTTGGCAGTCTTGGGAGGTTTAGAAACAAAGTACTGGCAAATCTCTACTACTGCATGCAAACCAAGCTGTTTCAAGGGTCAACATCAAAGCCAATTTGGATGGATACATGGACTTGAGATCATAAAAATATATACTCATTTGTTAACATTTGTGTCTTGTTTGTCTCACAATTTGTGTGCACTAAGGCATTCTTTTGGTTTTTATTCTCACTGGATAGAGCTTGAAATTTGCTGTATTTGGACAATTGAGACAGCAAGTAAATAACTGATATTAAAACAAATGTCTGGAAACCATAACAAAATTTTTCAATCATGCTGCTCAATTTCTTATTTGTTTTTCTAGATGGTACATTATTTATTCACATCTGTTTCTACTGTAGACAAACCTGAGTCTTCACTACTGCCCAGAGTTTGCAGTACGGATCTGTCATAACATTTTAACATTTTTTTACTGCCTTAACAAAGTAGTATATTTAATTATGTAGATACTGTTTGGGTATTAATTTATTGTTCTAAAACCAGCAGAATGCAGGGATATTTCTCTAGGAATAAAAGATAATTATATTCTTCTACTAATTAACTGTAAATTCTCAAAGAAAACATTAAGTATATTATTCAATATTTAAAATCTCTAAAAAGGTAAATTACTTCAGAGTTCTTCTTGAATTACTTTAAGTATGACTCAAACAAAAAGACTGTCTCATATTCTGACTATTCAGAAATACAGAGCAACTCTCCTGTTGTGGTGCAGGATTCATTTGGTGTGTTCTGTTACCCCCTAAAGCTATAATGGTTCGGTCCTGGGATCCCCCTTTCCCCCTCCCCTGGAACCTCTCTCTCTGAGAGTGTCAATTCGTTCTCTCCTCCCCTGTTTCCCTGGTTACCTTCTGTCAATCCCTCCCCAAGTTCCTGTCCATCACCCACTGTCTCCTTCCCACATTCCAGAAAGTTCTCCTTTCTTCGGTGGGTGATTGGATGGGTCCCTCCCTGTCACATTCCCTACTGGCTAGCCGGCATGTTTCTCACGAGTTTGTTCACTCCCCAGTTCTCCCTCACTGGTCAATGTGTCGTGTTCCCACCCCCTTTATAAGCTGCTGTATTCCTGTCTCGTGGTCCCTGCTCGGCTGGTGCACCTGGAGTAATAAAAGGCTCTGGATTTTACCCCCGAGGAGGGTCCCTTCCTTCTTTCTTCTACTTCGCCTGCCTGCTGCTCCCTGCTGCCCCTTGCTGAGGCGCTCCCGGGACGCCCCGGCGCATCTAGGGAGTGCCCCCCCCGGCTGTCGGCTGCCGTGCCTTCAGCTCAGCCGGCGAGACCTCCTCCCTGCCCGGGGGAGTAGAGAAACTCGGACAGCAGCACAGCACTCTCCTAAGTTATTAGACTTTTGAATCTTCACTATTTGAAAGGCAGAACCATATCAAAAGACATCACTGGAGATGGGTCATTGGGTTATATTTCACCTGTAGAGCTATGGTGGGGTTCTAATCACTGATCTGAAGTTCTTGCTGCCTCAGTTTTCATTATTCTCTGTAAATTTCAAAGACAAGCCACTTAAAATAATTTAGAAAAATTTGATTGTTCAGGGTCCATCAGTTTCCACTTCCAAGGTTTAAGACATTCTTCTCAACATTGATAATTTTTCTTTGCAAAAATTTTTTTATTACATTTAAGTGCACAAATTAGACATCTTATGTCCATATTTTAGCCCGGTGTTGCAAAGAGGTAGTTCATACTATAGACATTCTTATCTAATTGGCATTTTTAATGATAAATGAACGAGGGACAGAGTAAGACCCTATTAAGACCCTAAAACTATTAAGACCCTAAAAGTGTGTCATAATAAATGGCTGAATAAGAGGAGAGTATTTCAAGTATTTCTCATGTCTTCTGAAGAGCACCTTCTGTTTTGGCCTGTGGAACAACACATCATTGTTTGATGAACAACATATCATAGTTTTTCTTACTCCAGTTCCAGGTTCTTTAAAGCAGGTATTACTGCCTTGTTGAGTCAATATTTCAGGTCATTCTCTTCTCAAAAGAAGGAGGCAAATCCTGGCTTCTGTGCTTCAGGCTGTATGTACACATCCAAGCACATGAAGGCTTACATGGTGCTGTACATATATGTGTATATATGCACATAAAGAGGCTTAAAAAAAGTTCTTTCAATTTCATATTCTTTTCCTTAATGTTTTTTGTTGTTGCTCAGATAGTCTACGTCATCTTTAGCTTTTCTCAGCATTCAGGTCTTTGCTTCAGAAAGTGTGTTTGGTGCAGTAAATTCCCTCTTGTAGACTTTCTGTCATTTCCCATCTGTCTTCTGCCCATTGCAAAATACTAATTGTTATTCCCATCAGAAATCTTTAGGGTCTTCAAGAAGTTTAGAAAGTCAAACAGAAGTTAAAAAAGAAGTTAAGCTCAAACAGAGTTTAAATTGTCTAATTAACAAAACTAAAATTTCCTTTCTGTAGAATGTTTTAGAGATGTTCGGCTGACTTTCTCTGACAATGTATTATGAAACTGCAGTGTGTACTCAGTCATCATGAATCTGAGAATAGTTCTGTTCAATTTCCAAAAATACAATTCAGAACTCCCCAGTTAATGAATAACCATTTTTCAAACTTGGGGAATTAAATTAAACTTGGTTTCTGTATTTCATTCTTAAACAGCAACGTAATCATAAGATTGCTTAATACCAAAATATTATTTCTAAGAATCATATTGATATCTGTTCTATTTGCAAACGATATTTTTTTTTCTGGAACAGGTCCCATTAGGGTTGTTCGCGCAAATTTTTCTTGGAGTTTTTTGTTTTTTTTTTTGGCTGCTAAAAGCACAGTGTAGCACAAAACATAAATAATTATTAGTATCTCTACATACTTCTCTTTTTTGGTGTTTGGAGGTGGGGGAGGGTTGACTTTTTTCCAGTCACTTTTCCCACCAACTTGAAAAATATCTCGTTGGTGAATTGAATAGTGAGAGATAGATTTGGCTGCAGAGGTAAAAGCAGCATAATGAATTATGTGGGTGTACTCTGAATAAAACATTTCTTAGAACAGCTGTAAATTTAATGACCTGCCTTTAAGGGCTTCAAAATACAGCGCTTCTGGATATCATTAGCATATCATACAGATGATGGTTCTCAAGGAAGATGAGAATTACTGTTACAAGATGATTTGTAGAATTATTGAGTTATTTAGGTTGGAAAAGACCCTAAGAACATCAAGCCCAATGGTTAGCCCAGCACTGACAAGTTCACTACTAAACCAGGTCCCCCAGATCCACATCTACATATCTTCTAAAAACCTCCAGGAATGATAACTCCACCCCTTCCCGGGGCAGCCTGTATCCACCCCTTTACGGGGCAGCCTGTATCATCAAAATCATCTTTTCAGTGAAGAAATGTTCCCTAGCATCCAATCTAAACCTCCTCTGGCACAACTTGAGGCCATTTCCGCTTGTTCTGCCATTTGTTACTTGGGAGAAGTAACCCCCACCTGGCTGCAACCTCCTTCCAGGCAGTTGAGGAGAGTGATAAGGTCTCTTTTTCTCCAAACTAAACAACCCCTGCTCTCTCAGCTTCTCCCCATCAGACTTGTGCTCCAGACCCTTCACCAGCTCCACTGCTCTTCTCTGGACATGCTCCAGCACCTCAATGTCCTTCTTGGAGTAAGACTGGAAAGACAGAGGAGCCACCGCTTGTGCTCCTGATCACTTATCCAGTCATTCCAAGTCCATGAAGTCTCTTACCCTTGATTACCCTTGGAATTCTTGTTGCAACTTCACTGCTGATTATCTGAAAAAATCAATAAAGAATGATAATCTGAGGGCCGTACCAGGGTGAGAAGCTTTTTTCCCATATCTTTAGTCCAGAAGGTTTTACAAAGTGGTGAGCAGCTGCCAACACTGCCAGGCCTTGAATAGGCACGGACATGGAGATGCAAGGATGTTCAATCCAAAAATTTAGGTTTTGTCTTGCTGTCAGAGAAGGGATTCCCCTTCAGTCTCTGGATTGACTGTTGATGTCAGGCAATGAAGAGGCCAGACACACACCTGTGGGAAACAAGCATATTCCTTTCTGTGGGCTATGGAACAAATTCACCTTTCTTTCACCCACTCAGAAACAAAAAAAGCAGTAGAAAACTTCAAACACCAGAATCCTTGAAATGCATAAGACAGATTATAAGGTCTACGATGTAGTTAAACAGTTTCTGCCATGGTACTTGCAGCAAACTGCTCCAAAGCAAGCACAAAGAAATGGGAAGCACACAAGTTTTTAACCACATTAGTTTTTTCACTGATGCATCCAAGTGATGTGAAAGAACAAAATATTGACACAAACTGCTTCCAGAGGTTATCTCCTCACTTGATCAATAAAAACATCTTTCCCCACCCATGTCCCCAGAATGGCACAGAATCTCACCAAGCCATGCTTAGTCTCATAAGCAGGAATTCTCATTTCTAAGGCTGATTTGAAGTGCCTAGTCTTCTCTGCAAAAGTTTTTGCAACCTCTCTTACAAAGCAGGGAATGTAGCTCATGAATGTAGATCTACATAATAAGATTATGGCTTAAAAAATGAACAGTAGAGCTCATTTATTCTACATGCCTACTTCAGAAAAAGATGATCATCATCCATCAATAGCACTGGAACGAAGAATCCCAGAGAGGACAAACACCACTTCTGCCAGAGACATAAAGGAGACAATGCTGTGATCAGTGTGGAAACTATCACACAACATTTGAGATAACCATTAAAAACAGCCAACAAATCTCACTGGCATTAGCAAACTGTTTGGTTCAGACTCATTCACAGACCACATGGGCAGTTTCAATAAATTATGGCATTTCAGTGGCTGCACTGGAAGTCAACTTGAGGGCTAAAGGAATAATAAATCAATGCCTCTTAAAAGGCAGTTGTTACAAAAATTGTGGTTTCATCTATTTAAATTATATTGGTGTCAAGGACAAAATCTGAGGTGTAAAGATGATCTTAAAGGCCTTTTCTAACCTTAACAATTCTGGGATTCTGTGAATATACATTAGTGGCCCAATAAGTCAGTACTGCAGCACAATCAGGAACCCAACTCTTCCAGGCATAACACAGTCTGTCATTTGAATGGGTCTCCACATGGTAAGAGGAACAGACAATGAACTTAATCACATCCCACTGATTCAGGGCTTTCTGTAACAGGGTTTTATCAGAATTGCATTTTGATATTAAACCATAAAAGAAAGAAAAGTTGGACCATGTCAGAATAACCTTGACCTTTTCTGACTAAAAGGTACTTCCATTCCATTTGACTTTTCTAAATTTTGCATTATGCTAATATGTACAGTATGTATGGTAAATATATATATATATATATTTCAGGGTTTTTTTTTTTTTTTTGATTGCAGAAAATATATAAAGAATGCATTATATAATTGCCATGAAATCTCTCTACTTTCCAGAAATATATGCAAAGGTCACCATATCCAGCATTTGAAGTAGTCCTTTGTACTCACTGCTCACTACACACATTCAAAAGATTTTTTTCTTCAATCTACTAGTAACTGAGATTACAAAGGTTAATCCAAACTGGTAACTTGCTTTGTTTCTATTCTTCACAAAAACTTCATCAGTAGATATCCCTATTTTTTTAAATTTCTTAACTCCTATATCTCCTTTCATATTGCTTTATCTCTTGACAACAGGAGTTGAAAGATGGATTGACACCACCCACTTCTCATGAGTAGTGATGCTTTGGCTATCTAAGGCTGTTAGCTTTGTCAAAACATAATTTTGATGGCTCCCAAAGGAAAATAACATAAAAAGTAACTGCCATGCAAAATGAAATGACTGAATTTATTTATATAAGGTACAGCTTGATTCAATATACTGCACCATGACTTTAGTGAGACATGTTAACAGCCAATAAGAAACACTCAGTGCTGCAGCACTCTGTAACCCTTTAACGTGACTTAGTGGTCAGCAGAGTTCCCCTCTGCTGTGACTCCCAGCAGCACTGCAGATGCTGTCTGAATGAGCCATTAGCTCATTTTCAGTGGACACATACCTGTGTTTTCATCAATATGTAATCTTACCAAAAGATGAAATTGAAGTCCAGAGCCATAATGCATATTTTCCACTTTGATTTGTCTCGGTTTGGTTTTATATTCCTTTAAGTCTGTGGTGTTCTTACAGTTTTTCTAGTACCTTCTACTTCCTGGTACATTCACAAAATAAATTAATGAAATGTATTGTTGAATACTTCTCTATTCTGTGCATTTTGTCTGAATATTCTTACTGATCTTAGTTTTTCCCCTGATTTTCCTAAATAGATATTCTAACAAATTTAAAGCTAAAATCTAATTTTAGCTATCATAAATGTCATCACTAAATTGTTTGCGTAAAAATTTCATTGCAAACATGACCACATTACTGTGTGAAAATATATGGTTACCCATGTGCTTTAATATGCTTACAAGTAGATTTTGGCTGTTCAGTTTGGCACACGTGAACGTGATCTCATGGTGACACATCAGGAAATTTTCTCCATGGAAGCTTCTGGTGTGACTGAAATCTCTCATGATATTCTAATAAAGATCCATTCTGAATCTCAAAAAATGAATGTTTTCAAATGATCCTAAAGATCTGAAAATACTCCAAAGTGATTTTGACCATGTCAACCATGACTATTTATTTTAATATCTTAACTCATCAAGAAAAACGGTTGTACCAGCTGGCCTCCAGAGGCAAACCTCAATGCTATTGTGGTTCTGTGTGCTTCTACTTACAGACACAAACTTCACTTTGAAAGACCTGAAAGTTCTGCCATTACTAACTGGAATTCAAAAAAATGGGACTGAAACATTCTACCTCAGGTCATATATGGCATGCTTCCTTCACACAGGGAGCAGCCTGTGTAAAGGAAATCTTTAGTTAAGCCACCATCTCTCCTGATGTCCCATAAACACTGACAAGAGGAAAGATCCTTCAGAAAGCATTAAAGAGCAGAAATCTGTTTTAGCCATCTGCCTTCTCTCTCTCTCCCTTGACTACTTAGCTTAGGAAGCAAAGGCAGCTCTATCCTGCACTGAGGACAATGTCCCTAAAATTTACAAACAGCTGTCCCATTGCAATGCTATACAGAATACCTCATATTGCAGGAAGAAACTTTGGCTTTTCAACAGCTCATTAAAATACAACTTTTCAGGTCAGAGCATGAAATTTTTGTTTATCCTCCAGGAGCACACAAGAATGCATGTCCAGGGTATGACTCACACAGAAGGTTTGCCAAACTCAGAAGAGATGCACCAATTAAGTGCACCATTAAAGTGCAGGTTTGGAGCTGGCAGGATGGGGCCCTTCCCAGCACAATCACACAGGATCTGCCTGGGACAGTGCTCACAGTGGTAGGGAGAGGCTTTGTTAACAGTCCCAGACAAGGCAAGGTGATTAATCTGGTGATGAGGGTCCATGCAGGAACAGAGGTGTAGGAGGCGGAGATAAACACAGGGCTGGTGGCAATCCTACAATGTAGGTCCAACCTCCACACAGGGAACAAGGATTAGACATAGGCTAACCTAGGATACAAAGATTTGGTGTCTGGATCTGTGCTGAAACAGAGCTGATGGGAAGCTGGACAGAGCCAGTTGAGCCTGGTAGTCCCCTCAGTCTGGACATCTTCTGACCCTACAGACTAACTGATGATGGATCTTCCTTGGCCATATGTTGGCCTATGAGGATTGGCTCTATATGTACACAGCTATAATTTCACTTGCTTCTACTAATGACACTATTTCAGATGTGGAATGACCTCCAAGGGCAATCTTTTCCAGACGTTCTGACACAGAAAATTCTGCTAAGAATCACTGCAGGTGATGTCCAAAAATGTGAGCATGCCTGGTTTCCTGGGTGAGGATTTGCACCCACCAGTTCTTCTATTGGATAAAAATTGACTCAGGCAGCTTAAAACTTTCGATTTCCCAATTTACTAGAAAATTTTCCACAGTAACTAAGACATCACTTTTAATCTGTCTTTTATATTTTTCACTCTTGTACATTTTAGCCACTATACATCACTTTTAAATATAGATACCTTTTATCTAGGAAGAGAACTGTGAAATAACTGGGGAATCACAAATAGTCTTGCTTCTCCTTTATTTAAAGGTAACCCCTGTTTGCTTCTCACTTTAAGTTAGAAATACAGTATTTCTCCAATGCGGTCTTAAAAAATGTTTCATGTATTATGGTGCAAACAAACCCACGCTCCTCAAAATGCCTTCTAAAATGTACTTTAAAAAGCTTAGGTAAACAAATAGTGTTCTTAAGCAGTTATTTTAGAAACACATAGAAATTAAAGTTCTTGTTTTATGAACTATTCCATAAATGATAATTTCATTTTATATCCTTAAGAGCTTTCTGACAAGTTTGGAAAGGCTGTGAATTGGTTAAAAAATGTGGGTCAAAAACAATAGCTGAAAGAGATGGGAGCTCTGCAGAGCTGTCACAGCACTGTGTCTCATGGCAGTGAGCACACTGGAGGTGACCAGCTGCTCCTCTGGAGCTGAATATTGCCTGGAGAGGGGCAGAGCAGTCAGCAAGGCAGGAGAGAACAGCAGGGGCCTGTTCTCAAGGTGGAATTATGTCACATGGCCTAAAGGGCAAAACTGATAAATGTGCAAAGAGTCCCTGGCAGCTTCAGACTAATTAATCACACAAGCTCAGATCATATCCTGACTTTCTACAACGGTGCTAGGAGGTACAGAAGATTTCAGTCCAGCCTACATTTAAGCATTTCTGAAGAGTGCATTCATCCTATACTGTTCATTTTGATTTCTTTAGATTTTGGTTTGTTGCTTTATTAAAGCCCATACTTTGCAGCATCTAAAATAGAACCTCACATGAGCAGAGTGCACAGTTAACATCCTGAACAGCAATGAAGTCCAAAATACAATCAGCCTTCCATAAATAAGACAGAAATTTATAGAGTACAATTATTGTCTATTTACATCTCTGCAGAACACACTCAGCTGCTGTATTTTATATATATCACAAAGTGTATTACTCCACACATTCAAAGCAATTACTATTGCTCTCCTTCGCCTTGCCCTGCTATACAGAACACATTTTCTCTTATTCTGCACTGGGTACATGGAGTAAATCACAAAGGTCACACCAGTCTGTCAGAAGACAAGCTTATGTTCTTGTTCTGTAACATGACAGGTTGCCTAAGCACATTAAGAGGTGCTAGATAATTTTCGTTTTCCATGCCTCCAGCCTCCCTTTGATCTCCATATATCACTTTGCAATTCCTTTCAATTCTACTCCCACATGCATGGATGCAGCTACGCAACCACAGAGGTTATTTGTAATTAACCCTGAATTGAAGACATGATCTTCTTGCCAAGCACCAGCCCTAGAACAGAGCCTTCTCCACCTTTCCTGTTGTGTGGTTAATTGCCACTGGGGCCACGGCATTCCCTGTGAAGTGTCTGCAAGCAGCTCAGAGCCACAGTGACAATGAGGACCTGCATAAGCAGGGGCTGATGACACCAAAATTACAGCTTATTATACAGCGTGATTCATCCAGACACTTAACCACAGATGTAAAAATAAATATACACTCTCTCCATTTGAAGTTAGTAGGACAGAAATACATCCTATTGAACAAAGCATGTGTCTGACAAATTCTGTAAAGAATCAAGGCTTTCTACCACCAAGTCTTAACTAAATTCAGTCACATTTCTATTCTTACAAGCTACTATTACAAGAGTGCCCAGGAGTCATCAACAAGGGCTTTAATTTGTTTAGCTCTGTACAGGACCAGGGGGATAAAAAGGACAAAAGTCTGGCAACACAAGAGAAGAAACAACCAGCAGGGAGCAGATGGGAGTGATGGGACAGAGCGTGGGCAGCACAGCTAAGAGAGACTCTCCTTTCACAAGCACTCTGTCCATGGAGAGCTTTCCATGGTGTGTGATGGAGGGCAATGAGGCAGCTCCGCTGAGGTGTGCAGAGAGCTCCTCACAGGCACTGAGAGAAGACACAAAACTGCTTCTTTGAAATGCTAACAAGTGCAGGCTGAAGCTGTCTGGCATCAGTGACCTATCAGGGCTAAGAGATGACACTTTCTGTGAATTATAAGTGATCTGTAGGGAAGGTGCAGCTTTGAAGTGCCTTGAAGGTGAAGTCAAGTGCTTCACCTTTAATGTGATATAAAAAGAAAAGCCAGCAGTGGGGTGATGAGAGGGAGCAAAGTGACAGCCCAGCGGAATTATTTTGCAGCAGCATGATGAAGGTCAGGAAAAGGTTACATCCCTGCCCAGATCATTCCCTCCCTTGACCACAATCTCCCAGGTGATCCTCCTCACTACATGAGTACATGAGGCACTTCCACTAGCACTTGGCAAGTTTGATTTTTTTATTCTCAAATTCAGGGCATGAATGCGATGGTGACTGCACCCAGGATAAGGAGTATGATAAAAAAAAATAAATTTAAAAAATAAAATATAATTAAAAATTCAAATTTATCTTACATTAGATATTAATAAATTAATAACCAGATAATCAGAATAAAGTAATCAATCATTGCCTTATTTTTAGATTTTGATTCATGTTCTTAATTTCCCAAGAATTCACAAGATAAAGGAGCATATTTCTCCATTAATATGTGTGTTTTATAAAAGAATCAAAATTACAAGTAGTAAAAACTATTTAACTTTTAACATATAAATCAGGTATAAATAAGTGGGAAAGATAAATTATATTAACAAATATAAGGTTTTTGTTTAATTGTGACAGAGTTTTTTCATCTCATAAAAGCATTTGCTTTCATGTTCTTTCCCCTTTTCATCTCTCAGAATTACAGAGGTGATGTCATATTCTCTAGACATTGACCTTCTGGATAGATCACTGGAGAGCTAATCTGTCACATCCCTTGACTTGTCTGAATCCCCACATCGGGTACATACTCATCATTATCCTGTTGTAACATTCCATATCCACACACTGTTTTGCCCCTTTTATTCTGTTCTCCAGCTCTTGTTAACAACCTCATGCACTGACTGTTTTAAAGGGAATCCCAGACTTTGCTTCTCAGCCTCCAGCAACGTGACCAGCAAGCAAAGAGGTCTGGTGAGCAACATCATTCATTAATAACCAAGTATGTATTACACATCTTCTCAGTATTATTTCTTACTAGGTTCTTTACACAATATTACTTCCTGCCATTTCCTTCCACTCAGCTTTGGTTGGAATGCACACACTTAAAAGATATCCAAAAACCAATTAAACAAACAAAAAAAGTCTTGGTGCAGCTACATTGAAAAATACCCCAGCATCCTTGCATGTTTGCACATGAACAGTAGGACTTGACTGGGATTCACCTCCCTTAATTTTAGCCAGCTGAAAGGCATTGCATCTTAGCCATTGATTTTGAGTGTTTCCTGAGACTGTGAAGAGAAGTGGCTGTCTCTGGCTATTGATTCATCCTTCCCTCTTTTTGCATCTTCTTAGATGAGACTTCTGACCTTCGAGTAGCTAAAGGTGCACACAGCACAGAGCCCTGTAAGGAGGCTCCTTCCTCCTGTGAACAGGGCTCCTTCTTGTAGTGCAGAGCTGCTACTCTGTAGAATGCTACAGAGTCCTGCTTTCAACAGGATGAACAGAAATGGTGAAAAAAGGCTCACTGTTTCACTCTCCACTAGAAGGTAAAAGAAGGCATTCTTCTTTTTCAGCTGCCTCCTGCACAATGAGAAGGTGATGATTTAGCCTTCTACAGATGTCCTTAAGTGTACCATGCTCCAGACCTTCCTAAAGCACACTTACTCTGCTCTGTTGTCCAACCACCTCTGGGACACCATATTTCTGGAAACAGTCCCCATCACTCAGCACTTGCTCAGCTCAGTGAAGCATTTCCAGCTGCAGGAAAGCTTTCCCTGATAAGCCAATAAACCTTTAAATAATTGCATACATGTGTGCAAAACTTCTCCATTATTTACATGTGTAAGTTCAATGATATTTTGATGTAGTAAAATAACTGTTGAAACAAAACATTCCCTTTTCCAAACACAGAGTTTTGCTTTCTTGTCAAGTTCATGCCTCTTTGACCTAGTTTCACCCATGCATGCTCCTAACTCATCAAAACCCAGTGAGAAGAAACACATGCACAGCTCCTAAAAAGCAAACAGCATCCTGGTAAGAACTCAGAGTTAGAAGAAAATATTTTCACATTAATCAGGTGCTGAAAACATTACTAAAAAATGAAAAAAAAAAAAAAAAAACCACACCACAAAAAACAAGTATTTTGAGAAGTTCTGATCTGGGCGTGGGGCAGACAACACAACTCCACCTTGACTGCTAAAATAGTTGTGAGGACAGCTGAAATGCATCACAGCACAGAAACTATCTCCTCTGCTTCTTACTGTCTCCCTTTTCTGTGGACTTCAATGTCTCCTGTGTTTTTAATTTTCACTTTTATTCCAGTGATAGCCCTTTGAGATAAATTTCTGGTTACATTCTAGAAAAATTCACATTCCTACAAGGGAAGGTTCGCATCCAGTATTAATTCCTGATTCTGTGATTTAGAAGTCCCAGTGAAACTCAAGAAAATGAAGAGAAAATAGCAAGGCTTCCAAAAAAAAAGCAGAATTGAACTTTTGGAAATGCACTGCTGAAAGTGGAGGAAAGACAGATATTTAGATCAAGAATGAATGAGAATTAAGGCTCCAAATTAAATTTTATTGAGCAATTTGGCACCCTATACTTTATCCCAAGACAAAATATTTTTGTCTTACCAATATTTTTCTAAATCTGAGGTCTGAGAAATATTTAAAACATTTTTTCTAGAAACTGTAACTTGAACTATGTACTCATTTGTTGAATTATCTATCTCAGAATGAAAACAGGAGGTGTTCTAAACCTAAAAGGTGGAATCCTTTCAGTTCTTGAAGATATTTTTTCAGTCTTTTGATCTAGTTTGATTAAGCAACACACAACACAGCCACCATGCAATCTTCCACCACATTTGTGCTGTCCTTATCTAAGAAGAAAAATGTCATACTAGCTGTCTGGTTTATGAGATATCAGTGTGGTTGTTTACACTGTAAGATTAAAACAGCAAAGAGCAACATTAGCCCCCAAAAAGATGAACGAGAAATAATGAAACATTAAACCTATAATCAGATGTGGAATGTTTTAGGTCATTTGAAACATTTTTTTCCTCTTTCCAGGTGAGAGGAATTCAAAACTGGTCAGGTAGGAATGTGACTGAGACCAGACTGATCTGTTCTTGCCACATCAAAAGAATGTGATTTACTGTCCACTCAGCTGCATGCCTGAGTAAAGACAAAAAAGAATGTATCATAAAATAGAGATTATCTTTTCCACCAAAATGCTCTAGCCCCGCCTGCAGAGAGATTTGTCTAGGAGCAAAAGTGAAATCAGCCACTAAAAGGGAAGGAAGCCAAACAAAGACCAACTGCAGAAAGGCCCCAGTTGTGTGCCAGGACAGCCTGGAGGAGGAGCCCGGCTGGGAGTGCTGCACCTGGAGTGCAGAGCCACGTCCCAGCCTGGCTCCTCCTCTGCTCCAGCCCAGGAGCACAAACAGCATAAAATGCAAAGGTTAGAAAAGGTTAGAAACATCCTTCAGCCTTCACTGGTCAAAATAAAGTTCACTTACATTTCTTGAAAAATAGGTTTCGCCAAAAAAAAAAAAAAAAAAATTTTTGATTCCACTAATGGAATGTTTTAAATAATATTTTAATAAATTATCATAAATATTAGTTATATATTCGTCTACATTAATAAGTAACTACACATTCATCTACATTAATAAATTTAATTTCTATAATTCTAGCTCTATAGTTAATATTTTAAAAGTACTCTGATTTTGTCTCACTGACAGTCTAAGAAAAAAAAGCATTTGAGTTTCTAGAAACAAAACTTTCCCTTTACTGGAGAATTTTTTTTTTAAGGTTAGGCAGACTGGAATATTTACTGGAATAGAAATTAAACATTTCATTGCACTTGTATTTAAATATGCCTGGTCTTTAAAAAGCATCTATTTTAAACCAAAGTATTTTAAAATCTAAAGTTTTGGAGGTTTTTTTCTGTCTTCTTTCTTATGTGGACACTAGTATCTGAATTCGTGATTAATTTGTCAATGACTGAGGCATTTGAGGGGGCCTTTTCTGTGAATAACAATTTTTTAAATCTTTAAGCTCTCATCCTCCTGTCTGTAGGAACATGGATGACCTAGAGGTAGAATATCATACAAATGTGTTGGTACATTTACATAAGTATATATTTCTGCGCCATATATATTGGTGAAAAACAATTTTAGGTATTAAATAAGACATACCCACTTTTTTCAGACTGAAACAGATACTAAAACCAGAAATTGAAACAACTTTGATTTCCTGCTCTTCCACTACAATCTGGAAACTATGCTGACTCCAAGTAGGAATTCTGGAGCAGTAGAACATGTTCAATGTATGTCCCACAGAACACAACTTTCCAAATATCAAACCAAAATAACTCTGTCCTTAAACAAAACATTTAAATCCCTCACTGAAAACTGAAAAGATCATGCAGGGAGGTTGCCACAGTATCTCTTGACTATTAAAACTATTAAACTAAATCTTCCAACTTTTATTTCTAAGACTGATTCCATTACTGAAAAAACATCTCTCCAATGCAAAGTTATTTTTCCTCTTATAGAAATTCTGTAATTTGTTACTGAGAAAAAAAAAAAAACACTGAAATGCAGTAAGGGACAAGTCAACTTGGGAAGGACAATGCAGCTGTCAAACAACTGATTTGACTAGGAGAAAGAACAAAGGCACTTCTAGTATTGGAAATATAAACGGAGTTCTTTGTTTTTTTCAAACTGTGGTCTAAAATTATTTTGGAAACCTCAGAATATTTCCCCTCAGAAATTTTTTCTTTATTGAGAGCAGACGAATTCATTAAACACACCTTTGATACACTGTTTTTTAACATCCTTGTCCATCAGCCATGAAACTGAAAGTCATTTACAAGGCAAAATAATTATGAAAAATTCAGTTATCTATCTGCACTGAAAAGAAGTTCCAAAATCATTACACAGTCTTACTCCTGAGCCAGGTACAAAGACACATTTAATTTCAAAGAATTGATAAATACATAACAATGGCAGTACTGACCTTTTTCCAGGGCTGACTAATTATGTCATTGCTTTTGATGGTAAAAACATGTGTGGAAGGAAGAAGTTGTTTACTTAAAAATAAGAGAAACATCATTATTACAGTTTATGGAAATGAGGGTCTCTTGATGCCAGAAGAGGGGCTTTTTGACTGCTCTTTGTGTAAGGAAAGTATTTAGAAAATCCCTTCACATCTTCAAAGAAGGACTTAGCTGCAGTTACTCACAGAAAAGAAAAGTAACAAATAGCAAAGGTTATCTATCAATTAGTGGAAGAAATATATCTAAAAGTAGACAGAGATGAGACAGTCAAGATAGATTTTTTACAAGAAATTTCCAGAAATTTTGGTCGTGTGGATATAAATTCTTGCCCTCAGGTATCATATCCTAGAGAACATAGTCTGTTCAGTTTATTGATAAGACAAAACTTCTTACATTTTTTCCTGCTTATAGAGATTAATTTCATACATGTCAATCACCTGTAATTCTAGCTTACATAATGTACTAGCTAGAGCACCTATTCTATTAAATACTTAAATTATATCCACCTTTTACTAGGTCACTGTGTTTCAGCATGCAAAGCAAATTATGTAATCCCCATTTTGGAAAGAATGGGCAACCAGAACAGCCTGTCATGAACAAATGCATTTGGATCCAGGGCTCCAAGTGTTTTCACCTGCTGGTCACCTCCCAAGGGATGAGACAGTTCAAGCCTCAGTCCTTCAAATGTTATCAGACTGCATGGTTTTGTCAATTTTAACAAGTACATACTTAAAATACTGGAGATGCTAATACTAGCTATTTTTATTATCTTGATTTCACTGTTCAATATATTTGCACTGGAACTCAACCAGTGCACCATCAGTAAGAGTAAATTAGTTCACTTACACTGGGATAGCAGTGTGGTATGAAGAAAATACGGATGACAGACAAGGCTAATGCCACTACTGCAATGTTTATCAGATGCGGCAGCACACACAAATGATGAAGAATTACAGTGCTCATAGCAGAGAAGTTACTTTTTTGATAACCAAGGAGGACCTCAAAGCAAATTTTTATATGGCATTTTCTCATTTCAGCTGTTTTGAACATCCATTGAAGCTGAAGAATGGTAACTTCTCTCCCACTGGAGACTACCATGCACCCTTGCAATGACTGGGGGGGTCTCACTGGAGACCAAGCAGAAGAATTAATTGGGGTTTCTAGGATGAAATTTTGCATGCCTTGACTAAATTCCTGTAAATCCATGAAGCAGAACCATCCTAAGTCACAAGTGAAGTCCAGGTGCACTCTTGGCAAGGCCTTACCCACTTTCTGTCTGGCAGCACACACAGTTTTATGCAGCTACTTACATGGAACAGGAGTCATCCCATCAGTCATTGGTAATCATTGCTTTATAATGTCATAAGGAAACATTATCTTAAGATGCAGCTGAGGCCAGTGCCAACAGCATTAATTGAAGACGAGAGACTTTCCATGGGCCAAAGCACTTACAACCCAAATAAATAAGACACTAAAAGAGGTGAGAAAGTTAATAAGTTTCATCAATATTGTCAAGTTCATATTAACTGATGAAGACAGGAAATCAGTAATCAGTGTCTGAATGCACACACAGCCCTCCACTGGATGCGTGTTAATGTCCCCCAGCTGCATTAATCCACAGAGGATGAGTTGATACATCTGAATTCCTGTTCTGTGATAGTACAAGCTCTCGTAACACACATTATTAATTAGGGAAGTTTCTTGGCTTAACCTGCCATGTATCAGCAACAGATGAGCAGGCAGAAAATGTACTGATATTCAGCACTAAGAAGAAAAATGGACTAAATTGTTGTCTAAGTTCATAGGACGCACCTTGGTAATTGAACCTTGAGCATGGTACTTGTTAAGTAAAATACATTAGTTTTAAACCACCATTGCATTTACCTTGACAGTGGCACATAAATAGACCTGACTTGCTAAGCTGCAGTAACCGTTTCTGTTCCAAATAGTTCTTCACAGTTTTTTTTTTACATAAATGAGTATAAAAAGTACTAAATTAAACACAACTGAAAGCACAGGTTTGTTTTTTGGGTTTTTTTCATAGGAACCTCACTCCTTCTTTTCCTTCCTTACCTGTCTATATTTCCCACCCCTTCCAATCAAGGACACACTGGTCATTCCCATTGGAGATGACACCTAGCCCTGGTGTGACGGGACATGGATGCACTGCCCTGCTGTTCTGTGCCTGAGGCTGCAGTGCAGCAAGTCTGAGTGCTGCTGCTCTGGTAGGAGTCTGAGGTGAAGTGGGGCAATAGGTAACAAACACCAGCAGGCAGGAGGCACAAGGCAGATTTGGGAATGAAGCCTCAGTCCTGAGCTATGGCAGGGCAGACACAGATGGACCAGCAAGCCACGACAGTGGGGTTTGTCCCTGGTGGGGCAGTGACACACCATGGCCAGGATGCTGATATTGGGCAGGGGTTTGAGTTGCCTGAAGTAAGTTAACCTCTCACAAGGCTCCACTGGCCTAAAAGATCTCCTCTCTGCTTTTGCCTTTTGTAAAGTAACACTGGAGAAAACCCCAAAAGAAAGGGAATGTCAAATCCTAAAGTCTCTACCTTGGATAGGCAGAGAAATGGGCTGACTGTGAGGTGTCCTGCATTTCTTAAACTTAACCAACTCAGAATCCAAATTCCTATCATCACAACACTTAAATTACATTTAAAGGTCTCTTTCTCTTAAAAGGATAGCAAAAGTAGTGTTGCTGGGGTTTCTTTCAGCTTTCCACAGGCTATTCTTTAAACTTGATACTACCCTCCAAAAAAAGTCAGACCTGAGCTTAGACTACAAACACAGTCAAATTTCAAAAAATTAGGAGCACAGAATTAGATTCTTTCTCCAAATCAGAATTGCAAAATGAATGACCTGATTTTCTGAAGTTTTTACACTTAACAGCTCCCACAGATGTCAGCAAAAACTTTAATTCAGTGTTTAACTTCAGTGCTTTAGAAATCAGGTCACTTGTTCAAGTACCTAAATATAGAAGAGTAGCTACTATTTTTTTTTTTTAATACTTCAGTTTAGAGTTCAAAGCAGGTTATTCCTTCAGATCCTGCAAGAGAACTTTGCAGAACGTGGTTCAGGATCCAAATTTGGTAAGCAGACACAAAGTCCAGGGGTGTACAGAGCCATGGCTTCAGTTCCCAGCCATTTGTAGGAGTAATTTCAGCCTTTTGTTCTAGTTATCCTGTACAAGACCCTGACAGCTCAACAGCAGCCCCTTCCACAGCTGCTCTTTGTACACCTTCAGACAGCTTACTAAAACCCTGAATTAATAGTAAATGCATTACTGGGTACAAGAAACTCAGGCAGGTATTGGGAGTGCCACCTCACATATTAAAAAAAAGCATGAGTATGCAGAAATTATTAATTACATGGGTTTAATTGTTTATAATGGTATAATGTACACAACTATAAAAATAAACATTAAGTGGCAGATTTTTCTCTGAGTGCTTTCCTTAGATTTGCCTTAAAGAGATGGTTGTTCGGTTTTGTGTATATTTGTGCCTCTTTGTGTACTAATTTGCTGCCAGGAAGTAGAGAGATTAACAGAGGAGCAGCTTTTCCAAATGATCTGGTATCACTAAGCAGAAACCTACTAGAGACATAATCAGATGGGAACCTTGATATTTCCATGATGTATTCATTGTGCATGACATGATCCTTATGATTTTCTTTTTAGGGCTCAGTACTTAGTTCAGTACTATTGTTCCAGCTGTTGAGGGGTGATTTTTTGCTCTTTTTCTACAGCTGTCTGATGAAAGACCTTTTGTATCTCTCATTTCAGCCTAGAAAAACCATGCAGCATTGTCCCTTCAAAATTAAATCTTTCTTTCTGCCCCTAAACATACCTCTATTTTACTTAAAGAAATTATGTTTGGAAAGCCTTAACACATGAGAGAACAAAATTGCTCCTTTACAGCTTCTTCAAAACAAATTTTTCCTGCACCTCAAAATATATAACACATGCCAAAAAAATAAAGTCAATATGGGGCTCTACATATAGATTTCTATTTACCTAAATCTTTCTTTGCATCAGTCTGCAAAGTTTCTTTCAGCCCAGATGGCCTTCATCTCTAGCTGGAAGACAGGGAGAATCCCTATTGTAGAGAGTAACAAGCATGACTGGCAATGGGTCAATAGTCTGTTTACCTCCCCACTTCTTCCTAAGGTCATCTTCTGTAAGATTTAGTGTGCTCTTTAATGGTCAGCTGAATACCCATAAATCTGTTGGTTTACTTTCCAGAGCACTCTGCAGACAAATTACATCCTGTGCCAAGTCCATTACGAGCACAGGCACACGTCATACCTAGCTGGAAAAGAGATGGGAGAGAGAAACATTCTGGGTGACAGTGCAAGGTGACACTTGAGAACAGCTTCTACTTTGGGGGATTTTCAATAGGAGCAGCAACAAATGAGTCTCACACTTACCACATCTGTTCCTAAGGGGTCCATAGAACCACAGTGCAAACTCTGCAGTGTAACTGCAAATATCCACACAGGAAGCTGGGTTTGAGGGATGCCATTAACCCACTGAGCATTGAGAAGCCCAATGTGTGCTGTGGCCAGCTGAGGCTGTCAGAATGGCAAAACAGCAAAGGACCAGCATCCTGTGTGAGGCAGAAAAGAGAGTGACCTGCAGCAGCAGGGAGCTGGCAGCCCTGGAGCTCCAGGCAGGTCTCAGCTAGCAGCTGCTAGACATGCACTTCACTCTGCTCCTCTTCACTGCCTCCCCCCTTCCATTGTCTGGTTTTTTCACTCCTACCCCATGCAACATTTGACTAGAAACTTGATGGATTTAACAAGTCATAGAGAAAAGTCATTTTTCATGCAGGAAGACAACCAAGCCAAGCAAACAGTTTTTCATACACAAACAGTCCCCATGGACACTCCTGGATTCCCCAGTCACCTGCCTCCCAGGAGCTGCGAGAGGATGGGAGAAAATTAATTCCCATGCTGCATTCGTGTTTCTATATGTCTGTATTATTTCCATATTATTTAAACTACTTGGATGGGTTTCCAAGTGACTGCAACGTAGAGGGAAAGTTCAGGATGCTGACAGCAGGGATGTTGTCATGGCGACAGAGAGGGAGACAGGGTGGTTAGAAACTTCCAGGCAGGTAATTAAAGATGCCCAGAAGCCAGGGACAAGGGTTTGATATTGCCCTGTTACCCTGAGGCAAAATTCAAATGACGATGAAACCTTCTGCCCCATGCTTGTAATTAACGCTTCCAATTGTGCTCTCAGGCACAGGGATTCAGAGTCCAACTGAGGAAAAGCACTGTTTGTAACAGCACACTGATTCATCATTTTCCTGTGCAGTTTGGTTTCTCTGTTTCTGTAGTGACAGCAAACAACTGACACAAAACTCCTTGCCAGCTGTGGATGACCCTGTAATTTGTGACATCAGGTTTGTTTGGTATCCATTATTCACAATGTAAATTGTCAGTGAGTGTGGTAGGCTGGACACCACCTGCTCACCAAGCTGCACTGTCACCCTGCTCCTCAGCAGGATGGCAGGAGGGGGGTGAAAGAAAATAAATTGGAAAAAGGTCATGAACCAAGACAAAGACCGTTCAATAAAGCAAAAGCAAAGACCACACACTAAAGAAAAATAAAACAGATTTTATCTCCTGTTCCCATCAGTAGGTGATGTCCAGCTATCTCAGAGGAACAGGGCTTGTAGTGGTTGCTCCAGAAAACAAACTTTGTAAACAATGAATGCCCACCCTCTCCTTTCTATTAACTTTTATTGCTGAGCACATGTCATGTATGGAATATCCCTTAGGTCAGTTTGAGTCAGCTGTCCTGACTGCTCCCCTCACACACTGGGTGTGTCCTTCCCACTCTCAGCCTACTGGTGAGGGAGGGAATGTTGCAGCGACAGCGCTGGTGCTGTGGGAGCAGGGCTCAGCCAGCGTGCTGGAGTGTTACCGGTGACTCTCCAGCTCCAGATTTAAAGCACTAAAGCACTGTGAGGGCTGCTGTGGACAAAACTGATTCCATCCCAGCCAGACCCAATACAATGAGTCAAAATATTCTGAAAATAAGATCTGTCTGATTCATTATAGTGTAAATCTGATATTATTTAAAAAAAAAATTACCTACTTTCTAGGAGAAACAAGAGAGTCCAAGCTTTGTGCCTTTGGATTGCAGATATATATGTGGTTCAGCACGAAAAATAAAATTTCAACTTGCTTCCTTCTGTGTTAGCAAGCACACAATTATGCACAGTTAATTTATTTGCATTCATTAAGTCTGCATGGATACTTAAGTACCCCTGACTGAGACACTTGTGCTGCTACAGGCAGGGTCCTTTATGCTACAGGGTTTGGTGACTCTGCAGTTCATCCCTTGCTGCAAAATATGTTCTAGGTACCCAGCTTTCCTCATGCACAAAAGTGGCTCTAGCAAAGCCTTTGTGGTGCAAGGAAGAGCCTGAGAATGTGAGTGGAATGCCAACTGCAACAGTCATGATTCCTGCACTAACAAGCGCTCTGAAACAACAGGACACAGACCCCAGCAACACAATTTGTCTCAAAGAGCTGCTAACTCCAAAGCTATGAAAGTAGGAAATGATCAGCAAAAAGTGTTGCAACATCACAAAATAATATAGCAATCGTAACAGAAGATTGTGTGCCCAGTTTGGAATCTGAATCTCCATTTAAACGCATTTGAAGCTCCTGCAGAATTGCTCACGTTCCCAGCAATGAGGTAGAATCTGGAGACCTAGGCACAAATTTTGGATGTAGGATGTCTTTCACCTACAAACAGATGCAATTATACATGCAGAAATCTATATGCCTGACTTTATTATATTTTTGCAGGAAATGTTATTGTGGCTAATGCAATATATCTCATTAACAGAACTTGGAAAAGGTGGCATGACTGATATGTATGTAACCTGCTTGTACTGAAAGTCTTTTTATCCACTGCATGTCATTGATGTTTTGTGCTATCTGTACAGTAACAAAAAAATTTGAAACTAAAGAATTACTATGAATTTTGTAAAAAATAAAAACCCAAAACCCAAACAAATGAAAAAAATATACCCAGAAGAGAAAGAATGGTCTTGTTTTTATTTTGTTTTAAAATGTTGAGGAATCAGAACATATCAGTAATATTTTCAAACACTGAACACTTGAACCTTTTACAGAAGATGTACAAATTACCTCAACTCTGCCCTTGATTACTGACATATGGAAAGTCCTTTTTCCATCAGCTGATTACAGCCTCCTTGCCTTGCAGCAAGTAAGAGGCCATTGATTCAGCTCAACACCTGGCAACCTGCCTTGCTTCTGGAGCAAAATTTCTGTGTCAGAGATTTTCAGGGGAAGACAACAGTGGCAGATCCTTCAATAGCAGCTGCTTCATTTAATGAAGGGAAAGAGTCTTATTGCTGGAGTCATTTGTTGCCATAGCTGCCCACGTTAAAGCCAGAGAAACCATTAGAGCATCTTTCTACCAGAGACCAAAGATTTTCATTCAATTACACCCATTCTGAGCGCAATAATTTGAGTTTAGCAAAAGCATATCTGCCCAAAAACTATCCACATTCGATTTGAATGTGCATGCTGTTTCTCATTTCAGTTTCTGAGGTTTTGACTACTGGTTCTTCCTCTTCATCTTCTTATTGTTGGATATTTTTGAAACCAGGAGAAGATTTAGGCATTCTGATCAAGCCCCTTCTTGATATTCTATTTAATAAACTGTCTGTAGTGACCACTTGTCAAGCAAACACCATCCCCTCTTGCATTCCTACTCTACAATTTTTAGTTCATAAGCTGGCTCTCATCTTGAGATAAATAGTCAAAAAATACTTTCTGCCCTCCCTTTAAAGGTCTATAACACCCTTTTATGCATCAGAGTGAGGAGTATAAGTATGCACCACCAAGGAATCAAAATCCCTCCCTCTCTCTCTCTCATTCTGTCTCTCTCCCCACCAAGGAAGTCAGCAGCTTTGTTTGTTTTAAAGATGGGCAAACAGAAGCACAAGAAGGATAAAGCCTTATTCTGTATTACATACCAGACAAGGGCAGACCCCTGCAGCCTACATCTCCTAGCTAAATCCAGCAATGCATTAATAACACCAGTGCTGTTTTCCCTTGCTGGTGGTTGTCTTCACTACACAAACATGCTCTGATATTTCACAGTTTCACTGTGTTAAAATTTATCAAAGATGTCTATTACTGCCATTTTTTAGGTGATTCCTATTTGTTTTCCTATTTGCAGATTCACTGCAAATCTACAAAGTTCAATTTTTATCCTTTGGTTTCTTAACAGACAGAGAAGAAAATAATGGTTTGGGTTCCTGCCTGCATGGTTACTTCTAGTTTTTGGTGTACTGTTTAAGGTGTATGCCAAACAAAAGCAAAACAGAACCAACTGATTATACCAGAAAAAATATGGTAATTTGGACAAGAAACACAGAGTGAGCCTGCACCCTGTATTCTGAATGCACTGATCTCCCAGACTAACAGAAAGGTAATTTCCTACCAACAAGGTATTGATCTCCACATTGCACACACAAGCATTTCCTGGAAGTGTCAGATGGTGGATTTATAACATCTGCAAGAATTAGGAGCACAGATGTACTTTTACTGAATTGTTTCAATACTACACATGGCTTTCAATCTCATGGTTTATTTCAAATAAGTAACCTATATTTAATAAGTTTAGTGATTTAATTACTGTGAAGTCTCAATGTACACATGCAATAGGAAGTCAACTAGCTTGTTTTCAAGCCAGGCTAAACTGATCCATGCCACAGCTGTAACTCAACACACATCAGAGCACACATCAAACTGCACTCTTGCTGTGCCAGAAAAAAAAAATGCTGTGAAATCATCACATTCTACAGTAGAAGTAGACAATCACAAGAAAGATTCAGTAACTATTTAGTTGTTTACTACTAATACTGTGATTTACAGAGAATAAAGTGTCCAATTCCTTACAAGACATGATGTGAATCTGTTGGAATGATTTGACCTAATAGTGTTAGAGCATAATAGCTTAGATAAGTCATTCATAACTTACCATCTTCAACTGGTATCTTCCTACCTACCTACAGAGTTCTCCGATGGATCCCAATAAATCCTGCTTCACAGTGGTCATGGATTTCTTCTGACACACTTAATTTAAAAGGCAGGATTTGTTTTCAAACATTAGATCATCATTTGACTACTGATGCCCACATGAGTGTCAAACAATGGCAGTAAAGATAGGATGCCTTCAGTCCCAGGTTGAAATTCAGCATCCAGGACAACCAAAATAAGATGGAGGACTTGGCTTGTCCTGCAGTAGACCTATTGCCTCCCCAGTTGATGGAGGGATTCAGATGAGATTCCTGAGGAATCTAAAAGTGCACTAAACCATTCTACTCTGGACACAACACTTTCTTAAGTGCTTCTAGTCCAGGGACTGAATTTAATGTTCAAAGTGATGACAAGGGACATGAAAACCAATTCCTCGTCACAGCAGAGTAATGTGCTCTTTGTATACGTTCACTACCCAAAACTTATCTACAAAAATCAATTAGACCTTTAATGTTCTGTTTTCTTCACTGCTTTATTTGCAGGTTAACAAACTGCAATCATTCACAGGGAGATCTTGGACCCCCCCATAATCATATTTTCTTATGGAGACAAGCTAGTATTGTTAGGATTACCAAACTATTGGGATGCACTGTGCTGTTTTCAAATGCCAGTGTCATTCTCCTCCTCTCTCCTGCCACTGTTGACAGCAGCCACAGGGAGAGGCTCTTCCCACAGTGAAAGGTTGTCATTCCATTGCAAATTCCTGGCTGGACTTAGAACAGGATCAAAGTTGTGTGTGCATACACATAGCTGCACAGCTGCAGGGACTGAGGGGCAGATTCCTTGATGTTCCTTCCTGCCCACCTGCCTCTGACTGTACAAGAAAGTTTAAGAAAGGTTTAAAGAACTGTTTTCCCTTCTGTATCCCTGGGCCTTTCTACTGATATCTCCAAGAATCCTTGAACTATGATCTCTTTCCCCTACTTCTTCCACTGGGTTATAGCTTATGATGGAGAAGTACAACTTTGACAGCTTGCTGGTCCTTGGTGATGAACAAGAGTTTGTGTTTTTGCGGGTTTCCATCAGTAGGGGAGAATGAACAGGAAACTCTTCCTTCCACAGTCACAGGGGGTAGAAAAAAACACACTGTGTATTTTTCACCCACAGAAATTATTGGACTGATCACTTTTGTGCCTTTAAGGTTCTCGTTTAGCTGGTATGCATGGGGAAGAAATCTGAATTACAGGATTCCTATTGGCATAGTAATTGTCATCAGACTTTTGTCTCCAAGAGTCTCAGTTGCCTGCTGAGTCTCTACTAAGTCTCTGTCTATTCAGTTTCTCAGGCATCTTTTGATTTTTGCAATATTCTTAATTCAGAACTAGCAATTCCACTGGTGTTTCAATATAAAACTAATTAACAAAATGTCATGTGGATACACACATTCCAGAGCACTGCTACCATGTTTAACTGTAAAAAGAAGTTTGATAGATCTTTAGCTTTGTTTTAGTAGTTGCTTTACATCAATTTAAAGCCCACTAAATGCTAAAACCACTTCCAAGAATGTACACCATGAATTGATCTAAATTTACTACTTTGATTTTCCTTGCCATCTGTCAAATTATAAACTTTCATTCCGTATATATTGCCAGATAACAGTCACTAAATATAAAAAAAATTATTTCAGAGCTGACATTGCTACCTCCAAAAGTCAAATAAATCTAAATACAAGTACGTTTAAAAAAGGGAAGTGAAGGAGCTTTGATTAAACTCAGAAAGAATCTAAGCATTTTCAGGAATGATTGGTAAATGCTATTATTTGCATGAATCAGATGCATTCAGAATGCAATAGCAGGAGGATAACAGAAGTCTGAAATAACCAGTGAAGATAAAGTAATTGTACCTGGTAGCACTCCAGATCTGGAGCACTCCCAGTAGCAGCTGAATGTTATCAGTTTTTAGTAGGCATTTTCATTTGTTTTAAATTCTCTAAGAGTCACTGGACCTCAAATTTAGAAGCTCAACTTACTTTTGAAAAAAAGACTCTGGATAAGTGTTAGAAATATAACCTCCTCAATATTAATTCTGATGTAAGAAAAATATGGGAATTTATAATTGCAGCAAAAATACTGCATTTTTTTGTGACTTACTACCCTCAGAATTAGAGATGATGAAAAATAGATTGAATGTTCTCTTGTAGATTTTAGAACAATTTTGTTAAGTAAGCTTATGCCAGTAAAATATTATTGTGTGCTTTTTATTATATTTCCTTGTCCTTTTAAAATTTGGAATACAATTTAAATTGATCTTGGTACAATATATTTTTAAAGGAAAAGTAGCATAAAGGATCAGAACAATATCCCCTTTAACAGATAGCATGTAGCATATTTGGAAACACATCAATGCTCTAGAAAAAATGCATATTATTCTTTCCATCAAACATGAAAAACCTATCAGTTCCTCTAGCTCACTTATGTGCCACGAGAAACAACAATAGATTCTTGGAGTCTGTCAAATCTTAGATTAATAATAAATGAGCACCAAATGATAAACAGAACCTTTCACTGTTCTATTGCTGAAGATTACTGCAGGGTAAATACTAACAGGAAACAGACCAATGTTAAACATACAGCTTGATGGATACATTATTTACAACCTGAAAATAAATCCAAAATCCACACTAAACTAAAAGGAGTATGTTATGAACTAAAGTGCAAAAGTTAAAAAAAAAAATGTGCTTTGAAACACAAAGTATATGGAAAATATTTTAAAAGTAACTAATTTTCAATATTTAGTTGCAGAAATGTCCAGGGAATTCAGAGTTGTCTTAGGCTGTAGACCTAAAGCTTTTGATTTGTTGATGCTGCTGATAATTGGGAAGAGAAATGTATGTATGATAATTGGGAAGAGAAATGCTATTTGAGAAGGGTAGAGGACCTAAAATTTCAGCAGAATTTTGGTGGAGAGAATGAAATTACCCAAACCAGAATACATTCAGAAGAGAGTCCTTGCTATAGTCATGCTTACAGAATGACAGACCCATTAGAATCTATGTTTTAGAAAACAAATACAAGAAAATGTCTTTTGACACCACATAAATATAGCCAGCTGGAGGATCGTCCATTTAGGAATCTTACCTAAAGGATTCATGAAAGCAGGAACAATAAGGAGCATCTCAGAGTCCCAGTACAAAGTTATACCAGCCATATCTTCATCCTGTTATAAATAGGAAGGCAAGAAGAAACAGATGTTTAGAAATAGCTATTTGAGGGAATTTTGCCTTTGTTTAGCACATAAGTGAGACTACTAGTAATCTAATAGTAGTAACCCCCTTGTATTGTCAAAAGTCTGTTGAAAACATGCCTCATCCTGAAAGTAGCTCAGTACCACTGAGTTGCCTGCTTCTTATATGTAAATCAAAATTACTTTTATAAAATAACAGATAGGAAACACAGATCAGGGAGATACCATGCTTAAAAAATAACCATGAATACGTAAATTTCTTTGCCTAGTGCATCAACACTTTTTCTGGGCAATGAGTTTGTGATTCTAACTAGGAACTGCTCCATTCACAGGGATTTTGAGTCCTCACCCACCATGCTGGTTGTACCATATAGCACTTAGGGTAGCTTGCTGTACAAGTTGTCCCCCATCCAAAGAGATGAGACTGCTGTGGAGGCATTTCATTAAGCACAATGCCACTTTAGTCACTCTCCCTCATGGGAGATCTTAATCATTAAGATGGGACCATCTCAATGCTCTGGTTTCCTGTGGGGAGGTTACCTATGATTTTCGACACCAGAGAGGGACCCCACTGTAAACAGTAAGTGTTAATGCAAAATGCATATTCAGGAACAGATCACAGCCTGGGAAGAATTGGAAATGTACTCCTGGATTTTGCAGCAGTGGTGGGCAGAAGACTGTATAAATTGCTGAGAATTGCATTCAGATTCCTGGACAGTTTCTGCTGCTGGAACTTGCACTTAAGGCTCTTCCTTAGGGGAAGAAGGGGAGGCAGCAGGGTAAGATCTGTTAGTGATGGATGCAAGGTAAGCAAATAATCACCGTTCCACCAAAGACTAGACTTGGAAATGAGGGAGCATTAATTAATCTATTCCTAACTCAGCTGTTCCTTCTTAATACCTCGCTGAATGCACAAATAAAGTCCTTCCCCTATCCAGGATGAATGCTTTGAGTTGGGCAGGACCTTAAAGATCATTTAATCCAACTCCCTGCTATGGGTAGGGACATCTTCCACTAGACCAGGTTGCTTAGAGGCTCAAGGAATGGAAAGGTCCTGGGAAAAAGAGTCGCCTCTCTGAGCTTCACAGGCAAAATCCTAGTTCTATAGACCGGGATTTTCTTGGGCTTCCACATAAGAAAATTCTTGTTACTCTATTCCAGAGTCCTCACAAAGTCACATTGTCATTTTCTGCTATAAAGATGATAAAAAACCCATCTAACCCACCTCTGGAAAATAAATATATTAATAGCAACAACTTATCTTCCCTGCAAGAGCCAGGCTTAATTCCAATGTAAGGGACTATGATAAAGTTTGATTTCCTAATAGTCCAGAGACCTAAGTAGGATGAACATCAAATAGGGATGTGGATCTTCAGGACTATGTGTTCACCACATTAAAAAATTTCTGTAAGTAAAGTTCAAAAATAAAGAACAGATAGCCCTTTTCTGATTGTTTTACTGCCAAAATCTCAGACAATTTTATGACCACAATTAATGATGCATGTATCATTCATTCTAAATCATTCCTTTCTCAAGTACAAACATTAACAAACAATCATAACAAGCTCCCACAAAATTATTTTTTCAGTATAGAGAAAAGGCAGAGAGAATAGATATCAGTAATGCATCATTATCATTTATATTCCTTGCACAGTTAGCACTGTGCTTCCAGCCTTTCTTCCAAGGTTTCTACCATTTTCCCATTCTTTTTCTGCCTGGTCCTTGTGTTGCCGCTTACTCCTGGACTATTGTTGGATTACCTGGCTGTACAGAATAAGTTATCAAACTCAGCATGCCTAAAACCATGCGAAAAAAAAAAGGAACACCAGGTGGGTCCTACCATTCACTTCCAGCAGGAATTTCAAGCTTTGCTTTTTTCAAGCCCTCATCTTCTTAGCCCAGTGGCCACGGAAGGATGCAAAACAGCCAACAAAACACCACAAAATATATGTGATTTTTCAAATCACCTTGCTAAAAGGTAAAAACTAAAAATCTCAAGTGCTTCTCTGCTTGATCACTTTATACCTTTTCTACTGCTGCACATGTTTGGGGCTTAGGAGAGCAGATAGAACAAAGGGTGAATGAATCACAGCTTAAAGTCACCATATTTTGGGGTTTCATTTTTCTTCTTGATGTAAAAATGGTGTGTATTAGGAGGCAGTGACATAATTAGTGAAAATCATACAGGTTATATCAAGTTTCCATTAGTCCTCCACTGCACATTCCCTTCTGCCATCTCTATTGTATGCTTATTTCTGTAATTCCAGGAAAAAGAACATGCTAGATCCTCCTACATGAAAAGCTTTGAAACCAATGGATTTACACACAATGGTAAGTGTTCCTCAGCACCCAAACAAACAAACAAAAAAAAAAATTTAAAAAAAAAAGGAAAGAGAAAAAGGCCTAAACTCTGTCACCAAGGATGCTGCCTCCACATTGTTTCACCCTTCATAGCCTCAGGCCCCTCCTCCACTTCCTATGATAGTTCTCAAGAGCAGTCTCATCTCAGGGTGACTATTATGGGCTTCACCAACAAGAATTCAGTCTTATAAAGAATTACTGCAAAACCTTTTATGTGAAATGCCCAAATGCCTTGCAAATATGTATTCACTAAATTCCATGGCAGTCAGTGACATTATATTATTGAGAAACAGGCAGGTTGAAATAAGGAGAAGGAAAGTGACCTTCCTAAAGTTGCAGTAGAAGCCAGAGGTATATTTTAAATATCCTTGCTGTTCTCTGATAAGAGCAGTATATTTTCTTAGCCCACCTGCAATTTTGGCGCTCTGATTGTTCATGGTTCAGTGAACAGCCAAATTACCAGAGTACTAAAGAAAAAATGGCCTGAGATACTGTTTAAGTCTATCATGGGAAACCTGTTCAGACTAACACCAGTCCAGTCATAAAAAATTGCTCATGACAGCTTGGTACTAGTAGAAAGACTGATATTCAGTGCCAGTTACTATTTGGCAGAGGCCTTTAGTTTCATGCTATAATTTTAGGCATTTGCAGAAAGACTGGTACTAGTAGAAAGACTGATATTCTGTGCCAGTTACTTGGCAGAGGCCTTTAGTTTCATGCTATAATTTTAGGCATTTGCAGAAAGAAAGAGTAAAAATCAACTCTACTTCTATACATTCTTCAGATCAGCACGCTTACAAATGGGAAAAAAAAAAAAAAAAAAAAAAACAACAGCAAATGCCATGACTTACAAATGGGAAGAAAAAAAAAAGAAACCACAGCAAATGCCATGTGTTTTATAAACCTCAAAAGGTTTTTTCCTACACTTTCTGCACACCAAGGCACTCACTAAATCTGGCCCATCAGGAGGAATTCACTTGAGGGACTGTCATGTTGATTTCTATCAGGCACCAAGGAAATAAATTTTCCAGAGAAGATGCATGAAAAACTCACATTGGCATTTCTTACCAATATTTCACTGAGGACAGAACTGCAGAAAGGAAAACAATGGGAGTCATCCCCTTACACCTACCACCCACCCAAGAAAGTGACAGTCTCTCAGCATAATCAGATCATCAGACTGCTCTGCAGTGTGGCCAGCCTTTGTTCCCTTTATGTGCTTCCTTTATTAGTTATCTGTGCTGAAAAATCAAAGCTTAATGGCTGACACCCATTTTTGATGAATCAGTGTGACAGACAGAAGGGACATGATCATTACTGTCACCCCAATATATGCAAACATTGCTTTTGTTCAACTGCCCTTTCCACATCACTTGATCAAATTGGACATGTTTCTTATGGATCACACACCCAACCAATTTATAAACATCAGCTGTTTCAGACCAAGTGGTTTTCTTAGCATTGTACATAGCCCTTTACTCCCCTCCAGTAATAATAATGCCTTCTTTCCTTAAATAAATAATAAATAAATAGAAACAGAGTGAACTGAGTCTAGTGAGAGGTTTAGAGATGGTAGAGCTTGTTTCTGCCTTTGTTCTACTCGGTAAATTATTATGCTGCAGCTACAAGGAGAACACAAGCCATTATGACCTGCAGCATTTCTCCAGGGATACAGTACAAAAGTGGTCTATCAGAAATGCAATCAATTCCAGAGATGACTGCTTCCTGCACGCTTCCAAGCTGCTGCTTTATAAAACAGCTCCCCATAAAAGGAGCAGGAAATGCATGACATCGTTTAGCAACCAGTCATTAGAACTTAATGGAAGAGGATTAAAATAAAAAAATGCCATGCTTACAGACCTTTCCAAACATTACTACGGCCTCTGAGAGAAGGAATTGGTGACATATTGGTAGGGCCTTAACCCTTTCCTCTATCTTCAGAGACTGAAATATCTCACAACCAAATAATAATCTTATTAGAAGGATAAGTTAAACAAAAATCAAACCTCTGAATGAAAGTGGAGTCAAATGTTAGATTTCTCCATTTTTACCTAAAAAACCCTGGGGGAAATGGAAACAGGTTCCCTAATCTTGATTTCTCTGACCTCTCTTTCCTCAGGTGCTATACCATGACATTTCTTGTGTTTTAGCAGTTGTCTCATCTCTAGTTGCCTACATGAAAGTGCATGTGCTCTCCCTCTTGCATATGCTTAAAGTACAGTGAGAACAAACCAAATAACCTCTGAAATTATGTTCCTACTGATTTATTGTGAGACATTTTTTACACTGAAAACACCTGGTGCACAATATCATGTGCATTGATAAAAATTCTGGAATTGCTTTTTTCTAGAGCAAAGCAAGTATTTACAGCTACAGCAGAATGCTGGTGATGAAGTCATTCTTATCAAAATCAAAAGATAACTTGAACAGTAGGAATATCTCCATCTCTTGAGGTTCAGCTGCCTCTAAATCGCCCCCAGAAGGTTCTATGAATCTCTCTCCCCTCTGCAAGTTTTAAAACTGACGACTGCATGGTGCTGATAACCAATGTCTGTACAAATGCTTTTCCCACTATATGTTAAATTATGTCGCTAAAAATAAGCTACAGATCATCTATCTTTAAAAAGCATATTACGTATCTCTTAATGATTACATATCTCTTAAATGACAAGTCTTTTCACTGTACTAAGCCAGAAGCCAGAGTAGAGGTAGATGTTCTTTTTTGGCAGCTTTTCTATCTCTCACACCACACAAGCACTTGGGAGTCAGAGCACTGCCCGGCGTGCCGATGACCTGCTGCATGACAGAGCTACGCGGTCACACCTTGCCATCCCACAGCCTGAGGTCCTGGCCAGCAAAGTGCAGTTACAGGAATTCCAGGTACTCAACTGGTAGGAAACAGCATCTTATAGTAATACTGTGAGAAGTGTTGACTCACAAGGTTTGTCTGACTCACATTAAATATTTACTGTTATTGGCTACTTTAATCGTTCAGCTGTAATAAAAAGCATTCCCTGCAGCCACGCCACCCCAGGCTGTGATCCAGCCATGCTCCACACCCAAGGTTATGTCAGCAAGCCAGCAAATGCTGTCTCCCACCATCTCCAAAGCAGTGTGGCAAGGACAGCTGTCTAACACTGGGAACAGCTGCCACTCCATGACCAGCACCTCATCCAGAAGGAGCAGCTGGGAAAAGGTGTTGCTGAAAGCATTGCACACTGAGGGAAACTGAAAAAGCGTTCAGGCCATTTCTAACTATTACATTAAGGAAAATGTCTTCTCCCAAAGCAAAAAACTTCAATTCATCGCTCTTAAACCAGTTGATCTTCATTTGACTCAGAGTTGACAATCCTCTTGTGGTTTTGGCACAGCATCACCTGACTATATCACCTCTCTAAGGAGAATGTTTCAAATCTTCTACTATCGCAATCAGACATTTCATTCGTCGTGTCACAAATGTCAAATATAGTTTTGCTGTTTATTGCTAGAAATCATCATGTTCAACCCAAAGCTAAATTTATTTCACTACTATACAAAAACATTCATATATATATATAAGGAAAAAACCCCTGGTCTTCATGCCAAAAAATGACATAAACACCAAGATTAAGAAACTTGAGATGTCCCTCAACTATCTCTCTTCCTTTTTTCCAACGGCACATTTAACACACCCAGCTTTTTTTTTTTACAGCTGTTAAATTAGGCAATGTTGCAACAATAAATATTAAATCAAAATGAACGTAAAATATCAATAGGAAATTGTGGTTGCTTTAAATTATTATCATTTACTATTGCAGTCATTTAGCCTGTGATTTTGAAAATCATCTAAATGACTAATTTAAAACTTCCTTAGAAAAACACACTTTAATTTAACATGCAGAGGGTTTTGAGAAGCATTTCTAGTGAGGAAATCACCAGCATCACCACAAAGGTAAAATTCAGATCTAAGTATCTATTCAAAGATTTTCATCTTTGAATAGATACTTAGATCTGAATTTTCACAGCACTTCTTATATCTATTTTTTTAAGTATATAGAAACAAAATATAATACAAGATAGGTCAAAGTAAGCCCTTGCTTTGAGTCAGTTCTATCTTGTGCTTTCAGCCATGGTCATGAGGGGACATATAGGGAAACAAAAAGAAAGGGGAGCATAGGGGATCTACCCACTTTCAGCCAGAGATTTTCCAATTCTGGCACAACTGGTAACCCAGTTAGTAAACGTCAACATATCTCTCTCCCAAGCATTTGTCCAGTCTGCTTTCACACCCACCTATATGAAACATCCTTTAACAAGGAGCTCCACAGGTTCACTGTATGCCACACAAAGAATCATATCCTTTCCTTTGTTTTAAACCTGACTAAAATTAATGTCATTAGTCTAAATTCTATGGGGTCTGCATCTGAAAAATACAATGACTAGTTAGTTGATCTCTAGCATTCCTTGCCATGCCAATCAGAACTGTGTGGACCTCTCCCATACTTCCAAATCATTTATGTTTCAGGTTGAAGCTTTCACCTCAGCTATTCACACGGTACAGTAGGTAATAGGAGTACATTTGTAAAACAAAATTATTGATGTAGAGTCTCCAGGACCCTCAGCAGGCTTTTTCTTCCAATTAGTATAAAAACAGTCCTGCAGATTGTATAGTCATTAACAGTTGGAATGCACTGGGCTTGTTCCAGAATTGCACTAGGCACAATCCAGCATAGGCTGGTTTTGCTTCCAAATGGAATTCAGTTCAAGTGTTCCAAGACTGTCCTCTGAGCCAAAGTGCAGTAAGTGAGGATGATTTGAAGATATATTTCAAAACCACATGCCTGATCTGAGCTCATACTGGCAGATTTACCTTGGTTTTCCTTACACAGAAGTTGCTCCATAACTGTGAATTGTCGTTGTCACTATGTACTGAACCTTTTCCACTTTAAGGAGATACTTATTGAAGATGGGAGGACCAGAATAGGACACAGCCATGAAAGTGTGGGAAAACCATTAATGTATTTACTTTCATAATGATGTCTTATGTTTTCTCCTTTATTCCTTTCTCTGTATTTATATTTGCTTGCTTTTCATACTGCTGCTGAACACTAAACTGGCAATATCATGGTTTTCAAGGTCTCATTCCTGAGTCGTAATGGTCTCTTAAAACACAGCATTTTACATGTTAAGTTAAAAATGCTTTTCCCTGTATGTATTGCTATACATTTACCCATGTATCTCATTTTTGACACACATGTGAAATCTAAGAATTGATAGAAACCTCTCGCATACCACAAACATCAATTAATCAGCCTGTTATGTTCCACAATGTTCTTTTGAGGTATGTAAGCATTATTATGTCCACTTAAATACTGTTATGTCAATTTCTCAAGAGACATACCCATTTGGAAATGCAAACTCAAAAAAGGGGGGAGCTTTTTATCAGTGAAGCAATGAATTCCCCCTAAATTCTTCCTACTTTTAGTAGATTAAAAACTTGCCACAACTAGAAAGGAATCCTGGAAAACCCTTCTGGTAGAGCTACTTCCAGCACAGATCCTCCAGTTAATATGCTATTTGGGGCCACTAGTATCACCTAAATAACATGTTATAACCTTGGGTTATCATGTCAGAAAAGAGCATCCAAAAGTTAATTCTGCTTTTGAATTGCCTGGCTGTTCCTCTCCACTTGCCAGGAGCAACCTTAGGAAGGACATTCAGGTGCTCCAGACAGCAGCATTCTCTGGTAATAGTAGCTCAAGTTCAAATAAGCACAGCCTAGCTCCCTCTTTTCCACACTGAGATATTAAAAGTTTCTAAATTTAATATAAAGCTGTTGAATTTTAAGAATTTTAATGCATAACACCAGATGATAGGCTCTAGGAAGAATTCTTGAAAACAGAAAAGAAAATATATAAAAAGAGACACTGCAGCTCAGATCCAAAATTTGGCAGGACATAACAGACATCTCAGTCAGCCAATACATCAGACTTTTTATGGGAATAGCTTAACTAAAAAAACCCTCACATTTTAATTTCAGATTTTCAATTACTCGGACCAAAAACTTGCACTGTAGCTTTTTTTTTTCCCCTCTTAAGGAAAGATTGAGAGATATGAATATTCCAGAATTAGAACAGAGACCCTTGAGAAGAAAGATATTAACCTGAAAATCATGAGATTAAATATACTTAATGTATTCTATTATAGAAAACATAATTTTTGTATAATTTAAATATATTCCATATATATGCATCTTATTGATGCCTTCTGGCTTTATAGTGTTGGCATTCCCTCAGGTTGCATATTCTTCATAAAAATAAAACCTGGAGAGCTTTTTGAAAATGAAAGTTTAAGTTCCTAAACTCTGATTTAGGTCTTGTAAAGCATGCAAATGCCCTCATGCTTGGCTTTTCTCAGGATCGGGACTTGTTACCCTGTGTGATGAAAGCTGATCCAGTGCCGTGTGGATGACAAACATTAAGGTGTGCAGGTCTAAAGCACTGTGGTTTTAGTGTGTGTGTATTTGAGCTTCCTTCCCTCTGTCCCAGTCAAGTGTCTGTGCTTTTCAGTTGAAAGGCTTGTACCTTCCTCTGTAATAAAAAGACCCTACAAAAAACAGGACTGAACAACCCCTTGGATTGCACAACCTTTTGGGCATCAGTGAAATTGTTGAAGGAACTGAATTATAGGGGAAATCAAAGCAATATCTCGTTGCCTGCTAAGCTTTTCCTGCCTAGTGCCCTCCAACCTGTGTTCCAGCAGGAGGGGGCTGAGCAGGACCAGCCGAGATCTGTTCGAGTGCTTTGCCCTGTGAACCCTGCAGGCACGTCACTGCAAGCTGCCAGTGCAGATGAAGTCACAGCATGACAAAGAGAGCAAAGCCAGCACAGATGATATCTGCAACCATACCAAAATGGGCTAGACACTGTAAAAGCACCTTTGTGTGAGATTCAGGAGTCACCCTCATCAGTAAGGCAATATTAATTCAACTATTGTATCCTAAGCCTGCTAGGGTTATGTCCTCGAAAAACACGTAAGAAAGTTCTGATGGTGCAAGTCTGCATCCATACCTGAAGGCTTTTCTTTGAAGGAGTAGTTGTGGGGATTTCCTTAGAGAAGGATCTTTGCCAGAAACTTTGGCTTGTACAATGATTTCTTGATCTGGAGAAGCATGTTTCATTGTGAATCTCTCTTTTTTACTACAGAAATGTGATTTATGTGATGCTAAGACACCATTAATTCAGTATGGCTTCTCATCTCATATATTTTCTTTTTCCAGTCTGTTGATTGAAGATATCTTGTAGCCTTAACTTTTAGATTAAAGTAGTGGCTAAAATAATTGAAATAAAAATATGTTGGCTATTTTTATAGTCTGTAGGGATAATATAACCCATTTAGCCTTTCATAAAACCACATACAGAGAATAACAATTTTAGGAAGTACATTAATTAACAAATACATCTGTGACTGTACCTCATACCCATTACTACATTATATACCACTGTATATCCACGCATATAATACTTGGATGAACTCCAGAGATTACATGGGAAAAACACATACAGTAGAGCCAGTATATGATGGAGAATCCTTTTCAAAGGTCACTGGCATGGAACTAAACCTGTTAAAGGAGGTTTTACTATACTCCATAAGTGTGCTTTGAAGAAGTTTCCATTATATTCAATTACTATTGATTCATTAGGTACATCAACTGTACAGCTCTAATTAAAAACGTTTTTCTTTTCCTCTTTAAAACCAGTGGGGAACCTTAACTAGATTACTCTGAACATTTAAGAAAAAAAAAAAAACAGTGATAAAAACATTAATTTGAAAAGTGGCAACCCAAATTTCCTGGCCTCCTTTGCTTTGACGTCTCCCTGGCTTTCTGCGATGAGGCAGTAGGTGATGCATGAAATAAATGGGCAGGAGATCTTTCTCCTTTTTAATGCCTGGAAATCACCTAGGTCCCCTAATTCTATATTGGCTCGTTGTTTTAGGGGTTTTCCTGGAAAACAGGAAGATTTGGAGCAATGCATTTCTCATCTGCATACATGGTCTCAGGCCACTCCTATTTTCCTGGTGCTGCCATGTTCAGGTGTTGCTCCCGGGCAAGCATCAGGAGGACAATGGCTAAATCACCAACCATTGACAGGCAATTAAAGAAGAACTCTTAACAATGAAGCTAATTTAACAGCAATTGGTCTAACCGGTTTTAGCTCTGTAACCTTAAACAAAAATAGATAACTTTTTATTCATAACAATGCACTTTCCAAAGCTCTTATATTGCTTGTCTTCAGCATGAACATGCCTTGGCATGCCCCACAGGCAGGCCTGCTTGCTCACACACTCTGTCCCTTCTGTCTCTGGCAGGACAAGATCCCAGTGCTGGGAATCCCAGACAGAAGAGAGGAAAGCAGAAAAGGAAGAACGGCTTTATTTGACTAACCAGGCTTCTGACACACTGACTCAGAGAGACTTTCTCAGGGCAGGGGAAGGGCTAGCAAAACACAGTGCTGGGAATGGGTCTGGCAAGGGGGATTCTGCTCCCAGGGTACATTACAAAAACCTAGGGCATAACTGCTGGATTTTGCCAAGCTTTCATCATTCTGTGGATGAAGTCCAGCCTTTCCTGTTGACCCGGTGGCCAGACCGTGTAAACGCCAAGAGCCTTTCCTTGTATAAGGTTCTTTATCCTCTGGCCCTGCCCCAGAGCATTTCAGAATTTAGATAGTCCTTCAGATGTTACAGTATCAATAAAAGGCTTTGCCAGCTAGCCCAAAACAAAAATACTCCAAACCTACCCTGGGAGAGTGAAATGTGCCTCTCTCTAGGTAGCTTGCTTCTTCGTGCTTAAAAGCCTGTCACCTCTGCTACTTAGGCTTTGATAGCCACTCATAGAAATAAAAAATAGTCAGAGGTATTTAAAATATCTCTGATTACACCTTCTGATTGCCTTGCAATTAATTGCTAACCTGAGACAGTATGAGTCACCTCATGCTTCCAGTGCCTCCCCGTGTATTAGTGAGGGGCTAGACTTCCTGAGGACTAAAAAACATCCTAAGCATTGCCAGTGCTTGCCTAAACAATAAAACACACCCTGGCCTTTATTTCTAATATTATGTAGCTACCAGGTGGGTTTGGGCTCACATTGTGGTAATTCAACAGGCCAGATTGAAACCATAGGGCTGCATGGTTTAAACAGACTTCTACAACCTCCCTGCTGCTGCACTTCTTGCTGAGGTGGAGGCGGATTCAGGCTGGATCAGGGCAGGCACAGCCCACATGCCCCATTCAACCCAGTGTGACTGGCAGCTGGCAAACATCAGTCCCTGCCCCAGTGATGCTGCAACAAGACCAGGCTCCAGGTCCCACAGCCTTGCCCAGCCATAGAAACAGATTTTTGAAAGAACTGTTGGTATTCAATAGCAACAGGAATTTGGTTTACTTACTCAAGATATTTTTATGGAACAGAAAATTTATCCTCTGATCTCTCTTAATCAACCTACAAAGTCTTACAGTGTGTATATGTGTATACAAATTACTGTGAACAGTTGATTTTTCCATAAGGATTTCCTGGACTCAGTTGATTTTAGACAATTTCCAATATAGATCTTCTGCTCTGCTTAATCTTTTTGAAATTTCCCCCTCCTGTGTGATGGAAACAGGTTCACAAGTACAGACAAGTATTTTTTATGCCTGCTACATCCAGTGCTGTAACTGTGACAGGTTGCAGCTTCATCAAATTCCTCCCACCGCAGCTACTTCTGCTCAGCCTCCAGCAGGGATCCAGACCAACCTGCAAGTATTCTCACACATGAATAAACTTCCACCAGAGGCTGGTGCTTTAATGAACTCTACGAGCAATTCAGACATTCTGGTCTACCCTCATTTTTATCCACTTAAATATGTTTTAGCCTGTCAAGTGAACAGAAAGAGGAAGCCATTACTTTTGTAATGTAACAAGAAAAGTGCCAGTTCCATTACTTACACCTGAGTTGGGCAAGGTAGAGAATAATGTATGGTAGAGACCAATTCAGCATGGAATGGACTAAACAACCCACTGAACTCCATTTCATCAGCAATTTACTGACTTTCATTCCATTTTCCTGCATCAATAAGTTTGGTTATTAAGGCATAGACCCCTGCCATGCCTCTGAAGGGCCTCAGCACTGTTTTATACAGCAATTTCACTTGCCCAACACTGAAAGAATCCTATTTTCTTCATGTTGAGGATATGTTCCATCTAACTTAAAACATCTGTGCCAGATAGTTTAAACATTGCCAAAAACCCCACTCCCCAGCTCCATCTTCAACTCCCTATGGTCACATGCTAAGAGGACATGCTTCTCAAAGGAGTTCTAAAGGCCAAGAATATAATTTTCATATAAGTAATTTTCAAAGCCCAAACTTCAAAAGAGTTGGCTAAATCACTGCACAATTATTTGAAAATTCAGTGCTTGTTTTTTTTTTGTTACTTTATGGGGCTATAGAAAACGTCTTAAAGCTATACATGGTCCAAAGGAGAAATTTAATCTTGCAGAGTTTCATTTCTATTAATTGCTAAAGCCAAAAGGAAGTCAGTCAAAAGCTAATAATTCTCCACTATCTTCTGAGATGTGAACATACATTATCAAATAAGATTACACATTACATTTGTCCTTTGGAGGGCATTCTATGAATAAAGAATATGCTCTGAGTAACACTGAGGGTCAGACCTGCTCTGGTGCATATTTCCATATTTGCACTTAGGCTAATGAAAATGCACGAGTTACACCACTTGCATACATTAGTCTTTGTCTTTAAATGTTTATTGTAAAGGCCTGAACTGACCTAAATCTTTTCAAATGGATCTACATGGCTTCTCAATAGGTTTCACACATAGCTTACAACTGCTATTTTCTGTGTTCTTCTTGCCTGTATATCTTACTTATTTGATAAAGAAGTAGAGTCACCCAAAAGGAGCAGTTGTTGCCCTCTGTCCCACAGACTTCACTGGTGGGAATTGTTTCCTGACTTCTCTTTTCCTAGGTCTAGCAATGTAGGTATATCTAAATAAGGAGTTCTAGAAACCAAACTCATCAGCTGTATACAAACTAATTAATTTTAGGGGTATTATCAGACTGTCACTCCATAAGAATAAAAAAAAATTAATTTGAAATAACTATGTATAACCAATAACCAGTCACATCTGGTTCACTCAAAAGAACTAATATTATTGGCTAATAATAAAACAAAAAAAATATTAGCAGGTCTATAGCATCATCCTAAACCTTGTACTTAGTCCTTCACTAAAGGTGACTTTTGGCATGGATTCTCTGAAAGATTTCCAGGTCATTGATTTTTATTGACATGGTTTTGGAAACCAGAATTGTAAAGACAGTTGGACTGGAGGAAAGATCCATGGATGTAAAACATGAAATATGAGATAAATTTTTAAAGAATCAACCAGCTTGGGTCAGAGAGATGTTAAGTACACTTAAAGAAGAAAGTCCAAAATGCATTAGGAGAATATAATGTAACAAGAGGAGAAATGTCCTCTTTAAAGTTTAGGCTGATTAAAGAAAATATGGGGTTGACTACCAAGAAAGGCAGAAAGACCATAGAATAAAGAGACCCAAAATCTCTCCAGCAAACCTTCAGCCTCAAAGCAAGACCCAGTCATTACATGCAGTCATTTAAAATGTGGACAAATGGTGGGGATACACTTCCAAAAGGAAAATACAGAATATACTTTGTCTTATCTCTCATTAATGTCTTTAAACCTGTGAAAAGAAACGTGTTTTTTTAAGGTTATTTGAATGTCTAAAGTTGATCTTAAGCAAGTGCCAGTGGGTTGACAGATGCCATCAAATGTGAGATTAGAAGAATTCCTGTCCCCCGTCTGAAAGGTTGCATGAGTCTGAGCTGTTGGGCTGATGTAACAAAAGGTGCAAAATTACCCATAAGATTAACTCTCCCCTGTGCAATGGTGACTTCAGTAGGACAGAGGGGTATAAGGAAGTTGAACTTCTGCATTTTTTCTAGGACCCAGAAAAGGCTGCACTGTCACTTGTACCTTGAAATGAAACTCCAAACCAGTTATTCACAGAATCAGCAGCTCTATTCTCTCTATCATTGTAATTGTGCACTGTGCTCAGAAGCATAGAAGACTTCTCCTCAGTATATTATTTTCCAGAATATTTGCCACAAAAAAAGGACAGATTGCTATAAGTGCCACTTAATCTAGCAATAAAACCCCTCTAATTCTTACATCTCTCAGAATTTCCAGTGTTTGATAGTTATGACTCCCTGACTTCCCAGCACATCCTAAGCTGGTGTTTCATCAATCCTACTCTTAGCAATCTTTAAAAATCAGGTATTGCTAGTGGGGAACAGGTTGCCATCTTATTGCAAAAGTTCCATACCTTCTTGCTGATTTCTCACGGACAGCCCCATGCGGCACTGAAGACTTCATCTTCACAACACAACCAACAAGTTCCAACTCCCTCCCCCACTAGCTAACCCACTCTTTTATAGCACTCATCCTTACTGGACACAGCCGTGGCCTATTAAGGGCAGGGCCGTTCCTAATCTTTGGTAATTAGCACAGCTGCAACTCCTCAGGGGTGGGATTGCCCCTTGCACCACCTCCATCCTCTTACATTCTATCCCCCCACAGAGACAATCCTAAAATGCAGTGTTTATTCAAAAAGCAGTCATATCTATAGGACAGTTATCCAGGTTCCTTCAAGCATACGTATTTTCCTAAAACCTCAAAGAGCATCAAAATAAATAATGCAATAAAAAGTTTCCAGTAATGCAGGAAACAATTTTCCACCTCTTCTGACAATCCAGTTACTAAACTAGGAAGAATAAAACAAAGATTTGTAGGATTAAAACATTAGCATCATGCAAAGAAGGAGTAATCACAAATATGTGTATTCAGCAGGACCAGACAAGTTTCCTACCCTTCATAATATAGGGAAAATTAATTCAAAATCCAAATTGGATTATGTGTAAGTATGGTGTTCATCTGTGGGAGGCCAGCCATGCCTCTCATCTACTCCACATCTGATTTTTCCTCTCTGGGATTCTATTTATCCTTTACATTCACTGGCTGAACCATACTTTGAGAAGCTTGATAAGTGCCAGCTATTGCTATCCAGTTGGTTACCTCTGTGTTGGTTAAGTGTAAAAATGTGCAAGCCCCAAACCTTTTGGCTGAGCAGGTGTGTGCTTCCTCAGACTGGCTGGGTATCTTTCAGTAGCATAAAAGGGAAACTTTGATGTGCATTTCACTGTGAGCACATGCAAACCTATCCTAGAAACTAACCAAAAAATAAATGAAAGAGGTAAGAAGTTTTCAGTTGGGAGCTTTTACATTTCTCTTTCGTATAATCTTAGCTGAAGTATGCCCAGAGCATACTATATAGCATACTATATATACTATATAGCTGAGAGCAGCTATAGACTTACTAAAGCCAGAAAGAAGGCAGATATGAGTGAGTAGAAGTGGTGACTCTGTTTTCAATAGCAGAACTAGGCATGGACAGCACAAGAGCAACCTGAACAGACATCCATCACCTCAGGGAGCTGCCTAAACCTCAGCAGCAGCAGCTGAAGTCCAGCTGAAGCCCACCTGCCTGATCAAACCATACAAGAGGAAAAACATTTAAACAGTTTGTCTGACATGATACAAGGCAACTGATAAACTCAGCAAGCTAAAAACATCAGATTTTTCTAAATGACAGATCTCGGTTGCAGCACATCCTTGTGCAAGAACTTGCTTAACAGGGAGAAGAAACTCAGTCCAAAGATGAAGAACTCTGTTTCAAATACTCAGGAATGCAACTAAAAATTTTAAAGGAAAGCTTTGAATAATTATATATTCTTATAAATAATATTTGCCGCTGCCTTTAGCCTTTGACAAAATGCCAGCAACAGCAAATATACTTCCTTCTTCACTAGCCTATCTGTACAGAGAGCATACCTGTGTCACTCATGTTCATCAGCCTTGCAGTCACCAGCAATTTTTTTTTCCTCAGTCTGTAGGAGAATTATTTCAATAGCAGGAGGTAAATGAGACAGAGTAGTTAAAGAAAAAATGAAAATGCATGAAAACAATGTTAAGCATAACAGTTAAACATATACTTTGCTCAATGTATATGAAGAAATCACTTTGTGAATTCCTAAAGATCCAAAAATCTTTAACTCCATTTTATACTAGACAGTAGAGTATGAGACTAACAGGTTTTATCTGTGATCCTGCCTTCTTTTTATCAACTGAAACAAGCTGAGATTTAATCTCTCTCTGACTCCTTTTTCTCAGCTGTTGTTTATTGGGTTGAAATTATGTGAAAACCAACACAAATGTGAATTTTATCTCCCTTTCTTTGGAAGTGCCAGCAAATTACTCCACCTTAATGTCCACAGTCCTGAGCCAGTCAGTAGTAAATCTCCCTTTCGACTGAAATCACCTTTTAGTAGAAATCTCATAACTCCTGAGGAATGTAAGTTATGAGAAAGCTCAGATCTGTGGCAAGAGAAGGTATCTGAGGTATCTGAGACCTCCTGTATGGCTGTCACAGGGAATCAGGAATGGTGTATTGATCTAAATCAAGGGCTGCAGGAGAACCTTGGATGTGTTCCCAGTAGCTGATGCTCTCATTGTAGCAGGTCTTGCTTTCTGGGAAACTAGGGGAAATTAGGTCTGTATTTTTATTTGCTTGTTTGGAAATGTCTGGAAAGCCAGCTTTACTCCTTACCAAGCTTTCAAATGCAGTCCAGGTTCATCCCAGGCTCACTTTAAATCTAATTAGGATTTTGGTAACATTAAGTTTCTGCCACAGGCAGTGAGTGATAAGAGAGTAGTGTAGACTCAGACTTTGCAAGTGCATTTCTCTTATTGTGATTAGAAAGGGATGGCTGTATTCCTAAAATGAATACCCTAGAAACCAAAGTTAGACAATGCAAGTCTGTCCTCTGGTTTCACAGCAGGCACAAATATTTGACTGAATCACTAGCAGCATTCCTGATGACAATACTCCTAGCACTGCACAGCCTGACTGGCTCAAGGCTCTGTTTCCAGTTCAAATTCAGGATTTCACACAAATCCTGTGAAACCTTTCTCTAAACTTTCCTGTCACCATCTACAAAGTGACACTGGCCAGCGTATTTTTAATAGAGCCATCCCCACTCATCTGACAAAGTAGGTGTGCTATGCATGGATAAAAAGAGTTGTTTTAGTCCCCAAAGAAAGACTAATTTATAGAAAGAAAGATGCCAGGGAAGCCTGAATTGGATTTCAGTTCAGGTATAGAAAACAAAGTTCTGTGTGGTCCCATCCATCCCATTAGCCAGGGCCATAGAGAATAACACTCATGTTTTCACTGCCTAATTCCCCTCTCTCCTCTCTTCTAGCAGAAGGGCTGATACCAGCATGCAAGCTTTATTCTTCCCAGGAATCCTCATCAGAGATGCTTTCCCTGCTAAACCCAGGGGAAATCCAAGAGCAATTCAATTTGTGAAATCTAATGGGGTCACATATCAGCTGCAACCTGATGGGATTGTTTAACAGGGCATTGAGAACTCCTGTGTACTCCAAAGCATCACACAGTTCAGATTTTCTAGAGGACGGTGAAATTTGCCCTGGTTCTATCTAGGATGGGTTAATTTTTGCAAACACAGAGGTTACTCTGTACCACCTCACCTCGTTTTCTGGGGACAGGAGAAGGGGTCCCTCCCAGGTCAGGGTAGCATGGTGGTAGTTTGTGTATTGCCAATTTCCCCATGGTGAGCCTTTCATGTGTGAATTGTTTGCCTTTCTCATACCCCCTTCTACCAATGTTGTTGCTGTTACTCTTAATTTCATTGATGTTTCTAGTAAATTTTTCTTAACTCATGATTTTACCTTTTGTGCCTCCAATTCTGCTCTCCAGCCCACCACAGGGGGAGAGGAAGGGGGCGGGGGCAGGGAGCAAGCACCACATAGTTTGGAGTGTTTCAGCGGGAACACATTTCCTAAACCACAACAAATACTTACCTTCAGGTGTTTCACAGATGGTTGATAGGCTCTTCCTCGTTAATGAATTCAGACTTCACAACATATTTTCTTGACATAAGGATAACATTTAAAGATTAAAAGACAGTAAGTAGCAAAAGAGGTTGTCTGAAATAATTTACGTGAGTAATGTTCTTTAATTGAGTTCAAGGTCCTTTGAGTATAGGTCTGATAAATACAAAACCCATGCATAAGACTACAAACATTTTTAAATTATCTACTCAAGCAATACTGAGAGTCTGATACAAATATAAATGTGAAAAATAAATATCAGATTTAGGATATTGGTTTTGTTCCTTTCTGACATCCACATTCAGTTATGCTGTGGTTTATCCTTGGGAATTTAAAATAAAAAACTGAGAACTTTTCTATGAACAGAGAAGAATTTAGGATTCTAGCTACACTTACAACTTCCATCATTTTCAGTAGCATAGACCAATACTCATGCTTTCTTTCATTCTAGTTTTCAGGTGCTAACACACTGTCTTTTTTCAAAGCTTCCCTCTTGTTACAGAAATTATGGCCATCTGTCAGCCTCTGCTCAGAGGATGAATTACTGTCCACGAGAATGATGAGGAGCAGTGGCCAGCACATGGTTGTTAATAACAAGGCTGTAGCACTTTAGGAGAGGGAGAAACCATCTTTTAACAGCTCTTTGTAAAGAAATATCCAGAAACAGGCATCTCAGAAATGTCCGATATAACAAATTGAAATGGAGTCTTAAAATACACCGGGTAAATGCTGCTGATACACACATTTTAAGGGAGGAAAGTAGTTAGCAATACGTAGAGCATTTTAGAGAGCATGGATGGACTTTTCTCACTGGACAGCACAGAGTCTAATGAAAAGAGATGGAAAGTTCTTGTAGTTGTGGCATTAAAAGACAGTTAGAACACAATGATCTTGATTAGTTCTTTTTATACCAGTCAGAACAGGTAGTTCTACATGTAGAAATGAGGGCCAGACCCCTCCAGCACCTTCAGCCATTACTGTGAGCAAAGAAAGGGTTTATTCTTCCTAATGAATTGTTGGGAAAATTTTCAAAGTCAAAGCCAGATCAAAAGTATCTGTAAATCATCTCTCTTATCTTCACATTAACCTGGTAGCATTGTAGACAGAAGAACTATGGTCTCCACCTGTTCCCCAAGCTACCCAGGGAGAGACTGTGCTGTCAGAGCAGCATGCTAGCTAAAAATAAGTGAGTAAAAAGAAGAATTTGCTCAAGAATTTTCCTAGACTTAAAACCAGTGGGAAATGCTTCTTCAGAGAAATACTCTAACAAGGAAAACCACTTATGCAAAAGCATCAGAATTTTCTAGAGGAAATGTAATCTTTTTCTAGGAAAAAGACATGCAATTTTCTGTCAGGAGAATAAAAATGTTAGTTTCGTGATTGCCCACCTGGAGGGACTCTATCCATTAAAATCACTAGAAGAAAGCCAATAGGTAAAAGCAGACCCTCATGAAGCTGCTACCTTCTGCAAACATTATTGTCTCCCACACAGATATTGATTAAAGCCTAAGGTTTTCTTCCATATTTTCCTACTTTTCCAACAAGTTTGGGGTTTTTTTTTTCATTCCTATTTTTTGTTTCAAATTAAAGTTTTCTAGATAAACAGGATTTCGTAAAATCTTAAAATCCATGCTGAATCAGTACAGCAGTATCTTGCAGGAGAACAGCTTTAGGAAAGGATCTGCTATTACAGAAAGCATGGTAAATTAGTTTTACTGAATGCCTTCCAGGGTCTATTCAAAAGCCTCTGGTTACTGGGTAATTCACAGACGACAGTATTTCCACCCACATGGATTGGCATCAATGTGAAAGGTTAATTTTCATATAAATTACGCGGGAAATGGAATGTCACCCCCAGAGCTAAGGAAGAGGTAAGTAAAAGAAAATGCAGATGAATGGAATCACCCAAGAGAAAATAAAGGGCAGAACTGAAGTAGGATGTTTTAGTTCATAAAAATGCTGTACAGACCACAAGACTTATCTCTCCCTTGCAGAATTTCTCTTCTACACCAACATCAAGGTCCAGATTTCAGTCCCCATAATTTACCTGTTTCCAAGAGGAAAGCCCAATTTCCTGAGCATATTTTGATTCCTCTGTACATATTTGTGAATGGGTTGCTACATAAATTATGAAAGTGTAGGGGAATGTAGCACATTTTCTGCTCCTTCTACAGCAAAATGGTGACATGATTGTTATAATGAAAACCATCATGTCCATGATCTTAAATACTTAGCTTTTGAAGTGAAATTCAAAGAGGAGGAAAGTAGGTTATGATATTTAACTTTTTCAACTTGGTACATCCAGGACAGAAATGTAACCCAGCACAGTCTGCAGAAAATGTCATTCCTTCCTTTAAGAGGGGAAAATCTTTACTTTCAAAATCCTGAAACTTAGTGTTTTGAATGTGGAAAGATATAATTATAATGAGAGTCCCAGACACCAGAGTATTTGCAATCAAAACTACCTCTGAAGAAAGAATTGAGATAAATGGCACAGTAAGAGCTGTGCAAGGCAGGAGGAAGAACTGGGAGTAAGGGAATTAAGAAGCAGTGAATAGCAAACATCTGCAAGAAAACTGCTGATTTGTGGCTGAGCAACTTCTCATACTGAGCCAGATGGTTCATTAGCAAAAAAGCATGGGTAGATGCCAAAGCAGCTTTAACTCTGCAGTGACCAACACTTGCACCTATTGCTCCCAGGAGCATTAGAGAGACAGGGCACTCCAGAGACATGCCATACGGTTTTGTTAATATTAAGGCTGGCAATATTGAATCATAGGTATCCACTGCAAACTCTAACCTGTAAATAGCCCCCCAAACATGCATGGAGTCTGGAAGATAAGGCATCAGATTATTTTTAATGGTATAATGGATGTGTTGCTTTGTAGCAGCATGTTATTGCCCTTTGCTATTACTCCCAATTTTACGACTTCTTCTCACCATCCACCAAGTTTCAGGGAAAATGTGACATTTGCTTAATGTCCAATTTGTTCCATTTTCATTTCTCAAGGCATTAGACGTTTCTTTCCATCTACACTTTTGCCTTTCTCTCAGACACTAATATCAGCTATGACAAATGCTTGATTATTCTTGTGCTCAAGGCAGAGAAATTTTTTTCTCTTTGTAAATATAATACATGCTGAGGCCAAATTTTCAATTGCTCTTTCCTGTTATCTTAGTCACAACTGTGGGTGAATGAGTTTGTTTGAAAATCAGGCCCACCCAGGCTTATACAAATTCTCTGTGACAATATTTGGGCATCTGCTTTAGAGCAAACATAGAGAGGACAGAGAGATCGTTGCCCTCTTTCACCTCAAAAACATCAGCACTGTAGATTGCCCATTAAAGGAGGCTCAGAGAACACCTGGGTTTGTATCTCTGGGGCCATCTCTGTGGAAATCAGGTGATACTTCATGCCACGCTCACCAAATCTGTAAAATAAATCTGTATTTATACCTTCCCAAGGCCACCTTGCAATGAAAAGGAAAAAAAGCTGTGGAGTGAAGGACAACAGCAGTAATTTATAATTACAACCCTTTACCCAGGATGATGGGATATATAAGCATCCATCAAAGACAAGTGCTTAGTATATCCTGAGTCAGGCTTGTAGTTCTCCAACCAGCTGGCAAGGACACCCTTTCAATGGCTGACTATGCTTTCTCCCATGCTGATAGCTTTGTACTTAAAGCTAATATTATATTTAAAAGTATACTTAGCATTCCATCACTATAATGCAGTCCCTTCACCTTGCTGGAGACATTGGTCCAGAGTATATATAGCTTTGAAAATCTGGTACCATCAGCAGTGATGATGTTTTCTGTCTTTATTCTCAAAGTGGTGATACCACTTCCAAGAACCTATAGAACCTATATGCAAACCACCCAATATAGCTAACCAAGCAAAAAAAAAAAAAAAAAAAAAAAAAAAAAATTTAAAAGGATACTTCTCTTCTTTCTCCACTTGAAATAAAGTCTCCATTGCCTCTGGGCATTATTCCATCATGTACTTTCTATGCCATTTTCCTAGAAACCCAAATTACAAAACTCACTTATATTCTGCACGCACTACTCAGGGACTGATCTCAATCTTTCATCCTAACCAAATTTTAAAACCAGAAAAAACATTCTGGTTGCATGTAGTTGGTCTTCCCATTGTCCACTGAAAATCACAGTGTCATTTGCATGTGTCCTCATACACTCCTGATGGGGCCAAAGAAACTGAGCGCTGAGAAACAACTATAGCCACAGACCAGCTGGCATTATTCTGAACTCCAGGTGTTGAAAGGCTAAATTTCCTGCTGTCTTACCTTCATCCTTCTGGTCAGAGGGATACACTAAGGTCCCTTGAATAAAAAGTGTGGATAGAGACATGGAAAATCAGAAGATTTAACACTTCATCAAATATGTCTTAGAATTTGATTCATATTTACCTGCCAGAAAGCTATCTGAGTTAAGACACCACTACCTGTCTTCCCCTCAGGATGTGGTATTCCTTCGTCATTTCCTATTTTTACATCTCACTCTGCTCTTGTTTTTCACTAGCTGCTTCCCTGGGATTTGACCTTAATTCAAGGAAATTTTGGGGATTTTTATGGAAGTGTCTAGATGTGAGGACAGATACCTTTGCTTCATCCTTGAGAGAATACATCCTTAACTTCTGCACCACATAATCTAAAGGTTTACAGTGTTGTGTTGTCCTTTGATTTCCTATTTGCACTTCCTCTGATAACTTGTGTGATTAGGCTCAGGTTTCGAGAAAAGCCTTGGTTTTTTTTCCCTCTCAATGCAAAAGTATTTCTAGCACCCGTGGCCCCTTTTTCAAAGTATTTTAGGTGGATCCTTGCTATTTTTCAAACAGCTTGTACTCTAAACTTCCCTTAGATACTTGAACTTTACTGTAGTTCTGTTCCCTGTCTATAGTCCCAAGAAGTTTTCCATCTTCTTTCTCACATCAGTCCTACACTGGAAAAGACTGGGTGGCTTGACCCTTGCTGGACGCCAGATGCCCACCAGAGATACTCTACTCTGTCACTCTCCTCCACAATGGGACAGGGGAGAGAAAACAGAACAAAAGGTTTATGAATTGAGATAAAGGCAGAGAGAGATCCCTCACCAATTACTGTCATGGGCATTACAGACTTGACTTGTGGAAATCAATTGAAATTATAACCAATCAAAATCAGAGCAAGATAATTAAAAAGTTTAATAAAATTATTAAAATACCTCCTCTCCCATTCCTTCCTCCTTCCTGTGCCTTGTAGGATACAGAGGGAGATGGGGATGCGGATGGGAGTTAGCTCAGCTCATCACACACTGTTCCTCTGGGAGAGGAGCCCATCCCCTGCTCCAGCAGGTCCTTCTCACGAGAGATAACTCCCCATGAGCTCATCCAGAGTCCTTGCTATGGGTTACAGTTCCTCACAAACTGTTCCAGAGGGCCTCCCCTTCCATGGGGTGCAGTCCTTCAAAAACAGGCTGCTCCAGGGTGGGTCCCCCATGGGGTTGCAAGTGCTGCTAGAAAACCTGGTCCAGCCTGGGCTCCTGTCTCTACAGGCCTGTGGGTCTGTGCCAGGAGCCTACTTCAGCATGTGCTTCCCATAGAGCCACAGCCTTCTCTCCACTGGCCCAGCATGGATCTCCTCCTTTGCAGGTGGATCTCCTTATCCCCTCTGACCTCCACGGCTGCCGGGGCACAGCGGCTTCACCGTGGTCTGCACCACAGGCTGCAGGGGAATCCCAGCTTGGGGGCCTGGAGCACCTCCTCCCACTCCCAATGACCTTGTTTTTTGCAGAGCTCTTCCTCTCTTCTGAGCACAATTATGGCTGTACAATAATTTTTTTTTCCTTCTTAAATATGTTACCACAGAGGCTTGACTATGATTCCCAGCTGGCTTGACCATGGTCAGTGGTGGGTCTTGGAGCTGGCTGGCAGTGGCTTGGCCAGACATGGGGAAGCTTCTGGCAGCTTCTCACAGAAGCCACCCCTGTATCCCCCTTGCTACCAAAACCTGGCCACATAAGCCTAATACAAACCCAAATATTCTTATTGGCTACAGATGTTAACCTTGCTGCTGCCTCCTATAAAAGGGATAGGGTGTACCTCTTTTCTTAGGCATGATATAGTTAGTGCATCAATCAGTAAACATTTCTTTGTGTAATCAAACAAAGAAAAGAGCTTAGTTTCCCTATTCATATTTTGGGATAGCACACAGCATAATTTATTAGGATTTGCATTCATGGTCGTATATATGACAACTGATCTGCAGCTCTGAACCCTCAATATACACCCAAAGATAATTACCAGTAACTGTCTTGTTATTGCTCCCTTGCATGTCAAGGATGTTTATTCATGGGCCTCTGGCTGTCTTCCCATCACTTTGGCCCTGCTCTCAAGTCACTAGATCTGAGTCTGTGTCTTCACCTCTATTTCCCACTGTCATTATAGAATAACCATTTGTATTGCCACCCATCATCACTGAGCTTTGATCAAAACTAAAGTCACTGTGTAGAGCTGTCATTGATTTTGTGTGCTGGAGACAAAAAGCCATCACATTGCTACAGAAGAGCAGCTCTCTAGGACCCTGTTTTTGTGCCATGCTTCATGAATTGGATATTTCAAACACATCTGTAGAACTTTGGCTCTTTGGCCCTCCAGTCCTCATCTATGCTTTCACCCTTTTAACATACTTTCCATTAGCTTCATGCCACAATCTGTTTCACAGTTTCTCACTTTTACTTCACTGCAGTCAAAAGCTGAAGTTGCTAATCCTCTCCTGCTCCTTGCTCTTACATTAAGGAGCAGAGCAAAGACAGCCATTTCATGTTAAAATGCCATTAGTAGTGGTGTGATGTTTTTCATTCCATCATTTTTAGAAAAACAGGACACCTGATGCAGCACTGGAACTGGTCACAGTAGAAGTACATTAAGTGCTGAAAATGCCAGGGAGACTGATGCAATCCTCCAATTATACATTTTGGTTCAAATTGCATTTTTAACCTTTGTCTCTGCCATAGGTAGAAGGAAAGAAAGAAGAAGGACAAAATTCATTCATGCATTTCAATATGTAATTTTTTTTGAAGATTTAACAGTGAAAAAATGCTGAGATAATTTCAGAGACAAGCCTTATATCTGCTTAATCAATATTAGCATAGTGATTTCAGATCTAAAGTACAATTATTTCCTCTCTTTTAACCAGTAAATCAGATGGAAATTAATCTATTTACAACCAATGTGCAAAATATTTCATCATTCCACAAAATTAATTACAAGTCCACATATCACAGCAAAGATAAATCAATTGATTGAGAAACCAACCATGACACAAGAAGACTGAGTAATGAGTACATGAGTATGCAGAATTAGGCATACTTTGATCTACAGTATCTTTATCAATAGTACCTCAATATAGAGTTGAGATCCTGCTGGTGAGTAACACCCATGTCTGGGTACCCAATTTCGCTGTGTATAGGAGTCAACAAATATTTTCAGCAAAGTGTCTTTCACACAGACCTATAGTGCCATTCAACTTCACAGCACAGCAACAAAGCGACTGGTAAAAGGAAATTTAATCCTGTATAACATTTATTATATACTCTATAGAAAGGCTCTAACTGCAACTCTTCACTGTCCCTGATACATTCACTGTACACAACACAAAGAATATAGAGAATAATGTCTGTCATGTGCGGACAGGTGTAAATTGTGCCCTTGCAACTATTAGCTGAATATAAGATTTAAATATAAAGACCCCATCATGTTGTATTTCCTTTTGCTAAGAAGCAATTTTTGAGTACCTAACAAAGAGAAACCTTTCAAAACTTTGCCAGGAGCTTATTTGATGACCAAAACTACTAGCCACATGTTGGTGGTTATGTTCTACAAATAAGCAATCCACCCCTGGAAGTGTCCAAGGCCAGGCTGGATGGGGCCTTTGAGCAATCTGGTCTGGTGGAAGGCTGGAATCTGCTGGAGCCGACATCTTCAAGGTCCCTTCCAACCAAAACCACTGTAAGGTTCCACGAATGTCTGTGGACACTTCCAGCACAAATTCAGTGTATCAGTAGTCTCCATCTGCAAGAACATTTATTCTGGTAGCAGCAGAAGTTACACAGGCATTGAGACAACATGAAACTTTGCCAAGGATCAGTTTCAGAGGCAAAAATAATTCTCCTTAAATAATCTCAGAATAAAAAGCCAAAGCCTCTAAAACTGGACCCCAGAGAAGGAATAAGTGCATAACTTTCTCTTTAAACCTGATGAAAACTGTAAGCAAATCTCATCACTTCTCAGCTTCACAGACAGGCAGATTCAGCCAATCCACCTCAAAATATCACAAGATTCTACGAGTAACTGGACAACTCTCACTGATACTGAAAAACCTGAGTTTCTAAAAGGCTTTTCAGTGAACAAAAGGAGATTTGTCCTTTAGTCTGACCAAACCAGTAAGATTGACAACACCCCTACCAGCATAGATGGTAGGGGTGTTGTCACAACCCATTTTAGATGTCACAACCCATTTCAGAGTAAAGACTACAGGCAGATTTAATATTCTCATGAAATACCATATATTTTGACCTGTCTTGTTTTGATAAAGTTTTAGAATGAAGAAATAGTTTAGCATTATGGAACATTGGAGCAATAGAGGTGGGTCAGGAAGTCGCTGTCCACTTCTATTCAAATTCATTCTCTTTCTTCAGGACTCTTAGTGGGAATGTCAGTCATATTACTGGTTTCAAAGGACACCATGCTATATTGTTCAACAGGTTGGCTTTTTCAGGAGACATATTTCCATTTTTGTAATGGCCTGCAGCATTGTGTGAAGCCAAAACGGCAGATGGTCTCACAGTGATATTGTTGTTACGTTCCCAAACTCACAGAATCAGGGGTTTTTTAACCAAGATGTTTATATTCTTTGCTCATAATAGCTATCTTGGGCTACCTTTGCCTTCCTATTCACATTTCATTCCTCTTATTCTTACACTGCCAGAGCGAGAGTCTGAGTGTGGCTGTCAGTGAACTGCCTTCATGACTCATATTTTTGCACCTGCACACAGGACAGCATGAAGCCAATCCCACATGGTGCATGGCAAAACCAAAATTTTGTCTCACCCAATTTCACATGCATTTGGAAAGACTGTTCTCATTAAAACATATTTTCTCGTTAAAATGTATTATCCTAGTTTAGGAAATAAAAATGCTTAATTGTCAGGTCCTAATAATTCTAAAATTTTCTGTGATATAAATGTTGCTCTTGCAACAATTTGTCAAGACATTTGGAATGATTTCATGTATCAGAAAACAGTTAGAGGTAAGAGGTAAAATACCTCTTCATTTAATTATTTGTACTTAAAGCAAAGCAAAAACATTAGGAATGTATTATTTTTAAAAGAAGTAAAAATGCTTGTGTGTTTGAGACCAAAAAAAGGTACATCAGTGATCCCACCTCCTTGTCCAGATCTTAGTGATTCTTCCAAACGCTGCTTGTCAGGTTGTTTGTGCAGTGTGACAGGGACTCACTCCCTGCAGGGGCATTGGCAACCCTCAGCAGTCACCTGTTCTGTGTGAAGGGTGATGACAGCTAAATGTTGGTGTCTGTGAAGGCTGGCAAGAGCTACAAAAGCCTAACCAGCAGGCAGTGTTGACTGACTTCCAAATTCTACCACTCCCCAGGGACTGCAAAATATGGGAAGTGGTATGAGGAGGTGCATCCTTTCATTCAAGGTTCTCAAACCTACATCATCTACTGGTAGTTTTGCTCCAAGATCAAGGCAAAAATCATCATTTATGGATTTAAAGTTAAATACCCATTATACAAAATGCAAAAGTCATCAAAGAAGCTAGCACTGAAATTGCAGCCTGTTTTTAACCAGCCAAGTGTCCTAACTACGGCCAAAGAACCTGATTTATTCTGGAAACTCAGAAACAGTTCAGTGGTATTATGAAGACCACCAAGAAATTTGGATGTAGGTGCTGAATTTATGAACCATATTCTGATTATTTGAGGAAAATAAGACATAATAATAAAAAATAAAGCCAAAATCTACATAGCTAGTAAAAACATTACTGTTTTTAAAATGGGTCTAGTGACCTATTATGCATTTGTGTTGCTGTGTCAGTGCTAACTGTACAACTGTACTATTTTCTTGCCCATGCACAGTGTTACGCAGTGCATTGCCTGTTTTAATATGTTGCTCCATAGACTGACTCATTAGCTAATCTTATGTGCAGACAACCAGAAACATTCTTGAAAGAATTCTGGCTCTTTGATTTTTTTTCCTCCAAATGAAAATTACACATTTTCCACTCCACTCATCTAGTGTTTTAAATGTTAAATTATATATAATGTTTCTCACAGAGCTGGTATTCACAGTCTCCTAAAGCCATTTCTGAGAGATGTTGACAGTAAAGTGGTGTGTCCTTGTCCCGGTTTCATTCTAAATATTCACTTTTAAGTGCAAGAGAATTCATCCTGCTGAACCCAGGCTCAGAGATGGAAAGGGAGTAGTGTATTTGTGGGGTTCCCAGATGAATGAAGGAATGATGAATCTGTCTTCATGTTCTTAGAAGGCTAATTTATTATTATATTATATTATATTATATTATATTATACTAAAGAATACAGAAAGGATATTTACAGAAGGTTAAAAGATACTAATGAAAAATTTGTGACTCTTTCTAGAGCTTCAACACAGCTTGACCCTGACTGGTCATTAAGTTAAAACAATTCACATGAAACCAACGAAACAATTACCTGTTAGATAAGCAATCTCCAATCACACTCCAAAGCAGCAAAACACAAAAGAAGCAAATGAAAGAATATTGTTTTCCTTTTTCTCTGAAGCTTCTCAGCTTCCCAGAAGAGAAATCCTGAGTAAAGGGATTTTTCCAGAAAATATGACTACCACAAGGGGGGAGGTGCTCCAAGCAGCAGAGCAGGAATTCTGCTGCAGCCCATGGAGAAGACCATGGTGGAGCAGGTGCTCCCCTGCAGCCCCTAGAGGACCATGATGGAGCAGATATTCCCACTGCAGCCTATGGAGGACACCATGGGTTCTTCAGCTTCTCTCACTTCTCCCTGGCTTACAGCCACACATGGATAGCTGTAAGATACCAAACTTCTGTTTCCACACACCACAATACATTTTTATTATATTTTTTTTCCTGATTATAGGATTCAGTTCTTCCACATTGTTTTCTTTTTCACTGGTGGAAAAGATAAGAAATACAGGTATATTATGTTATCACAGGCATTTTTACAGGAACAAGTGCCTATATAATTTCTGTATTCATAAATTAATAATAAGTATTCAGGAACACTTCAGACTGCTGAGCACTAGTAGTATGTCACTGTTTAGCACCAAAAATTATTTTGTAGTTTACAAGAAAAAATTCAATTTTAACTAAACCATCTTTTTAGAACCAATTTTAACATTTACAACAAGTTTCTGGATCTCAGATGAAGCAGTCTGTAGGAATCTGCAAAATTGAGACATTTGTCATGAAATTGCTATCAACTTTATCAATATAACCTTTCAGTAATCTGTAGATCATCAAAAGGATGTGGTTAATCTGAGCAATATTTGCAGAATTTTCAGATTTGTGAGGAGCTTAAAATGGTTTTTATCCTAATTCTAGGAGGGTGGGAGCAAATTCCTGAAATTTCAGCATCTCCTGTAGGGCAGGATTTCAGTGCTTTGACCATGCTATTGACTTGATATTTCCCAGAAACTACAGCTCCAGCCCTGTATTATAGTATGCATTGAGACTAAAGGCCATAAGCATTTGAAAAGTATCCAGGAAATGCCATTGCTCCTCTAGAATATATTTAGAATGTTTTTTGTCAAAAGTAAGTATTTCTACAAGCAGGTAAGTGACACTGTGTATTTGAGGTTAGAGAGAAGGACAGTAATTGGGGTCTTCTATCTAAGAATGGTAATAGATTAGCAACAAAACCACAGAACAAACTCTAGGATAAATTCTTTCAGGGAGGTTCTTTGAGGTGCTGTGAGTCACATCAATGCAGTGACCCATTCCATTGTCCTGGGTCAATAATGCATTTTAGCACAGAGGTATGAATGTGAATTCCGTTCAAAATCAAGCACAAGGCTTAACCATATAGGAATCCAAACTGCCTGAATTCAGGGCAAAAACACATTGCTGGGACCTCAGCAGAAATGGCTACGAATCCTGCCTCTGGGTAATGCCCCTGGAGCTGATCAGTTAAACTCCCTGCTTCATAAAATATGGCACTGGAGGGAGGTCTGTCCTTCTAACAGAGACATTCAGAAAATTTGTGCAGATGGAAACTGATAGCACTTCCCAGCTACCTTCCCACTACAGCCCTCCAAGGATAAGGAGCTATGTGACTAGAGAACTGGGAGACAACATACCAAGGAAATTAATTACAAGCTGATTACACATGGCACCAGTTTCGTGTCTTCTCACCTCACCACCAGGAGACTTGGACACACAACAGCAGATCTCATCCATGGTTTCTGATAACAGCTCCCATCATGCCATATTACAGTAGGAGCTCTTCAGTGTCATTCTCTCTCTTTGTTTTTTTAGTTTAAATATGATTATAGAAGCACTTGAAGGTGACCTAAAAAGGTGGGGTTAATGAAAATCACACAGATATTGAATGTCAGAAGAATGGGTTGAGGATTTGCATGCATCATACTGGAGCCACTGCATACATTTCCATAACAGTAAGTGATGAATAATAAAACCTTCAAGTTTTATGTTTTTATCATGTCATCATCTCTGATTTAATATTCTTTTTGGTGTATTTTTTTCTTCCTTGTTCACAGGGCTCCTTCCTTCATTATTTAGTTCAAACAATAAGCCTTTTCTCCACCTTTTATTTACATGTTTTTCCCTTCCTGATGCAAAATAGAAATATGCATTAAGAAGCCATCCCAGAGGTGATTAGAGTCATTCATATGTAAAGTAAAAGGAGGACTCTCTGGGGAGGACTACTAAGCTCATATCACTATTTAAATATTGCTTGTTTTTGTCTTTTTTACCACTAGTTTGCATACCTTCTCCCCAAAAAACAGAAAACCTCACACATGCCAAAAATTTATAGTGCTATTTGGTCAAGGTCTTAGAAAGTTTTCTCTTTAGGGAGTGGTGGTAATTTGTGTTTTAGGTGTTACCAGGCAGCTGGTCAGTCCTTGAGACAACCTGATCCTGTAGTTGCTGTGTGCTTGCAGAAGTGCTACTAAGTCTGATCCTTCCACTCTGAACCTAAAGAGAATGTTCACTTTTCATTTCAAAGCAAATAGAACCAAGATTTACTCTGGAGATTATTATCTCTGTTTTACAAATTAAGATTGATGCAATAAAGCCTCAGAATAGGACACTGCTGCCTATCTTGCTTTTGGAGAAAATCTTACGTTCTCCTATTAACCCCTGCAAAATGGAAATGGAAAGGGACATGAACTATCACTGAGGTAGAGAGGCATTCAAATTTCCTTCAGCAAGATGTTTCATTTTTTCTTTTTGTGGACCCTGAGACATTTTTCAGTGAATGTCATAAAAATTACTGTGGGACTTGGCCACTGTCAGCTTGCCTTAAGATCCTGAGTATAATCCAGGGATTCCCCGGGGTGCCTTGGATGCTTATTTTTCTAACAGAAAAATCCTCCTGTTGTCTGGCTGTCTCTGCCTAGGAACGCCTATGTGTCAGTAACATTGAATTATTTAATACCCAACCTTTATACCTGCTTATCTCTTAGCATAATTCAGACACTCTCTGCTCAGTTCCACCATTGAAGCTATTTCCAATACATTTCCTTTGGTATTTACCTACTGGAGCAGATGTGAGCAGATAAAGAGAAACATTCAAATATTTTGAGTTAGACCAAAATGGTTTAAATGCAGCCTTACTGGAAGATTTTCAGTGCCCTTCAGAAACCACCTTAGCCTTTGCAAACTTATTCTCTTATTTAATTCTCAATACATTAGATACCAATGTTGTGACATGCTGAACCAGCTGTATTAGCCAAATGTGACTAATATATTTTCATGAGTTTAAGCCTGTAGTTATGACATCCTCCAACAAAGGCTAAGACAATTATGACAGATACCAAATATAAAAACAACTAGAGACTAAAGAAAGAGAAAACTAATACAGATTTTTATAACTGACATTTGAATTATTTACACATTAAGAATTTATTTAATACAAAATTTTACCTTCCCTAAGGTATTTTGATCAATCTTTCCAAAAGAAATCATTTAGACTTTTTCTGTTTAAAAGAGCTAACAACTAAATCCCTTGCTAAAGTGTTCTGTTTGATTTACTTGATCTGCCTTCTTATGTTTATTTAAAAACAAACAAAACACCCTAAAATGCTATCAATTAGGGGTGACCTGAAATCTGGTAAGAAAATCATTGTACAAGATCTATAGTCGATAGCAGTCCTTTTTTTTATCTTAGCTTAAATGAAAATATAAGCAGAAAAAGGAGAATAATATGCCAGAAATTAACTTTTTGACCTGATCAGAGTGCAAAATTCTCATTGAGACTGGAATTTCAGCCCAGATTGCTTGGCCAAGAAACATATATCAATATTGTGAACTGCATTGTATATGATTTGACATCTTGACATTAGCAGACTTAGAAAAAATTATTACAAGAGACATGGATACTTTAAGGATGAGCCTTATTAATACCATTATACCTATTTTCTGCTGCTGTTCTCCTGGATTATGTGGCAGTGTGGAGGGCAGCTCAGGCTGTATGAAAAACAGAAAATTCACCAGTACTGCACCCTCTCTGGCACACTTTGCCCAGCCTCTGGCATTTCCCAACCAGATAAGAATTAGTCCAAAGTAAAAGCTCATGCAATGCATTCAGTGTGGACATCGGGTGGCTTTTCACTATGCAGACCTTGCTCCCTCTGGACCACAGTCTGGCTGGAGCAGACATGCTAGCAAGCACATCGGGAGAAACAAAAAACCTTGGAGTCCCTCAGATGCTTCACCTAAGCGTCTGAGCCGTCTTGCAATCGGATTTCAAAGCACTAAATATTCATCACAAGGAATTCAATCAATCAATGGTATACAGAAGTGCAATTGCAAAACATTTTACAGGCGATTTCTGAAAGCAATTTTTATTGCAGTTTCCATTACAACTGCAAATAGAAACTTGTTCTTAATCTTTTCATAGCAGTCTCCCACTTGAGCTGTTATCATGAAGTATGTTTTCTGTCTTGAAGTACTGAGGACAGCATAGCACAGATGGGATGAGCCATATAAAATTATTTAGGAATTGGATCCTATTTGCAAACAGTTGCCATGTTAAAAATTAGCAGAAAGGGTGTAACAAGATTATTTTACAAAGAGGATGCAGAGGAAGATGAATTACTTCTAATGAGATTTACCCACTTTTTTTTCTCCTTAAAGTTGAGCCTTAAAACACCCAAAAAATAATCCATAATTTTTAATTACAAAGACTTGTTTTTATAGGGTTCTGTAGAACTTCAGAAGACACCAAAGGGAGTTATCCAAAGATTTCTCTATACAACACTCCATCAAACTTCAGTTGAAAACACACTGTTATCTATCTGATGGCCAAATTGATGATTGTTCAGCTCTCTGAAACACAATTTTTGAAGGAATTCCTAACACAATGTCCTTTTGCTTTCTAATGTCACTCATGAAGAGTGCTAGTTTAGGCTACAGCTGGCAACATAATTAGTTGATTAGGCAGAGTAATTCTGGAGCGTTCACTGATCTGATGCCTGTGATCTAAATAATGAAACATTTTGTCCCTCCAAATGAGAATGCTTTTCAAGCACATACCAAAATTAAAAAACATGTGGTTCTGCTGTGGCAGTGTTCCAGAGATGCACCAATGCTTACAATATGCACCTTGTACCTTGCACTGGCATGAAATTGAAGTTCAAATGATGATTCAGTACAAATTCTTCTGAATCAGAAAACAGTCTGCAGAAAAGGTATAAATATGCCTTACAGAAAAAAAAAGATAATAGCCTATTATACTGTATTTTAGCAAAGGGTCACCATCCTCAGTGCAAACACATAAACCATAAAAATGTCATTGTAACTGGCAGAAAAAGAAATACCTCTTTGTTTTAATTTATACAATAATTTTATATTTTTGGTAGTAAAATTAAAGCAGCTGTGTATTTCCCCTCTCTCCTCTTGAATAGGGAATTGGTTCTCTGGAAATGCTAAGACAGAATTTTCTACAAATAACAATTCTGTCTGACAGATTCATTGGAAAAATTCATATTTGATATGATAAAGAAGACTATTTTTGTATCTGTTTTCTCTTTCTCGATCAATGATAGTGAATAAATAAACTGAAAAACATCTCTCAGCCCACCAGCAGTAACAAGAGTTATTGAGTCTAAAACAAAAAATTTAACTTTCTAAAATTAAAGATTTTCATTCCAAATAAAGTCTTTGCTTTGTTATTAACAGTTCTGGAGAAATGCATTCAAGAATTTCTGGTAATGCATTGTTCCTATTTACTGATACATGAAAATTCCTACAGATTTCTCCTCTCGGTTGTTCGTTTACTTCTACTGTTAATATGAAAAAGTGCCCGCCTACATATCAGTCCACATGGTAAACAATCAGTGTTCAATCAACAGTCCCTAATTAATACTCACAACATTTCTCTGAGGTTTTGTTTATTTCATCTTATCATCAAAAATTAATCCAAGATAGAAAAAAAGAGAATGAATGGATCAAGATTTCAACACATTCATTAGTAAAGCTTCAGTTGTAAGCTGCACCTTCCTGGCACTAACCATATACGTTTCTTCTAACGTCCAAGAGAGGGCCAAGAACTATTATCTCCCTTCTTGTCAAATATCCCATGAAAAATCAAGGGTGACCTATAAAATCAGAAATTTTCTGTGTTGTTTTCATAGAAGTAAACATTTTTTCTTGTTTGCCTGCCTAGCTATGAAAGATTAACTGCACTCATTGCTACACAAGTAAACATAAAGACTACTCCCAAAGTCCTTCTACAGAGACATTTTTGACTAAAATACATAAGTATGAATCAGGGAGGGAAATAAATTTTATGTCAGCAAGAAGCTTCCTGACTTCCTACTATCTGGCAGCACCACATGTTCCCATTCTGCAAAATGATTCAACAACCCCCTGGAGGCACAAGAACAGCCTTCTCCTGCAAAGGGAAATTAAGAAGGCAGAAGAACCTGCGTTGTTCTATAGAACTATGAAAATCAAGATCCAGTAGCAACAGTAAGAGAAAGCCTGAACACAGGTGGAAGCGGAACGTATAAAAAGATAAGCCATATGAAATTATAATGTTGTTGACATCAAATGGGGAGAAAAAAGAAAACAGAAAATCAGAAGTATTGATAAGCCCTTGAAAAGGTTTCATAAGAAACTTGAAAGCAATCCTGAAAGCCATTTGCATAGACTACACAGGGGAAATGTTCCAAAAATACATGTAAAATAATAAAAAATACTGAGAACACAAACAGAATAAAAAATATTTAATAAACAAGAAAGTGCAGCAGAAATGAAGCTAAAACCAGCCAGCTCACATGATGAGAACTCAGCTTTTACTCAGTCCTTGCCTTACCATTAGCTTTTTATTTAGTATTTATGAGCTCATTGCTATAGAACCCCACGTAACAACATACATCTACATTGCAGTATGTGACTTGCAGCTAAAGATCCCTCACTACGATGGTCTCAGTGGTGAGAGGAGACATCCTCTGAGTCTGTGAGAGCCTGGGAAGCATTTACATCGAAAATATTAACATGTTGTCATTGGAGAGGAATGCTTGGTGTGCCTGAAAGGGTTTGGGCAGGGGCTCTGGGGAGGAAAGGAGAGAGAGAAGTCATTCCTGAAAGACCTTGGATGGAAGGCAATATCCTGAAAATGCCACAATGACTTTAGGAGGAATAGGGCTAATTTACTGATGGTTTAGTAATTGTCAGGCTCTGGTGAAAGCCACAGAAAACCTTTAAAATCCCTATAAAAGGGGCCTGTTTTAAAGAGGTTGTCATTGCTGAAAAGAAAAATAATAGACTAATGGGACTAATTCTAAACCCAGCAGGTCAGGAGCTGAGGCCTTGCAGAATAGAAAGGAAAAGCAATCATGTTAGATGAAAAAGAACTTGTAAGGGGAGAATATTCTGCTGTGTACTGTCAAGCCAATTGTGGACTAATGCACATCTCTCATTGCTGTCACTAATTTAAACAGGCTGAACATTCAATCACTATTATTGTGTTATCTTTTTAGCTGAAGGTCGAACAAATGGGCATTGAAACCTTATGACTCCTCCTGTACATGGAAAAAAATCTCTGTGCCTACATTTGGTATGTGACATTGCATTGTGTAGCTAGAATTTTTACTTGTAAGTAGAATTGAAGGACATATCTGAGAAAAAGCAAGCAGGAAGTGCTTTGGTGGCAATCCCTACCCAGTAGGGACCAGGTAAGGAAAGGCATGCTCCCTTCTAACAGACTTTCCCAGTATGAACACACAGATTTGGGATGCTGGGCCAGGGCTGTGGTCACCAGGGAGCAATTCTTGTTATTGTGGGTCCTATGATTATTTCTCAGAGAACTGTATGTGAAAACCAACACATCCTTATAGGGCTTCTCCTTTCTTTATGCAGTCCATGATGCAGATATCAGCGGAAAAAAAATTACAAAACAGAGTTATTAGCAGGAAACTTAGTGATAATTCTATATCTCCAAAACAAGAGCTGTCTCTACCCTCTAAGTTTCTTAAAGGGTCATACAACAATTTAGGTTGGAAGGAATTTAGGCCATCTAGATGGAGCTCCAAGAGCAGGGCCATCTTCCTGTTTAATGAAGTTGCTCAAGGCTGTGTCCAAGAAAGTTTCAAGTATGTACAAGGATGGCCACTCACCAACCTTGCTAGATAAATATTGCAGTGCTTCTCATCCATATTGTGCAGAAATATTTTCTTTCTATCTGTCAGGAAGGTTTAACATTTCTGTATTAAAAGTAAAAAAAAAATGCTAACTCTGGTCTTTTCAGCATGCCAAATAAAGATATTTAAACAAACAAATGCCCAACTCATTACTAGAACCTTCAGTGTAACCTGAAATATAATAATAAATTTTTAATACCATATGCCTTGTAAAAAAAATGGGCAAAAAATTCAAGGACTCAAGACTTCTGAGTTATTACTCTCTCAAACTGAAAAATGGGAACAGAGATCATCATAGCTTTCTATTCTCCTCTTTAATCTAAATAAATGGAAAAAAAGAAAACAAACCAACCCACAAAACATTTTCTTTAGATTCTTCCAAGAGGAGGACTTTGTTGCAGCTCTATCTCCACATAGTGCACATAGGTACACATAGGACACACAGCATACTTCATCAGGACTCACCAAACTGAAGTAGATTCAGGTAATGTATTAGAAATTATTAAAGTTATGGTTACTTTTATATCTATCCTAGTGTCTTAAAAGACAGTTCTGCTATGGGCTATGCAGCACAAAACAACAGAAGGGTTTCTGTTAAATTTAAACAATAATAACTCCAATAGAACCCTCATAAGCATGGACTGGTCAAGACAGAAGAGAGTAGGAAAGAGGAGCTCGGATCTTCACCTCCTGACTTCTCTCCCAGCATTGGTCTTTGCAAATCCCAGTCCCAGCTGCACTGGGTAGAGACCTGCAGCAGCAGGAATGAAGACTGCAGCGTGGTGTGTGTCCTTATCCCACATTACAGCAGCACAGAGAGAAAGGAGTCCTTGAACTCATACACACTGTGATCACCTTTCCCTCCTCCTCCCCTGCCACCCAGGCTGGGACTGTGGGGATCTCAGAGCCAGATGCCACTGGTGAACAAAATAGATGATAGGGCAGAGACAGCCCTGGCAAGAGGAAGTGCTACATAGCAACCAATAACTATCATGGATACACAGAAATGCCCTTCTCTCTGGGACTGGGTTTAACTACGCAAATTACCCATGCTCAGATCTCGATACTCAGGGCAACACCACACATGTCAGTCCACAAAATACCATTGTGCCTCTTGTCCAAAAACTGAGGGATTTGGCAACTGCCAAGCAAGACAACAGTGCTGGAATTAAGTAACGCAACCTTTTTGTATGACTATAACTATTTCTGGCTCTATAACTATAGATGCTCCCTAAATTAATTTACACTGATTTGTAAAATGCCACAGACAGTAAAACCATTACAACCTTGAAGAAAAAATTGAGATGATTAGTAACCCCCATGGTTAAAAAAGTAAACCTTTTTATAGGCTGAAATACAGGAATCTTTCAACTTCCAGTCCCAATATGTTTTTACACCTGGATCTGCTAAAATGATGGTCCCTTTATCAGACTTCAGTTCTTCATGTAAAACTACCCTGAAGTCACTTTTTTTTTCTCCTCAGGGAGCTCAATAGATTAGTTGGCCTTATTTTTTTAATGAATGGGTCCTGTCCTTACAGCTGTTGGTGTTTTCACCCCTCTGTGTTTCCTCAAGAACATTTACATAACAGCTCTCTTGAACTGTGCTCGTTAGTCCAGCAGCCGAGCCAGGGCACGCCATGGTAACCAGCCCACAATTATCTCCATGGTCTCTGACAGCGCTGCAACAGCCCCTGCTATGTGAATGGGATGAACACATTTACTGGCAATCTCAGGGAGAAACCTGCAAATGATTGTACAAACACACATCATGGTCTTCCAAAATTCAAAACCATTCAAAACACAAACTGAACAAAGTATTTGTGGTTTTCTCCACTGCTACCGTTATATGCATACATAAAGAAGTAATCTTTATCTTGTAAAAAGAATGATGCACAACAAGTCTGTGGCTACAATAGCGTAAAAGCAGACATCTTCACCCTTAAACAGTACTCATTTTTCTTTTTCTCTTTCATTCACAAAAAAATGCTGCTTGGAGACATGCTACAGAGGGAATCAATGAACCATCATGGTAGTGGTAGTGGGACTGGCACCTGAAAGGCTCATTTTGAAAAATATGGATTGCTCCCAACACTTCTGAAAGGTGTAATTACTCCCCACCCAAGGCTACAAGGATCCAGGATGGTTCTAATTGCTGTTACTTGAATGTGTGTCATGCCCAATGCTTCCACTTTATGAAGTATCTGCAGAAAGTTTCAAATTAACTCCAAATTTCAAAGTGATATCCAGGGGGTATTGTACTGAATTTGTTACGGTTTGATTTGAAGCAAAGACCTTCAGGCATTAACCCCAGAGTTTCCAAAGCCTGAGTGAAGCTTTCAGAAACCACTGCAAGCAGTTTAAAACAGAGATATGACAATGCTCTAACATAAAATAAAACAGCATGGTAAAATGCAATCTTTCATACAAATCCAGACTAAACCCATGGAAATACATCTGCTAACTGCAGCTGGTCAGAGCTGTCATAAATGGTTTTATGATATTTAGTGAGGCAACCAACTGCCTTTAAAAAACTACTGAGAAAGCAGTGGAGCTGCTAAGAATGACAATTAATTGTTTCCACTTCAGTGAGATGAGGGAAACAAACACAGGAGACCCATGAAAGATAAGCTTAGCATCCATCTTGGGAAGTTCAGCAGATAGCTTTTTGGAATGCTGCTGCCAAAATCCTTCTGACACAAAACTCTTCAGAGATCAGCTCTGCAAGCCTTGGCCAAGGAGGTTGTTTCCTCTACCTCCTGCTGGGGATCAGATCAAGTCTGAGGGTTGGCAACTCTGCTCACCAACTGCAGTGAAAGAACTGTGCCATAGCCGGTCCTCCCCTCCTCCCCGGCCCCTGTTACTCCTTGCCTGAACTCCTGTTGGGGCCAGGTCTGTTTCCAGCTCCTCAGGAGAGCCCAGAAAGCCACTTTCCTCCAGCTAAGCAAATAATCCACATTCCCTGCCCAGGTCTTGCCTCTTCCCACCAACACCTACAGCTGGCAGGACTGAGCCCAAACTTGTTCATGGTGTGCAAGACTTTGGCTTGAAAGTTGGCACCCTAATGTGCAGAGGATTTCTGGCACATGTGAGTGTGCATAGCAGAATCAGACTGCTATTCTGAGAAATTGGACCAATCTCATCGCAGCAAAGCTAGTGGTAATCTTCCTAATTAATGCATTAGGAACAGTCCTCAGGATCTATGATGAAATGTAATTTTCCATTAGCCTCCACAGGGCGGCACTTTTACAATGTGACAATTATTCAAATATCACTTCATTGTAAAAATTACAGATTTAAGCTGTGTCATGGGTTTTGACATTTGATAAATTCATGATACTTTTTATTACATGTTTCCACTCAGGTGTTAATGTGCAAAATCTCATAAATGCAAAAAAATACAATAAAACTTCTGACTTAAGATATTAATTAGGTGATTAAACTGTCGCACAAGATTTGTTTGCCTTTATAAATTAGTAACTCAACACTCATAATTTATAAGCAGAACAAATAATAAAACAAAAGGCTTGGTTCACTAAAAAAACCACTAAGGTTTTGCACAAGGCCAAAGAAGCCATAGAAAATTGATTTTCCACAGCTTACTCAGTCTTGAATAGACACTGCTTTGTAACAAAATTTTTATTGAGTAGAGCCAAAACTCATTATCGCTTAGACCATTAGGAAGAGTGTGTGTTTGCACCATTATTTCTAATGTCATCAACATCACATTTTAATATCATGTATTAAAGTGGAAAGAGCTCAAAGATGTACTTGAATTTTATTACCAGGGTCAAAGAAGGGGACTGTGCTAGATCTTTAGTAAAATGTGGGCTGTTGGAAAAGGAAAATGATTATGCATTATTTCTCACAGGATGAACTGTGGGTAAAGACCAGGTTCAAGGTAAAGTGAAGCAGCACTTTTTATACAGTGTACCACTATGGAAATCATTGTCATTGAACTAAAGGACAGCCAACACAAGAACAGCACTGGATAGATTTGGAGAACAGGACATTAGACACAGCATTCCAGGTGCTGCCTAGGAAACCTCTTGACCACTGATCACTGGAAGCTGGGAAGCCCTGAGCAGCATGGACTATCCTTTCTTCAGAATTTGGGAATTCTTCACTGTGGGAAGCAGGTTGGACCACAGACCTCCTGGGGAAGTCTTGCAACTTGAATTATGGTACATCCCTCTGTCCATGCCTCGGCTTACACTGTTAACATCCTGGCTGCTATCAGAAAATATGAGGGCTACATGGACATTTGATCTGAACTGATATGGAAGACTTTGTACAGTGTAAATAAAAAAAAAAAAAATGGTGTTACCTGACCCAAGATACATTAATATCAGCAGTCTTCAGTATCTTCTCTAGTCATTGAACTGGTCTAGTTTATTTTGCCAGGATTATCATAAAGAAATTAATTTTCAGCATACTCTACACAGCTAAATAATAATTGCATAGGGCCGGGCAACCTGCATTTTATAACTGATACAATTTCTGATCCATGCAAGAATCACCAGCTGCTCACCCAGCTCTTGGCAGAGACCTGATCTCATGGAGTCACAGAGCTCAAATCCAGAGCTGCCACTTGTGATCACCTAATCTGGACTACTTTTCACAGGCCATTACCTTTGTACTGAGCTCAGTAACTTTGTGTTTGACTTAAATACATCTTCCAGCATCACATCTTGTCTTAATTTGAAAATGAGAGATGGGGAACCCATCTCTTCCCTTCATCATGTATTTCAATGATTAATCACTCTTCCTGTTAAAAACGGGCACAGAATTTCTAATTTTAATTTGGCTGATGACAGCTTCCAGCCACTGCTTCTGTAGTATTTGGAATTTTCTTATACTGAATATGCTTACACATTTTAATGAGGTCACCTCTGAGTCTTGTTTTTAATTCACTGACATGCCAATTCCTTTATTTCTCATGGGATGAGGTATTTCTTACAGCTCATGAATCATTTCAGTAGTTCCTTCCCTTGCTCCTTTGAACCATTTTAAAAATATGAACTGGATTCAATATTCCATTTCTCTGAAGAGAAGTAAGACATCTCCACACTCCTATCAGGAATCTGTTTTTAATGGGCATCCTGCCATTGACTGCAGCATACAAACTGAATTTGTTTGAATGAAATAAAGTCATTTTAGAAGACTGACAGTTACTATATGAGTGAACTTTCTAATATTCAAAGGTTTGGTTGAGCATCCAAGTTCCTGAGTAAAGATAGCAAATTTCTTAGTGAAACTTGTTGGCTGTCAAACCGTGGCCTTTCAAAAGTCAGATTACCACCTGATCTCAGTTTCCATAACTATAAAATTGGAACAAAATCTTGTTAACCCTGGCACAAGAAGGAAAAAATTGTTTGCTGTAATACTGTCATAGCAATTCTGTTCTTCATCACTACTGAAATTTTTAAAGAATTATGCCACCAAAATTTTCAAAGAATTATGCCACATTAATGGGATTGTTCAAACTGGAGAAAAGAAGGCTCCAGGAAAACATTACAGCAACCTTCCAGTACCTACAAAAAAACAGCAGAGGGACTTTTTAAAAGGCCATGACATGACAGAACAAGATGGAATGGCTTAAAACTGAAGAAAGGTAAACTTAGATTAGGTATTTGGAAGGAATTCTTGACTGTGAGGGTGCTGAGCGTACTCAGAGAAATAATGGATGTCCCATCCCTGGAAGAATCAAAGGCCAGGCTGGATGGAGCTCTGAGCAACCTGGTCTAGTGGAAGGTGTCCCTGTCCAGAAGAGGGAGGTTGGAACTAGATCATCTTTCAGGTCCATTGCCCCCCAAACCATTCTATGATTCTATGAAAAAATAATTTTATGCAACTGTTCTTTCTTCTCCATGGGCTATTCAAAGCAACTTCTTAGCCTGTAAAACCCCTATATCTGTAAGACAAGCTTTTATCCTAGTGCTACAGTGGTGAGATAGATGATTAATGAGGTAAAAAAAAAAGGCAAAAAGGCCATGGGCTGCACTGTGTTAGTTCAAACCTACTGAATTTTGAAAACTTTAGCTGACAATTCTCATTTTAGAATCGCTGCTGCCATAACAGATGTTTAATAATGCCAATTTAAATGCATTATCAAATTGAAAAAGAGGTCTCTAAATGTGCATTATTTACTTTTGAAATTATTCCTTTTTAGTGATAGGGATATATGATTTCTCAGAAGTGATGGCTGCTGCATTCCTTTTGCTGTTCAGGATTCTTATCATTCTTTCAGACAATTGAATTTCTTCCATTTGTAAAATCTATTACCAGCAGAAAGACTGAAAGTAAAAACCAATGACTGGAATCAGACTGTTTTGGCAATACAGTGAATGAGTACTTCACTGATCCATATCAGTACCCAGGAATCCCATATAAAAAATATCTAAATGGTATTTAGTTAGACTTAGAATTCAAGCAATACCATGAAAAAGCCTACAAGGGATAAGAATTCATTATATTCATACAACATACTTCTGTAAAATACACTTCAACTTGGATCAATTTGATTCTTTGATTTTTGGAATGGCACTAAATAAATGCAACTACATTAAATGTCTAAAGGCTGATTAACCAGAGAGACTGAAGAAAGCAATAATAGGCTTAGCAACTTTTTCCAAAGAGGTACTTTCTAGGCAGAATCTTCTTTAAATCAGATTGTAGCAGCATTTCTCATCTAGTAATCTAAGTGGTACTATTAAACTGATGCTAGTAAATACAAAACTACTAAAAAAATTGTGATTTCATAAATAATTATTTGCAGAATGACTCAGAGAAAGTAATAGTCCTTTCCAGACTTAAAAATTTATGAACTGATGACACTCTATTGATTGGAGCATTTACTGGACTTTCAATAGGGCTAATTAACAAAACTGCTCAGAAAATTAAACATAGTGCTTAGCAGGATGACACTATTGCCCAGCTCTTTGCAAACATCTCAACATTCAAACACTTTCATCCTCATGGAGGGTGTAAAGAGGAGCTGACTGCTTGTCCTAGTGAAGCCAGAGTGTTTCCCATTAACTTCAATTATCTTATGCTTACCTACAAATGAATATAAAGCTACCTAGAAGACACATAAATTGCAGGATCTGACCCTCGATGAAACAACACTGCTAAAAATCAGATGTAAAAGAATACTTGGTTTGTTTCCTCTATCACTTAACTTTAAATCATTACTACAGCATGGAATAAGTGGAAAAATAAATTTTTGTTATTTTTTCAAATAATATCAATTTGAATTGTTATATGTGCCAATGCAAAGGTATAGATCCAGCAACAGGCAGTCTAACATAGCAGACAACAACAACCTGGAAAGCAGAGTCTGAAAGGGATCTGCAGATCCCAGTGGAGAAATGGCATGAACTCTTAAAAGCAGCTCTATTATGACAAGATAAGGTAATACAATTTTTAAACATGTTAAAAGAAATGAGCAAAACCAGAGTGGCAATTCTTGTCTGTTGATGATGTCAGTTTAGAATAATATGTTTCTTCTACATTTTTTTTAAAGATGTTACAAAACAAGGACAGAAATGGAATGAGAAGAGTCACAAAGATAAGATTTAAGATAATGTCTTAAAGCAAGAAACTTCAGGGACCAAATCATCTTGTTTTTTCAGAAAAACAACTGAAAAGAGACTGAAAACTAAAACAGAAAAATAAAACCAGAAGACAGATTAGAAGGCAGAGAAATTCAGCTTCTGAACTGGAAGTTTTCATCTGATGTGTTTTTCCACGTTTGGTTATTACAGTGGCTATGTACCATGGAGCCATTGACAAAGATGGACAGCTTTTTTGCCTTTTTTTTTTTCTTTTTCTGTCTAAAGTTCTTACATTACTTGAATCTAATAACATTTGACTGAACAGGAAATCAGATGTAAGTCAGGAATTTTTCAGCCCTAGAAAAGATAAAAGTGAGTTACAGCTCTAATTGGCCATTGAATTAGCTCATATGAATAATAGCTCACAGTCTTTTCAAGTTCTGTGTCTTAATAAGACTCTCTTTTATTTCTTTATCTGAAGATTTACTGGAAAATATTCATTTCTTCAGATCTTAATGATTACATTCAAACTTCAGACATGAAAAATTAAATAGCTATGCAAACCAAAAAACACAAGTAGCATAAACTGCTGGGAACACAGGTTTTGTACCACCTTTGACATGTCTGCTGCAGGACAAAAACTGGCAGGGCACATTGTGACATGGGATTGCACCAGACAGGCTTTGCAAGGATGCATATAAAAATAAGAAAAGACAAAAGGGGACAGACAGGTGTGCACCAGACAGCAGAACCATCACCCATGGAACTCGGGCGCTACACTGGCTTTTGTAAGTTCAGAGCTGAACTAACAAACACAGGAGAAATTTCATGCCATTCAAAAACTAAATTCCTATTGAGCCCCATACCTTCAGTGCCCACAAGCATGCACTAACAAAAACCACCTTGTGTGAAACAATAATCAAAACAAAAAGTCAGTAAAGGAAACCATTCTTTATTGTCTATCATGAGTTACTAAGCCTGTAACTCCCTAGTCCTGTAACTTCTTAAAACACCATTTTCCTTGCAGACAGTAGCATTAAAGATGTTTAGTTAATCTCTGACCAGTCACAAGCTATTAGTGAATTGCCACTATTTTCCATGACACAAATTAAATATCTATCTAAGTACTGTTTATTCTTAGTGTACCTAACCACACTACCCAGAGGCGGTGACTCCACGTGACACAGTTTAAAGTGAGTTTCCACGAGAGACAGGAACTCAAAAAAAAAAAAATTTAAAAAACTCCACTACCTTGTACCCTTACACTTATGAACCCTACACATTTAAAGAGGATTGCCATTAAAGTACTCATCACAAACCTGGAGTGAGTTTCCACGAGAGACAGGACCTCAAAAAAAAAAAAAAAATTAAAAAACTCCACTACCTTGTACCCTTACACTTATGAACCCTACACATTTAAAGAGGATTGCCATTAAAGTACTCATCACAAACCTGAAGCTCCATACTATCCAAACAAGTGGCCCTGCTAGAGGCAGAAAGAAGCACATGGGTCTTCAGTACACCTTTTAATCCCCTTCCTGGAAATCTACCCAGTACAAGGCTAATAATAACTTCCTGTATCTATGTCACAGTCTTTACCTGCTATTTTTGCATATGACCACTATGCTATATTCACCAAACAGTTAATCAATACTTTGCTTTCACCTCATAACTCACTGTGTGACCTGGTGCTTTGTTCACTGCTCGTTATTCAACTGCCTTATGATGCCAGAAATATTAATTTCCTCCAGAGCTTTTCAGTGCTGCCCATCATTTCAACATCTGAGTGCTGCACAAATTCAAATTAATTCACAAAAATTCACAGCAGCAAAGAAAAGGTACTACTGCTGTTTAAAATACTGGGCAAGGAGGCACAAAATAATTAAAGGCAGAGGTATTCACTGATTTTAGATCTTATTTCTAAGGCATTACAGATGTAATTTAAAAGTATTTAAAAATACTTCAAACACAGACATTGCAACATCACTTGCAGGTGTGATTGCTGAGGAAATTTGATTTAGGGCTCTAAAAGGGGTCATTAAAAATTAGACAATTAGAAACTATTACACCATTAGAGGTTCCACACAGAACTGGTTTTTAGCCCTACATAGGAAAAGTATCTTTTGTGCAACAGTGCATTATTACAGTTACATGACCTTTCTTTCCCCTCCCATTGTTCATTATTGACTTCCCAGCTCAAGCAATAAATGAAGCAGGAGCCACATGGGCATCACTTGTCTCTCCTGCACAGCCCCAGTTCATCCCCAGAGCGGGTCCATCCTGCACAGAGACAGAAATCCTGCATAAAAACAGTATGTGATCACCCATGTATAATAAGGGGACCAAATTAAGGTTGCCAAGCAACCACCTCCCCACATTATGCCACAAATCCCTGTTCTTCATCTCTTCAGCAAACACATGCCAGGCCTGTCTCACAACCTGACTCTCCCTCGTCTGCTTCTGTGACCCTAATTACCCATTCTCCCAAAGGCTTCTTCATTCCAGTTTCTTTGTCCAGCCAATGCCCATTTTCTCTCATTATTTCAGTTGTTACCCTGTCTTTCTGCTCTTCATAATTAGCATTTTGTTCATCCAATTTTCCTATTTCCCTGACCAGTTCTCAGTCCGCTGTAACATTGCTAAAAAAAATAAGGGGCAAACAACACTAAAAATATCAGATTAAGATAATCAAGTCTGGCAAAGTCATAAGCAAAAAGAGTTGTTATGAAATCTCCTGTAAACATTTTAATGTACTAAGAGCAAGACTAGAACTAAAAGAGTTCTTTTACACTTCATTCTCAAAGTGATTTTCTGCTACTGTTTCATTCTAAGTGTGAATTTCACACTAAGATTTCAGCTAATATCTTCAAAGTCTGTTTTATCTAACCTCAGCATATTTTTACTTTACCATCATCTGTTGTTTTGCACACTAAATCACTAAGTCAAAATAAATTTTAGTTGCATAAGGAATAGATTATGTGGCTGGTATCAAGAATCTTATCTTCATTTGACAGCCAACAATATAACACTTATTGCCCTAAAGCAAATATATCTATGAATATACCTGACCACATAGAGAGAAATGGTCTAGAATACACTTGGAGCAGCAAAAGGTGTGTTGGTCTTCTCCAAGGCATGTGAGAAAAAGCCATGAGGAAACAGCTGATAACCAGCCAATGGTAACAAGAAATTTAACCAATTCAAAGAGCAAAAGAAAGTTTAAATAGCTCGGTACTTTCTTACAGCAAGCAGTAAGGAAGACAGAGCAAAGTGAATCAGGCACTTGACAGCATGATTTTGTTGTTGACTTCACATACCATGAGGTATTTTACAGTTCAGAAAATTACAGTCAGGAAAGCAAATCAGAGCCATGTCAGGATACACCTCATTTGGGTAGAGCACTGGGAGGACACTTTCCGACTAGGCTTCCTGGTCTTGGAATGACTTGTGATTTTGGCCTGCTGAACATTGACATCAGCCCTTCTGTTTTTCTAGGAAAACTTCACTGCGAACCTCTGAGGTGCAGCAGAGGGTCCCCCATTAGCCTAGCTTCCTGTATCTATGTCACAGTCTTTACCTGCTATTTTTGCATATGACCACTATGCTATATTCACCAAATATAATTCCTTCTGTATCATCTAATTCTCTCATTTTAAAAGTATAGTTTGATCTGATATTCCTCCCTCCGTTAACTTTTACTTTAAAGAGGGAGTGACCCTATGATTCCAGGGCTGAAAGAAAAGTTAGTATCCACATCAAGATAAACATAACAGGTCTTGGTAGGACACATGCTCAATATAAACAAAAGAAGATGCTTCTTCACACAGCAAGGAGCTGCTCTGTGGAAATCTGTGGAACAGATTTCCATGAGACACTGCGGATACCATAGAAGGAAAAAGATCAGTCAAGGATTACTGAGTATCAAAATTGCATTCAGCTCAGATATCCCTGAGAGCAGTCAGTGGCTGGAATGATCCCTAGGGAAATTCTTCATGTGCTTTTCCTACTGTCAGCATTCCCCCAGAGCTCACCTGCAGCCAGTGATGATAAAGAGAAGCTGCACTACTAGAAGGTAGGCAACTAAATGTGAAGAGATTACAGGAAGGCCTCAAAGTGCATATACTGGGAGAATAACAAAGCTTGCCCTTTGCTGCTGCTTTGCTGCTGCTGCTTGGCATGTGCTTGTGGCTGCTCTTCCTACACATTTCCCCACTTCAAAGACAACCGCATCCCATTACAAAAATAAAAAATAAGACTTTACCTGTGAAGAGTGAACTGAAGAAGAAAGAAATTAGGGATTTTTTTTTTATTTTTTATTTTTTTTTTAGCAAGGGAGTATGGACATGGAAGCAAGAAGACAGGGGAGAGTCAAAGAATTACAAATGTAAGGACTCACATGGAGACATCAGGCTCAGCATCTCTAACAGCACTTCTGTGAGCACACTGAATGCATGCAAGGATGTGGGGAGGCTGCCCAGTGGTGGCTAACACAAAGATGGGTCAGGATGAGAAAACCAAAACTGTTCCACTGGCACTGGGATTCCCCTCCAAGCTGCCCCGTCCAAGAGCTGGTCATGAGGGATTCATCCAAGTTGAGAACGTCACTGACTAGAAAATTCTGCTATCTGATGGGGCCTTCAAAGGGGAGGATATGCAATTTACAGGCTACTGGATAGATGGCTTCTTGGTTTAATTCCACACAAGAGTTCTCAGGGTCTCGTGCACATGCTATCCTCATTCAGAATGATGTAATTGGTTTCCACCTCAACCTGCCCAGTCTTCACCCACCAGATCTATGGTTTATGTGTTTTTGGCACAGCACAGATCTAGCTGCAACCAAGTCACTCCCATCGTGTGGCCTTGCACAGCTCTAGCTCACATCTCATGGACAACGCTGTTGAGGGAGATCTCATTATGTACAATACCCATGCTAGCATTAAGCCATTGCTTAGAGATTTCTATGAAAAAAAAAAAGAAAATAAATCCACAAATGCCATAATACCATTATTCAGCTTCCCCACGGTGATCCTGAATGCTGCTGAAAGGAGCACCACGTGCAGCCGTGCAAGAATAAAAGCCTGTATGAAACCAGGCGAGCTCTAAAGCTGCCTTACTCCAACACGTGTGTGGAACAAGCAGCAACTGAAATCACTAATGGTGACATTGTTTGCAGCTGGCTTATCAAGCTGCTACCAAGCTTCTTTACAAGCTGATTTTTAGATAGGCTATGCTCAGCAAAAAAGAAGTGGAGAAATGCTAATGGGAGCATAACAGTACTCCACTGCGTCATTCGTCATAGCACAAGTGTTACACAGGGAAATGAAAGGATAAGAAAGACACAATTCAAGAAGAAAATGGTCACCATGCTTCAGATACAAGACAGTCATACATACACATACATATCTGCTCTTTCTTTCTCCCTAAGTTTTCAGTACACAGCTAATCTTTTCATCTGCTTGGTATATTTATACAGTTCTACAGAAAATTTCAGAAAAAGTTACCAAAAAATCCCAAATGTTACAAAGATTATGAAAATCACACATGCATATATTTGGAGCCTTCTCTCTATAAATTTCACATTAAAATATGCTTGCTTATCTACTTACTGAAACACAAACTATGCTAACACCTTCTTATCTGTGGTTAACCTGCTGTGAAGAGTAAGGCAAAACAAAAGATTTTTTTCACCCATGGTAGGAAAGTATTCTGGCAAACATTCCTGCAAGAAAATCTTTATTGTATCCATGCTTTCAAGGGCAGAGAGGACTGTGTCAAGGTTCTTTTTTATGAGAACAAAATGAAAAGAAAATATCAAATAGTGCTTAAAAAGGGAGTACCATCCATCTTGTTATGAATGTAGAGAGAAAAAACATAGCATGTGAGTGTATAATCTAAATCTCTATCATATAAAGGCATTGGAAGAGTAATTAAGGTTGTATAGGCACGATTCTTCTTTGAGTTTTGAAGACTTTATCATACAGTCTGAACAATATCTTTTATCATAAGTTTTGGTGAGGATGTTAAAGAGAGATGTAAATGAACTAATAATGAACTAATTACTAACTAATTTTCTAAAATTTCATAGACACAAAGAGAAATCACTCTAGAAGGCCTAAAGAAGGTGTAGAAGTAAACAAATAGGAAAAAAATCATCTCCTCTAAATAAGGTCCATTGCATTTCCTAATGACAAATGCTAAGTGTAAACAATTCTCCCAAAACTCAGTAGGAAAAAAGCTGACTTTTCAGGTTATTTAAGAAAACTAAACAAGGTGGCAAAGCTACAGTCAGCCACATAGCACAGTCACAGAAAAAGAGATTCATAGCCTATTCCCATCTCTGTGATTCACATTTCAGTGCCAATGCAGATCATTTACTTAGCAGCAATTGTCTTCAAAGTGCTGCGCAAACATTTTTCTTTCCAGTACCACCTCCCCTTCTCCCTTGTCTGCAATGGGGTAAAAAGTAAAATCTTTCCTAACAAATGGAGAAAAGAACAAATGGGAAAAATGAACAAAAGGTTTTCAGTGATATGGCCTGGCCAAATAAATGTCCAACAAAAAATGGATGAAAGTCACAGTTATGCCCCACTGCAATTTAGAAGCAATTCAGGGGTGTTCTGCCCAGCAGCACATCCTTACAGGCTGTACAGCCACAGACTTGGAGGTAGCCTGGCCTGCAAACACATTTTAATGTCAATCAAGAAAAAGCACAAACTGTGAAAGAAAATAAGTCCTAGCCTTGCTAGGACATGCTGGAGTTTAATTCATGCTCCGGTAAAATTTATGTGAAACAAAACATCAAGAAGTGGCAGTCAGTGGAACAGAAATGATGTATGAGGTGTCTGATAACTGCTCCCGTACATGCCAAGATTTGACATGACAGTGATTGCCAAGCAATTTCTTGCACCTCTTTCTCGGCACTCCCTGCCCCAGGAGCTGCTTCCTGGGGGACACCCGAACTGCCATCGTCGGTGTCCCAGGTCCCCCAGGCCTGACAATCCGCTCTGGCTCCCTCGAAAAGGACTGCGGGGAGTCCCGCCCCCGGCCTGGGGCACTCGGGGTGCGGGCAGCGGCGCCGTTCCCGGCGGCGAAGGGAGCGGGGAAGCGCTGCTGCCACTGCGGCGGCAGCAGGGAAGCGGGGACCGGGAAGCGAGATCACTCCCGCCAGGGCGGAGGAACCTTCCCATCCTGCCGGCCGCCCGTGCCGCTGCTTTGGCTCGGAGAACAGGAAAAGCAACTGAATAGAAGAGACAGACGCCGGGGCGGGTCCGCTGCCTACTGGGCGTGCCGGGCGGGGGATGGGGAGCCGAGCAGAGATGCTGTGTGTCAGCGCAGCCCCGGTGTCACGTCCCTCCCGGGCAGCTGAGCCCGAGCTTGGCCGAGCCAAGCCAAGACGAGCGCCGGTGCCGCCCCGTGCCGGGAAGGCATCAGGGTGACGGGGAGCGGCGGGGCAGGCAGCGAGACCCCCACGGCTGCCCGGGGCAGGGTCAGCCGCACCGATCCCTGCCTGCCCCCTCCTCGTCCGTCCCTGCCCCCCGGCCTGTCTCCCGCCCCCGGCCGACCCTTTCCGGCCCCATCGTGCCTGCCCGTGCCCATCCCCCGGGAGCGCCGCCGTCTCCAGCACCACGGAGAGCGCCCGGCAGCCCCGGCCCGCCCCGCCCGGGGAGGAACCAGCCCTGCCCGGCGCTGGAGGCGCGGCCGGTCCCGCGGCTGCGGCCAGGGCGCCCTGGTATGCGTAGCACTGCGCCGTTGCTCACCATTTCCTCTCGGGAATAAGCTCCTTTACTACAGACGTCCAGTCGCAATCCTGTCCCCTGCTCACCAACGCTCTACGCAGCCACAGAACCGAGGGCCCAGAAGTGACACACCCTAGAAAGCCACCGCGTCCCGGGGCCGCCTTCCTGCTCTCCCCGCGGGCAGGGTCTCTCAGGAGGGCGGGTCGGCCTTGCATCCCGATACACCTGTTGTCATCCCCTCTGCCTGCACCTCGCAGGAGCCATCACGGCCTGTGCCCCACCTCAGCTCCCGTGCTGGTGTCTGTGCATGGGGATGTTTCTCTCCCCAGACTCACTTCTAGACTTTTCTATTCTCATTTTTAAAAATCTAGTTTAGTTTTTAGCGTCGTCATTAGTGTCTCAAAAGAGAAAGCCAGCCTTATGCCCATGCTCCGGGTGATGCATCACTCAAAGGTGCTCTTCACTGACTTCAAGGAAGCTTGAGAAGCACAATTTGTGAGTTACCTGTTCTAGGGAAGCACACACAGAGTGACAGCATCACAGTCAGGGATGGCAGGCAGCGTAGGCTGTGCAGCTGCAAACATCTCCACACAAGGAAGAACAATGGTGTCAATGCCCTGCTTTTCCCCCCCCCCCCCCCCCATACAAACACCATCAAGCATATCTACAAGTAGCTTCCTCCAAACTGCAAGCTGAAAATATGCCCAGTGCCCTGTCTGTCTGGAAGCAGGGTGGGAGTCTGGTATCCCTGAAAGTTCTTAACAGTAAGGCGGGTTATCCCCTGGGAGAGGCAAATGAGCTCCAGCTGGACAGGGAGACGAGAAGGTAAAGGTGAAGCATCCCTCTCTTTGTGCCAAGGTCTTGGATACTGGCTCCTCTAGGCCAGCAACTGCTTCCAGGCCTGCAAGATGTACAAACAGGTCCCATCACTGCCCTGTTTCTAGCAGTGTTTCAATTAACCTCTACCACATTTGTTTAGTGGCTGCCAGTTATGTCACTGGCTTTCCTCTTGCCAGGGATAGAGAATTCTTAAAATTAGTGTAGGGAATTCTTAGAACGTGTCCATCCCCTTTCATGTAATGATGATATCAGATCCCATCCTGCACATTTTATCAAGGGAATCAAGCTCACATCTTCCCAGTGGCTCTTACCATAGTGCATCATGGAAGTAGTTACTGACTTCTGTCCATATTTATCATGTTCTGGGATTTCCAGAGCCCTTTGAAAGTGTAAGCAGCTCCAGCTACCAATTCCAAAGGTTAAGAAAAGTTTGCGATGACCAAGGTTAGGTCTGGGGACAGTAAAACAGTAAAAAAGGTACTAAAATGCAGAAACATTAAGTATAAAACAATTGTATAGGATATCTGTGTACCCTTGCAGGAGGCAAAAATAATCTGAGCAGCTGTTTTACTGAAATGGTCTAGGAAATCCCTTGCAATGGTCCCTCTTCTTGCTGTATCTTTGGAATGAAATATGTTGAAATGAAATTGTGCATGTTTTACAGGTAGCAACAGCAGAGCCCTCAACACCAATAGGCTTTTTTCATGTAAGACATAAAACATTTGACATGGAATGTACTATTAACACCAGACCGAGGGGGGAGAAGCATCCAAGGACTGATTTCCATTTCAAACTGCATTCTGGCACTTTGTACTCCAGCACCATTGGTGGATCAATATTTAATGCCCAGAGATTCTGGCTCTGCAGGAGTCATGTCAGGGGACCTCTCGAGCCAATCTGCTTGGGTAGAGGAGTGATAATTATTCATGGGCTCCTGCCTCTTGCTCCTTCTCTTGCACAGCCCCACTCTGCTGACTCAGTGCCTTATTCAGTCTTCTCTCCCTCTCTCCACTGCTGTAGCTGGACCCCTTTGCCTTCACCGCCTCTGAGAGCTGCACATCCCAGCATGGCTAAAACAGCAATGGGTAAGAAAATGCCTCTCTTTTCCTTCAGCCAGTACTACGGACACTGTCTCCTAGGTCTGCTACCTATCACTGGGTGTTCTTCTCGCTCTCCCAAAAGTTTAGGAAAAAAAAAAAATCAAGAGAACACTGAACATATTTTTAATTTCATTGATCAGAGAAAAAAGGAGAGGGTGGGTGGGACATGGGGATGTTTTAGTATCCTAATCAGAGATCGGATTAACTATATACCGATGGGTGAGGTCGGCACATGAGCACAGCGTAATTTTGAAATGGTTTTCATTCTTTTAAAGGTGAATAGATTTTATATTATATATATATATATACACACATATGCATATATATAGATATAGATTATGCATATATATAGATATGTATATGTATATATATATACACATATATATTAATATAGATTATGCATATATAGATAGATATTATATATGTGTATGTGTGCGTATATATATGTAAATATATATAAAAGAAAGAAAGAAAAATAATTTTTTTTTTAAAAGAACGGTAAAGTTATTCCTGTCGTCAGTGTGCCTCCACCCATCCCCGCCGGCCGGAGTCAGCGCTCCCCTCTGCCTCTGAAACCGCGTGGGGAGAAGAAAAGAGGAATCGGGGAGAGGCACCGCCGCCCGAAAGGGCTCGGCGCGGGCCGGGGGCTGCGGGCGGGGCCGGGCCGGGCCGGCGGGTGGTGTGGCGGGGCGGACGCCGCCAGGCGCGCACTGCGGCCGGCCGCGCCCAGCCCAGCCCAGCGCGGCGCGGGGCTGCGGGAGGGGGCGAGAAGGAGCCGCCGCTCGGCGTTGCCCCGGCGCTGCCCGCACCTGCAGTCTGCCGGGGGGAGCGGCTGAAGTAGGTCACTGCATCAGGAGAGCTGGTGTGCGCTAGCGGTGCCCGCCCTGCTCTCTGTCCCGGGGGGCGGCTGCCGGGGCTGTTGTTACTCGCGTTTTCCAGCGGCAGGGAGAGCATCCCCCCTCCCCCGCGGGAGCCGCGCCCTGCCGCCGCGGCGCGCCGCCCCCGCCCTGACTATATTCAGAACCCCTCCGCCCGCACCGCCCGAGCCGGCCCCGCGGGGCTCCGCGGAGCGCCTGCCCGTCGGGTCCCTGCTCGTCCTGCTGGTCCTGGCAGGAGCGAAGGGCGGTAGCCCTGCTCTGGCCCCTTTGTTCAAGGGAGGCTGCTGGGTAGGGTGGGCGAAAAAATCCCAGTGAGGGTGTGGTGAAGGAGAGGGAGAACAGTGTTGGGGTCGGGCTGCTGAAAGCGTCCAGACCCTGACGCTCCTTAGGATTGATTTTTGTTGGTTTGGGGTTTTTTGGGATTGTTTGGGGTTTTTTTTCTTTTTGAAGAGGAAAGAGGCTGGACCTGCATTTGACGCATTCAAATTCAAGTTTTCACAATCATTCACCATTAATGCCACGCACACGCAAATCCCACAAAATAAGGATGAAGTGCTCCCAACACAAATAGTGTCCTCCCCAATAAGAAAATCCTGTTTAAATTTTTATTTGTGCAGATTCTTGTTACCACTCCTCATCGCATTGCACGAAGTTACACCAAACCCTCCTGGCAGCGGCTGAAGCCGATGCATTACACCAAAGCATTTATCTGAATGCTGATGTTCCGCTCCCAAGGAACAATTGGTGTGGATTGAAAGCATTCTAACCCGGCTGTGGCACCCTTGGGAACAAGGCATGAGACAGCTGTAGATGCAAACAGAGGAGGGAAGTGAGGGCTGTGGGAGCCTGGCCAGCCCTGCAGTGCCGAGCACGCCGTCCCCTCCCCACTGCAGCAATCCGGTAATCAGTATTGATAATTTGTAGTCGGTCGGGGGCTTAGCGCTGCAGAAGGCCTGTTAGGAATTCTGTCACAAGGGAAGGAAGGGCTCCTCAGCCTGGTGTTAATGATCTCTCATCACACAAATATAAAGATTTCTGCGGCAAGAGTGATGCCAGGAATCATTAGGTTTACCCAGAGACAGAGGGACTGTGTGGCGCCAGTTTGTCTGTTAATCCCTCGTTAACGAGCCACCTATACCAGCTATAAAAAGCCATGCAGCCACCTAGCTCCCGTTTCCAAAAATACTAATTACAACAACATTCAATTAGAAAATTAAAGTTACTTTATTAAAAGCATCTTCCATCTTTAAACTCACAAAGCTTAAAGGATTCTCCTCACCATTTCTTTAAACTATAGTCTTCCTTGTTATAGTTATAAATAGACAAAATTTATATCTAGACAGCCTATTAGAATAAGCCACTTTATTTCAAGAGTTACAACAAAGCAACAAATTTTACTTTCATGTGGAAAAATAGATGCATTCTCAGTAATGCACATTTCCAGTTGGGGCTAAATGAGCTACATTTATTCTGTACTCAAACTTTACCCAGTAGAACACTGAAAGAAATACAGAGTGCCTGTTTTTTTTCCTGTTGAGCACCAGCTTTGCAAAGTGGCAATAAAGGCTAGGTCGTGCTACCACTGGAGCCAGCAAAACATTTCTAATCAGCTTAACCCAGCCCACTATTATATTTCTGGCCCTGGTCCAGCAAGGCACTTAATCAGGTGTCTGAGCATGTGAATAGTCTACTGGCTTTGGACAGAACTCTTCACATAACTCAGGTTAGGCAGATGCTAAATACCTTGAACAAGCTTGTTTATATTCTGCCATGGAAAGCAAAATTAAGCCTAATTTTTCTATTAAGCTGTGTAAAATAAAAGATTTTCAGGGAAATCTCCTTTTACTCACGTAGGAGTTTCAACAGCTGCAAGAACTTCTGGAGATCATTACACTCTGAATGCCTGCAAGATTCTTCTTTCTGTTTAGTTTACATGGTACATGAATGATGCATGCCACACAAGCATCTCTGTTTGGGGGGGTTTTTTTAAGTGTGTCTTTTCTTGAAATTCCATGTAACACTACTGTACAGAAATTCTAGGGGCTTTTAAACTTCATCCTCCCCCTGACACCATCTTCCACATAAATTATGTATTGGATAGAGGGACTCCTTCACATCTTAAGCTCCCAAGCAAACAGGATGTGTGTTGCATAAATCAGGGCCTGATTTATGGTCCTAAATCAGTGTCACTACAGACCCATCAGGCCACATTTCTGGTTTGATAAACTTACTTAGTGTAAGGTACATAGATGGCAGTGTGAAGGTGAAGTAGTCTATTATGCCACAGGAGCTAAAAAGTGTTTGAAACCATTCTTTCATTGTTTTGTTGTGATGTTTTATTTAAAGAATATTTGTTGTTCAAACATCTTCAGACAACCATCATACAGAAAATCTCAGTCCCCATTATGGTTCTGGTTTATTTTATAGGAAGTTGTTTAACTATAACCCCACTGAAATACATGGGGTATGTGTTAATAGTGTGTTATGGAAGTGTTTTAATGTCAGCTCCTTTTGAGATAGTCAGGAACCCTGTAAAGTGATAAATGGGTGGGATTATGAGGATACAGGAATTGAGACAGCGCCATGTTCCCTCTTTCTCAGATATAACATATCTGAGTGAGACTGCTTAAGCCATTGTAGAAGTGCTTCAGAGTTGCTCTTCTACTTTGTCATTTGCATTTTAGTTATAAGCTCAGACCTCAATACTTAGCTTGATGGATGTAAGGCCACTGCTGAGTTTTTCTGTTAGCTGAGTACTACATCATTGTTTTATCTGGCATGTAACATGCATATGAAGTCATACATAAGACTATGGTTGTTGAGTTTAACTGGTTCCATTATTTTAATAAGTAGCCTTTTTTTTACTGCAAAGGGGTAAGAGTTCTGCCTCTGATCTGCCACTACACTTAAACAATTGCTTGATTGTCAACAATTGCACATGAGTAGTCATCTGAATATCAATGGCAATGACAAGCTTCAAGTTAAACAACATATGGCTAAGTGCCAGGCTGAATTTGGACTGAACACACTCCTTCCCGTATGATTCAGTTTTTAGCTGAAGGTTTTAACCTTCCCCTTTTATAAATAAATGAACATACGTCAACTCTGAATTATTTCCAACTGTCACAAAATTACATGTCTGTAAATAGGAAGTTACTTTAAGAGAGGAATGAACATAGGCAAGAATTAGAAAGTTATTTATTGTATCATAATGTTGGCAGAAATGTGATTTGACTGAGATACCACTATTCCAAATTTTTTTAATAACTAGGAGAAGAGATCACAGGATATACTGGGTTGGAAGAGACCCATCAGGGTCACTGAGTCCAACTCCTGGCCCTGCACAGAACCATCCCCAGGAGTCACACCATGTGCCTTGAGAGCATTGTAAAAACATTTCTTGAACTCTGTCAGGCTGGTGCTGTGACCACTTCCCTGTGGAGTTTGTTCCAGTGCCCAGCAACGTTCTGGGTGAAAAAAAACCTTTTCCTAATATAATTTTGATGTGATAAGGAAACTGAAGTGGTAACATTTCAGTTAGTTTATTTTTTCTGTGAACTTTTATTACTGAGCTAATATAAAAATGTTGGTAAGCAAAATTAACTAAAGAACTGAGGTTAACACCTATACACATTCTTTACTTGGTTTTTAAAGACTTGATTACTCTTCCTGATATTGAGAATTAAGACAGGAATAATTTTTAAAACAGTCCATATGGCTAAGGATTTATATTGCCTCATAGCAGTTCTTTACTTACCCTGAGGTGTACAGGCAGGAGGGATGGAACGTCATCTATTCCATTTTCTTATGGAAGATATCCCATAACACACTGAGGAAATAAAAATAAACTTCAGCAGCTTGAACACTTCCAAAATGTTCTCTCACCTCCACCTCCATTACTATCACCTCTTTGTCCCAGTATAAGCTCTAGTTAGGCTAAAAACTTCCCTGTTTAATAATGTAATCATGTAATTCATTCACATAGATTTTGTGAATTTGAATTTTTTAAAATTTATTATTTCAGACTGGAATTTTTTTACTATTGGTATTTGTTCAACAATAGTACATTTCTCTATATCACATTGCACACTTATTTTTTATCATATATACTCTGTAATCTAACCTTATGGTTAGATTTATCTCAGGTGACATTTATATTAATTCCTTTAGAAAAGAAGTCTCCATTTTCAAATTAATAGCATCAATCTGAGAAAAATAAAAAAAACCAACCTCATTACAAAAAAGAGATGTAGCACTCACATCCAGCAATATATTTAGGTAGTGTTTTAGCCTTCAAAGGCTATATGCTATTAGCTAATTGATTCTCCTAATTGCTTGCAGAGAGAAGTCAGCATTATTTTGTAGTCTAAACACAGAGAGCAGAAGGTTGCCATGACAGATCAGTCTGGGCAGTACTTGACCTGTGCAGTGTTTTCATGTAGGTCTAATTTAACTACCTTAATAGTTCACAGACAAAACAGGCAAAGAGATGCTCAGCACTCCTGAAAAATAACAAACCTTAGGAGTCCTAAAGTGGGCATCGAAAAATGGTGTCACACCACATAATTGATGTAGTTGGAAAATTGATTCACTAAAAGCTTTGCTAAAGCTGGTACTGCAAAAAAAAAGCTGAACATAAGGGACTGAGGGTGGCATCTGGCCCTGTGACCAGTGGGCAAAGAGAGGGAGTGTAAATTTGCCTTTCAGCTTAGGGTATCAGGCTTCAAAACCCTTTATCCTGGCACTCTCAGTAGCTCTGCCCAAGAGGACGAGCAAATGGTACATCATGAAACAGCAGTGCTTGCTTACCTCTGCAGTAACTACCTTCAAAAAATCCACTGTCAGTTCTCCATACAAGTCACCTGTAAAAACAAAAAACTATTGCCATCCTCAGGTGGTGTGTAGAGAACATGCCTTCTTCAGCATTTATCCATAAAATGGATGGTAGATGAACCAACTTTGCAAATGAGTCTTGCCTCACTGGAGGCAGTGGAGTACAGCCACTGTCCTCAACACAACCATCTGGTCTTTGGCCTGTGGGGACACACATTTGGAGCAATGGCTGCTATTCATAATTCTTTCTAGGCTACACACAACCCTCACACTATTCTATGGATACAGTCTGAGGTGGTGTTGGTTTTCATTCAGTTTAAAAGTACTGTTGATCCCACTCGGAAGGGTGAGTCCCAGCGGGGAATGTCAGCCAGCAGTTCTACCAGGGACAGGTATCTCAGTCCTGCAAGGTGCTGGGTTCCCATGACTGCAGTGCAGACACTGTTCCTCTAGTTGCTCAGAACTTTTCAAACATGGACAAAAATTGCTTTGGAGACCTCAATCCACGTGGATCTGCATCTGAGTCAAAAAAAAAAAAAAAAAAAAAAAAGGACGAATGCATAAATGCTGGCTCCTGGGAACTAAATACTTATGACATCATGTGTCTGACAAATACCAGCATACAAAGCTTATCTGAAATGATTTCATTTTCTCTTCAACTTATGTTTTTATTTTTCCTGTCTTCTAATACATAATTTAAGCGCTAAAGTAAATTTAAGCTATTTCTGCCAGGATGTTCAGTTAAATTGGTGCACAGCATCTGCACAAAATATTAGACTTTGCTGACTATATTCAGAAATTATTTTCTAAATTATACCTATTTTTCTAAATTATAGCTTCAAGCAGTTCATAAATAAATTATTAATAAATAAAATTAATAAATAAATTATGAATTATGCATTCATTCTAATGCACAAAACCTATCCCTGTTGCAGCAGTTATTGTGTGAAGTTGTGATTCTTCACAGACACAACCACAAAACAGGATTGTTAGGAGTTTTTCACCAATTTAGCCCCAATCAGTAGTTTAGTTTGGAGAGGTGACTGAGGATAGGGTTAGTAAATCACCTGTGATGAGATACAGGCATGGCTGTACCTCCACTGCACACAGGGAGAGGTCAGCCCCTCTGGCTGTGTTCTAGGTCTGCCCAGAGTGAATGTACTCATAATTCAGTGGCCCAGAGGAAAATGTCAGGAGGAGTGGTGAGCCTTCAGCTGTCCCTTGGACTCTTCACACACAGCCTTAGGGAAGCCCTGGCTCTGTCTCTTCCATTGTGACGGGTGGAGAAAAAGATGTGGGAATGGGTGAGCTCCTGCCCCTGAGCCACAGCTGGTGGTTGGTCTCCAGGTGTGGTGCTGGGGTGTGGTGGCCCTTGTCCCTGTGTGTCCTCCTTCCCCACAGAATACCAGAGGCACTGAGCTGTGTCTTCTTTCCACTCTGCCATGGGAAGAGCATCATGCTAGAGAGAGGACAAGAGAGCACACAGGAGGGAGGATGACCTACACCTAGGAGCTGGGAATCCCAGGAGCATTGCTGGATTTTGCATGATATGGCAAAATAGAAACAGTTGTGGAAGCAGCAAATAGAACCTGAGTTCCTTTGAGTGACAGGATGCTTTGGCTTGAATGGAAATTTTGAGAGTTTAACCCCAGCTCTGGTATTTCCCAGTCAAAGATGTCACTGTAGGCAGTTGCTCCAATGGGCAGGAGTAAGACAGCCAGCAGCATTCTTCCTCAGCTACATTTTAAAAGAAAACTGTGGCTTGCTCCTCAGTTTATGAAGAGCCCTGTGCTACCTACGTGTGCCACACACTCCCAGGAAATAGACTACACAGATTTCTTCAGAGGACTGGCTGTGAGCTGTAGGAACACGCAATTCCCAGTGTTAGTGGCTTAAACATTTCAAGTCTGAGCTGTCCTTGCTTGTCCAAAGTTTAGCACCCTACAATGCACCCCAATTTAAAGATCATAAATTGTGATTTTCTGTATTCTCATGAGCTCTGCTCATCTGTGTAGGGATTTCTAGGATACAGATTCTTCATTTAGAAACCTGAGTTTTCTTAAGCATCATTTTAGGCCCCTAGTTCCTTTATTGGATTTGTAGGTTAATCATTTTGTGACCTGACTTTCTCCTCTTTAAGATGGGGATAATCTTGGGTACTTAACTCAGAGGTGGGATGTGAGGTTATGTTCCATACTGCATGAAAATGTATAACCATGCTCTGATATTATAGAAGTGCCAAGATCCATACTGATCAGATTAAGAAGCAGAGCAACTTACCTGCTAAAGCTGTTTTAGCATTCTGTGCTATTGAGCTACTTCTTTAAAACCCTTAGGGAATTTTGTAGGTAAAGAAAAAATAATGATGTGTGTATTTTGTGCTACTGAAGGCACAGAGCTCTATGAATTTAGAATTTACCCTAAGCTAAGGTATACCCTACTGGAAGGTAGATGAAGTATCTACATTTAAATAAATTCGCTTATCTCTAAGTACCTATAACTTTTGATCTTGATGCTATGTTTGATGCTTTCAAAATTGCTGAAAACACAAATTGTGCTTTTGGACTAAGATTTCTGATATATACATGTTCAAATTCATCCCCTGGTTTCCAGTAGGATGACTCTGGATGTAATTTAATTGGTAGAGCTCCCTGAAGTTACTAATATCATCACTGGTTACTATTTTTTTCCTTTTCAAAAGACTGTGGAGACCACAGCCATGTCAAAGATGCACAAGACTTTTTTTAGCAACATTGCTATATGGAATTGCACCAGAAATTACCTTTTTTGGTTTACTAGTATTTTTGTGTTGCAAATCCTCCGGTTACCTGAATGGAGCTGTAAGAAAAGTTGCATGTACCTAGGAAATCTTAAAGCAAATGCATCCATATCCATAATTTTTCAAAGAAATTTTTGGAAGTAAAATTCACTTCTGTAACACATTTCATTAGTCTGTTAATTATTTTGATGTATTTGTTGCTTGCTTTATTAATGTGAGAAGAAGGGGTATCTTATGTCACTCAAGTCATGTTTACATCACTTGAATATACCTTCTTTGTCTCCAGGTGCTGGTGTTTTTTACATAGATGTAATACAAAAAGCTATTTCTAAGCTGATATTTTTTCTATGTGCTCAGATATTTTTTGATGCTGTTGAGGCAGCAGTTAGGGGACTTTCAATATTATATGCTGTAGGCAGGAATGAAACCCTGATTCCTGATTGAAAAATCTACATGTTTAATACTTGTTAACAAACCACTTGTTCTCAAGGCAAATAACTTCTTACTGGGAAATTATGTTTTAAGTCTAAATATCATTTTCCAAGCAAAATATCAATAATGACTTCTTAAGAAAAGTAATAGTGAGGTATTTTTTAAGCTGTATTGACAATTCAAGTTACTCCCTTATTTTTTTCACAGTGAAACATTAAGGGAAATATCTTACTTAGGGAACCATACTGTATTTGATTAACAGTGTAAAGTATTTCATCTTCTTGTTGTGAGGGGCCTGAAAAACAGGAATAAACATGACAGAAGTACTTTCAGTCCTCTGCAAAATTATAATTATCAGTTTGCATCGTTTGCCAGTGCTGTTCTAGAGGTCTCATCTCTGCTGGCATCCTGGTTTCTGCACAAAGATGTAACAGGTCTGTTGAGGGTAAAAACTGCAATAAGACCAAATACTGAACCCATGCAGCAAAATGAAGGCATTTAGGTAAGCAAACAGGTAATCTATAATACAAAGGTTGCAAAATTATATTTAGCACACTTCTATGTAGTTATGCAAACAGAATTTCCAAGATTAAAAAAAAAAAAACAATTAAGAAAATATATTGTGGAAACAGAACATTACATCAGATGGACCCTAGTCTGTCCTTGAACTGTGACCACTATTTTTGTAGCCTTCTAATGTAATTTGTGCTTAGGGGAAAGTCTGAGATTGCAGTTAGGAAGATTTCTGTTAGATAAAACTCTCAATGTTCTTGTGAACAATCTACCATCCTAAGCAGTTTCCCATCTACTCCATCCCCATGACCTACTGATTTCCAATCTCATCCATTTCCTTGGTGCCTTTTTCCTGATTTTCTCAACATAGTTTCATTATCCAGTCAGTCAAGTGTTACCCTCACTCTTGGTCCAGTTTCACTCATCCTGTTCCCTGGCTGACTTCACCTGCTTGGTTTTCCTTCATTATTTTTTTTTAAATTTGTCTGCTCTTGGCCATTACTCCCACAATGCAGATGCTGCTCTCATCTCTTCACACAGCCGCTTCATTCCTGTGGTCCTTCACACTTCTATGAGGCCAGAAGGGGAGGAATTGAGACCACAGGATAGTTGTTTCCTCTTTTCTTTTTTTTTTTTTTTTTCTTTTTTCTAGTTTCCAGTGCTGCTCTGGTCCATAACATCGCTCTCAGCCCATGTGGAATCAGAATCCAGCACATAGTGGCTTGAGAGAAACTGGCTGTAAAACTTGGATTTGTGTCTCTCAGACAAGGCTGAAGGCTGAAATCTGATCTTTCATTGACTTATTCCATGGCCTGGACAAATTTTTCAAATTAAGAATGATTCCCTGGCACAAAGCATTAGAACCTTTCAAACAAGTGCAATAACCACTTGCTTGGCTTACCCACACACATGTATATTTCCCTAGTCATCATCATGGAAATAGTTAAATGTTTTTAGCTAAAACCTTCTCCAAAATTCAGGAAGACGCAGCCTTCCAGCCAAGAAAACGGTAGTTGAACAATGTGATGTTCAGTGGAAGGACATATTTTCTGGTGCAGTGGGAGAAACAGAGCGGCACAAGGTGGGAAATAGCAATGCCTGACAGCGTGGCACGTTTAAGTGGCTGAGATGTGCAAAGGCCAGAAACATCAACCTTGACAGAATTAGATACTAGACCAGTGGAAGTCTGTGGGTGAAGTAGACTTATGTTGATTTACATCTGATGAACCTATTTTTCCCCCTTTAAAACTCCCAAAACATCAACTTAGGAGGAAACATGTCCTTTATTATTTTTTTTAATCATATAAGAGCCAGCTACACTAAAAAAAACAGGAGAATTTTATTATTCAGAAAAAGAAACTTATTTTTATACTGGAAAAATAACTTGATTGTATAATGAAAAAGACAGAATAGGCTGTTATAAATTGACATTTGGGGATATCTAACTCCTGCTACTTTTAGAACATATTAACAATTTGATGGACAATCTAGTTCTGGAAGTTTGATAAGTCTGTTGTAAAGGACAGGCTGAACAACAAAGAAGTTCTGATTTGCCATTAATGGCAGATTGTTGATGCTGGTGCCCAGTGCTCTGAAAATCTTGCTATTGCAGGATCTTTTTTTTTTTTTTATTGTAAATGAGACAAACACCCTTGCACCAACAATCAGTGGAGCATCTCTGCAGGGATCAGCTCCTCATGTGGTTAATTTAATAGCAGAGCAGAGTCTGAATTCATAAGATTTTCTTCTAAGTGAAGGCTGGTATTGCAGAAAAAATAGGCACAGACAGAAACAGATAGCTGCAGAGAGAGATACTGACAGAGAAAATGTACTCTTGAAATTTTCAATAATATTTTGGGATGAGAAAAATACCTCTAAATTGAAAACCAGTAAAAAAGGGGGAAGGAGAAGAGAAAGATGAAAAAGAGAGGTAGGTCATGAAAGATTGGGAAATAATTGGGAGCAGTCACATTCCCAAAAGTCCATATAAATGATAGCATAGATATTTATGCATTAATTTTACATCTTCAAAAATCAAAGTGCTTCTGTTATGCAAATCAGAGCAGAGCTACTTAAAACACAGGTCACTTCACTGCAAGCAGTAGCTCTTGTTCTAGTTTTATGGTAGCATCAATTGTAATAAAAATATCCCACCAGCAAATGTTCCTTCTCAGTCAATTTAATCAATTCTGAATAATATACTAATTTCTTTGCACCATCAGTGTCATTTCCAAGAAGAGGCATAATTTTTTACCTTTCTTTTTTTTTTTTTTTCTTGTTAGTTTTATACATCTTCTTGTTAGCATACGCAATAATATTTATAATCTATGCCCAACCATGATAGAGTTTATATGCTGTTGAGAGGTATCATTATTTTCATTATGGAAGCAGTCAAATGTTTTCATGTATGCATAAAGTCATGGCAGGATACAATAGCAGAAATATAAATCTGGTAATTAGTAGCAATAACTGCGTAGATTGTTTAGGTAAAGGTCGCACAGAAAACTCTGAAAGCCACAGAGTGACAGATGTGTGTTATATGGAAGGGTTTGTTTCTGTCATTGCATGAATTTGAGCGCCTCATATCGTGTGCTCACTACCTTAAGCCACCTCTTTGCCCAGTTATCCCCCACAGCCCTCCACTGGACTTTCAGTTGTTCCTCCACATCACTCTTAAATTGGGGGATCCAAGACTGGATGTGGAACCTCAGGTGCAGCTCCACAGCACCAAACACCTTCAATCAAAGGTGAACCCAACAAACGCCTCCTGCTGATTCACGCACACCTCTGCTTCTTCTCTCTGTCTTCCAAACCTGGACATTTAAAAGAAAGATTGAAGAAATAGAGAGAAAAAAAAAAAAAAAAAAAAAAAAAAGGAAAGAAAAAACCTCTTCCTTGTGAGACTTTTGGAGCCAACCTACACATGCTGAATTTGTTTCTGCAAACTTATTTTTTTAAAAAGTCACTTCCCCAGTATCCATTCCTATTTCGGTTCTTACACTTCATCCTTCAGCATTGACAGTTACGAGTTTAGGAACCCATCATCTGAAACCTCACTTGGGCATTGTACTTTTTTTGGACTGTGGAGAAGACTAACAGAAAATTATCCTATCCCTTTCAATGTTGTAAAAATAGATTTCCACACTAGTCCCAGTTTCTAGATTTGGTGACCTGCCAAAAGATACTTCTCCTAGTCATTCTGCTGCCCACTTGTCAGCAGAAAACACCAAGTGAAAAGATTAATTTTACAGAATCTGCTTTGTATCAACATGGTTGGTGAAGGAGTTGCTGGCATTTTTGCTTACTCTTTGCAGTGCTTTCAAAACCTGAACACATTATTTTTCCTTCAAAACTTGAAGACATTATTTTTTGAATAGAAGAATTTCTCCAAAGATGCACATGCCTTTGATGGGCTTCCTACATAGGGGGAGACTATTTTAAATTAGGGATTACATTTCTCTAAACCCAGAAATTTCATCCTTTGTAATATCTCATAATTAAATACAGCCCTTTACGCCCACATATACCCCACTGAGTAGATCTGAATAGATTTAAAATTGTATAAAAACATTTACATTCCAATAGTCTTTGTTATGAAAAAGGGGAATTAAGCCCTACAACATAAAGCATAAGAGTAACGCAGTTTCTATTATCACACTTCCTTGGGTTTAAAGCAAAATCTTCCACAATTATGAGTTATGTTGACAGGCAAAATCTAATATCAAACCATTTTATATGGAAACTCAGAAGTTATTTACTAGGAGCTTATTTTGTTCTGGCATTCAAATTTAAAATACTAGTGTTAATTAACACAATTATAATGTGTGTCCCATTGTATAATTGCAAGGATTGGGATTCTTCCTTTGTAAGTAATCTACTTACATATGTCATTTGCAATTGTGTGCAGAAAGCAAACTCTATAAAGAAAATGCCTTTATTCAAACTGATGAGACACTCTTATTTTAAAATGTCCCACAAAATTAAAATTCCATTCAAAACCCAGAAGTAAATTGGATTTTCCAGACTGCCTCCTTTCACTGTCTTTTGCGTTTTGACATTGAGTCGGTAGCCATGGCAGCCAGTAAGAATGATTGTGCAGCATAAAGATGCAGTTACACATATTTGGCTTTGGGTTAAGTACATTAAATACATGGGAATTGCTCAAAATCAACCAATAAACTTACACAAATAAAGCTTTATATACATATATGTATACATATACACACATATATACTTTTTATGTATAGACATATATATAAACTAATTAACGATTCTATAGATTTGGTTTTCAGACCCTGTAAAACATTATTTCTAGCCTATATTGAATGATTAGTTTTGAAAGATACTATCCACAGCACTCACAGCAGTATATTTTCTCTTAATTGGATTATTCTGATATTTGTGGTGTGAAAATATCTGCGATAGGTTTTGCACTCAGTGCAATGACTCAAAAAGCAAGGAATGCATTTAATTACTGGAATGCAAAGATTGAGAGTCCAACCCTACAAGAAATCATAATTGCATTTATATCATATCATACAAACAAAAATTTCTACTTAGCTGATTGCCTTGCTTCTTTTTTTTTTCTTTTTGTCTAGAGAAAAAAAGGAAGAAAAAGGCACCTTGCAATTTATTTGGCTTATTGTTCTGAGCCTCAAGACACACCTAAATAATATTTTGGTCTTCATCAGTTCAAAGCAAAATTTTGAAAATACTGGAAGACCTATCTGCACTTTGGAATGGCACAGGTTAATGATATGTTAAAAAAAAACACATATGAGTTATAAAAAAGTCATATTTTATATCAGAGCTACAGTTATGTTAAAACCATGTGCATATCTGAGCCAGAAAAATGGCAAGAACCAGCCTGTCTGATAATGGAAACTGTCACTGTAGTAATCTATCTCTGGTCCCTTGATTGAGGTACTCCACAACAGCTGAATGATGAAAACAGAAAAAGTTGCATTCTTTACCCACTCTTTCCTACTTGCTTGCTTTTCCTGAACCATTTTGGGCCATTCCTTTCCTTGATGCTGTATCAATGGCTTGCTTTCAAAACATGTGGGTAGTTCTGCTAAAACAATCTTTCTTGAGAAGCTCAGTGTGAGCAATTTGACTGTAATCTCAGCACAGAGGTGAGGGAAGGGATTTCATCATGGAATACCAGGTACAAGTCCAGGAAGGATCTGTGTCCAGATGAAAAGAAACAGTTGCAGAACTCCGATTTCCATAGCGAAGATCAGCAATATGCAAGGTTATGCCATTAGTCTCCAAGCCTGATAAAAAACAGGTGGCTTGGAATAAAATGACATTGTCAAGTGTCAGTGGGTGGTGCGTGGCCACGTGACGCACCACCAGGAAGTGTTTGTCGAGCCAACATAAAGGGATAAGGGTGATGCAAATTTAAGACAGTAAAAGCCTCTGAAGACATCACCAGGAAAAACTAAATAAATGCCTCTGTTCTACATGCACACATGGATGACAGTGAGATTCAGATAAATAAAAGTAATACTGTCAGCCAGCTCTCTCACACCCTGCTCTAGTAACCCAGTCTTACTGTGCTGGAACAGAACCCGTAGTGTGATTCATGCCTTGGGAAGATGCTGTTTGATCATAGTAGGCTGCGTGACTAAACCATTGCCATTCGATTTCATCATACTTGATTAGCATCCTCCCTCAAGAGACTGTTTCACCAGACAGCACCTGTATTGCCTGGAGCACTTGCAAAGAGGTGTCACTTACACAGAATTCAGGAGAGCTCTGTTCCACAAGAAGCTTTACTATAGAATAGGTCTGTGGCCCAAGGCATTTCTTTTTTTATATCTGTGACATTTTATCCCCCGGCATCCCTTGCCTCTCCTTCTCACACCATAAGCTCTTTGGCATAGGGTGTTTACATCTGACACATTTTTACAGAAAGTGGCTCAGATCTCAGCTGGGCCCCCACATACTCCCACAAAGCAGTGACAAATGACCTTAAGAGCATACTGGGAGGCAGCAGCCATCTCTGACAGCCTAGTCCTGGGCATTCGGCTGGGTTCTCCATTTGAAACACCAGAGGTTATTGGAGTGCTCAACACAAGGACACGAAATTTCACTGCCCACCAGTGCTCGGTTCAGCACCAAGCTGCTGACATGGTGCTACTGTGGTGGCTATGCCTGTATGCTGCTGAGGGAAACTGGGCTGCTTGCAGGCTTGGCAGCTTCCAGTCTGTAACTCACTTCTCTCCACTCCACACCTAGAAAGACACTGAAGAAGTTCCATCTCCTTTGCACGTCCTTCCCTGGTGCTTCAGCCACCAGCATGGCCCCAGAGCCAAGCCAAGCACCACAGGAAACAGCTGGGCTCAGGGAGCTCCTGAGCACTACATGTCCATTTCTGAGGGAGGAATCAGCAATCTGGGGTTGTCTTATTGCAGGGAAGTCCTGGAGCAAACTCCACTATGCTGATGTTATGGAAGGCAAGTACAGCTCGTAGCCCATCCAAGGAATGCTGAGACAAAATAGCCTGCATGCAGCAAGGCTGGGGTGGTTATGTTGAGAAGAGTCTTTGAAAGTCCTTCTGCTTCCCTGGCCTTCAGACATGTACATCAGGACTCCTGAAAACACTGCTTTTTAGCCTGCGTGTAGATGGACATCGTGGTTCAGTGGTGCCTACCAGGAGGGATCTTCAAAGCCATGCTAATGGAAACTTTGGAGTGAAATATCTGGCTTTTTAAGCCATTTTATATGTAACCTGTCTCAGAAGTGTAAAAGAGATTGATGTCTGTGTCCAGGTGAAAGGGTACGTCACAACCCTTCGGGCATACAATGCAAAGGAAATACATTACACACCATGAGCACTAAATCATGGTTGGCAAATCCACCCATTCAAAAACTCCAGAGCTCAAGGTTTTGTTTCCTAAATCATTCATATAAGACTCTAAGTGATAGATCAGGAGAGAGGGATTTTTCTTGAGAACAGAAAAATTAGTGGTAGAATCAAACCCAAAACCCATGGAGAATCCTTACTACTACTCTAGCAGGAGTCCTCAGCTAAAATTAAAACAGATTTTTCTGTAAGGCATGACAGAGCCAAACTTGCTACAATGCCAGTCAAAAGAAACTGTGTGCCCCAGGTGCAGGTATGTAACAAAACCAACAACAGTTCTTGAGGAGGTAATGTGAGCCAAATAAGGAAGGTTATTTCCTCCTGGTCTTGCTGCTTTTCTCCTGGTGTTTGCTGAAAACCTATTCAATTTTTCCATTCAGTCCATATTCAGGAAAATTACTTTGATTCAAATCATCCCATAGCTGAATTTCCACAGACTGTTTTGTTTCCAATGAAAACAGGAGACAGTGGATAACAGAATGGTTCCTGGCTGGGGCTGCCTTAATAATTTTCAAATTTTGATGTTTGCATGACTTTCACACTTACGTGATAATCTAAATTATCTGTGTCTCTGGTGTCCTCTTATGAAGGTAGGTGTAAGATCAGCATCTTAAACATCAGTATCCTGCCAAATCATCTGAATAACAGGGTTTGAACTTCTGACTGCACAAAAATTAAACAGTCATGGTCAGTTAACCAGCAGGAGATAAAACTGTCTTAGGACTACAGTAGCCTTTAAGTTCATTCTTCACTCTCCATCCACCCCATTGTTTTTAAAGTGTGTTTTAGTAACTTACATCCTTTCCTACACAGAAAGCTCTATGGGAAGAGAACTGGGCAAAGACAGATGGGGTGTAGAGGTAGAGGGAAATATGTGAAGGGATGCCTTGTAAAGGCAAAGCAGATCTTAAAGAAGGCTGTTTTCCCCTTGTGGAAAAAAAAAATCTCTGGAATTTTTTGTTTTCACCTTAGTTGGAGTTCTCTTAAGTTCAAACAAATTTCAAGAGGGCCACAGTCCTCTGTATCAGTACTGGCTCCTTGGCCTTCCCCTCAGTCCCAGAGGACTTCTGGAACTGAGCTGCCAAGGGCTTCTTCATGCCAACGTGATTCATGGACTCTGCAAAGGGCTGGCTCAGAAGAGAGTGCAGCATCTGGCTCTGCCACTGCCATGGACCAGTTTCTGCAGAGCTGAAGAAGGAGGAGCGAGCCCATGGCTTTCTTGTCTTGTCTTCCCATGTGTCTGCCAGCACACAGAGTGGTGAGGCTGTGGGGCCCCCAGTGCACCGACAGGCTCTGAACAGGCACGTGTCTGCTGTGTTCCTCCCACACTAGAGGGAAATGTGTGTGTTTTCATTTCAGTGACTAGAAAGCACAATGTGACTACAACAAAGCATCTGCATCAGTGTTTGTTTTGAGTAATCATGACAAAGTTGTTGTTTTTTTCAAATTCAAAAAACCACTTATGTCAAAATCTCATTTTGGAAAAGGGTTTGCATTAGCTCAACAAAGAAGTCCCATTAACTCATGTCACAGATGACTATAATAGTCAGGGTTCAGTAAATGGGCTTTCTCATTGTTTCAACAGTGAAAATTACATACATTGAAATAATACAAAATTGTAACTTCACATCTTAACCTTCTGACATCATAAAGTGAGCAAAGACATTTGGTTCTCACCACGCACAGTAAGTGAAAACCAAAAACATGGTACCCAAAGTAGTCCAAAAAGCCATAGTCAATATCAGTGATAGATTAGGTTGTAAAATTAGGAGCAATTTTTAATGAGATTTGTGCCACTCTCCAGTCTCCATGTTTGCATGCATTTGTATCCCTGCACTAGAGGTTCAAGAAAACCATTACTGTACAGTCTTTCCATAAGCAAACAGCTTCTTGTGTATTCCACGGGATAGGTTTTCCAGCCAGATCCTCTGCTGTAACCTAAATTATGCTGTGGAAATGGTATGCCAGGCCTTGCACTCGAGGACAGGGTTCATTGGTACAATCTGACCCTGTCTGAGTAAGAAGCTGAAGGTCAGATCTCTTGCTTGCATTAGGTTTTTTGTGTATTTTGAAGAACTGATGCTACAGCGATGCCTGATTTCAAAGCCACTCTGTGCTTTTATGGATGACACTAATGCTTGATTCCCTCCCAAACCATTTTAAAGACTTTTGTTAAAAGGATCTCATGTTGAAGAGGATAAAATGGATGATATTTCTGCCAAAACCCAGGAACATTCATGAGGGCTACAGAAATCAATGCCTAAAACTATTTTTTCAAACTCCCAATTGCCACAAAGGCATATTAGAGCTGTCCAAAGTTCTTCCTTTCTCGTTTTCTGGGCATATTGTGGGAAATTCTAGAGTCACAATTGACAGAGGAAACTCACTTTTTTTTCCCTTGTTTTCTGTTTCTTGTTACTTTTTCATAGTACCTGCTTGTTCCATTGCCTAGATATAGAAATATTTCCATTCTCATCTCTATCTTAACCTGGATTGCAGTATATAAAGAGTGCAATTTGAAAGACTTGGTCCCCAAAGAATGGCCCCAGGTGAGTGGGAGTCCTGTGCCGCCTTTCCCTGCAGTGAAGCAGGTGAGCACTGTAGGGCATTAAAGCTGTAAAGCAACTTTATTTTTGCTGGAAAAAATAAAAATAAACTGGAAAAGCACACACATGCATAACGTTGTGAGATGGACTCAACCTAATACTCTCATAGGCAGTGTTTTGGATTCAGACAGTAACAAAATGAGCCCCACCTATGTGAACCATCAAAATGAGATGTCACTCATGGCTGAGCATAAGGGGTGGATAAGATATATTTACTGCAGGGGCTTTTGCTTTCATTCTCTCCATCACTGGTGACTCCATAAGCCTATAAACATCCTTAGGCTTCCTGACAGTGAAGATAGATTTGCTAGTCTTAAGACAACCTAATTTGTTTAACTTAAGATGGCTGATTGGGGCCATGGTTCTCTGGTAGTGCTAATCTCTCCCTTGACTGAAAAATAAGCGTTCATGATTTCTGCAAAGTAGCTCTCTTAAATAATGGCCAGCATTAATTAAAGTGAATCCCAGGCTAATAGATGTCAGACGTTCTAAAAACTAAATTTGCTGTACTACTCGTGCCCCATCATGAATTTTAATTCTCCCAGTCCCATGTGCTTTTCGCAGTACTAACCACCATTTTAGCAGCACTGATCATGTAACTTTCTTCAAATACCCCACCAGCTATGGGAAATGACACAGCTGGGATTGTATAATATCATCTTGTTTGGCAGAAAAGGATGCAGCACATTACTAAAATGGATTAGTAAAAATAAAATTGTAAATTACTGGTCAACAGATTGTGGCTGTTGGTGTTCAGAAATTATATGACTTAAAGCATTGCCTTGACAAACCAAAAGCTCTAGCAGCTCAAAGGGAGCATTACCAAAATAACATTTGTAACAAACCACATTGTCAATAACATCCATCAGAAATCTGTATAAAGGATGGGTGTGATAGGTCTTCTCTGTCTGCATGTCATGCTTAATCTTACATCTTAATGCTTCGATGTCTGCCAGAGGAGAAAACTAAGCAGGATTTCAGTTTAGTCTCAGAAGTGCAACTGTCAGAGAGGTTCCTGGCAAGGGAGCACAGGGCTGAGCTGTGTTATGGGTTTCACACTCTGACCATGGGCAATGCGCCAGTGTCCTTTTCCTTCCAGGTGTGCAGAACTTCAAGAACTAGTTGGCAAGTGGTACTTGAAATGTCAAAATAGAGTGACATTACAAATTAATGCACGTGATGTATACATATTAATGTGTGTGATTAATATTTATACATATTAATGTGTGTATAAAATACATTTCTTACATGCGGACCAGATTCAGTAAGGCAAAAATAATCAACACATTTGCCTATATCAGATGCCAATTATAAGTAACATTAACACTTTTCTCTCTGCCTTCATGTGCTAAAAATAGTCTTGGGTATGAATAATGGTCTCTGCTGTGACACAGCAATCTGTCTGAGCTGTGCTTTGCCAAGGAACAAAATGTGACCCAAATTGCCCATGGCCAGTCAGTCAGGACAGATTTTCATTTTACAGTGTAATCTGTAAAAAATTCCTTATAGCTATTGGATAACAGATGAGGACGGACAGTAAGGGTTTAGCAGTGCTTTCCTTAACCTTTCTTTTTGTCCCAGCAGTAAATGTAAATAAGTGGTTGCTGACTTCTAATGGCAGCCATAGCACTCCACTTTAACAGCTTCATTCATTGGGCAAGTGAGCTGCAGGACTGGCAATGGATGGAGCACTTTTCTGTCATTAGCAGAAGAATACAGGATATATCTGAATAAACATATCATTTGAGATCAATAGAGGATTTTCAAAGAGGATCATCAAAACATCCCAGCTGACCACACATCAGAGCAATCTTGTAGCATAAACAAGTTTAGTTGGTAGGTATGGAAACTGGAAGGTGTGTATTAGCAATATACCTAATGTGCCTCAGGCTCTAATGATTGTTCAGACCATGGCACTAGACTAGCCTCAAGAAAAGATCTCCAAAATTATACAACATGGGCATGAAATCCTTAGAATTGCTTCCCTCTGGAGGTCCAGTCCTGCTGTCCTTCCCTTCTTGCTCATGCAGTTGTAGGACTGGAGCCCTTAAAAGGCCCCTGAAGATCTTAGCCAGATTAGCAAGTAAAGCCAAAAAAGGAAGAGGATGGATGTTCACCCAAGAGAGGGAGTAGTTTCAAAGTTTCTAAATACAGATGTTGAAAATAATTTCAGAAGTTTGAGAAAAGGGTGAGGTTGGCTTGAAACAATAATATTAAGGTACATTTTGGACTCTTTCAGGAAAAAAAAAAAAGCATGCATTTTTGATTTTCAAAGCCATCTGAGTTCATTCTCTTCTGAAGCTGTCAAACAATTAGGGGCATTTGATAGTATTTCTAAGGTTTCCTCTACAACTCTGAATATGAGGAGTTTATTCTTAAAACATAGATGAGGTTCTAGAATAATCACACAGTTTCAGAATTTAAGACCTATGAAACCTAGTATATTCACAACAAAACGACAAGAAATGCTAATACTGAATTCTCTTCTGGTCTTTGCAAAAATCAGTGTTCTTAATGCATATAAATATTTAGATCTTGCTGCATATAACTAAAAAGATTCTGTTGCCATCTTTTGTCAACATTGTTCTGGCCTATCAATTTCCCTATCAAAGCTTTTGTAGTGTTACGATTACCATCATTTACTCTCTTTCATTTAACTTGCACAGTTAATGGAATGATATGTAGCCTACATGACTGCACAAGGAGTGATATAATTAGAAAGCCAGTAGAAACACATTTGGAAAATAAACTTCATTGCAATCACTGCCAGTCTTCAAGGGTTTTGAAAAGCTCTGCCATGAGGCAGGTAATTTTTGTGCCTCTTTCAGGTTACACAAGAGGTCCTGTGCAGATTGCACAAATGCTCTGCCCTTGGTTGTGTGGTCTGTGTGTGCTGCTTTCTTAACAGAAAACCTTCCTGAGATAACAGGCTTCCATTGCTAAAACACTGACCCTTGGGATCTGGGAAGGTACTGTTACCTCCCTGTCTAACCTGTGTGACGTAGGCCAGCCACTTTAATCAGACCACCAACTGGGCTAACATTGCTGCTTTCAGCTTTTATATTGCGTTTTAAGGAAATGTTTAAGGAAAGGAGAGCTGAACAAAGCAGGGCTCCTTCTCAGAGCTGAGCCTGATCAAGGGAGACAGGCCATCACAATGTTGATGCTGGACACCAGGGGAGGTGTATGCCTCTTCAGGTCCTTTGACACCCTCAGCCCTTAAGTCTACATCAGGAAAACCAGTGTTTGCTGCCATGGAAGGTTGTTTGGTTCCAGGGCTGCAGAAGCCTCCAGAACCTCTGTGAGTATTCAAGCCGAGCTCCAGCTACAGTTGAAGGAGTCTCTAGGGCAAGTGCAGACTAAATCAATACCACAAAAAACCAAAAAGTAATTCTTGTGAAGGATGGAAAGTCATTTTAATTCTGCCAGTGGCCAGAATGAACTAAGGCAATGATTTTGCCAGCATGCTTTCAGTGCAGCTATTGCACTGAAGGAAAGAGAGCTGGGCATGTTCTTATCTTTCTCCTGCTGTGTTTTGCAGATGGCAAGCTGGGAAAAAAAACCACCTTTTTCTAATCATTTAAAATGCTGTTAGGAAGCAGAACATATTCAATGTCAGGCAAAGATAAAAAATATTAACAAAGACCTCAAAAGGCAAAATTCCTAGGATGCTGCTTTTCATGCCTCTTTCTACAAAGATATTTCAATGTATACATTTTAGCAGTGATTCAGCAGATTTTGTACAAGATTATGTTTGCCTCATCAATGGCCATGTCTTTAACACATAGCTCAGTGTCCATTTTCTCTATGTTTAGCAGCCTGCCAGGGTTTGGTGTGCAGCCACTCCACAACCTTGCTGCTGGGAAGAAATGCAATGGTATGGGCAGCTGGCTAGGCAAACCCTCCTCAGAGAAAAGTCTGGAAAACCACACCTGTGTGCTTGTTGGATGGAGGTCTAAGTGAACAATTCATTATGTTTATCATTATTCATAATTCAATATACATCAGATGGACATGATTTTTCTCTTTAAAAGATTTTTGAGTTACTCTTTGCAAGTTGGTACTCAGGTTTCAAACCAAAATCATGTCAAGACCAAACTTCCCTGACAGCCTAAGTTCACTGAAAGCAGAGTCTTCAGTACACTCATAACATCAAATCCTGTCCTTTACCAATGGTTTCTGAAAAGCTATATCTCCTTTAGGTGAGTTATTCAAGGTACCTGATTAGAGACCCTTGAGCAAAGCTTAATTAAATTATCTAATCCTTTACTGGCAGCTATAAATTTTTTCTTGAACCATGGATTATTCAAATACCACCATACTGATCAGCACCCAAAGGCTCTCAAGCCCTCATCAATCTCAGGTTTCTTTCTGAGTAGGAAAAGCAAAATCAAAAACCACAAGGGCATCCTTAAGAAAGGCTGATTGAGAATTTCATTTGTATCCACAGTTTGAAGATCCAAGGACCATATGATTTTCCTTTAGCAACAACAAGGGCTAATTTGGTCTAATCTGTTAAGTACAATACTTTGAGTCACACATATTTTAAGCCACGTTTTCACATGCTGGCAGCAAATGAGTGTCTGCCTCTGTAGATATGATTTTGATTATAGCAGGGATTTGTGTGTGCCAAGATGAATTTTGAAGCACCCTGCCTTAACATCCATGCATTATGGAGTGTGGAGAGTGGGCAGGGTACTGCCCCAGGACCCAGGAGAGCCAGCTCCAGTCTGGGCTCTGTCATTGGCTTTCCAAGTGACAAAGTATGAGACTGTTTTCTTACTTACAGGCAATTAGGAAGGGTGAGCACAGTGCTCACTGCATAATGATTTTGTATTGGTATGACCATTTTTAGACTAGTGCCTCCTCAGTTCATGACTGGGGCCTACAGGCATTATAAAGTCAGCAAAGATAGCACCATAAAGTAGATTACAAGGGTATTAATGGCATCAGCTAATATAGACTAGACCTGAGTATGAAAGCCACATATTTTGGCCAGTACGTGGGGAATGAAAAGCTTTGTTTCAGGTAGTTAAACATATTAAGGACATTATGCAAATGGTTTGATAAATGTATCCTCATTTCTGGTTTTATTTTTAATTTTCTGGATGACATTTTCATTTGTAAAATAATGTCTTTAGCCTATGGTGATATATGGCCAGCTTTTCATAGCTGTTCTCAATTGCATTTGGGTACGTCAGAGAAACTTTAAGAGCTTCATGTCTCTCCACCTGCCAGGGGAGAGTGGAGTCATGGCACTCTTCCAATGCTAAATGCATTTCCTGGTAGCCAGATTCACTTTCTATAAATCAGAGAGGACTGCCCGCATTATGCCCAAGGATGAGGTCATGTAGAGGACCAGAAGCCAGTTCTGAGGATCTCATTTGTGATTTGATAAAGGTTCAATGTTGAGAAGAAGTAGGTGAAAGTAAATATTCTAGAGAAATGTGCCAGGTGTGTGATGGAGTAGGCTTTCTGGTCCCCAGCCACTCAGCTCAAGATTCCCAGAGGAGGAGCTGGGGAAGTGAAGCATGCTAACGAGATTTCTCCTTTCAGCTTACAAGGAAAAGATGAAGGAGCTGTCCATGCTCTCGCTGATCTGCTCCTGTTTTTACCCGGAACCTCGCAACATGAACATCTACAAATATGATGGTGAGTGACGTTTACTGGAAATCATCCTGCAGGTTAGAAAATGTGCTAGTTCTGGAAAACGACTCAGTTCTCCTCCTAGTCCATAGTGTTAGTTGGTGAATATTTTGCTGATTTAACAATTTAATTGCTAGTTTGGGTGATTACTTTCTATGGAGTGTGCAATACCCATGATGCTGGTTATTGCTCGTAACAGGAGCTAACTAAACTTTTAACGTTTAGCTGTTTTTTCCCTACTCCTCTTTTGAGAATTACAGCTCTTCATAGCTGGCATAATTCCCAAGAAAATGAAGAAAAGATGAAAGCATGCCTAAAAAAATTAATCAGCTTGGGCACTGCTTGCATGGGGTTTGAAATGGCACAAAACCCCAATAAGAATCAAAAATTGCTGTAAATTTTTATCTTTATGAGATTAAGGTATAGTTAAGCTATTACAGATGAAATTGAATGTACTCCCAAGAACAGTTTTCAGCCCATAACCTGCCATTGCATTTAAAATGCGCAAGGCAAAGATGCTAAATCATTTGTCTGTGCTTCTGATCCTACTCTGATATCAGTGCTGCTTCTCTCCTGAATACTGCTGGTGTATTGAAGGACTTACAATTTCCTACCTTATTGTGCAGACATGGAAGTGAAACAAATCAACAAACGTGCCTCAGGCCAGGCCTTTGAACTGATCCTAAAGCCGCCATCTCCAGTCTCAGAAGCACCACGAACTTTAGCTTCTCCAAAGAAGAAAGAACTCTCTCTTGAGGAGATCCAGAAAAAGCTGGAGGCTGCAGAGGAGAGGAGAAAGGTATCTTTCCTTTTTAAAAAATATGCTAGTAATTAGACATGATTTAGTGTACAGAGTAGCAGTTGAGTTTCATGTTTGCTTGTGTGTTTTCCATTGCCATCACTGACTCATGGTAGCCTGCATGGACTAAATCATCAATATATTTATAGAAATGAACGAGTTCATTGTCTTTCAGCAGCTTGCAAGCAAGCCTCACTGGTTTCAATGCTGGGGAAGCATGCATTACAAAATAGACATAGCTTCAGACAGGGGCCAAGTGGGCTCAAATGCACTTGCTTACAATGTGAGCATAAATAATGGTTCATTCAGGGCACCTGTAATAGTTGCTCAAAACCAGGGCAGGTATTGTGTCTGAGTTTAAGAGCTGGATCTGCAATTCAAGCAGATGCTCTCTGTGCTACTAGATCTTGACTCTTTATAGTGTCCGTGGAAATTATTCATAGGGTCTGCATAAGGCAGCTAAAATGTCCTATTTATGCAATATAGAGGAACACCCTGAATAGAGTGGCTTGGGATCATTCACGCACACTTGAATTAGGACACTAGCATGGCACAGATGCTAAGAGGCATTTCTAGCACTTTCAGTAGTGATGGAAATTGGATTTCTAGGGTTTTCCACAGACAAAGTCTTCCCCTGTTTATGATCCGACCCATAATGGTAAAGCTGTCTTTTGTAATCACTAAGTTGGTCGCATAGCATTTGGAAGACTTGTTACACCTTTTTCACAAAGGCTGGCACAAAGGCAGCTGGAAATACCCATTAAGTGCTTATTTGACTTTCATCATGACTGATGTGTTGAAGAGGTCTTCCTTTTCTCTAAGTCAGAGCTAAATCAGGTTGCTTTTTCTTTTTACTTTTTACAAAGAGAAAAAGACAAACTCCAGATCAAATAAGTCAGAAGATGACAATGAGACACTCACCATAACCAGGCTGAATTGCCAGTCTAGAAATTATCAGTGTTCTATATATTCACAGCATTTGTGCTGTGTTGCACCATTTCAGAAAAGTCATGACTGCCTGCAGTGACCACAGAAAAATTCAAATTGGTAATATATTGTCCTGGTTAATTAATGTTTCTTTTTGCTGATACAGAAAAGGAGAGCCATAGAAGCTTTAGGATCTTAGGGCTTTCTGTGTCCTTCACCCAGGAGATCAATGTTATTTTGTGGCAAATCAGCTTGCACAGTTAAATAGGCATTAGAAATCCCTTCTACCTGCCCATGGAGCCCCTTGTAGAGGGTTTCAGAAAATAAAACAAACTTATATGTCTCTTAAGCCTCCTATTTATCTTTTAAACAATGTGATTTCTTGCTAAAACTGTTGTTCACAGAACTTTTCCTGATGTTGTCAAAAACATATACAGAAGTTCAGGTGCAACATCTGTGCCACGGATAGCACATGGAACAGATCCAGAAAAAGCAATTCCATTCTCTTTCATTCCTGTCAGAGCAGATCAGGGTCACTGCCAAGAACCTCAAGGGAACGATTACTCTGGGGTGTGGTTTGTTATGTGTCTGCTGAAGTCAGTAGATCTGGTTTACTGACAGCTCTTTACAACCTGGCACTTAGTTTGGATTTGCAGTGAAACTTGACTGTTCTGGACCTCACTAATTTGAACAATTCATCTAGATGACAACTGCAGTGTTGCTACTCTTGTCGTTTCTGCAGGCTTGCTAACAATGACTCTGTGGTTCTAGCACACACTCATTAGCACTCTTGCCTCTTTCAAACAAATATTTCTGCCAGAGCATTCATTTCAGTAAGAGGACATGACTGTATATCCAAGGAATTTCCATTTGCACTAGCACCTGCTGAGAGGGGTGAGCTCTCACTCATCCAAGTTATGATATTCCCCAAAAAATTCAGTCTGTGAAGTTCCTCTGTGCCGAGTACAAATGGTCCAGTAAAGATACAGACACAGAATGAAATGACAGCAATAAAAGGCCTGATATTATGCATATACTTGGTGGAAAATACAAATTGAATGTTTCAGAGATTTCATTCCATTGATTTCATTACTGTTCATTTCTTTCTAGAGAAAACTAATCACGCAATAGATTGGTAATCAGTGACAGCAATACAGACACCTGCCATTTCTTCCCCTTGATACTATATTCATTTTGAATGAATATACAACTGAGTTATTTTAAGAGACAAGATCCTCCACATTAACATTGCAGCAGAAATTGCTGGGAAAGGAACAAAGAACAGAGCAAAATGTTTCTTTACATCACTGTTAAAATGCCTGGTGTTCTCGCATCTTAACTATTGACTTCATTTTTGCCTCAAAAAAAGCATAGTGCAGAGAAGGATTAAAAATCAATTAGAGGAACAGAAAATCTTCCATAAGAAGATAAATTAAACAGTCCAGTTTTCAGCTCAGAAAGAGACAACAGATGAAAGATAAAATATAAGTCTCCAAAGTCATGAATGGTAATGAGAAGATGAATAGGAACAATTATATTCTATGTCACACAATCCAAAGGGGACAAAACATTCAAAGAAATCATCAGACTGAAATTTCAAAAAGGAATCATGTTTTCATGTATTGTTTATTTAAGATATATCTGTTATCACAGACTGTTTAGACATTATTAAAATATAATTTAGTTAAAAAATAAAATAGAAAACTTGATAGAGTACTACTTTGTAGGAAATTATTATGAATGGAACTTGTGACTCAGGGAATGTGGAAATTGCTGACTGATGAAAGCTAGAGAGATTTGCCCAACTTCATCTAGTGTTTCCCTCAGCATCTTCTTCCACTTTTTGCTGCCAGACAAACCAGGCAGACTTTTTCCAAAAGCCAGCTGGCTGTTATTATAATGCTTTTCAATCTCAGTACAAAACTGTCAGGCATGGCCATTCTAGATCATGTCCTTCCAGCACAATTTTAACTCAAATCAAGTATAACTAACAGATGAGAATTGCCTTTTTGGAAAACAAGTTGCTAACAAATTTTACGCTGCTTAGGAGTTAAGTTTTGCTCTGTTAATTAGGCAGTGTTCATTAATAAAATTTCCAACTCATGAGACCCTCTAGAGCAATACATGCACTTCAGCGGTCTCCTGCTTAGGCTTTTTCCAGTCTGTCATTCTTGTTTATTTCCTTGTAAGCTTTTACAGGACTCCTTTCCTTTTCTCTCCTTTTTTCTCTACCTCACCTTACAGTCATGACCTCATACTCTCAGAGAGTTTCACCTGAGGCATTTTTTATTTTTTGCATTACACAGCAAAGCCCATTTGGGCTAGTTACAGATTAGTCCTTTCCATTTATAGAATCCTCTGTACGGCACATGATTATTATCCTTTTTTTTTTTTTTTTTGCATATGTGTGCTATATTTTCGTACCTTGGTGGATAATCAGAAAGATCTTTTCATCCTCCTCAGTTAAAAAATTAGAGCACTGTGACATTGTATGCAGCAGAAGGTTTTCTTACAGAATTTTTAGCATTTATCAATTTTCACCCACTGGCCTTGAATGTTCAGCTGTTACTATTAGTGGTGCACAAACTTCAAGGGGCTTATGTCAAATTATTTATTTTTATTGCCTATGTTCAATTTACTTAGTAGCATAAAAAGAAACACTAAAGGAATGTGCATTTCTTCTAGACTTTGGATTATAGAAGAGAAATCATATGTCATTAAATCCTTTTAATGGCTTTGTATTGGGATGAAACTGAATCAAGCTTATCCCTAGAGCTTAGTGTGACAAAGAATACAGGAAAACAGTCATATATTTTTTTACTTTCATGCTGTTGGGTATAGACTTACAGCTTCCTGGGTTTTTATTGCTGTAGAAATGAAATGCCACAAGACAAGCCTGCTGTGCAGCCTGGGCTGGGCTGGGCTCGCTGTGCCCCCACAGCAGCAGCCAGCCCAGGGCACCTCTGCCAGCATCAGGACCACACTCAGTGCTGGGCTTCAGCATCCAAATCACTGTCCTTTGAGCCAGCCCCTTTGAGCCTGCCCAGAGGTGGTTCTTGACACTCTTAACCCATCTCTGCTTTGGCCCAAAGCAGTAAACCCAGAGTTTGGTTTACAGGAGGCTGGTGGGGGAAGGCAGGAAAGGCAGCAGAGCTGGGGGACAAGTGTTTCTCCCTGGACATTGCATGGCACCTACAGAACTGCTGCTCCAAGTGACAGGCAGAGAAGGGATGTGCTCCTTCCCTGTCAAAAGTCAAGCTTCTTCCATCTCATTTCTGTTACTGTTTCCCACGAAATATTACAGTGAGAAGGATGGGAATGAGGACAGGCAGTGCCCAAGTCATATGTCTCCTGTCTCGCCCACCTATTGATCTCCCTCTCTATTGCTGCTGGCCCTCAGCTGTGCTGCTGTGGAGAAATAACACAGCATGAAGCATTTTTCCTTGTAAAGGTCCCACTAATAGGTGTAATCAGCACCAGGAACAAATGTTTCTGTCACATTTTGATTTACACCATAGTGTGTCTATACACAATGGTTCACTCCTAGGTAACAAAAGATAGCAAAAATTCCAAGAAACTTCACATCACTCATCCAAAACCACACGTTAGCCTATGGAATATGGGCCTGTAGGAAGATGTTTGCTACCAACAAGGACGGGATTTGGTGTTAGGCACCAGGTTCTGTCTCGGACCACATGGAGCCATCAGCATACATCCCAATGCTGGCAAACATTCTCTCCCCATTCATTAGTGGCGTGGGCTCTGCCACTAATGAACAACCATAAGACAATTTGACATTAATCTTCATTAACTTTATAATGCCAGACCTCAAACTGCAGCAGACCATGAGGGCAGAGGCTCAAGTGGTACTTCTTGCATGCTCCCCCCTGCCTTGTTCACTCCCACAGATCACAACCATGAGTGCAGCAATTTTGTGCCAAAAGAGGAAGAGAAATTTTTCTTGAATCCCACATGGATGGGCTTTTTTTTTTTTTTTTACTCCACATCCCAAAGGTTGTTTGGCAGACTATACAAAAATAAATTGAAAAAAGAAATCCTGACCTAAATTTAAGCAAAATTTTTAATTATCTAGTTTCACTAGAGCAGAGCTACACCCATAGTTACAGATCACATGTTTCTGACTCTCCTGCCAAATGGGTATTTCTTGAGAGAAATCTAACTTGAGACCATTCCCATGCTTTTACAAGGAAAAACCCCAGCCTCAGTTCCTTCCCCTGAAAACATCAGTACTTCAAGTCACCATACCGAGGCTTCACCTTGGCATTTACATTGCAGTAGGAGCCTTTCCTCCTGTCTTCAAAATCTGCTCCATTAATAGTGTCTCATAGATACACAGTGTACTGAGGAACACCAACACTACTGCAGCTTCTTCTGAACTACTTCATTGTAAAAAAAAAGAGTCAGTGAACAAATGTGCTGTGGAAGAGGAGCACTCATGGCTGGTGGTGTGTCTCAGACACCCTAGTAACTAAGGGTACTTGTGTCTGAGGTTGAATGCATTCAAACTGAAATTCCCAGCTTAAGAGCAGTTGTCTGAACCCATTTTTTGCTTAAGAGCAATAAGGGATTACTTTCATCTCCATATCAATTACGTCAATATTTGAATATATCTATCAAACAAAGACAGATGTGAGAAAGTAAAGCACCTCTTACTCAGATAAGGAGAATTTTCTTCATGTGAGTAATAGTTCAACAGTGTATCTCCAAAGCCAGTTTCCATAACTAATTTTGCTCATGAAGTGAGTGTTTAGTAGTCTACATCTATCTCTGGCCAGCCAGGTAACAGATGCGGATTTCCTTTTGAACCACTTATCTCTGAAAACTGAAGATGCACATGGATCCCTTAAAAATATACATGAACATGACAGGAATTTGTCTGCATTTTTAGCATATCAATATGTTTCTTGAAGCAAAGGTACCTGTACCAGGACTATTCTCAAATATTTTTATCCCTCTATATTTAGTTATTAACAAATAAGTATTTTTGTTTCTCCACATTATTTTGTGGCCTTTCAGTACCTTAAGGGGGCTTGTAAAATGGAGGGAAAGTGATTTTTTTCCAAGCACAGATAATGACAGAATAAGGAAGAATGGTTTTAAACTAAAAGAGGGGCGATTTAGATTAAATGGTAGGAGAAAGTTCTTTAATGTGTGGGTGGTGAGGCAGTGACACAGGTTGCTTAGAGAAGCTGTAGATGCCCCATCCCTCGAAGTGCTCCAGGTTGGATGGGGCTTTGCACAACCTGGTCTAGTGGAAGATGTACCTGCCTATGGCAGGGGGTTAAAACTGGATGATCTTTAAGGTCCATTCCAGTCCAAGACATTCTATGACGCTTTGATTCTATGATGTAACACTAGATGCTGCAGCTGGAGCTGCATTAGTTATGCCTTGTTTTATTTAAGAAATGTTCTGAATATTCCCCCTTGAATATTGCTTTTTTGCTCCACCATTTCATATTTTTCTCTCCTTGTTAGTTTTCTTTATCTTTCATCTTGTTTACAGCTTTTTTTTTTTTCATTTTCTCACCACATCTGTATAAGAAACATCATAAGCAGTATACCACTGTGTTTGAACTATCAAAAACTTGAAAATATCCTTTCCAGCACTTCAAACAGTGTCGAAAATAAACTTGAAATAAAAACCTCCTATGTAGGTTGGAATCCCGCATCACTGTGGAACAGTGTGAGTCCAAACTCAGCCATTTAAAAGCCAAGACAAACAACAAAGGGAGTCTATTAATCCCAGCTCCCCTGGGTATCCATGGTCATTCATTTACCCATTTCTGGATGCGTAGTAGACTTTGAACAGACAGGGTGGCCAAGTTCTTTTGCCAAATGGGTTGGAAACAGAAAATAATTTGACAATCCAGTACAAACACATAGCAGGCGCCTTCCAGAATTGTCATAAGGGGATTTCAGAATGGTCTGAACACCAGGGAAACAGGCAGACTGACAGCTGAGGTACAATGCCATTAGAGAAGGGACGTCAGTCTAAATGACATCCTACCCTGTGCACGTTTCATGACAGGGAGGGGGGTTCCTTTATTTTGAACCAGTCCTGGGTACCGGTGGTTTTCCTGTCTCAAAATTCGTCACAATGTACCATGAAAGACATAACGCAAAGGAAAATCACATTAGGGGTTTACAGTCAGTTCCTGAGGCCTGGTTCAGCTTTCAAGCAGTCTCTTTCTGGAGCCAACCCAATTTGCATCCAGTAAATACTGAATTAGAGGATAAGGATTTTCTTCATTATCATGAATTATAGGACAAATTACTTTTGAATGTACTGTCTGCCAGCACAGCATCCAGAAATGTGTGTACTTTGATATGGAGCTCTAATTTTTCACTGTTCTCCAGGATTTATGGTAAAAATCTTTCCAGAAGGCAGAGGATTTGAATGCAAGAAAAAACAAATCTTGAAAAATAGGCAAGTGCCTCAAAATCTCAAAGGCATTTTGCTACCTCCATTGAAAGCAAATGTTCTTTTAAAAAATGCGTCTTATATGCATAGTCCTAATCTTACTTTTTATTAGTGCATGGCTATGTCCTTGAAAATTGTTTTCCAAATCTGAAAATGTCTGATTTTATAACACATTATATATGCATATTTAAGCACCATGAAATGTTAGCCTTTCAAATTAACAAGTCACTTCTTCCCATGTTTCATGGGAAAGGACATTAGAATAACTCTAATGGGGTCTTTTCTATTCAAACTCCCAACAGGAAGAGAAATGTGCTCCCAGATTATCCATTACTTTTAGATCATTTAAGCAAAGGGTTCACAAAATTCGTATCAGCAAACAAAATGTAATGATTGTAACTCTTCCAAAAGTAGATGAGGGATTTCTGTTGAGTAGTAAATTAAACAGAAAATGCAGAATAAGTGTAGAAGCACTAGGCAAACTGGGCCACTCATGTTTGTCCACAAGTGGGAAAGAGAGATGAAAATATTTAGTTATTTCAGGTTTACATTGCATCAGATCTCTTAAAATAACTTTTTTACATAGTGAAATAACCTATGGTTAAGAACTGTTAAATGGTAAGTATCTGTAATCAAACGTTTTGTTTCAAAATAAGCTACTTTTATTATGTTACATTATTATTTTAAAATTGATATTTTTATTAAACTTATGGGGCTTTTCTGATTTTTTAATTGCTCGACAAAATTCCTTCTTTGCCATCTCTACTTGTCTTTGGCTCATCCTTCTTCCATATTCCACCAGTGAAATTCCCTCTACTTTTGGCTTCATCTATCTGCGGGGTTTTTTTCCCACTTGCAACATCTTTCATCTGGCACAACAGAGTCAAAGACATGAAAAATGCTTGCTCTCTCACTCTGTTCTACATATTCTGCAAGGGAGAGAGGAGCCAGGAAGAGTCTCAGGGAGGTACCAGCCTTTCCAGGAGACCATTCCTGCCTGCAGGTGCTCCAGAGATTGGATTGAGAAATGAGCCTGTGCCTGCAGCCAGGCCAGAGGTGAAACTCATCAAGTGATAAGGATGGATGGAAGTGGCTGTCTCCCATGATCTCAAGCAGGCCATTACAGCCTTTCAAAGCCAGATGTGTTTTACTGCAACATCTTGCTGCAAGATGTTCTGCCTTGCCTTTGCAGCCTTTTCTAGAATCTGCTTTATTTGCCCTGTCAGTGCATTTGGTTTTATGCATATCTTACTTTCATTAAAATATTTGTTTTCTCCTAGTTGAGTCTTGCTCATATAAAAGAATTGCAGCCTTTTTCAGTCCATTTAAAGCCACATGATAGAATTTAAAAGGTTTCATTACCACTGATTGTAATTAATGGTTAAAACCCTTAATTTAGGCCATAAACTAACTCATTTTTATGGATCACAATGGCAACGGTGCCTTGGGATCAGCACTGAAATACACATTTAGCCTCCCAGTGCCCTATTTCATTCTCTGTTTTTCTGTTTCTTCTCATGCTGCCTCTCATTTATTTTATCCAGAAGTGTATGATGTTGTTAATGCCTTCCAAATAACTGGTCTTTTCAACTAGACTTGCCGGAGAATGGGCCCAATACTGCAAGTATTTTGGCTTCTTTCCTAGGATTAATGGTCTCCTGTTAGAAATTTGATTGAATATACATAACAAAGCTGATGCTTCTGAGAAGTGAGTTTACAAGGAAGAACACAATACTAAGCATAGACTGCATCTGTTTAATTCCTGCTTGCAGTTTTCACCTTCCTTGAAAAATAAAAACTTTTAACTAAAAATTTTTGATATTTTATATGCAATAAAACACTTTTTTCCCCTTCCTAATTGGTGAGATTAATCTGAATATAAGTGTAATCAGAAGAAACATTGTCTGAATTGATGCTGCTTGTCTTTCATGTCAATAAACAATTATTAACTATTCAAGCACATTAAAGAAGAGTCCAACCTGGGTGAAAATTGCACCTGTCCTGCATCACTAATCTCTCTTTTTACTCTGTACATTTCTTCAACCCCAGGTCCCTATCTCTGATGATAAAAGGCCTGTAGCTAAGAGACTGCAGCTGTCCGAGGTTGAGCAACCCCTGCAGCAATCCAGGCGAGCCAGAGCAGCAGCACAGCAGCATTTCTTGTTGGCAGAAGTGCTTTGGACATTTCTCTGCTGCTGTCTCAGGCATGCACCCCACATTTAACCAGTGCTTCTAAACCTGAGGCTGACCCAGTTCAGTCACAAAGTGACCTTTCTAAAAAAAGACAGCAAACTTTACACAGTTTCCACATGTGCTTTGCTCCACATGAGTATTTCTTCTCAGCCTGTGTCTCTGTTTCCAGTCCCAGGAGGCCCAGGTGCTGAAACATCTGGCAGAGAAGAGAGAACATGAGAGAGAAGTGCTTCAAAAAGCTTTGGAGGAGAACAATAACTTCAGCAAAATGGCAGAGGAAAAACTGATACTGAAAATGGAACAGATCAAAGAAAACCGTGAAGCTAATTTAGCTGCTCTTATTGAACGCCTCCAAGAGAAGGTAACCACACCATCACTCCTCACCTTAGACTAGAGAGGAAAAGCTAATCCATATTTTACAGAGACGTTGTGCATAGTCCTTATCTCAGCTGCTACACTTGAGCTATTTTTAAGTCAGAGCTACTGATGCCTGTCCAAACCCCCACTCACTTTGGAAGAGGACTGAAGTGCTTTAGTCACACAATCACAGGATGGTTGAGGTTGGAAGGGGCCTCTGGAGATCATCTGGTCCAGCTCCAGGCTCAAGAGGGGCCACGTAGAAGCAGTTGCCCAGGGCCATGTCCAGGTGGCTTTTTAATATCTCCAAGAATGAAGACTCCAATTCCACTCTGGGCAGCCTGTGCCAGTGCTCAGTCACCTCACAATGAAAAAGTGTTCCCTGACGGTCAGAGGAAAACTCATGGGTTTTAGTTTTTGCCTATTGCCCCTGAACATGTCACTGGGCACCACTGGAAAGATCCTGGCTCTGTGTTCCTTTCATTCAGGCATTTATAGATACTTGTTAGATCCCTCTGAGCTGTCTCCAAACTGAAAAATGCAGCTCTCTCAGCCTTTCCTCATAGCAGAGACTGAGAGATGCTCCTTGATCCTCATGGCCCTTTGCTGGACTGTCTCTAGAGAAAAGTTGGTTTTCTAGCTTCTAAGAAGTTCAGTGAACAAATGAAAGGTCACTTTTGTTTAGATTTTAGCTTCTAAGAAAAGTCACTGATGAAATCAAACAATTGTCCTATATGTGTAATTCTTGCTTTCTCAGAGGAGAAAGATATAAAACTATGGGGAAAAAATTCTTTCATACACAGCAAAAGAGGTCTGTCTTTCCACAAGTCTTGCAAGGAAGAGAGTAAATTTTCCCATGGAGATCTTTGGTACAGCCAGGGGAAACAGGGAACCACAGACCCTAGATGCAGGATAAAGTATGCCCTTCTCCAAAGAAACCATCCACACAAAGGAGAGAAACATGCAAATAAAGATTTAGAAGTGTTAAGAAAAAATTAATTAGTGCTGCATGAGTGATCATTTATTTCTCTCAATAATTAAGTTTCTAATATACCCTGATATACTATTTCAATAGTAAATTGGCTAAAGAAAATAGCTCTCAGGGGTTTTCAAGGAGATATTCATAAGCACCTCTACATCTGTGATGGAGACAAAAGTCTTTGAGAGTAGGAAAGAAACAACAGAATCCAAAGGATGATGTTACAAGTAACTACACAAACAGGATAATTCTTGAGCTTAAGAACTATACCCAGATTTCTTGACATTTTTGCATTAACTTCATTTGCAGGCATATTCCCAGACCTTATGAAAACAAAGGAAAAAGCAAATTAGTTATCCTCAAGGTCCAAAAGGAAGTGGGAAGGACAGCTGATACATCTCTCTGTCCTAGGTTAATGTTAACAGACTGTTAAACCCTGTTTCCACAGAAATGTGATCGTATATGTGCATGAAACCCAAGAAAGACTTCCGAGGAAAGATGACAGTAACTTACTTGGAATCATTTGCACTGACCAGTAATTAAAAAATACAATTTTGCCAACACCAAAACATCAAAAACAAACATAATTTGCTAACATCAAAAGTGAATCCTTAATATACAGAAAAAGAAGTGAGATACCTGGTTCCAAGTCTTCCAAAGTTACACAGAATGTGGGTTCCCCAAGGTATTGGTGTCTAGAAGCTACCGCAGAAATAACTTCTGTATGCTGCAGTTAATAGGAAGACCAAGCAATAAATCCCTTATAAAATCTAGCATTCATTATTACTGATCTTTAAAGGACTGATTTACAGGTTAAGTTAGTGAAATAGGAGGTATTTTTCATCATAGCCAGAGAAAGAATCAAGAGGACAGGTAGCTTCAGTGTTCAGACTAAGGAGACGTTTGAGATGTTCAAATTGACTTATCTCATTGAAACTAAGTTCTTGCATCTTTATTACAGTTCCTAAATGCTACAGATAACAGAGTAACTAACATACAATGTGAAGGCAATTAATTTCTCACTCATCCTTCCCTATATTTAGTTTAATATCCAGGAATCCAAAGGGCAAATGTGAGCATGTGGCACATTTTGTGCTGCAAGCAGCGCCTCTCTATGTGGCCCTTTTAAATGAAACTCTGTGAGGTGCTGAGGATTATGAGGCCATATCAAATAAAAGCTTTTGAACTCCAGAGCAGGAGTAGAAAGTAAACACAAAACGTGCCTCAGGCTGGTCTGGTGGATGACACCTCTCCTGTGTTGCTTCTTTGAAAGATGGTTGTGCTGTGAACCAAGTTTTGCACAAGCATCAAATGCATGACCTAAACGTCTTGTCAGCGTGAACCTCCCTGGACAGGTGGAATGAGAAAAAGATTTGATTTTCCCTTTCTTGGTGTTTTCCAGGAGAGGCATGCTGCAGAGGTCCGTAGAAACAAGGAGCTCCAGGTGGAACTGTCCGGCTGAAAACAGCAATGGTGGATGTGACCCATCCCCACCATTAGTAAACTCCCCCTGCCTATATTATTATGGATCATGCGATATAAGTATGGGAAATGTATGACGTGGTTAAAAAAAAAGGTAAAAACAAGAACTCAATAAAAAACTTTAAAAAGAAACAAAAAAAAATTAAAACAAAAACAATGCGGTCTCTTTGCAGAATGATTTGCTTGATGTTTAAAAAACTTGGATCTTATTTTGTAAATACTTACATTTTTGTTAAAAAATACAATTATTGCATTATGCAAGTTATTTCATAATCTTACATGTCCTGTAACAGGCTTCTGATGTTGTCTATTTCCACTCGGTTGAATTTGCTGGGTCTGTTCATTTGAAGCACCTCATGTCTAATTCCATTCCCTGCGACTTCTCATTCCAACCCACCATGAGGTCAGTAGTAGTTCTATGGTGCTAGAGGCCAATCATTGCCTAATAACCTAGACTGCTTTGCCATCTATAAGCTTTCTTGAAACAGTGACTAGATCACAGGTATTGTGACTTCACATTCAGCTGTCCAAGACAAAAGGCTCTTAAAATGGTTTTTCAAATGCAACTTATGCTGCAGGACTCTGTACAACTTATGCTGTACTATTGAGGTTGAATCACCACGCAGAGTGTTTGTTGTTTCTGCTTTTTGAGGTAAGAGGCAACAAAAACATCTGTGCAACAGAATGAATTCAAGCAAGATCAGTTTGAGACAAATTTTAGAGGCACGTTGTAACCATCAAGCTATGACAAGTTTTGGATGATGCCAAACAGCCATACAAATGCTAATTGTAAAGTGAGCTTAATTCACCACTTGACAATTTATTGATGGAGCAACTAATAGATAGCATCAAGTGGCTTTATCTGTAGGTGCCATGATCTATGATACTTATCTGATGCTACTACAATACATGTGTAATAGTACAAGAGGCTACCGAGTCCTTCACCTGGAACCCATGAGCCAGTTGTTACTGGTTTTTTTATGACACTGCTGACTTCCATCCATCATGACCTTTACTCTTCAGTGTTAGCCAACCCTACCTAGTGACAGACATCTAGGACTAAGAGGGCTGAAGCAGGAGGAATGACTAGACAGGGTGCTTGTGCCAAGTACAATATCACCAAACCTAACACATCATCCCCAAAATAGCTGCAGTTTTGAAGTTGTCCCTACCCCCCTGGAGGTTGCTGCCTGCATATTCTACTCTTCATTAGTGCTATTTTCCTGTATGTCATTGTGAGCAAGCTGTGATTAATAAAGAATTGGGGTTCTGTGAACTGAAAAAGGGCTTGTTTCTTCTCTCGCTCCATTACGCCTCTGGCATGTGTCCATGTAAGGGGAAAACCTAATGTAGTCATAAAAGCATGGAAATGAGATTTAAACAATTATTAATAAACCAAGCCTATTTCTCTGCTAATATGGGACTAATCCCTGCTATGTATTTTCAAGTGCTTAGGCTGGCTGTTTTATAAAAATTACCATATAAACTGAGCCTGTAAATGTAACCTCTATCACTGAGTTTATAAAAAAAGAACTAGCTGTATACACATGCACATGCATTCCTCAATCCTGACTCAACATTGGGGGAAAAATGGAATTTGGGGAAAGAAAAGTAAATAATCTACCTCTGGGTACGTACATCAATAACAATGACAAGATTCTGGGTGTAAACACACAGGTTTTCAGGGTAGAAAACTTTAATTTATAGGCTTTATTGAAGAACAAAATCACTTGGGTTTCTGCTGAGCTGCAGAGATGAGATGTAAAATTGAATCAGACCCCATTTTGAATTGGACAAGTGATAAAGAATTATCTCTAGGATTAGTCGAAAACTAAACTAGCTATTCGAAGTTATCAAAGTCACATCATTTACTTGCTCTTTCAGAGAGGTGGACTTTATGCTCCAGGTCTACAACAATCAGTTTTTTATTTTAGCAGACTATTTTGTTTCAGGGCCAAGAGATGGCCTGCAGTCAAAAAGCAGCAGAAGTTGAACGTGGAGAAAGGTTGTGAGTTCAATTCTCTGTGCAGTGAACTCAGTACCACAGAATGAAATGAGTACTCCAACTTGTTACAGCAGCTGGGTCTTCTTGCCTAAATTACTTATCTTTCTTATGAAATTACCAGAAGTAAACCTGGCATGGAAGCCAGATAGCAAACGTTGAGTCTGGAAGACATGAACTTCAATGTTGCCAAGCCTATAAAGTTTGTATATTGCTTTAAGCCCCAGTAAAAAAAAAAAAAAAAAAAAAAAAAAAAAAAAAAAAAAAAAAAAAAAAAAAAAAAGGCATTATTTAAACTAAATTTAAGCTCCAGGATCTTAGCTTGAGCGCTTGCAGATTTGTTTTCATTTCCCAATGGCAAGCCACTTATAGTTTTGCCTGTCCATTGATTTAACAAATTCTGGAAGTACATCAAGCCCTTTTCCTGTTTGTCTTCCTGGCTATGGTTGCTCAGAGAACAAGCCCAGAAGAAATCTCTGGTGCTGAGCCAAACAGGGCAACCTGCATCACTTCCATGGGGTTCAACTCTCTTCCTCCCCAGAAAAGAGTGTCCACACCCAAAGTGCCAACTGGGATGGTCTCCAGCACACTCTCACCCGCTGCAGAACTGGGCTCTGCCTGGTAAGTGCTTCTCAACAGGTACCAAGGCTGAGTGAAGAACCAGACACTACTGCCCCAGGTCACAAACCATGCTCTGCTCCTGCTCACTTGGCTCTTTGAACAATGGAGGGTCTACAATTCATTTTACTGAGTATAACTATGCTTTGAAAGCCTGTTTGCAAATACAGTGCCTATTTAATTCTAATAGCAGAAAAAAATATCTGGAGATCTGCAGCATAGCCATTTCCTTCTTTTACTCCTGTTTCTTTACATGTCCCTGTATTTTGCTTTAGTACTGCCTTTCTAGCTCCTCCCTGCTTGTACTAGCAAGAGTATTGTGGCCATGGGTCTCTCTTCATGTGTAGCTACAGATAAAAAAATCTCCTTGAAAAGTAATAAAATATAAGTATAAAACACATGCTTTTAAAGTGTTACTATTTGGGTAAGACAGGGCTTTTTAAATTCAACAGCAGCCAGAGGGTTCAGGGCTTTTAGATAAAAAACATTAGGCTTCTTCTTTGATTAACTGTAGATGCCCAAATCCATGCCATGAGCTGTGAGTATCTGCTGCTGAACTGCCAAACATTTTCCATAGGCTGCCTGAAACCCCACACAGGACGGGAGTGAGGCTGGAGCGCTGGCATTGCACCACATGGTGCTCCCTCCTTTCACTGGGCTGTACGATGGCTCAGAAGCAGGGCAGAGCTGTGCAGCACATCTAGAGAGACACTTCTGGCCTCTGACCTCTGCAGATCCAAGGTCTGCACTCCAGGCGTGGTTAAGGTTAGATCTCCTCTTGGTTAACTCATCAGTGGTGTCAAAGCTGCTGTGAGGCAACAGCCTGAGTAATCAAAGAGGAATGGCTCAAACCTGTCACAATTCTTGTGGTCCTACTGAAGCCACTAAATTTATGGTCAAACCAATGCATAGAATCCTAGAATCATTTAGGTTGGAAGAGACATTTAAGACCATTGGGTTCTGGCATCATTAATGTGGCACTGCTCACTCCACCACTAAACCATGTCCCTAAGCGTCACATCTCCACATCTCCACATCTTTTAAATACATTCAGGGATGGCAACTCTGCCACTTCTGTTCCAATGCTTGATAACCCTGTTGGTGAAAAAAATTTTCCCAATATCAGAGTTACAGAGTAACAGAATCATTTATGTAGGAAAAGACAATTTAGTCTAACCTGCAACCAAACACCACCATGTCAACTAGACCATGGCACTAAGTTCATGTCCAGTCTTTCCTTAACACATCCAAGGATGATGACTCCGCCACATCCCTAGGTAACCCATTCCAATATCTAATTACCCTTTCTGTGAGTAATTCCTTCCTAATGTCCAATCTCCCTTTGAACAACTTTAGGCCGTTTCCTCTTGTACAGTCCCTTGTTAGCTGGGAGAAGAGACAAACCCTACTACAACCTCCAAATATTTCCAGAATCAGGAGGTTTGGATGTATGGTTTAAATCCACCACAACTTGAAAACAATGCCTTTTCTTTCCCCTTTGGTCATCATGCTTCTTATCACATGGAGGGTTTTTTGTTGCTTTGTTTTTGAATGACTGGAAAGAAATCCTAACCCTTCTATAGCCAAATAGCAATGTCTACTCATTTCCTCAGTCCAGAATCCCCAAACATGTGACTGATGTACAGCAGCATTGTACACACACTCAGAGCTGCCTGCCTGACTGCCATCCAGCAGCCCTGTCAGAGAGATGGGCTCTGTGATCAGCCCAGGAAAGAGTTTTACTCCCAGCACCTAAACTATGCAGAGAAGAGAGGTACTTCTCTCCCCTCTTCCAGAAGGAGCGAGATATTGGGGCAGCATGAACATCTTTCTCATCCCACTGTTGCCAGATCCCATCATGTCAAATCAAACCCTCCCATCAGGTTTTGATGGAGAGAAGCAAGGATTGCACAGGAACAGGCAGGCCCGACATCCATGGTGCACCACATGCCCTGTTCTCAGCATATTCCAGCAGTGAGAAGAGGAGACACTCACTCAGCAGAAGGGATATTATCAGTGGGATATTGGGATAATTTTAGGCAACTTTCCCCATGCCTCAGGGCTGGTGCCGCAGTGATGTTGGTGCAATACTGCCATGCAGTGGTCAGAGTTTGCAAGGGGGAGCATCTCTGAATACCCCAGGGCTTGATTGTAAGGATTTCTTCTGAAGAATATCCATTCCATCTGCTGTGCAGTTTACACTTTACATAAGGGTCTTTATGGTGGATATATGGTGGTTTTGAAATCTGAAGCCTGAGTCCAGCATTCTCAGGTTTAACTCCTCTGTAAGGTGAGTGGCATGACCATGGATAGCTTTAAGTCCAAAGAAAGGACTGATATTTTTGTGTGAAACATGGAGCAGCCAGAATTACAATTATTGCAACACCACCATCAGAAGCACTCCTGATTATGATAATTCCTGCATTACTGAAACTTCAAATATGTCTAGAAAGCAACAGGGTGCACAGCAGCCAGCTCAGACAAAAGACTGAGAAAATTATAAAAGCAATGTCTGAAGTATGGGGAAGGGCAAAAGAAGCTACATCAGAAACCATCAGCAGATTAGGGGATAAATGAACTGTGAAACAAATCTCACATTTGAAAAGTAGTTTTCATCTCCCCATCAGGGAGAGAGCATGGTCATCCTTGAAGCTGTCTCCCTTGAAAAAGACTGAACTCTTTCTCCATCCCCACACCAATACTTGGAACTAGGGCACAAGACAGGAACCTAAAATCTAGCCTACATTATATGTGTGTGTGTGTGTGTGTGTTATCCATAGCTCTGTGAGCAATAGGAACCAGAATATGCTTGGATTATGCCATGGATTAGGGGGTTCTCCAGTGTACAGTAAAATGCCTGTGCTCTAGCTATTCATAATTCCAGTGCTGTGCTGAAGCTCTGACGCCATCTGATCTTTTAGCTTTCCTCCTGGGAAATTAATGTAGATTCCTTTTACTATTCAAAAACCATAGGAATGCATATAATTGATAATTTACTTAGGGAAATATTTGCCTGCTTCAAGCCTACAATATAGTCCCATGCTCCCTTTCTTCTGGATGGCAGTAAATTGCTGCTGGAAAATGTCTTCCTACTGTAACAGTTTGGCTTTGGTGAAATGAGTCACAGAAAAGGGAAATCCTGGGCAACTCTTGAAGATGGAGACATGAAAAGCATTATCCCAGATACAACCCAGACAAGTGTGATATAAGGAAACAGCCAAGCTACAACTTAAATTTCTTTTAGCCATTATAATTGCAATGGATTTTTAAAAAAACTTTGAAAAATAGGTTCGCCCTATCAAAATACATTTTAAAAACATTAGCTCTTAAAATACACAGCTTTCCAAGAAGTCATTTAGATAATAATTTCTACATATTCACAAAAGCTGACAAATATCCCCATGTACAACTGCTTCTGACCAGAAGATGGCAATCTCTTATTATTTAATAGGCAACTACAGATGGTAAATTTTATTTTGAAGAGCCTTTAAACCTCTGCAGAATCCTGAAATCCTGCTATGTGGAGTCTGATGTTCTATATTTACCCTAAAATATGGGCTTGGGTTTATACAAAAAATAAAAGGTAGCACTTTTTTCTCGGGCAAAATTCATTGCTTTTGCTACATTTCCTTAAAAATACAGCACTGGCAGACATTTAAAAGAAACTAAAGGCTAAGGTGGCCATATGAATAAGCAGGTTAATATTAACTGTTCCTTAGTCTGGAGCTTAGAGGTTGATTCCTGCTCCTAGCAAGCCTCAACCAGCTCTCCTGAGTGCTGGACGGAAGCAGGAAAACAGATCTCCTCAGACAGATCACGCAGGGTGAAAAAGGATGATGCACACAGCATAAGAAAGTGGAACATCCCTTCCTGCACTGTGTTTTACACTTAGATGTTTGCAAATGATGAAATGAATGGTGGAGTGCAGTGGCATATGAAGAGCTGTCCATGAACTGCTTGCACAGAGTGCATGTTTTCCTGACACAGGTATTAGCTGGAGCAGCACTGGATGAGTGCACATCTTCTGCCTCCAGGGATGAGTCTGGAGGCAGCACAGCTGCTTGCCTGCGAAACACAGTCTGTGCTCAGATTAACAGTTTCTGTCAGACCTTGGATGTCCTCATGAAGGACCAGCTCAGTCTGCCTTGTGCCATGCTCCTAGGACACCCTACCAGTGCTGGAGGGAGCCTGACTCACCCAGCATCTCCTTGGGCACCTGTCCATGCAGGCACAGCCTGCGGCAGAGCTGATGGGAAAGAAATCATCTGGGAAACACAGAGAAGGAGGAGGCTGATGGCTGCCACTGAGAGACAGCAGCAAACTGGCAGCAGCAGCCATGCTGGGGGAGAACAAGGGTGAAGCTGGGGGATGCTGCTTCTGCTCTGAATTTCCCCAATCCCTGGCACTTCAGGAGGGGTCCTGTGGGAAGGTGATCCATGCATGGATGTCATGGTTTAATCCAGCAGGCAGCTAAACACAAAACAGCTGCTGGGTCACCACCAGTGGGATGAAGGAGGAAAATGGCAGGGAAAAAGTAAAATTCATGAGTTGACAGTTTTATAGGACAGGAATGGAAAGGCAGTAATAATAATAATAATAATAATAATAATAATAACAACAATAATTATGCTATACCAAAAAAGAGATGCACAATGCAATTGCTCATCACCCACTGACCAATGCCCAGACAGCTCCCAAATTACATACTGAGCATGTTGTCATAAGGCATGGAATATCCCTCTCAGCAGCTGGGGTCAGCTCATCCAGCTGTGTCCCCTCCCATCTCCTTGTGCCTCCCAGCCTTCTCGAAGTGGTGTGGTGTGAGAAGCTGAAAAGTCCTTGACTTAGAGTAAGCACTGCTCAGCAAGACATCAGTGTATTATCAACATTGTTCTCACCCTAAATCCAAAACACAGCATGGTACCAGCTCCTAGGAAGAAAATTCACTCTATCCCAGCTAAAACCAGGACAGCAGGGTCCCAGGGTATCCTGAGAGCTGCACTCTGAGCCCATCCAAGATGCTGTCCAGCACGGACACCACTGCAGGGCTGTGTGTCCTGTGCTTCCCAGCTCACAGCAGGTCATCAGCACTGGGCATTATCTGCTTGTCCTCTGGCCAGCTGTTGGCTCTGTATTGGAGCTGACTGTAGGAATGATGCTACTTCTGCATTTCACAGTGCACTTTTACCCTCATGTTTTACACAATAATCAGGTGCTTGGACTGTTTTTAAAAATGGGGTTTTTTTCCTATGAAAGGATTTGTGATGAGTTTTTGAAGGCACGCAGGCATCTCTGTTCTCTAGGGAGTGCACTTCCACAGCTTTGATACAGCTCATCAGCAAACCAAGCTGGAATTTACAACGTTGAAATTAGAGAGATTCTTCCTCATTGTTTCCCATTCATTTTGTGGTTATCCAAGGTATATAATTTCTCCACATCAAAGCTGAAGGCAAACTGGACATCTTCTTCCAGAGCTCTGGAACATGCAGAGTTTACTGTATTGACAGGATCTCCTTTGGCCTGTGCAAGATGCTGCTGTGCCTGGCAGACCCCAGGCAGGGCTGGGGAGTCCCACATCCCTGCCAGGCAGCCTGCTGTGGGGCACTGGGATCATTCCTGGGACACAGGGTGTTCACAGCAACTGGCCTCCTTGCCATCACAAGTTTAATGCTCCCAGAGGTACCAAGAGTTTACACAGAGTCCCTGCATTGCCCGAGGCACCTTGCAGCACACGTGTGGGGGTGTGCTCAGACAGCCCCACGCTCCTGGCCTGGGCTCAGAGCCTGCTGAACTCAGCCAGTTTGAAACCAGGATCTTCCCCAGCCAGGCTGGGAGCCCCAGGATGCTGGGAGCAAGCACTGGGCTGCTGAAACACAGCTACACAGGCTCCAGCTCACCCAGAGAGGCTGCTGCTTACTGCTGCAAGCATGAGCCCTGTCAGATTGTATGGAAAACCTGAATATTTCCTACGTTTTAATACTGAAAAAAAAAAAAAATCCTCTCTTCTTATTTGGACCAGTAAAATATAGGAACTGATTTTTCATCACCCAATTTTTCTCCTTTCTGAGAGAAATTAGATCTTTCTTCATTTAGAGGAGAAAAATTCCCTGCGCTGAAAGAGAGTTGCTCCTTTCTCATGTACTGTAGCACAAGGGGACCACTCTGCAGTAAGATACTGTTTTACCTGCAGTCTTCTATGGATTTTCCAGGCAATAAAAGAAAGGGAAGAGGTTTCTAAACTGAAGATAATTTCTTCCCAAGGATATAAAGGTGTAACCTGTATATCTCCTTTTCTTTCTATCACATTTCAATAGGCTTAAAGGCAGGACACAAGCAAGAAGTCAGCCAAGTTTATTCCAGTTTCCTGAAGAACTCTGTCTGCATTTTGGAGCTCAAGAGTCCTGTGCCCAGCACAGGATGATGTGCAGGTCTGAGGTGTAAGCAAAAATTAATGATTAAAACAGAAACACGCCATTTTCTAAGCAGAATCTTGATTTCTGCAGAAAGGGGTATTGCACTTTCTCTCCCAGCAGTGGAAATCAACCACAGATAGTTCAATATTGAATCCTGGCATGGCCATACCCATAAACTTAATCTTTCTTGGTTTGCCTAACATGGGAAAAATGATCTTTCTCCTTATTCTGCTCAGTGATTTATTCATTTTGGTGCTAACCATAATTTCTTCTCACTAGCCTTGTAGTAGAAGATATAGTTGGCTGAAACCACAGAAAAGCTTTTGCACAATACATATTATCTCACTCAGAAAAAGATTTAAATATAACTTTGCATCTTTGCATCACTATTAAGACTGTATTGTTCTCCAAATGACCACTATGTTCACAGTGGTCTTAAAAGCAAATAGAAATTAAATACAAAATTATCTCCATTACACTTAGGCGGACAAGAACTGGCTGAAAATAGAGGTGGAAGTAGATAGAGTTGTAGCTTTATTCAGCAACTGGTCTTAAAGAAAGACTATACATTTGAGATACTAAAATGCCTAGGGAAGTGTCAGAACAACTTCAGTTTTTCTCAGAATTAGGTAAGACACATGAGTGTTACCATCCTGATGGGTATTTCTGAGAAAAAGCCTAGAGATGATCATAAATAAAGCAAGAGGCTTTAAGAAGACAAAATCAAGTGGAAATGTGGGTGAAAATACAGATATTCATGGTAGTCATGGCATTGCATGGGGTAGCTGCTCACATCAACAGAGATAACCCTGTCAGTAACTGTAGATATTTTATTAAATTCAACTATGAGGAGTTTCCATAGGAAGGGTGCTGAAGAAATCATTATCTACATCTCTTCATAGGTGTTGGCTATGATATGCCCCTGAAATCGTACAATCTACAAAGCATCAACAACTCCATATGGAATCATAAATTATTTTCACATACTTATCAAAAGCCAGCCAGATGGGTAGGTGGTTCTGGTGAAAATGTCCTGCATTCAGGCAGCTGCAAATACTCAACCACCAGTAACAGATCTTAAACTGTCTCTGGAAAGTTGCTGGAAGCACAGACAATGTTCCTATAAATGTTATTAAATCCAAAGCCACTCAAAGCAGAAATTAAAGGTTCTCTAATTTTGCCTTCTCCCTCACAGTTCAGATGACTCACATGCTACCTGTCTTAGTTAAGTGGGTTTCTCTCATGACCCAGGTCCCCAGACCACTGCCCTGGGTACCCTTACAAGCTACTCATCCTCTGTGTATGGCACTGGGCTTCCTTTGGCACAGCACTCACATGAGAATGAGAGAATGGGAATCCATTACATTCTCGAGTGCTATTGAATATTTTGGGAAGGGCACTCCCCCCTTACTACAAACTGCTTTATATTTTCTGGCAAATGAGCTCTCAGAGGCCATGGTAGAGAAAAATACATAAAGGAGAAGGCAGAGAGTTTCTAAAGCATGTTTTAGCTTACCCCGTGTTATACATTATGTCCATCATGACATAAGGTATCACAAATGCTGGCAGAAGTGTTTCATGGCAAATGCAGGTCATTCTTTGGGATTTGGAAAAGGGAATAAAGTAACAAATAACAAGGTAACACATCATTTTTGGTGTTTGGACCTCATCAATTTATGTGCACTTCTTGAAGCAGTGCCCTGTGGAAACTTGTTTAAGTCACACACAAGGAATTGCACAGAATGCAGTACTTGTCAAAATGAAGTGTTCTACTTTGTGAAGAATTAACTTTGCCTCTCAAAACCAGCTGTGGATCTGCAAAATTACTTATGGATAAGTTTATTTCCCTCTCTTTCCCATTAATCACAATCTGATTTACTTAATTTACTTAAGCCAGGTCCTCTTTTATGGACTCTTAAAAGGAATGGATAACAGGGCAGACTTAGACCGGGCACTGGGAAGCATTTCTTTACCAAGAGGGTGGTCAGCCATTGAAACAGACTTCACAGGGAGGTGGTCAATGCTCCAAGCTTATCAGTGTATAAGAGGCATTTGGACAATGCCCTTAAAATCATGCCTTAATTTTTGGTGAGCCCTGAGTGATCAGGATAAGATGATCACTGTAGGTCCCTTCCAACTGAAATTGTCTATTCTATTTTATTCTGTGCCATGCCACTTAATTGTTTGGGCCATTCATGTTTTCATCCCTGAGAGAATATTGAATGAATTTTTGGTGATTAAACAATATCTTGTTTTTTCTTATTCTAAAGAAAAATGGATGGTGATATAACAGCCACTATAAATACATCCTCAAAGTAAAATTTTTTCAGTTATAAATTTATGTGTTTGTATTTTGATCACACTTTAAAAATCACAAAGTTTAAAATTAACTGTACACTTCATAAAAGAAAAAAAAAAATACCAAATAGCACTTAAGAGGTATGGCTGTTCATTTACATGGCTAATAAAGGATGGGATGTGAATATTCCCTTATACAAACAGAAATTTGTTCCACTGTGTTATTTAATGTTGAATCAGGCACTAAACAGGTCATTCAAAATCCCATAGTTGAAAAGTTGAGTCATTGCAAAAAGGAAACATTTAGACTCACTTGAGCAAATAAGAAAATTCACACACCATGACCTATATCCTCTCTTTTTTTAGCATAATTGTGCCTAAAATGGGAGGTACATTGTTGTTGATCTGTAATTGTGGCAATCATTCTTTCATTCATCACATGTATCCAAGCAGTACCTGTATCTGACTGCAAACAGAAACAGAAGCAGTACCAGCAAATTAAATACTGTCCTTGGCTGCCTAGGGGGGAAAAGAAGAAAACAGAAAAAGAGAAAAAGTGGTCTGGTTAAAAACTTGTGACTTCAGGTGTGGCTCAGCTCAGGAACTGCAGCTCTCCGCTCTCCATTCTGATATGGGTGAAATTTCTGAGTGGGCTGCTTTCCTTCTACTTTCCTGTTTGCCAGGAAAAGCACTCATGAGTTTATCAATCCTTGTTGTGCTACTAATGAAGCCGTCAGAATAGAAGGGTTGGTTCAAGGCATAAAAACAGTAGCAGACTCTACATTTCAACCAGGTACCCTAAGCAGTAGCATGTGTTAAGAGCACGCCCTCGTATCATGGATGCAGGCAACTGGGCTCATGTTGGCAGCAAAAAAAAAAAAAACTGCATGGAGTTTTTTTTTTGTACCTGCTTTACCATCACTCCCAGCCACAAACCAACCTATCCCCAAAGCAGGAAGGCAGGCCACAGCCCCGTGCATCCCAAGTAATTCACCCTTCACGTTTAATGCTAAACACAAAGTCAAGGACATGTTGTAGAAGTTGTAGTCAGGCATCTGTGAAGATAATTGCAAAGATTACCTCTATCTATCCCCAAAGAGGAGTTTCTTTACCAGCCCTTTTGGAGAAAGATGCAAACAATAGAATGCTTATGCTCACTTGTTTTAACTCTACACAGTCCCAGTGTTCCATCACCCAGAACATTTAAGGGAACCACAAGAAACTGCTAGGAGTAGGGGAGCTCAGTAGCGATCCCACATAATTAAAGATTATTTAAGATTCTGGCAGGATACTCCAAGCGAGCAAAGCACCATGTAGGAGCCAAATGAGAAAAGAATCTGGTTCATCACGGTATTGAAAGATGGCTGACCTTTGAGCAAATCCACTCATAGTTGTTATGTACCAGAGCAGGTCTGAAGTAAAGACAACAACAAATGATGCCTGGTGATGACAGCTAAAACCAGAGTCCTAAAACATCTATCTGCTGAGCAGAGCCAAGCAAAGCATCAGCTCGTGCCTCTGATCACAGGCCACCAAGAAAGAGCAGCAGCATTCCTTGGCACATTCCGTAGGCAGGCAACTTTCCATGGCTATTTTTGACAACCACCAGGTGGTGGCCAGCCAATACATTCTGCAGATGGGCAGATGATCACATCTTGTTGCCAAAAAGCTTTAAGTGATTTACTCCCTTAGAGAGGTCCACCGTATTTCTAAGCTCAGTCCCAAGCAGCAGCATTTCAGTACAGGGTGAGCTGAGAAAAAGTGTCCAGCAGGTGATTTGTCACTTAAGCTTACTTCTCAGAAGATAAGGCAGAGCTTGCAGTGTTCTTCCAACCAGCTCAGGGGAGCCCTGGAAGTTACCTGTACACCTGGAGGAGGATTGTGTCAAGCCCATGAAGGTGCCTTTGCCACGGGTGAAGTTTGTTTCTGAGCACAGACATGCTGCTGTGCAGTGCATCTCAGGCAAACAGTGAAAACATAAATCTGTCCAAATCTGGTGGGGGAGGGCTTTATGGAGAGCTGAAGCCCCTTTGAGTGGCATGCTTGTGCCAGGAGAAAATAAATTGTGTGAATCTTATGCCAACTGAGAGCATCCCTTTTTAGCATTTTCAAACACGATGTCACGTAAGAAGATGCCAGAGAAGGAGTCAGAAGACAAAAGAAACTGCAAGCCAGGGTCTCCAGTGGAAATGGCATTCATGTCAAATGACATAAGTGTCAAACATGAGTCACTGCTGCCATTTCTCCCTTCCCAGATGAGGGAAATGTATACTCTGTGGCCAAGGCAGAGCAGGACAGGATGATAGATATTAGGCAGTTTGGCTCTAGTGCAAATGAGCTGCTAGGGTTTAATAGAAGTGTCTCTCTATAATGCACACTACATTTCCCTAGCACCCAATGAAGGACTGGAACCTGTCTTACAGCCAGTGTGAGTTTACCAACATTTCAGTGGCAGAAAGCAGTACTCTTGGAAAGCTCTCCTGAACTGCTGCCCGCATTTGGTAGCTGTGGTGACTAATACAAAGCTGTTGTTTTAAAAACACCATTAGAACAAGAAAGCTACTTCATTTTCCTCCCTGATTGTAGGCCAAGTGCCAGCAGTGACTGACAGCTTGATCTGTCAGGCAAGAAAGACAGCTTGATCTGTCAAACAAGAAAAGTTTAGGTTGGGGGAATTATTATTTAGACATGAGAAAGGTGATGCACGTTTGAAATAGTGTACACATAAAGCATGTCTTTTCATTTCGAGAGCATGGTCTTACATAAAAGGGACTGCTTAAACTAAGAGCAAAGTGGGCCAAACCTCAGCCATTGCAGCACTGTGAGCAAAGCTTCAGCAGTTCACAAATGCCTGGAATCTGCCCTATTGTCTGCCTTTCCACCCCACTTTATTGTCTGTGAAGTTTGCCTTCGGTCTACCCAAGTTTAGTGTACTTCAATAGCTCAGTCAACAGAGGGAAGCAGATGGCAAACATTTCCTCCCAGAAAACTGGAGTTTCTTTCTGGCATCTTAGCGATATGAGAAGTATCACAGATGCAAATCCTCTGGCCAGCACCACTGTGCTTTGCCATCAGGTTTCCTCTCTTGTCAAGGCACCACTGACTCTTAAAAGTCAAAGTGACCTGGTTTGATTTTGGGACTAGCAGTGTACATGGTTTGAACATTATCTCACTTCTTCAATAATTTCTCCAGAAAGAAAAAATCCGTTGGGAAAAAAAACTGCTAACACTGATTGTTCCCTGCTCATCTGGACACCATAAAGGCATGCATGTCACATGGTTTGAACCTTATCTCACTTCTTCAATAATTTCTCAAAAAAAAAAAATCCGTTGGGAAAAAAACTGCTAACACTGATTGTTCCCTGCTCATCTGGACACCATAAAGGCATGCATGTTGCTAAGGTCAGGCTGTATCATCCCTTGCACGTGATGTGCAAGCTGGGTTATCTCCAAGAATACAGGAGGAAGTTCAGGGGCCGGGAGGGAAGATTTGCTGTAGTGCCTGAAAATGCTGCTGTTTTTTTAGGTGTGCTTGTCTGTGAGCCTGCGGAACTCTGACAGTTCAGTGTGCCCAGTGCTTTCCACTATTTTCTCATTTTTTAATAGCACGTAATTCAAACATATGAATAGTGACTATTTCACCAGAGCATAACCATAACCTGTCATCTGGAATAGGCATTTGCAGTAGTGAAATGCTTTTGCTCCATAGAGATACCAGTACAGCTCCAGAACAGAAAGATATTTTCTGACACTAGATTACTTACTGTAAGAGATATCTCAGTGTTCAGTGGCACTGAATTCATTATTTGTCCATTTTGACCACAGGTTCCAGAGAGAAACAGCAAACTCTGACTGCAACTGTGATCTCATCCCCCCTGAAGACAACCAGGTGAAACTTCTAATTATTACCCATGGTACCAAGTCTCTCCACAGGTTTTTTTGTTTGTTTTGATTTTTTAAAGAAATCTTCTTTCCCTTATGCTGCAAATGTTAGAACTGAGCCCTGACATAGTTGCTGGCCTCAGAGGGAGAAGAAGGAAAACCCAGGAGAATCAGCCCATTGCACCCCAACATGCAGAAAGCCACAGAGACGTCAGGGCACAATACATACTATAAAGTTCTTTGCTGGAACAAAAGCACCCTCATTGCACTCTCATTCTCTTTTAAATCAACAGAGTTGTAAAAGTTATTTCTATAGGCATCTATTTTCTCTCTCTCATAAAATTGTATGAAAGCGTTTCCCAAACAGCCCCGCGCTATTGTGCAGCCCACACCCCGCCCCAAATGGCGCTCCTTCGCTCCCATGGGCCCTGCCGCTGAATACTGCAATCACGCTGCTGCCTCACAGCCTTCCTCCTCTTGTGAAAGCCAGAGCATAAAGCAAAATTGTTCCAGAGACACTAATCTGTGTTTTCCGTACACTCCCTAAGAAGAGACACAACTGACCTATTTTCGTATGTCCTCCAGAAAAGGTTTCCTGCCCACTCTAAGAAGATTTCTTCTTTCACTCCTTACAAAGAATTGCAAAACAAGTCCTAACAAGTCCTAATTGCCTTTTTTTTCCTCTGACATCATCATGTGAAGACCCCTTGCCCAAGGTTAGAAGGGCTCCTTGTTCATTCCTTGAATACATCACTCCAAGTTAGAGATTGGCCATTTTAAGCAACCGAGCCATGTGCAGGCACAAATGCCTTGCTGAAGCATCTAGCTGTTTATTACTGCTGCACATTTGTCATTGTTCCTGGCATCAGACAGTGGAACTAGAGAGGCAACAGAGGGAAGCAAGCAATTAGTTAGGGGGGAAATAATCTGTGGCATTGTTTGTGCCCAGGGAAGACTGTAAGAGCACAGCTGTGTCTGCAGAAATTCAGGATGGATCTGGGGCACCTTGTGCAAAAGGAGTGATGTTTTATTGTCAGCTTCTCATCCAGGTAATTACATCCATTTCATGGACAGAGCCAATTTTAGTGAGAATAAAGGTTCAGTCTTATCTGATGGTGATCCTATCTCTTGTGTCCAAGCAACTGATGCATCACACAGGGTAGGAAAATGCCATGATATTTCTGGCAAGTGAGGAGGATAGAGGGGAATATCCCCTCCTTTCACACATGGGCCCCTTTTCTCAGCCCTCACCTTTTTCCACAGTCCCAACAAGTTTCTTTTCATGCCTTTAACTTCACTCAAAGCTGCACTCTAAATGCCAATTTCCACATCCTAGACATTTTTATTACTGCACATTTTCCACTGGGATCCCATCTGGAACCTCACCACATCCCTACCATGATCCAGTGGCACAATGGCAATCTGTGCCATCTCAGCAGAATCTTCAGCTGTGCGTGCCCCATGATCACACACAGCCCTCACAAATGGTTATTTTTCTCCCCTTAAACCGATTGTTATCTAGATCTGGTCCACATGAAGATCACCTATATGTGTCACCACTTATCCCTACCTGTTGAAGGGGTCTGAGTATCGAAGACCTTCAGCCCTACTGATAAACCATTCATGTGATGATTTGAGACATCATAAGCAAAGCCATGCCTTCATATAATTTATTTAAGACCTAGTACATTAAACACAAAAGACTGTTTTAGAAATACAGTGTTGAGGTTTGAAGTCAAACGCCAAAAAAACACATCTAAGGGAAGTATTAATTTTGCTTACAAAACCTGTTTCGTTCCAAACACTGGCTGGATTTCCTTTCTCCAGGGTGTAGTAAAGGGATCTGGTTGTTGCTGAAATAACTGAAATAGCTGAATGTGTTAGGAGTGGAAAATACAGTCTTAGAGTTAAGGGTAAAGTGGGAACTGGATTTTTTTTTGTTTGTTTGTTTTTTGTTTTTTTTGCTTCCATTTGCTTAAGTGCTGTAGGAGACTAGAAAAAGGCTTCCTAAATGTTCCTGATGCTGAAACTCTGACATGGGAAGTAACTCAGGCTGATGTGAAGAACTATTCACCTTGTGGGGCTTCCAGAAAATCAAGAGCAGCTGTGCTTTGAATTCAGAACTGCTACAGAAGTCCTGAAGAAAAAAATTAACCCAGTTTGAAACACCTATGCCAAGAAGCTCAACTATTTGATTTTCAACTCTCTGAATCCCGACTTCTTACCCAAAATATAGTGCTACACCTCCACTGTACACTGCAAATATCACCTAACTTTGGGGATAGGCAGATGCAGTAGTGGTGAGACTGAAAAAGCCCTGGGGATAGGGAGTTTATTAATAAAAAACTACTCCTTATAATTAGACTTCAACATAAAAGGGGTCTCAACTTTTTCCTGGTTCCCTACCCACTCGCCTGGACTATGCTTCATTCTGCAACTTCTGTGATCTTGGAGCAAAGTCAGGCTGGGTGCTGCATAGAAGCTCAGTGTACAAAATTATCTTCATGCTCTCTCCCTGTCCCACAGGATTAACAGCAGTGTTGCAATAGTACAAATGAGTGACGAGCAGACACTGTCGCCAAAAATTAAATCTGAGGTGGCACTAGCCCCTGGCAAAGTCTTCTCTAGCCTTTTTCAGTCAGTCAGACATAGTTGTTAAGGGAACATTTTTGGGGATGTGTCAAATGCAATCTCATAAAAATCTCCTTTCTGATGGGAGTTGTAGGTTATAAAAGTTAAAGCAATGCAGATAGCTGAGTTGAACAGGCTGTTTCCCAAGACTCTGGTATAAAAAGTATTACATTATAAAAAACTTGAATCACAGCTTTCTCAGCAACTGCTTAGTGCAGACTGGGTATCTATCTCATGAAAGGCAATGAAAATAGTATGGAGAGAAGACTGCAGTTCCTAGGAGAAGACCTGGCAATAAGATGTGGATTTTGAACCTTTTTTTCCCCCCATTAAAAAGTATACAACCAAAATGAAAGCTAAAGAATAATTTCATTATTTCTCCCTCTTTATTTAAAAAAACAAAAAAACAAAAAAACAAAAAAAAACATAAAGCCAGACCATCTTACTAGCACATTATGAGGATATTGATGCAGTTAAAAACAAACAAACAAAAAACCACAAGGGCTTTTCTACCCGGAAACCTGTTGTTTCACTCCTTCAGCTTTGCCCCTGGTGGCAGACCATGGGAATTCCCAGTCTTGGGCCCCTGTGGCTCTCAGCCAGCCCTGCCATTGAGGCTGTGCTTTCAGCCTGGGATGTTGCTGTGCTGCAGGGGCAGAAAATAACCCTTCAGTCTGCTTCCTGGCAGGATGAAGTCAGGTCTGAGGGGTCCTGCAAACCTCTGTCAGCACCATGAAGAAGCAGGGAGCCTTCTTACCTCCCAGGGAGGAGAGAAAAATTAGACAAACTTTGTCTAAACCAGCAACAACCCAAAGACTTCTAGAGTCCCATAACATATTTTGCTTTAGTTTCATTCATGGAGTATCTTACTCACTCAGGGCTCTCACAGCTGAAGGCTGGCTGAGGAGAGTACGTGGGTTTTCAACTGTCTCCTTTGAAGCAGGCACAGATTTAACAGGTGAGGGAATGACAACCACTTAACTTTACACCTGCAATCACACTTCTTGGTGTGGTTGGTTAATCTGGTGCCCCAAATCCCAGAACATAATTGTAGCCACGTGGTAGTTCAGCCCCTGGCTTCATGTGGGAACAGCACCTGCCCCCTGGTTTATGGGGTGGGAAAGGTCTGTGCAGCTGGAACTGAAGCACAGAGCGCCAGATCTCGGAGGTCTCTTGGAAGGGTTTGTCTTCAAAAGAGCTTCTCTTTCTTCTTGCATGGCATTTACAGCACAACACCGACTAATGCACCTTCCCTGCCCACACCAACCTGGTGGATATTTGGGGTTGGCCCACAGGTATGTGCACCATTAGCATCTTTATCTATTCCAATCCTTAACAGGGTCAAGTTTAATCATTCTTATTCCTGCTGCTATTTTGGGGAAGAAAAAGAGCCATTCTGTCATTGCATGCTCCAGAAAACATGAAAGTCTCTAAGGAGCCCAGGCTTCCTGTTACCAATGCCTTAAACTTTGCCCCACCTTTGGGAAGCACAGGCAGCTAGTGGAAGAATGTCATCCACTCTAACAATTGATTTTCTTATGCACAATAACGTCAGACCTTTTAAATAAAAGGCTGACCTGTCTCCTTCTAAAATAATTCATCTGTTTTATGGAGTGTTGTTCTGATTATATACAATTCCCACAAGAAGGGAAGTACCTTTAAAATAAGGACTATTCAGTACTAGTACAGGATTTCCTCTTGTTGTTGATAATTTCCTCCTAACAGAAGACGCAATGAATCCCAGAGAAATTCAAAGGGGCAATCTACAGACAGCAAGGCATCTACATCATACAGGGAACATTGTTCAATCACATTGATGTTTTCCTGATGAAGTAAAAAACAGATAAACCTGCTGTGCGGCATATAAGAGTTCCTACAGCACACACCTCAGTTCCCTTTGCTACATTTTAATCACTATCCAATCCCACAAACTTTCACATAGCCATCCCCGAACAGCAACAAATGACATTTCTTCTCTTTTCTTCTTTTGCTATTGAAATCCAGCCTCTGAAAAGGCCTCTGCTGTTAAAGAAGGCGGGCTTGGTGACAATGAGAGGATTACCCAGTCGTTATCAGCACTATCTACAGCAGATATATAACATGAAAGAAATTCTGTGTTCTCTCTACCAGATGTCCCTTGACTCAGAAAGAGGCACCATGCTCACCTGCACTAGAAGGGCTCATTTCCCACTCCTGGTGAGAGCACACACCTGCCCTACACATGTAATTGTGAAGGAGACCTCATAGATGGCTAACCCATGCTGAGAAGCACCATATCAAAACCCAGGAGCTAAGTGGCAGCACTAACAGCTAGGTGGTAACTACTGATGAAGGCTGAGTGGCTTGTGGAAGAGGCTGCCAGTCACTAGATGCTCTTACCAGTTATTCTGATGTCCCAAATCCTCTGTCAACTTGGGTCAAGCCCCATCTCTTGCTTTAATTCCCTGAGCTCCTTACACTTACTTGACTGGATTGTACAAATGCAATCAGTAAACCACGTTGTGATGCACTCTTACAGCCACTGATGTCCATCCAGCCCTGGTTTCTCCTAGCCAGTGGGATGACCCATCAAATTCAATGAAGACATTCACATGAATTGTTTCAGCACCTTATTGGTTTTAAATAACATGCCTCACTGTTTGTATGGTGCTCATACTGAGAAAAATTATGAATACTGTGTACTACCTTCCCCTCTATAAATTCTCTACATACTGACATGCAGCTTATTTTTTCATCTGATGTCAGGTATTTCCGTATCTTTGCCACAGGCAATGCAAACAATGCATCTTTTCATTCATCTGTTCACAGCTTCAATTTTCCTCTGGTCCTACAGATCAGCCTTCCTTCCTCCTCCTGCCATTCTCTTGCAGAGCTGCTTCACCAGCTTTCCTACTCTCAACATCCTTTTGTCTGTGAAAGCAGAGCAAAACAGAGAAATGCACGTACCTGTTTAACCTGTTACCAATGTTTGTGCCTAGACTTTACAGCTTACCTTGGAGAAGCCACCTGGAAAGATCCAAGAAGTCTCTTCAGTACAGGGAAAAGCATGGTCTGCAACATCCTCCCTGTGCTGAGGCTGCCCCAATGTGCAGGACTGGTTCCAGCTATTCCTCCCCTTCCTTGCCAGAAGGTTTCACCTGAAATGAGCAGCCTTGTAAAAGACTCTGAAAAGGTCCAAACAACGTAATGTGGTTAGGGGGTCTACAAGCAGGGCAGATTGCCCCCCACTGCTCAGCTGTCCTGAGCACTTAGATAAGCCCCTCCTGCATTATACAGCTGTGTTGCACGATTTGTTGAGATAAAAAATAAAAAACAGCTGGAAGGGAACCTATGTCTAAGAACTTTGCTGGGAAGGCTTGGGCAGACTGCACACTGCACAGGTCAGAGCAAGGCAGTTTGGTCCACTCCTTCAAGCTGCATGAATAATCAGCAGAATTTGCTAGACAAAAAATTTCACAGGACTAGGTGGAATAAGAGAGAACAACATAAAATACTCAAGCACTTCCTTAATAAAAGCCTTCACTAAATGAACATTTCAGACTCCCAAAAGACACCTTCGAGGATCTGTATCTTACAAGGCACTGGCATTTCAACATTTATGACTGCAGACGCTACTATATTGCAAGCATGAGTCAGTGCCCACATCTCCTGGCTCCAGAAGAAAGGGACTGTTCTAATTTTTATTTATAAGCTGGGCAAGAGGAGAGAGAGTAATTCGGTTACAGGCAAAGCACACACAGACCCTGCAAGGTCAGGTAGGCTGGTTAACAGATGAACATATTCGTGCCTTAGTGTACTGAGTCACAAATACCACAACCCATCTCTGCATCCTTTCATGTAAGGCCTCAGAAAAGGGCTTTGTACATAATTTTTGTTGCCTTCCAGCACAAAGCCCATGGCCTCTGCATTATTCACTAGAGAATTCCAGCGCCATGTAGAGCGTGTTGCAATCCAAACTGGGAGTTTCTGGCAATAAACATTTGCGAGTATGCACACAATATAAAACAGGAAGAAGGATTTCAGTTTATCTGTGTTCACTTGGGCTTATTTGTTGCTTGGGAAAAAAAAAAAAAAAAAAAAAAAAAAGCCTGGCAGACTTCCCACCACTATGCAATAGTCTAGGAAGGCTCCTGTCACCTGGGGACTCACATGCTGATGTGTGAGTGAAGAGAGCAATAGGCAGGATTCATGGGGTTTTCAGCAGGATCCTAATAAACTCTGTCATGCTACTAGTGTTAAGACAGCAGCGCTGAACAGAAAGTGTCTTAAGAACTACTGACAGATTCTTTCCAAAAGCTAAAAAATGTCACTTTCATCAGCTATTCCTTTACGCCAAAGCACAGAATGGATTTCCAGAGGTTTGTACCTGGTTTTGTGCAGCATTTACCAGTCTTTTAAATTTATTCTGCACTCCAAGCCATCTTCCTTAATAAATGAAGTACCACATCATCTTACATCCTACACAAAGCTTTAACCGAGGATTTCCAGATGGACACATTTCATCCAAAGCAACTGAAGATCGTTGTGGGGTCATAGGATCAAGACATATGCATTTCCTTTCTTTTCCAGCATCCCTCTGGTTAAGCTTGTGCTCCTGAATTGCTCTTTTGCAATAGGGTAAACAAGTAAATGTTTTGGACTCTGGAGATATCTATTGCCTAGAGAACCAAGCTGATTTTGCCTTTCTCAGTTTCTCTTTAGAAACCTAGCATCCTGCAGGAAAGAAAAAAAAATAGCAGAATGTCTCAGAATTGTAGTTTTTAAGAAATAAGAGTACTTATCATTCATATAGAAAATTTCCAACTACAACTACCTCTTGAGGAAAGGAGACCAAACACTGCCATACCTGTTTCACTGCTGGCAAAACAGATGTACATTAAGTGATTACTAAGACAGATTTACAAAGTTGGCAGTAGCCCTGGACTTACAATCCTGATATTTCAGCTTCTGAGCCATGCATTTCCCATTTGAATTACTAGTTTTTGTGAGTTACTAGACTTCCTTCATTTCTTTCTATGATAACAATAAGTAGATTTTTGAATCCCTAAAATTGAATGTAGAATTATGGCAAAAGTTGAATTAGTACTTTTCATTAATACCTTTGTCATTGGTAATAGAAAGAGAAGACAGTGGATATAGAGACAAACACCAGCAGCGAAACTTTTATTGCAGTCTGCTTCTGAAGTCCATTCAAGGGTAGGACAGTGGGACAAAAATAATTATAGGGGTCTTTCTACACAAAAGAGCCAGCTATTTAGAGGGAGGCAAAGTCATTTGAATGTCAATGAAATAACCATTAAAAGGCTGAGAAGCATTGCCATTTATTAAAAGATCTAAAGAATAGTTGCATGCACTATAGCAATCTTCTAGGTAGGAGTTGTTAATTTGCTATAAAAACCTGTTAGGGACAGGGCAGAGCGTAATTAAACAGGAGACAATACACACTGTGAAAGGAAACTGGATTTGGAATTTTACAGCCTCTTATTTCAGGTTTCTACATGAAATACTATGCTCTATAATCTCTCCTTAATAACACCTATGTATTTCTAGCTCCCACAGTGTTTTGCATTTCATTTCTAGCAGTGGTCCCTTACAGCCGCAGAAGGAAGGTAAAACAAGGTTACGCACTTGAATGCTCTCCCGCTCCTTCCAGCCTCACAGCAATCCTTCTTCCGAGAAAGTCTCTCATCAATGCCACTCCTTAATTGGCCTGAGAGCCCCTCTTTAAACAAAGCTCTCGTCTCCCACAGGGCCGAATTCTTTCTGCTATTCTGGCAGAGCTAAATCCAGACAAGGATGTGCCATTTACCAAAACAAGTGCACTATAAATTCAAATGTGCGGGAAAGAAGTAAAGTACTTCCAGAAGTTCTGCAGGAACAGATTTGCAGGTAGGACAGACTGCATCAGGAGAAAACCTATCTGCCTGTAATCTTGCCAGGATTTTACTTCAAGCAAAGGAGTTAGACACTGATGGTACCACTCAAACAAATACAGGATCAGTCAGAGACCTGGGGTAGATTCTGCACTAATGAACTGAATGTGATCTGAACCTCATTCTAACGTACAAAATTTCATTCCAGAGCTACAGGACAGATAAGTTCATGAGTTAGACAGAAAAGGTCTTCATATCTGTAAAGATTATCACTTCTTAATGTTAATACAAGTCACTAAGAATATATTCAAGTGCAGTGCAGCTTTAACCTCTTCTTTAGCACAAACCCTGCTATCTTCACTACCTGCCCACGCACTGCCAGGCACATAAAAGTGATGTGCAAAAGAAATCCTACATTTTCCTTCCCTTGACTGTTACTCCAAGGCACTCCAAGGTTCTTCACGTACTCAGCTAGTAAAGCTACACATGCCGTAATATCTGAGAAAAGAGCAAATACAAATGCCCACAGCAGGACTAAGTAGCAATCATTCGACATCTCTTGTGACACCCACAGGCATAGAATTCTTCACTGATATATATCAGACAAGCATGTCATTTTAAATACTTTGTTCTTTCTCCTTTATTTAGCCACAACACAGATACAAGAGCAGGCAAACCCCTTCCAGTGGAACTCACTCAATAAACCTGTTCAGATTAAGATTCTCACAAAATCAAGCAAAATATATGTATGTGCACACACTCTCAGGCACACAAGAACACAGCAGAACCCTTAAAAAAATGAGGAGTGGCACTGAACTGCACCTAAAACGCAATAGAAACATCACTTAGGATGCATCTGTTAAGCAACAAGGCTGTGTAGTGAACAGGTTCCCATTGTACCATTCCACTGGCTATTGAAATACCAGCATCAACTGTTTCAGCTGAAAATTTGAAGCTGACAGAGAAGAGTCCGACCTCAGATACCCAAGAATTCAGGCTAGCAGAACAATTACTCCACTGGAACTCAAAGCAGGATCTGGCCCTATGGAATGAAGATGCATGTGACCAGGTCCAGCTGGGAGATTACTGCAGGTGACAACTTTAATACCCATAACTGCCCCAGCAGCTAAACCCACCACCCATACAGCATGCACTTTGACTTTTGCACCCTCCCCACTCATACTGCTCCTTTTGATGGAAGAAATAGGGTAGTGGTTCTAAGAAGTGAGTAAGTATCTACTAGGGACTAGAATAAGATTGCCAAATGTACCAAATGGCTTCAGAAGAAAGAGGAATTGGGCTCTTAGATAAAGCTGGTCAAGCAGGTGCATATGATTTGTCAACGCTTTGCTCAGAAATATAAGACTCAAATATAGTTTACAAAAGAGTAACTCTTTATAGAACATCTCAGTGTCAAAATACTAACAAAAACACAGCTTGTAAATGCTGAGAAGAATGGTCTTGGAAAAATTAGTAACAAAACTAGACCATCGCTAACAATAATAGGTGGTATCTCTTCATAAAAAGCCAGTCTGATGTACTCAGGAAAAATGAAACATTTGAAACAAACTGTTTACAAAAGTGACTTAAATGCTCAGCAGAGATCTAACACAAGTGTTAACAAACCACTATTGTAATTTTATTTTTGGACAACATCAGCAACTACCAAAAAAAAAAAAAAAAACCACAAAAAAACAAAACAACAACCCTGTTAATACAAAAATGTAGAAAACAAAAAGAAAAATCCAACGAGACAGTTTTTAGACAAACTCAGTTAAGGTGAAGCTGTACCTTTGTCCCAGTTACTAAGAACCTCAACTTTAAGAGTGGCATAACCCAGCTCAGCTAGGTTTATAGGCTTTCCCACCCTCGCTAAAGAGTCAGTTCTTAGAAGGCGCCAATCTCAGTCCCCCACGGTCTGTAGGGTTTGCTGAGCGTTGCTGACTGCGTTGGTGTAGATGGGCTCAGCATGTTGGGGGACAGCAGATGAAAGGAGCCAAACGAGAAGGGGAACGCAGACAAAGATGCCATGGAGGAGAGAAGAGGAGGAGACAGTTTGGTAGTAGATGTGACCACAGGGAGCACTGGTCCGACGCTGCCATTTGGGGGCACTCTGAGTGAGGAAGTCTCAGCATGTGGGGCAGCAATTCTGGTCTGGTGATGTGGTTCTGTGGAAGATGCTGTAGTACTGGTATTACCATGCCCACTTTGAGCCAGCAGCAACGGGTGAGGTATGTGAGGGTGATGTCCAAAGGCACTGCCCCAAGGAATGTGTCCAATGCCAGTGTGAGCACTACTCGCTGCTTCCCGTTGAGAGGCGTAGTTGTTGAGATGAGACACGAGTCGAACTCTCAGAGGATCAGAGGCATCCAGACCCTCTATGATGCTCAGGTATCGAGCAACTTCAGCCAGGCACTCTCGAAACCCTAGACTCCGGTAGTCCATAGCCAAAGCGTGAGCATCGAAATAACCTAAGAGAAAAGAACAGAGAATGAAGTCTTAAGATGTTGTTTTCTAGTCATTGTCTTCAAGTAGCCTCCCCACTCCACCCTCCCCTATAAGCATATTTCACTTGGATGTGGTTAGTATTCCCAACCATAGACTAACTGCCAAGCTCCTTTTTTTTTTTTTCCTTTTTTGTTTAACAAGCTTTTCTTTTATATCTGTGCTGTGATGCTGCAAGTCCCAAGACCAGTCACAAACTGCCATTTTTAAACTGGAATTGCCCACTGACACCGGAGAAAAGTATTTCTGTTCCTTCCATTTGTCTCCCTTGTGCAAGTTAAACCACAGCACACTGAAACTCATTAGAAACACAAGTCCTAACTTATCAGTTAAGCAGGCAAAGTACTTTTTTCTTAAAAGGGCATTTCAGTGTTTTTGCTAAATCTTTTCACCACTTATTTCATCCTGCATTTTTCCTAGTTTTGTTCTGAAATTTCAGAAAATTAGAGAAACAAGCATTAGACATAAATAATAACTGCTTTCCAAGCTGCCAAAAGCTGATTCACTACGCAGTGCTGACACACTGCTAGAGAGACGTAATCACTCTCCTCTAGAACAACTCTCCTCAGAGCTAGCACTGCAAAACCTTTCAGTGATAGTGATGCCACAAATCTTGTGAAGTAGCGAAAGTCCCTAATTCCTGGTGAAACATAAGAGAGCTAGCGTTCACTTTCTGCAGGCATTGCCAGTGCTCGGGAATGCGCTGCTCCCACGGCAGCCTCCCTGCAGGGCTCCTGACTGTCACGCACAAAACTTTACCTTTCCCTCCTGCTGTATGCAGCATTTTCAGGTGATCGACAGTCATCTGCAGAATCTCTGCTTTTTCCAGCTTGGCTGATCCCTGGGAGAGAAGGGAAGGCACGGAACGTTTTAGGCAGGACCAGAGCCGCTGCCGGGGGGTGACGCTCCCTGCCGGGAAGGGATGGGGGGCACGGCGGAGGGTCGCTGGGCGCTACCTGCTTCTCAAAGGCGCTGGGCACCAGCCTCCGCAGCTCGGACAGGCTGTTGTTGATGCGGTCGCGGCGGCGCTTCTCGATGATCTAGGGCAGAGAGCGGGGGTCAGCGGGGCCGGGCCGGGCTGCGGGAGCCGCGGCCGGCCGGCGAGCACTCACCCCTCGGCGCCTCTTCCTGGCCAAGATCTGCGAGGTGGTGGAGGGAGACATGGAGCCCGCGGCCGAGCTCAGGTTCCTGCGGGGAGCAGCGGGACACCGGTCACCGCGGGGGATCGGGGTGCCGGGGCTCCGCGGGGCGGAGGGGAGGAAGGGGCCGCGGCGCAGCCCGCCTGAGCTCACCCGTTCTCGTCTGCGCTCTCCTTCTCCACCTCGACGGCCTCATCCAGCTCCTCGCTGTCCGACGAGCTGTACTCGGGGTGCGCCCGCTTCATGGCACCGACGGCGGGGACGGGGGCGGCGGGGCGCGGGCGGCCGTCGGGGAGGCGGCGGGCGGCGGGGCGCGGGAGGAGCGCGCCCAGAGCGCGCCCCGCGCCTCGCGCGGCGCCCGTCTCTCCCATGGAGTTCCCACGCCTGGCGGGAGGGCAGGAGGCAGCGGGCAGAGGCAGGGAGGGACGGAGGAGGCAGGGACGGACGGACGGACGGATGGATGGATGGATGGGTGGATGGATAGATGGATGGATGGAGAAAGGGAGGGAGGGATGCGCAGGCGGCGGGCACGGACACAGCCCAGCAGAGCACGCCCGCCGCCGCCCGCCGCCCAGCACCGCCACGCGCGGCCCCCGCCCGCCCCCATTGGCCGCCGCCGCCGCCGCCCCAGCCAATCGCCGCCAGCCGCTGCCGGGGCCACGCCCCCGCCGCGGGGGAGGTGCGGCCGTGGGAACCCGGCGGGGGCCCGGCGGGGGGAGGGATGGATGGATGGATGGATGGATGGATGGATGGATGGATGGATGGATGGATAGGGATGGATGGATGGATGGATGGATGGATGGATGGATGGATGGATAGGGATGGATGGATGGATGGATGGATGGATGGATAGGGATGGATGGATGGATGGATGGATGGACGGACAGTGTTGGGCAGGGGTGGGAATGGGCACGTCCCCAGCTGGGGAGCCGGTGTGGGTGCTGTGGGTGTTGTGCAGACGGCAGCCTCGGTGCTCCTGCCAGTCCTTCTGCCCCCCTCTCCTGCTGGGGTCCCCCAGCTGCCCGAGCCCAGCAGAATCATTGCACCCTGCAGAGGCTGATGAACCTTCTGAGGGCTTCCCTAAGGCAACAAGGGCCTGGGAGAGCTGAGTGAGTGCAATCACAGAATAAATGAGGTTAGACTAGACCTCTGGTCTAGTAGACAATGGCTAGTGACACACTAAGTGGCACACTAAGTGCCACATCCACTCTTTTCCTAAACACCTCCAGTTACGGTGACTCCACCACCTCCCTGGCAGCCCATTCCAGGTATCACCTTTGCTGTGAAGAAATACCTCCTAATGTCCAACCTGAACTTCACCTGGCACAGCTTAAGACTATGTGGTAATATCTTGTCACTGGTTGCCTGGGAGGAGAGGCTGATCCCCACCTGGCTACAAGCTCCTTTCAGGGAGTTCTAGAGTGTGATAAGCTCACTCTGATCCTCTTTTCTAGGCTAAAAGAAGGAAAAGCCAGGGCAAGAGTAGCTTACCCTCCTTAAGGAAAGAAAAGAAAAAACAAGAAAAAGAAGAAGAAGAAGAAAAGAAAAGAAAAGAAAAGAAAAGAAAAGAAAAGAAAAGGTGAAAATGCTGGCTAAAGCCTGAAAGCTGAGGAGGCTTAAACTTAGGGTTTTTCAGTTTTTTGGCAATGCAAGGGAAATCAAGGCATCCCTCTTTCCTGTACCCTTCCAAACTACAAATCTGCCAGCCACATCCTTTTCTTGTTTACTCCCCCCAACATGTATTGTGGCTGTGAGCAGAAGCAGGAACAGCTTTTAAGAAGCTGAAAGCACGTGGCCTTTGCTGGCAAGGAGGGAGGAATGACAGGAAAGGTCAGCACTGGATACAGGATGTGTGGAGGTCTGGCTGGCACGCTTACTGTGAGTACATGCTGCCTTGCACTCAGCAGGGCCCTCAGCCTGAATGCTGTATTCCCCAACAAGTCCTCTTCATTCTGCCAGCTTTCTCAGGCTGAGGTACAGGCAAAATAGGACAGGTGAAATGAGGGTGTACTCTTTGAGGTGGTTTCATAATAATTATATTTTCATTTACATGGAGCCTTTCAACTCAGGCTCCCTTCTAAGCTGATTCTTCCATGTTTCACAATTGGAGGGACTGGAGGATAACCAAGATGAGCATCATGTGAGAGCAAAGACTCGATGAACCCAGATTTTCGCATTCTAAAGCCACAGAATAAGTACCTTCAGCCTCCCATTGGTTTAGGTTACCAGCACAGGGTTGCCTCAGATTTAATGGAGTTGCCCATATTTTTGCAAAGCATCTCAAGCAGGAGGGAAATGGAAGCAGGGACCAAGCTAAAAGTAGTAAAAGACCTGCAATTACGAAGATAGAAACAGTCCTGCAGCCACCTGTAAGCAGCTAACAGAAGATGACATAAATCTTCTATTCCCACATTATTTTTATCCTTTCTGCAGTGCTTTAATTAAGTCTGTGTCAGCACTTCTATTACATCCACCTTCCCAGCCTCTACTATTCTTGTTTTAAAACTTGTCTGCCTGCATCACTTGCTTTTACAGGTCAGTGAAAGGTACAGTGACATTTATGTCTTTCTGGCCTGCAGACTACACATCTGAGTTCTCCCATCCAGGCACATATATATCTTCTCCTACTGTGGGGAAAACAAACATGGTAGAAGAAGATCCTTGGGATTAAGCATCGATTGCTTGGTAGCAGAGGTGTGGCCACCCAGGTTCCCAGCAGCTGGATCCTGGAGCTGCCCCCATCTTTAGCTCTGTGAACCACTGGGGCCAGGCAGCCTCCAAAGAAGCTTTCTGAGCTTCTGTAGACACTGACTTCTGCACATGATTTACAAGAATGGGCAGGTAGAGTGTAGCTGTGCCTCAACACAGTGTGAGCAATTGTAGTTGGCTATCAGCAGCTGTGGGAAGATAGGAAACGTTTGCCTGTGTGTGGTTTCAATCTTCCCATCCAGCACTAGGAGGAGCAGACAGCAAAACCAGCTTTAAATTGCTCTTGTTCTTTTCTGGTGCTGGGCATGGATCCATAGCGTTGGTCTAATTGTTAACCATAGCCCAAAGGGAAATTTTATTAGCCCAAAATTACCAACACACCAAGACAGCGCTGTCATACATCTCTCTCACCAGAACAGCAAACAGGGGAGCAGCCCATTGTTCACCAAAGCCCAAGGAAATTAAAACAGTGCATAAGGTGATGCTTCTAAATAGAACTGAATTTCAGCCCCCTCATTGCACTAATGAGGCTATGAACCTTAGGAGATGACAGCCTTCTCTCTTGTCCCCTACACTGTCACTGTGCCTCCCTTTTCCCTGTTTCACACTACAGAGCCCTCTTACCTTCCACATGCCCACCTCCTGCTGCAGCATGCCATGCCTTAGTCACCCCACCACCCAAATATTTCATCTCACACCCCTTCCTATCACACACACCACCACCACACTTGACATGCCCCCTTTTGCCACTCCCCCCTGCCCCAGTTTCCCCATTGCTTCCAGGTCTGGCACAACTCAGCATTTTGAGATCCAGGGTCTACAGCCACACCGGGCCCCCAGTGCTGGAAGCTGGAAGCAGGAATGGCAGGACAGGGTAAAGCCCTCACACCAAAGCACAGACTCAGGTTTGAGACATGCAGGAGCTCTTGTGGCAAGAGCCACTGTCCTTTGGAAGGAAGTGGTGCTAGTTTTTGTGTGCACCCCATATTTTTCCTGGATTCCCCCCATAGTGATTTCGCTGCTACTCAAAGTGCTTGAAATGGTGCTGTTTATTGCTGCTGCAGGCTTCCTTCCAGCAGAGACCTGCCACTGCTGACCCTTGCTCCAGTGTGTGTGTGCTAAATTAACTCCCATCCCCTTCCTTTAGGTTTTCTCTCCCAAGAGAGCAAGTGCTTTGAAGAGTAATCCCGTCAACCTGTCACCCCAAGTCCCAGAAACTCATTGTTGCTATGGTTACTGTGCCCAATTCAACTGGTGGCTCTGGCACTCACATTGCAGCCAGGCAAAAACACCAGTGCTCCCCCCTGACCTCCCCTCCCTGCATATATCCAGCTGCAGCATCAGCTCTGCAAGCAAGAGGTTGTTGCTCCAAATCTTGTTCTTTCCTTTACAGAGTTTTGGCTGAGTGTTGATAGTTGGTGCCACCGACACAGGGCAAAACTAGTTATCACAGGTGAAATGGAAGCGCTGGAGAAATGAATGGGAGTGACACAGGAGGGTTTTAGACCCCTTGCATGACCTGTTAGCAATACTGTGACTATAAATGTGTTTTGTCAGGAGCTGAACTCTGACACTCCTGTCTGCACATGCCAGAGGTCCAAACAGCCAGCTCAGAAATTAGGCTGGGGTGCTCTCTAAGCACACTGGCCCCAGCTTCTGCCATGCAGGAACTGAGTGTCTTTGTGCTGGAGCCATTTCTGCAGCAGAAGGACATAAACCTCACACATTCACATGCATCTGTAGTGATAGCCAGATCATCAAGACATTTCTCTCTTCAAGCTGGCCAAGGACTGGGATAAATAATATTTACATCAAAGTCTTTACTGTAAGCAGAATGCTACAGCTGCAGTGCTTCTGCTGCAGGATGAGTTTCAAGTGTCATCTTTTGGAAGCAGTGTATAGCTATGAATAAGCAAGACTAGCACTGTCAGCACAGAAAGAGCAGCAGTGCAAACAGATATCTGTTCTGGATGGCTCCAACAGATACTCTGCATTTACCTGCTCAGGCTTCAGCTCATCTCCAAAACCAGATCTGGGTTATAACTGTGCAAAAGGCTAATCTGTGAATGTACATTCAAGCTGCTGACAGGCAAAGCTACCTCATATTTCTACGGCCCTGTGACTGAGGAGGGAAGAAGCAGATTGGCTATTTTATTACCTGGTTTCCTTTCCAATAAATTTTGCCTCTTTTCTCTTTTTATGCAAGGTTCCATCTGACCCAAGGCTCTTACAGATGTCAGCTTCTTCCATAAATATGCCTTCTTCCATTTCCACAACACAGGCTGTCCTGTGGAAAGACACAGGAAGACCCTACAGGAAGAATGACACCAGCTCATGTTAATTAATGGCTGTCTCAGATGCAAAAGGAGGCAAACTTGACATGGCATAGTGTAGAAAATTCTGGTTTGACTTGCAACCACCTTTGATCTTAATCACGGGAAAGTGACACCCTGTCCATATGTATAACAGTGCACCTCGTGTAAAATCACACAAAAAGTCAGCAACACGTTATTGGCAGGACAGCCTCTGACAGCATTGCCAAATCCAGAGGGAACAATGGCCCCAAAATTGTGTCAACTACTGACACCATCCCACCATGGTGACAATTTCACTGAAAATGGGTAGTTTGCTTATACCAGTGATCACTCCTCACTATCACAGTACAGTTGGCACCAAATATCACAGAGTAAAACCTAGTTTTCCTTTTGCTGACTTTTTATAACCAAGTTCTTTGTTGTTTGCCAAAATAGTTTTGTTCTGTTCCTACAGTGCTTCTCATAAATGGACTGAGGAATAATAATGCAGAAACTTGCTCTGGTTTTTTGTGCTGTTGAAATCTTCACAGTCCATCAAGGAACAGCCTGACTAGCTATTTTCCTGTGCAATTTTACAATTTCAGTGTTTTAAAAGCAGTGTTCAAATCATGTTTGTGTTATACAGTGATATATGGAAGCCTCTGCTCCAAAGAGTTTACAGTCTGGGACTTACTTTGAGTTTTCTTTGCCAGTAAGATGCAGCTTTGAGAAAAATGTGTGTGTACTACTCATTCTTGCTAGGAGGTGTAGGATAGGGAACTACTCCCAGACCTTCTCTTTTACCATGAAAACTATTTTTTATAGTATGCTCTTTCAAGAGGAAAACCTGGCTTTTTGGCTAATAAAAACAATATTTTTTCCTAAAAAAGTTTATTTGAACTGAATTTCATTGTGAAAAAAAAATATACATATATACTGGAGCATGCCCTGTAGCTGTTGGTAAGGGCAGTTTGGAATAAAGCAAATCAAAGCATTAATCCATGACTTTTGAAGGTACCAGCTATTAAGACCATTGCACAGATGAATTAAATGAAAACGGTGAATATTCTGTATCGGAAGTGGTGAGCACTCACTCCCAGAAGAGCATCTGCTCTCTCACAGATGATAACTTGTATTCACCTCACACCTTTCTGCCCTAGGCTTTTCCAGACAGCTGCTGTCCCACGGCGATCAGCCACCTGAGCAAAAGTCAGAGCTGGGGAAGCAGCCACTGCAGGAGACACTCGGCAGCCACAGAGAGATGAACTGTGAGGGGATGTTTAGCATGTGTGACAAGAGTGAGAAACTGACAGGGATTTTCAATTGCCACAAAGTTGGTCAGGGCTTTGGCTGAGGTTTCATCATGGAGATCCTGGCAAAGTAGCTTGATTTGCCTACTTTAGATAATGACTAAGCTTGGCTGGTTTGAATGCGAAACCTTTTTCCAGACAGTCAGAGTATTTGGATATTAGAGGACACCAAAATCAAATCCTATCATCAGTTGTCTCTTCCATATGGAATACCAGGAAAAAAATAAACACAGAAAAAAAGTGTCACTGTGATTTTGCCAGAACAGAGTTAGATACTGTACCTACTATTTGACTTGAGCATTTTGACTCCAAGTTGAGGGGTCAGAATTTTGAGATTCAAACCGATTTTGAAATGCCATGAAAGCTTTGTAACATCCTGCACTGACTTTGAGGGTATTTTCCTGTGACTTGCTTTACTTCAGTCTTGCTCACAGTTCTTAAAAACAGCAGCATTCCTGTCAGTTTCAGAAAAGTCAAGACTTGTGGACCCTGCAGAGCTGACCAGTATAGCAGTGCAAAACCTGTACCCTGCATAGATCCACTGTTCTCTGAGTAACCTTCATTTCAACTGCTTCTAAAAATGAAAAACTATTCCAGGGGAAATAGTGTTCTTCCAAAACAGCCCCCATCTGAAAGATTTATCCCAGAAAATCTCAGTTATATGGGAAAAGACACTATCAAAGCAGCATGCCAGGTCAGCAACAGCAGTTACTTTCCAGGCATACCCAGGCCTCTCTTGATTCATACTGCTGTAGCCATGATAAAAATCCCTTGTGTTTACTTGTCAGCAAACCAAACCTCTGGGACATGGCCCTCAATACATAACTGTGCAGGCACCGAGATGCCAGGATGATGAGCTCTCTAGGAGCACCTCCGCAGTCACTATTAATGATGGTGCTCTAAAGCAAGTGCAAACAGTCACACGCTCTTAATGCTTACACCACAGCAAACGTGTTTAATCCCACACAATAGCTCTGTTATACTGTGTCTTAAAGCTGTGCTCGGCCAGGGAAGTGGTGACCACTTCTCACATATATAACGTATACCAAACATATTCAGTTTGGCAGGAGGACAAGAAGCTGGAAGTGTCACACTGGAGCCTAGCCCCCTGACAGCATGAGACATGTGCTTGTAAGCTGTCTCAAGGAGGATATTTGATTGCCCTCTTTCTTCTTCTGCCTCTCTCCCAACAAAAGTAGAGTGACCTCCCCCATGACCTGGCAAGTGCTGAAATTCCCCAAACAGATTTTTCTGTTGTGCCCCAACGCCGAACAAAAGGAAACGAAGCAGCCTCGATATACTTGAAGTATGGAATGAAAATAATAGCTGGCCCTTGCTCGCCCTGCAAACGCCGATCCTCACCTCCTCCCCAGCACGGTTTGCACTGCCTCCCACGCTTATCTGCTGCACTGTCGGCAGCTATTTCGGATTTATACACTTATTTATTTATTTATGCCTTTATTTATTTATTTGGAAAAGGGCAGAGTGGGAGGGAGGGAGGGAGAGGAAGGGGGTCAGCACAGCCCCCATCTTGTGAGCCTCTAATTGCAGTTTACACTGCGTTCCCACGCTACTATTGTTTGTGGCTTTGTTTCCTATTCCCATCACGTGTGCTAATTAGTTGGAGCCGCTGGCTAGCTGGGAGGCGTGTGTCTGGAGTAAAAGCAGAAAGATCACTTCCTGGAGGGATCTAGGCAATCTGAACAATTCTTTGCTTTACTTTCAGCCCTCTCCCTCCCCCCGGCTTTACCACTCAGGGAAGAGAGAAGAAGTGCTGATTGTCAAGCACTAGACACGGGAGAGGCACAGATTCTCTTCTGAAAAGGAGCAACTCAGAGAAAATTGGGCTGGAAAGAACATCTCATCTGTCTTTAACAAACCTGATTTTTTAATTTTTTTTTTTTTTTTTTTTTAATCTTCAGAAATCCCCAATGTCTTTCTGTTGTGGCAAAGAACATAAAAGCACCATTTTAAAAAAAAAAATCCTCAGGTTATTTTAGCCTGCCCTTAGGAAGTGAGTCCGTTTTTTTTTCAAGGCTAAGCTAGTTCGTGCCATGGCTTGCAAAATGAAATGAGACCCAGAGAGAGAGACAGAGAGAGAGAGAGAGAGAGAGCAGATTACCTGAGTCATGGCATTTGGTTATTAGAGCAGGCATCAGACAGCAAGGCCAAGTCACACAGCAGCACCAACTACCTGTGCATGGATCAGGTTTTAGGCTCAACATTGGATTTGGTTTAGGGGTTTTTTTTGTGTGTTCTTTTTTGTTTTGGTGTTTTGTTTTGCCTTTTTTTTTTTTTTGGGGGGGGGCAGTGTTTGGTTGTTTTGTTGTTTTTTTTTGTGGTGGTGGTGGTTCTTTTTGTTTGTTTGTTTGTTTTGTTTTTTGTTTTTTTTTTTTTCCTTTTTTTTAACTTTTACATCTTTAGTTAAATCCTTCTCCCACAGCCCTGGTGCTGTGGTGCTTTTCAAATGCTGAGCACACTAGACCCCCTCTCAGATGATGCAGGCAGCATGTACCCTGCACAGGCATCCAACAGGAGCTGTAAGAGCTGCCAGGGTCCCACCAGCCCCGCTGTCACGCCAGCAGCCTTGGCCGAAAGCTGTTCTCAGCCAGGCAGGGAGCCCTGGGACCATGCTCCTCTGGCATGGATGATCCTTGTCCTGCTGGTCTGGAGTGACTCCCCGTGTTCTGCAGCCATGCTGAGGAAACAGTGGGGGCTGAGAGCTGTGAGCAGGGTGGGTGCTGGGCAGGGCAGGGAGCCCTGCAGGGAACATTGGAGCTGGGGCTCTTCCCGTTTCAGCCGCAGGCTGCAGTGCCTGGTGCCTGTGCTGCCGTGGTGGGGCTCAGCGCAGGCACAGGGTGCTCTCACCTCTTACAGGGAGCGGGGCTGCCAAGCACTCACCCTAAACACAGCACGGTCTAAATCTGTGCTTGCTTCTCTTTCACCAGGCACAGGCTTGTGAAAGCAGTGTGCTGCTAATGACCACAGTCAGGCTTGGTGCAAGCATGGCCTGTGCTTTCCTGGTACAGTTAAAGGAAAGGCGCAAAGAAAGAGCTATCAGTCTGCCCTGACATTGTGAGATTGCAGCTAGGCAAAAATATCCATCCTCTGGGAAATTCCAGTATTTCTACGCTTTTATTTTGCTTTCACTTAGGTTACAGAGAACTGAAATATCTCAAGTCTGTTTGGTTTGGGGTTTTCCTGTCCTTTCAGTGGGGAAAACAAGTCCCATGTTTCGGAAACAGTGAAATGCTTCCCAGTGAGTCAGCTCAGTTTTAAAGGGCGTCTCTGTGAGAGTCACTTTAATACTTGGATGTTGTCATTTATGTTATCCCCCAACCCTGTTTTTTTTAGAAACTGAATCCTCTTTCTAGATTACCTGTCTCATGACATCCTCTTCAGCTCAGGGTACAGGACAATATTTTGCATTATTGAAGGTACAGACTGAATGGCTGGCCCAGAGAAATGCAGGTAATTTTCCTGCCACAGAAAGAAGTGCTTTACAGAGTTATTGTGCTAAGCTTCAGAGCTGGTGTCCTCATACCATCATGCACATCTGGCTTTTTGCTCATAACTGCTTTTGTCATTTACAAACACTTCACATCCATGCTGTAGCTCCAATTGCTTTGGTAAGTAAATTGCAGTCTAGTTTTCAATGAGATGAAGAGCTGGAATTTAAGGAGAGGTGAGCAAGTAGCTGGTGACCCAGCCCTCTGCAGATGAACAGGCACTTCTGGTGCTCCAGCAGGTTGGAAAGCAGAGCCTGCCTTGAAGTCAGGCTTGCCCAGTGTGAATGTGGAGAAGCTTAGAGAGGGAAAGACCTGCAGAATCCACCCTGCATCATGGCCTGCTTTACTCAAGAAACTGGTGACCAGTGAGGAAGGTGCCATGTAGAAATATGGGAGGCATTCATATGTGCATCATTACATTATTTCCACTAAACAATCCCTGATTTGGCCCCAGATTTATATCATTACAAATAGTTCTGAGTGATGTCCCTGTCAGATCTTCCTCTTCCTGGTGGACAGCATCCCTCTCCTTTGGAATGCCTACAGTACTATTGAGGGGAACACTAGGCTTTACCATAGCACTAACAGTTGATAGAGTCTGCTGCCTTTTGCACCTGTGGTCTTCCACTGACTGTAAGCATTATAATTTCTTATTATTTATTTCTTTTATAATGCAACTCACAAACTGCTCCAGACACTGACCTCCCAGAGAGATTGCTAATCTGACAGAATTGCACTGCAGGGAGTGGTGAGTGCTCTGTTCAGATTTAAGAATATGTGAGGACCACCAACATCTTTGCACAAGTAACCTGAACCAAAGGAAAAATAATCTAGCAAAGCAACTCTGCACTGTAACAATTACAAGCCTTCTTCAGAACTAAATCTAGTTAATTATTTTTTAGTCCTTGCAACTCATTATTTATATTTAGAAATTAAAAAGCTCCAACTAGAACAAAAAACCCCAGCCCATCAGTGAGTCATTTGAAAAAGTTCTCTGTTCTTTTTCCTGTTTTCTCACTGAATATGGAAAGTGGCTCATGATTTGTGTCCTGATATGCAAAGCCTATATGAGCCTGAGGGAGCTTCACTCAGACTTCATGGCCACAGTAGCCTACAACAGTCACTTCAATGGAACAGAGCTCCAGCTAAAAGGGAGGCTTCTGGGTGGATTGGTCACAGTAATTGCAAAATGTTCTGTGAAGATGCCCACCCCTTCTGGAACTACAAATTAAATGAACAACCTCATTTCAACTCTCTTTTGGTGTGTGTACTGGGACAATATACTTGGTTACACACAAAAATTTTTTAAATGGTGCTTTTCCACAGTCAGCAGAATTAATCAAACCTTGTTTTCTATGGAGTAATGGTCTACATCCTGATTCTGGCCCAGAATCTGTACCTGCCAGTTTGCTCCATGGTGCTGCTGCCTGCAGTCACAAGCTGGCACATGGGCAGGAAGCAGGAGATGCTGCAGTGGGCAGAGGGCTTGGGCGTGCTGACTACCCAGATCAAATCCTCTGGCATGGCCAACAGAGGACAACCAGTCTAGGGCCCTTTTCTTCACCATGTTTGCATAAAACCTGTAGGATAACCATTAGTTTGAAATGTGACATTCATCAAAGGTGGTAGGGTGGTAGCCAACAGGCTTCAACATTATTGAGCTTGGAGTGTCTGATCAATACATAAACAGCAAAGCAGGTAAATGAGATGGTTGCTGAAGCTTGGTTGCCAAAGGAACTCCATTTAAAAAGTACCTATTTTTAGTACTAAAATGTTTCCCTGTGGATTAGGAGGAAGATATTATTTCAGTCCTTGGAGGTAGTAGCAGCAATGATATTGCTGTAGATGTAAAGGTATAAATAAACAAAATGCAGGGTTTTCTGGAAGAGTCCTAAGCTTTAGATCTAATGTTTGTGTATCCAGTTTACCCATTTTCTCAGTTATAATGCCTGCTCTAGTAAAAGGTACTCCCTTTTTTTTTTTTTTTTTTTTCAAACTTTGCCTCTCTTAAGGATTTGGAAGACTCTTAGACACTGAAGTATTGGGCCTCAGAGTAAGTACACAGATGAGATAGTTAATCAGTCACTCACAGATTGTTTCTGAGATAGGAGAGCTTTCATGCTCTCTCTTGGAGTGTTCTCAGGTTGGTGATGACTGAAAATGGGGGGATGGTTTCAGTACTGCATTTACAACTACAGGAATGTAGAGTCCACATTTAACTTGAAAATATTTGCATAAAGCATTCAGGTATTATAAAGGAAACTGATTTCTTTATACCAGCTGGATTACAGCAAGCCAATATTGACTTCAGGTTTTGGTTGTCAGCAAGATTTATTTTACTCAAAGTAAATATTGACTGTGGCACCGCCAAGGCCAGTATTTACTTTGGAGGAATATCAATCTTGAGGCTCAAAACTGGAAGTCGATATCGTCATTGTTACACTTTCTCATAAGTAGTAGGGAGGAGGAGCTTTGGCCAATGGGAAGCATATATACATATATACATAATTTAAGATGCAGTGAAGAAAAGAAAATATGGAAAGACGGTAGCTACTTTGGACCAGTAAAAGACAGAAGCTGCTGGAAGGAACCACACAGTCAGAATATTATAACTCCCAGGGACATCCTTCCTGCAGACACTGGCTGTTGACCTCTTGAAAAGTAAACACCAAGAAATGTAAGTGGTAGCTGCCATCAGAAATAGTATAATAAATGGAACAAGAATTTTTGTTCCCAGCCTTCTTTGAACTGTCAGTTGATTTTGTCTTAATACCCTGTAAGCCCTACAAAATACAACATGCCTGCTTTGTCATGGGATAAGTTTAGAAAGCCTTTGAAATTGTGCTTATTGGGGTCTTTGTCACTTGTGTCTTTGTAAAGGAAAACAGCACCTAAACTTCAACCAAGAGGAAGACAAGGAGTCTGTCTGGATTTCAGACCACTATCATGGAAAATGCTCAGTTGCTTTTCACTCTTTTGGTGAAACTGTGGAGGGCATTAAATCCATAACTGTTATGTTATCCATGAAATCTCTTGGCACATGCACACACACTGAGTTCCTTGATACAACAGCGCTTTCTTAGTTTAAGTGCTACAAGAATATAAAAATAGCCATTTTCCTGCTAATGTCAGAGATAGTCCTGTTAATTACAGAGACAGATAAACAGTCCTCAGGATTCCATGGGGCTGGAAGAGGTGAGGTGCTCCCCATAACAGAGCCTAGGTGTAGCAGTGTGCAGGAAGTACTAACAGGTAACCCCTGCTGTGAAGAACCAGGACAAGTCTACCAAGGACTCTGGCTGGTTTCCCAGAGGCCTCGTTCACACCTCCACATTGCTGCTGGTAGAGGATGGGTTTGGTGCAGACCAGCTGAAGTACACTTTCTCAGCTAAGAAACCCATGGACTGACTCCTAGCCAGGGAGAGTTTGCAGCTGCTAGAGCTGAGACCTTCCTGACCTGGAGCTCAACACCATCCAGATGTTGATAGAGACAGAATTGGGTCTGTGGAAATCCAGCCTTGACACAGACACCTCTGCCAAGTGGTGCCAAAGACTGCCTGTCACAAGTATGTACCAGTAAAGGAAAGCTGTGTGGCACCGAACTGCTTCTCACTTGCCAGCTGCATTGAGAGGCACAAGTGGCAGAAGTGTCACTTCCCAAGGTAAAAAATGTGACAGGAGTCAGGTCTCTGCAGCAGGCCATTCACTCTCTCAGGAAAATCCTCAGCTGGTGGCTTACAGCTGGATTTGCCATCATACAAACACACAGCTATAATGTTTGCCTTTCAAAAGATCTACGGACTTAACAGCTGCTGTGGCAATTGCTGCAAAGATCTGAGCTGAGCTTGTTAGAAACACCAGCCTCCTTGCTTCATGTGTTGGCTGTATTTGTATGCTGTAGCCCTCCCAAGTGTGGGCACCAGAGCTGAGAACACTCATACTGACTTTCCTGTGCCTGCCCACTCCCTCTGCTTAGCTGTGCTTGTGGCAATGCCAAGCATCCAGCATTGGTGAGTTCCCATCTAGAAGCTTTGCTGGAGCCAGTCCTGTGCAATAAGCAATGACAGCTCTTCAGAAAGCTTTCAGGACACTCAGCATAGAGCAGTTGCCCAAGTCATCCAACAGCAATGGTAGCTTAGGTCACTCGCAGTAAGTGACTCTATATATCTGAGATCAATAAATGTCACCCTGCTGTGAAATTACTTAATGACGTTGTTAGTGGATGTTAACAAGATTATACTGGGGTAACGTGATCATCTATTGCCTCTGGCCAGGCAGCAAATTGCTATTTTATTAATTTTTCTTCTTCCTGTATTTTTATGGTTTGGTTTAGAAGACTGAAGAAACTATGGCTATGGAATTTTACATTTTTGAAGTGAATAGATGTGAATTTTATCCGTCAATTCACATGAAAATAATTCTGTCCTGACTCATGCAAATGCTAAGAGAAACACAATAGGTTTGGAATAAGATACTTCCCCTGCATGACTGCCTCAGAATATTGTAGGAGGGAGCTCCAGAAAGTGATGAACAGCAGTCATTTCATATGGCATCCACAAGACATAGGGTTGTTCAGCTGCTACACAGAGGCATGTGGTCCCCAAGCTGAAAAACTGTCATATACTAAAGTTCATCTGAAAGCAGCTCATTTTGTGAAAGCCTTTGCTCTCGTAGTGGTAAGAGGCTGTGTTTCAGCTCAGATAGTTGCTTGTATGTATGTGTGTTTGCCTTGATTTGCTACAACTTTTATGCATCTTACTTTTTTTCATGTGAACTTCTTCCTTTCATTGTAAGTTGCTGTTTCCAAGGGTGGAGCACATCCAACCCCTTCCCGCATGTCAGGCCTTCAGCTTCAGTAATAAAATAAATGTGGGTTCTCCCAGTGAGCTGATGTGAGCAGCAACCAGGCCATAATTGGGTCCCTCAGGAAGGTTTAACATGAAGAGGAGATGAGGTTTGTGGCTTTGACCAAGGCAAGAAGCCAAGGGAGGAAATGAAGGGGGACCCAGGAGGTGCTCTCCTTCATTCTCACCTCCCATGTCAAGAAAGGCACAATGATGCATTTTTGAAGAGATATTTATTTCTGTTCCTGCCATTCAAAATTATTTCATTCCCTGCATTTGTACAGTTTCTTTGGTTTCTTTGGCTTTCGTGAAATTCCTCCCCTTGATTCATAATATTTTTTATAACTGGCCATGCAAGAGGTCTGGAACACCGTTGGCCTCTTTTGGAAATAATTACTGTTTGTGTGGTCTAATAAATGGTCCCAGAGGGTTCAACATGAAATAGCCAGGGTCTACAGGAAAGAAAACTATGTGGAAACTCATGCAGCCTCACTAATCTGCAAGGAACAAAACAAAGTTGTACCCTGGGGTAAGAACCAGTAGCGACTGCCTTAATTGCTACCGTGTCAGCGTGTGAAACCACTACCTCCGCACAAGCTAATGCAAACCTGATGCGGTCAGATTTCTGATTGAGACCAGCTAAATACCACTTCAAACGAGCAGATAATCCCTGCCACAGATCTGCAGGGCGGCCAGGGCTGTTTGTTATCTGAGCCTGGTGAGGCAGCCACTGAGGAGGACATGGACAGCCCAGAGCGGTCACCTTTAATGTGCAGCGGGTATAAATAGTGGCTGCTGCCTTTGAATCCATGTCCCTCCCTCACCCACCTCACTTATCCTTCCCATGGAGAGGAAATTCAGCCAGAGGGTGATGAGAGCAGAAGGCGAAGCTCCTTTGATTGGACCACAAATGACAGCCTGCATTTCAGTCCCATTTCCTTCCTTTGCCTAAGGTGTGCTTGAATGAGGGCACTTGGTCTCTCAAGTCCAGTAATTTCCACTGAGACCACATAAGGTGGAAATGCAAATGCCAGGGACGAGGCCACATGCTGATCTGCTGCCCCAGATTTGGGACCAGAAAGTCATAACTCAAAATCCTGCTTTGTCCTAGCTACACAGCAGTGATCCTGTGGCTGACTTGATGCCTGTATCCCTTTCATCACGAGACAACATTCCCATGGTGGCCTATGCAGATCTCTGCCCCAGACCAGGCCATGTGATGGCCTCACACTCCTTGGCTTGGATTATGAGAGCAGCTCATGAGCTGCTCCAAGAGCTAGGTCCTGCTCACAGTGCTCTGGCTGCAGGCTCAGAGCTTTTCTCCCAGTGTGTCCCCAGACATGCTTACGCTGTCCGGTCCTGCAGCTCCTGGTCAGGCACACAGGAACGCTGTGGTAAAGCCAGGAATAAAACCACTGCCAGAAAGACATCCTGTCAGTCCTGCACCTGCCCTAACCACTAGATTGCACTTCTGTTCCTTCACCCTTTACACAAGATTTCTTCTTTTTTTGGTGTTTTCAGTGGGACACTCTCCAGTTTCCAGTGGATTTTGGACATGGTAAACACACAAGGCCGCTGTTTGTTTATTTTAGGTGTATGTGTACACTTTCCTATACAAATTCCTGTAGTCTTTTCTTTGAAATTAATCAAAATTCAGAAGCATGGAAAATTTTATTCTAATGCTTTCGATGCTCCTGTAAATCTTTCCTCTTTTAATTAAAGCTACAGGAAAGTGAACATGGCAGTGATGCAGTATCTGCCATGTCATGCACTGCAGTCACTGAAGGACAGCTCCCATGGATGCTTGGTGGTGCACCAGGCACTTTTTGGCACATGGCAGAGGTGTCCTCATTCATCACCAGCAGAAATGCTATGGAGACACTGGGTAGGTTCACCAAGGAGAGGCAGTGCCAAGGCATTGCCCAGCTGTGAGTTCTGCGTACACCGTTATGTTTTAAAGTGAACTGTTACTGTTTTACCTGAAAATACTGAGACATTTCACTACTAGCTTTCATACAAGGAAACTGTTTTTGAAAGAAGTACCAGGCAGATCATTAGGAGGAAAGGGGCAATGAAAGAGGAGAGAGCATCTGTCTGAGACTGATCAGAGGAGCTTTAAGCAGGTTAGGGCAACAGTACCCAGCTTCTTTTTCAGGTCCCTCAGGGTCCTGACTCTGCATCCAAAACATGACACCTTGTTTGGCTGGCATGTGCAGACAGGAGAAGAGGGATATTTATCTTCTGTGACCAGACAACACTCTGAAAAACTTATAGGCAAATAGGTGTTGAGGATCACAGGCCATTGTGCTGTTGCCAGCAGCAGAAGAGCTGGCTCACACCTACAGCTACTCTGTAAATAGCCTTTGGAGATCAAGGGCGGTTAAACAGCTCATGGAGTGTGCAGTTGCAGATGTCATGGAACCGCAGAATCATGGAATCACAGAATGATTTGGGTCGGAAGGGACCTTAAAGACCATTTAGTTTCATCCTCACTGCCATGGACAGGGACCTTTTCACTAGACTAGGTTTCTCAAATCTCCTTGAACACTTCCAGGGATCGGCATCCACAACTTCTCTGGACAACCTGTTGCAGTGCCTCACCATCCTTAATAAGCTGTTTCATTGGTAACCTCTTCCCCAACACACCATTTCCTCCATCAGCAGCCCACCAGCTCTGACAGGCACACCATCCCATTTCTGCCCATCCAGGAAACAACATCCAGTCTGAAACCTTATAATGCACACTCACTAATCTCACTCACCCAGCGAGCTGGTGCCAATAACAGAGTTGACATCAAAGGGCAGAATGCCCTGATTCGCACTGCCTGGCCATAAATTGACTGAACTCTACCCCCAGCACCCCATCCCTATGACCTCTGGGGTGCTATATTTACCAGGGCACTCTGTGTGCTAAGTCAATGTGGAAATCGGGTTAGTCATTCTTTCCTGGAAGTGTGATCTTGCCCTGCTTGGCTGCAACCTGTGAGCTTCCCCAGCACCACAAGCACTTTCAAAACTGAATGTTTTTCCAGTGGAAAGCCTTCCTGCTCTATTGTGAAGCTGGACTGAAATGATTTGCATTGGGAGTCAGCAGGAATTCAGGTTGGAAAAAAAAAAAGAAACCACCAAAAAAAAAAGGGGTGTGCTGAGGTGGCCGTATCAATGTGTTTCACAAGGAGGTTCGCTTTCAGCTCAGAAAGGGATCAGTGGTTACGTGAGATAGGCGAGTCCTGCAGAGAAGCCACAGTTGTGGATTGTTCCCTAGCTGAACTGCTGCATCTCTCATGAAAACTGGAGCAGCCCCAAGACAAAATGCAATTGTTGATCTTTAACATGTCGTGAGAATGAAAAGAGAAATTATATTGCAAGCAGGCAGTAAACAAGGAGAAAATTTACCTGTTCCAGGTAAATGAAGAGACAGCATCTCATGCAGACACAGTAAATTCAATTTACCTGAAGGACAACATCATGCTATTTCTTGATATTCCAGTTGGGTGGGTCTTCTCTGAAGTTAAAAGGGTTGGAGAACTCCTGACACTAAACTGAATTCACAGAAATGTTGGCAACTTCATAATCTAGGAAAATTTCACAGCAATTTATTTAACAACTATTTTATTTTAATTATGTTTTAGAGTAAATTAATTAAAACATCAAAATAAACTGAAGCACTTCCCTCTCCCAAATCCCATTTGGGAAAGAGTTCTGCTTTGTGGAATAGCTGTTACATAAAGGCTCCACAGAAAGCTTCTGATAGCCAGAGTTTCTGGATTTACACTGATTCAGTCCTGATAGCACTGGAATTTCAAAGGTGAGATATTTGTGCTGTAAGCCTTGATCATCCTCTGCAGAACTGCAAATGGACCCTGTGTTGCCTTCTGCCCTGCCATGCTGCATCAGCACCTTCTCCCAAAGGCCAAGACCTGTCAAGATGGCTGAGGCTCAAATGCATCTGTAGCTCTGATTTCCCACTTCATTTAATACCTACCTATCATAAAAGCCACAAAAAAGGCTCACAAAGCCATGAAGAATTTTCAGACTATAAAACTTGCACAGTGTAAGAGCCTCTGTTTTTCATAGTCTCTGTTGTTTTGTACATTTGTTGTTTTGTACATTGTACAACAAAATGCCTTCTGCGATAATCTGCTGCCAACTAGCAGATCCTTCTAAAGAAATTATTTCTCTCTTTTTCAGGACAACACACTGCTTAGCAGCATGAGGAGCAAGGAGCTGGAAGCAATCCCTCTGCCCTGCAGCCCCTTCACAGGGGTGCACTGATCACCAGCATAGGGTTATCCCTGAGTGACACTAGCAGGGACCAGAATCAATGAGTTGCTCAGCAAGTGAGCAGAGACAAACCCCAAATGAGTAAACAAACTGGAGAAACAACTCATCTCCTTCCAATCAAGGCTTTTGAGTAACTGAACAAGATTTCCTAGTCCTATCGGGTCATCTTGAAGGAGTAATGTCTTCACTCCTGGGAGCCAAGGCTGAGCTGGGGGACTGCAACAAGGAAGTGTCTATGTGCAAGAAGAAAGATCTTCACACAGTGCTAGCTGGACAAGGCCTGCCTGTGGGCCAAAGAGTGGGGCACCCACTCCCCAGGGCTCTCCCACACGCTATGTCAGCTTCACCAGAAAGCTGGGTTGATCTCCTCCAGCAAGGTTAGGCCTGGAAAAATGACAAGATCAAGCAGTGATTTGGTCAGTGAGAGCACAGCTACACCCATGGCAGCTACTGCAGATTAAAGATAGAGAAGTGGGGTCATGCTGCCCCACACATCTTTCCGAGTCTCATAAGTGTAATAGAGTATGAATATCAAAATGACATGAATCTGGGGTCTGCTATCTGCCAACAACTTCTGGAACAATCCTTACACTCTTTACAAAAGTGAACAAACTATAAACAAAAATTACATTTAGTGTGTATTATATATTTACTTTAAAAATACTGTAGCAGCCAGCATTGTAAGGAACTCTGGGTAGGTAGTAAGAAACCCTGCGGAGATGAGGCTTGCAAGCAGTCAGGGCTCAAAGATCGCCTTACACTGAGTAACACAGACATCTCTTACAGAAGGAGACATAAAGACCTGTCCATCTTCTTTCCCTGACCTTGGCTGGCCTGTGAGCAAGGGGACTGAGGAAAAGATGCACTGGAGAGGACATTTTCCTTGTGGAGTCAGCCAGACTCTTTCTTGAGATTTAATTTCCTGTGAACCAAAGCAGTGTCAGAGCCTGTCAGGTGGCAGGTTGTCTGTGAACTGGGAGCAGCAAACCCCAGTTGTAAAGCTCTGGGCTTACTCTACCTGAACTATGTCATACTCTTAAACAAACAGAACAGGGCTCATGAGGCCAAGTGCCACAACACAGCTTATATACACACAGCTGAACTTTCTTTCCCCTCTAAAGAGAGTGGCCTTATCTCTTCTGCATTTTGAAGACTGGACTAAAACCATGCTGGAGAGCAACCAGACAACCTGGTTAATAATGGAAGACTGGCCGAGCCAGCCAGCCAGCTACCAATCCTGGTGCCAAAGGACACCTGCTGGGAAGCAGGCTCCCAAGGCTGGTCCGCCTGCAGCTGATACAGCTGAAGCAGTTGCCTTCCACCGTGTTAATCATCCCTCCATCCCACACACCTCAGCGATTCTGCCACCATAGCTGAGGGAATTACTTATTCAGGCCAGGTCAGCCAACCTGGATGAGTTTGAATGGTTTTGAGGACCTGGGTCCATCAGAGAGATGGAAATTAAGGACTGGTTTTGCTATCAGCTATGATGTCTGTAAATGTGAAATGACCTGAAGCCAGGGGATGTTTCCCTCAGGTTGATGTGCAGACAGAGGATGTGTAGTGGCCTTTTGTTTGTGTACCCTTCATGCTGAGCACAAGCCATTCACTACTTGTTTCAGTCTGCAGCTCACTGTGACAAAATGTGACAGTGCCAGAGGTCTACCTTTACTAGGAAAATTTTACTAGTGGAGAGGGTAGGCCTCTGGTGCAGTCTATAAACACCTGGGAAAAACAGGAGAAAAATATCTCTGGTTTTTGTACAGCAGGGACCTCATTACAACTCACAGCACACCTGTACATCTTTCCCAGTTCTGGACAACTTCATGGCCTTGGCCAAAGCCTCTCCCTGCTTGCTGCCAGTTGCTCTGGTTTTCAGCCAAGCTGTACAGATCAGCCTCACAGTAAGTCTCTGAGACTTCAAGCGCAGTAAAATGTGGGTCAGATCCTGCCCTGTAGCTGGAGGCAAGCTGCCTCTGGATCTGTGGAGTGTGTGGAGCCCCAGCTCCTATGTCAGGCATTGTCTTACCCTTTGGCTTGAGTTTTATTGGTGAGAATTAGCCTGCAGGCTGAGAAATTAGAAATGGACTGGCCAGTGTTTGTGAGTAGAGTTGGGCAGAGAAGGGATTATGCAAAGCAGGAGACACTGAAAAATACAATAAAAATACTGTTTTGAAAAGTTGATTTCGTAATAAAAATAACAATTTTTTTTTTTTTAATTGTGGTCTGTGGATAGGAGCCGTTATGGTCATTTTTTGACCTCTGCTCATCCAGCCCTCGGGGAGACAAACACAGGCGATTAAAGGGAGAGCAAGGAGGCTCTTCCCTCCCCAGCAGAGCCGAGTCCCGGCAGAGGGTTCCTCTCGCGGGCGGTGCAAGGGCGGCTGCTGGGGAGGAGGCCGGGGGGCAGAGGGTGGCCGCCGATGCCGAGGTGCGATGGCCCCTCAGAGCACCAGGCATTGTGCGCGGCAGGGCGAGCCGGCGCTTTGGTGCCAGCCAAGAAAACAAATGCCTTCCCGCTGTCTCCTGGAAATGCTTCCACCGCTCCTGCTGAGCGCGTTCATTTCAAAGCCCGCTGACTTTTTGCCCTTTCTAATAGAGCTTAAAGTGTTTCAGTTTTCCAGGCTCCCCCCGCCCCGGCCCTCGGCCCGGGGGCTGTAATGCCGCAGGTTCGTGGGATGCCAGGGGAGTGTATGGCCAGTCACAAGGATTAGGGGCGGTTGGTATCTGAGAGGGACGGTGGTCTTGAGATTCTTCCATACAGTGGCAGTGAAACGCTATAAACCTGCAAATCTTCAAAAGTATCGCTTAAAGCCAGCAAAATCCCCTCTGGAGCCTGCTCGCTCCAGCTGCGGGGCTGCCATCCCGCCTTTCCCATCCCGGCCTCTCCCCTTTTTCCAGGAGTTTCTTGGCTCCCCTCTGCCGCCGGGAGCGGCTCCCCCGCGGGCGCTGCCCCGGGCCCGGCCCGCAGCTGCCCGCCCTCCCCGGCCGCCCTCCCGCCGCCGGCCGTGTGTGTGTTTAGGAGGTGCCGTTTCCCACAGCTCTGATCTAATGCAGCTGTAATTCAATCTCCGTGTGACCGGCACTCCGCCGGCGCTCTCCCACCCGCCGGCAGGCTCCTCTCTCCCAGGCTGTGTGTGTGTGTTACACATTTACACTGTCAATCTGACGGGCTCCCCTCAAACAACCCCTCTGTATAGATTTACAATGTCAATCAGGCGGGCTGCGGGGGCTGTCGGCGGCAACCGCTCCCCCCCCCCGCCGCCTCCGCTGCCCCCGCAGCACGGTCACCCTATACCTGCCACTCAGCCCCGGCAAAAGGACTTTTGTTTAATGGCATTTGTGTGCGGCCACAAAGAGCAAAGGCAGCTGAGGCAGATAAGGCTGAGAACCTGAAACAGATGTAAAAGAGATCAGATCGAGTTTTCTGCGGATCCTCAGCTCCTGTAGAGATTTATGACCCCTTTTAACCCCGTTTTAAATAGGTTAAACCGGGCTTGTTTTATACGGACGAAATGAGACTGGCGCTTGTATAGACATTTACCCAGAGGAATGGATCAGCCCCCCAGTTTTGCTCCATTCCTTATCACTGAGCCAACCCCTTCGGCCACTGCATTGCTCATCGTTTGAAAACTTTTCTGTGATCTCATTATAACTCACATCCTCAGAAAGATCACAAAGCTGCCAGTTGACCTTTAGCCCCAGAAGAGTCCTAATTTTGGGTTGGCAACTTACAGCTCAACAAGCGAGGCAAGGCAGGCAGACAATAGTGGCGGTGAGGACGGGGAGCACGGCACAACAATAAGCTGTCCTTGGAAGTGCTGGGCTGCGATTGTCATCCCAGACACAATCATGGGAGACTCGGTTGGGATCGCTTTCTTTTGGCAGACAGCTTTGAACTCTGCTCTTCCCTTCCTGTTTCTCTGTTAATTATAAGTTTCTGCTTCTTCCCAATGACAGATGAATCCACAAGGGGTGAGAAAAACCAAAGGGACAAATTCTGCTCTGTTGGGGCTGCTGAGCCTCTACCGGCTCACACTCGCTTACTCCAGATTTATACTACAGGGCCTGACTCGAGAGGAGAATACAGCTTAGCAGGTCAGCCAGTGCTTTGTACAAAATGCATAAACCAGTCTTCCTTGGAGAAGGTCTGGCAAAGCACCGTGATATTACAGGTGACAGTGGAGCTTTAGAGCTCGCTTGCTGCTGCAGAACTGTCTCCTTCCTCTTCTCACAGGCACCAACAGCACCAGTTTCTAGAACATCCTGGGAGTCATTTCTGGAGGGCTCCTGCACCACCCAATGGAAGTGGCAGCAGCTCTTCAGCTCCTTCACAGCTCCAATGCCATTGCCTTTACCTGTGAGGTGACTTCATGATTTTTTTTTAAAACAAGAGTGTCACTGATACCAGGAGAGTTTTTTTGCAAAATTTTTTTTTGCAACAAAGACTTTCCCACTGTTCTCCTGAAACAGAGACTCACAACAAAGCAGTCCTAGAAACACTACCATAAGAAGAACCATGCCAATTATTTCCATTTCACGGGTATTTCTGACTCATCACAATTTTCTATCGCACTGAGCTTTTGAAGCCAGCTGTAAGAGGTGGAACATATTTCATTTTTGTCATGCAGGGGTTCTTCTGAAATCCGGCATTTTCTCTGGTTGGGGATGGAGGTGAAAGGGGGAAGTTCCCTAACAGAGACACAAAGAGTGTTCCAACTTGTGGCTCTGCCTCCACTCTCCCACGCATGCACCTGTGTCCCCAAACCTCTAACAGCATTAGAACTAAAACCAGCTTTGCTGTGCTCAAAGGAAAGTAAGAAATGTGACCATCCAGCCTGGGAGGGAATGAGAAAAAACTTCTATATACAGGTCTCAAATCAGTATTCATCAGGCACAAGCTTACAGAAAAGAGCTCCTGACAAGAAAAAACCACACAGATAAAAACCAGACATGTCATAAAATAGAAAGAAGGCCTCTAAATTTTCCAACTTTTGGGGTGGGTATTTTCTGCTGAACTCCTACCCAGCTCCCAGCTCACACCCATGCAAATGACCACAGATGTCAGGTTTTTTTCCCCCACAATTTACACATACATGAGAAAATTCAACTTGCATCAAGGGGGCAGAAAACCAAGTGTTTGCCACAGCTGCTGGTGCTTGAGGGTTCATGTCCATCAGCAAACACCCAGGGCTGGGGAGAGGATGCTCCACACGTGGGCAGCTGCTCCCAGAGATGCAGCGTACTCGCCTCAAAGTCCAGTGTCTGGCAGATGCTGCAGGGCTGGGGCTCAGGTCAAATCCCAGGCTATCCCCGTGCTGCTGGGGAAGTTGAAGTTCCTCTGCCTTTGGGCAGATAGCATCTCAGGGCCAAGGGCAAGAGGGTACAAGGCTTCTTGCCTCTTCAGCAGGAGGCCAGGTAGAGTTCAGCCTAACTTCCTACTCTTGCCTCAGCCTGCAAATTAACTCCATCACCCTAAATCCACAAACTGAGCAGAGAGAGTTGGTTTTATTTAAAGGTAACATAAAAAACCTATAAAAAGGTTAAAAGCCCCATATAATTATCCTATTTTATTTTATTTTATTTTCAGTCCCATGGTATTAATTAAAAAAACTGCCCAGCCTGAGAATTCGATTCCTTCTACCTGATATGGGGACGCAAAGGAATCTCTCTTGAGAAAGGTCTCCAGAGTCCTTAATCACCATTTAGGGGCCCTGCTCTTTGAAGGGCCATAGAGGAACAAAGTGGTTTGGGGATTAGTGAATGGCTTTTATTTCTTCCCTAATGATGAGCAAAGTGCAACGAACGCCTAGGGCAGATGATAAATTGAGGCAGAAAATGTTGCACGAGTGCCTTTTGCTAAGCTAGAGGATCAGTGTCAACAATATAAAAAAAATGCCTCTGTTTGCTCGTAAGAAATAATGTTTGAATCGTTAAACAGTCGAGACGGTATTGGCCATATTTAACCGCCTGGTACCTGCAGCCCCTTTGCAAACAACCCCTTTGAAGTGACTTCAAAGGGTCTGTGCACATAAGGAGAGGCTGCAGTATCAGTCACTCCATTGGGTACTCATGGGACTGAGGAGCAGAGCACAACAGAGCAGAGCTGACGCTGCCCAGCAGCCTCATTCAGGGTTGGGAGTGAAAAGGAAGGCCATCCAAGAGCCCCTGAGAATATTTTACTCCAAAGAAGAGAAAGAAAAAAATTCACCATGTTCCCTTTGACACAGTCCTGCAAGCTACTTTGAGCTGGGGTTTCCTTCAGTCATGAGAAAAAAAAAGCCAAACAACAAAAACTTAATTGTAGGGGGGAAAAAATTAAATATAGTCATTATGCTCTGCAGCACGTTTCTGTGGTGAGGGTGAGGAATCCAGGATGGAACCAATGTCCCCAGAAGTCACTGGAGACACTCCCTGGTCTTGAGAATTGCCAAGTCAGGCTTGAGTCAAAGTTAACAGGCAGCACAAGTCAGAAAGCTCTGCTGGCAAGAGGGGTACAGAAGCTGACTTAACAGAAAACAACTAAATCTGCAAAACAGACCGTTTTTCCATTTTTTCCTTTTGTAAGGCTGAGATACAGCTCTATCTCAGAGTGCAGACAGGAATTAACTGACCCATGAGATATATGGCAGGATTTGTGGAAGCACCTTTTCTTCTTTTTATAGATAATTTTCCCTTCTTTGCACCAACATCACATGAGTTGTAGAGCTCAGGCTGTCTGTGCTGTCCAGATAGAGAAAGATGGAATCACGATGTTACAACTTCTTGTTTTTTAACCTGGGGGAATGATACAAGATCCTTGGGTACCTCTGGAGGTCAGATCACCTTCTTTGGAAACTAGTGAGATACTGACAGCAGGCTAATTTTGTATGTTCATTTTACCTCTCTGTTCATTAAAGAGGAAGCCTATGAGGATCAGATGTTCAGAAGTGCCTTGTTTTTATGTCTGGGGTTACATATATTTCAGTAATATTTTTAAAATGTCTAAAATCAGTTTTTACATTTAGAAGATTTCATAAGGAACTTGGGGAGGATGAGGAATCAGGCAAAACTCCCAGGATTTCTGAGACAATTAGTATCTTTAAATGATGAAACAGCATGAAGAGGAGTGCTACGTGTTTATCTCCATGGAGAAAAATAAATTACCTGCTACTACAGAAAAGCAACTTGGTTGGCAACTTAGATACTTGTAAGGAATGAAAAGAGTAGTGCCAGGGCAAGTGCTACCCAATTAGCAATTGGCAGAGAACGAAAATATGTTGTACTGGAGAATGCAGACTAGCAACATGCTTTACTGCACATTATCTGAATATGTAAAATAAATGCTGAGTTAGCATTAGTGTCTTCATTAAAATACCTATAATGTGTAGGTGAGCTAAATGGATAAGGTGGGAAAATTACTGAAGAATTGTAAATATAAGGAGCTGGAGAACTTGTGCTTGAAACTAAATATGAAACTAAACAAATGTGGGAGCGGTAGCTCATTGTTAAGATTGGAATCAGAAGCAAATACTTCAAGTAAGCCAAGGAAGCACAGAGATTAGGAAAATACTGTGGTCAAGCAAGTAATGTTAGGATGGATGCTATATATACTTTCTGAGGAGAGAAGTTCAGGAGATGGTTTTTACACATGCCAAGAATGTGACACTGCCAGCCTTTACATCAGTGTGAAGGAAAAGTGGAAACACATCAGTGATTCAAAAGGGCTTCTAGGAATAAAATACAAATGGGTTTGAAAAACTGTTCAGGCAAACTGCCATGGGTGGAGGCAGAGGAAGGAGGAGGTGAAAAGGAAGGGTTCATGGCAAAAAGCAGTGCCACAGCTCCTGATGCCCTTAGGTCACAGGCAGGCCAGGCAATGGAGGCTTGATTCCCAGGGACCAATGCCACCATGGTCCCCTCACAGGCCAAAACCAGTGGATGTTGCCCTTAATCAGGAGAAAAGTGAGGTCATCTGCCCCTGCTGCAGAGGGAAAGACTGATGGTAAGCTAGAGACAGCTTCAGCTGACTAAGGAAAAGAGATCCTTCTGCAAGGTAAGAGTTAATCCTGAAAGTATGTCTGTGATCCTGGTAACTGCAAACATGTTGTGAACAGAAAGCAAGCTAAACACATAAAGAGATCCATAAAGAAAGAGAAATCAGTAGCAGGAAGTGGAGACAGGGGTGAGGGCAGGAGGTTCAGTATGGCCAAGTAAAGATGCAAGCGATTAGGATGAGCAATAAGCAAAGGCCTTCCAACTATAAACAAGCTAGGGAAAGAGACTCTGGGAAAGCTGTACAAATAAGCAGCAGTGATTTTAAAAAGATATTTAGAGGAGGAAAAATAAATCTTGAATAGAGTCCTTCAGAGAGTGCTTGGCATCAGCAGACAGAGAAGGGCACACTATTCCCAGCACACCTCCACTGCCAACACTGTCTGATGAGCAAGGACATCCCTAGAGAGCAGACTGAGGTTTGGATCTCATCTGTGCAGGTGCTGGAGGTTGTGGGAGTTCTAAGGAATACTTTCTATTTTATGAATATTTTGAAATTCTTTTACGCTGAGTTGATGAACAGGTTAAGAGACCATTATCTAGGATATGAAGCCTTAATCTGTCAGCTACCAGGGTTTCATAGACAATTTTTCAGCCCTCCCAGTCATCATATTTTATATATTTGCATTAGAAAACATGAAGAGAAAATCGTGATAATTTTAATCATCTTATAGCCTGAATTGCTGCAGAGAAAAAAAAAAAAAAAAAAAAAAAAAGAAAGAAAAGAAAAAAAGGAGAAAGATGCTTTTTCATTATTTCCTTTCAGGAGAAAATTAGATACCCCCATGGTCATAAAGCCCTGAATTGAGAGCAACAACAAGTCCCTTTTCCCAAAGATTTTACAATGTGGAAAGGATAAAAAAAAATGGATTTGTGTGTAGAGGGGATAAATGGTCTTTTCATATCCATAAACGCTTTATTTTTGCATGAGTCACAGTGGGTTTGTGTAAGTCCTTTAAAATGCCTCACATTTTGGCTCTGGGCATGGACGTCCTCTGTCAGAAATCAAGTTTCTTAAGGCCACTTGAAGAATTTGTATGAGCTAGGGAAACTCAGAGCTGCTTCCACCACTGCAGACCCCATCCCAGTCACTGATTGTGGCTGTACTGGTGACCCTGCAGCCAGCACCATCTCAGGAGCTTCAGTGTGTGCACCTAAGCCTGCTTGGGTCACTGCACAGTAGTGTGAGCAGGGATGCACGAGCACATCTATGGAGGGGGAGACTAACTGGTACTAGCAACCAGTTTTGGAGTCTTTGAGTGGGTTTTTTTCTTTGTGTTTTTGTCTAGAAAACGTCCCTGAGGAGGGTGAGGGTGGTTCCTGTCAGGAAGGTCTGTGGTGCCAGCACTTAAACAGGATCTCTTCAGGATGCTTGCACTTAAGTCCATTCCACATTTCTGGAGCCTTTTCCAGTTATTTTACCTAAGCCTGAAAGCTTTCAATTGTTCCCTCAGTGTTCCAGGATTGGAATCAGCTCAGGTCCCTGGGTGGAGATCCCCTCTGAGCCACGGCATTGCTGCAGGAGCAGCCGTGTTTGCTGGGACACCCGGCAGAGCTGCCCAGAGCTGTGCCAGGGCTCAGCATGGACAAATCCAGACTAAAGGGCTTGGGGACAGGAATGAAAACAAGTGATGGGAGGCTTTGTAGCCCTTCTGGATGACTTTTCACCAGACAAAATTATTTCTCCATCTGTCTTCCTGGAAGAGGCAGGGGAAAGGTGTGGGAAGAGCCTCCAGGTGCATGGATATCTGCTACAGCTCGTGTTGCATGGTTTCTGGACCACATGTTTGCCTTTTAGCACTACAAGCCATGCCTGAGACACGGAGAAGGCCTCACCGAAAACCTGCTCTGAGTGGCTTTCCTCCTGTGAATGGAATTGCTCAGAATTGTTCTGGGAAGAGGGAGGGATGTTCAAGCAGAAACTTTGGAAGACAGCACTTTGAATGATGAAGGTAATTCCCTGACCCAGTGAAAGAGCTTTTCACCTCCCTTTTGGTCCATTTGGCCTCTTCCATTGCTGAATTAGAATCACTAAAGCTTCTGACAGTTAGCAAATGGCAAGCCAGGCCTCAATGCTGAAAAAAGGCTATCCCTGGGGATTTTATTGAACTACATATTAAAATTAATTATACAATCAGTACAGTAGCCCTGAATTGCCTGTTTGATATAAAAATCAGCTTTTTCCTATCTATTTACCTCTCAGTGCATTTTGAGTACTTCTAATGGGAAATTTCCAGCATGGAAATGACTGGGAGAGGCTGTCCTGTCACTCAGCTTTTCTTTCTTTGCAGCCACCAGGCTATGGCTGGATTTGTGCCTGACACCTTAGTGCCATGCCTGCCACATATTCACATCCATTAATGAGCCTCTCTCCTATTCTGATGTTACTTGTCACACGGGGAAGGTGAATCTGTTAAAAGGTGAGTCATGAAACAGTCAAAACCAAGCAGAAGAAGCCACAGAGACACCCTTAACAAGCAATGGCCACTTGATGCACCCCACCAGAAGGGACTTTTCAGCAATTATAATGAAAAATCATAGCCAAGACACCAGTCAGATCTGAATTTCTCTTTTTATCTCACTACAGTGCTCTGCAGCCAAGACATCACCTAATTTAGCTAAATCCATTGTTACCCTGCCATTAGGCCCTGGCGAGGAGCTGCAGGTACCCTCCAGGATTCAGTGCAGTCAAGAGAAACCTCTGAGAATGCATTTTTGCTCCATTCAATCAAACTGATTTGCTGCCAGGCCAACATGCATGTGACACACTTAAACCCCCTTCAACCTGCGTGCCCTTAGAGGACAGTTTCTGAGTTCATGAAGATATGGCACAGCTCAATCCTGCTGGCATTTAATTGTCAGCACTCTCTGTAGCAGGTGCCACAGTCACCATTCCCACCTGCCTGGCTACCCCAAAACAAGCACTGGGGCTGCTCATCCCACAGGGCATCCCACCAGGAAATGTCTGACCCAAGGAAGCAAATTGCAGTTCAAAATAGTGGCTTGTGGCCATGATTGATAAGGAGCACTGCCCAGCCTTCCTCTCCTGGAAAAGAAGCTGCTCAGCCTCCAGACCTGTCAGCAGGGTCAGATAAGATAAATTACTTTAGAAAAATAAGTATCAGAATAATTATTTCAGAAATTGAATACAACTAATACAATTTTGAGAACAGACTTGGCAAAAATGTGAGAAGAGAAAAGTAGTAGTGAGGCCAGAACACCATCAGGTTCAGGAATAACCCAGCATGCCTTGGGCATCTGATGGATCCTTAGCAGCACATGGCCAGACACACTTAGTAGTTTTGAGGAAACACATTTAAAGCAGGACCATCACTGTGCTTCTTTTTTAACTTCAGTCACCAGATGCAGATTTCCTTCCACAAGGGCTCAAGGATATCTGTCATCCTTCACAAAGAAAACAACAGTAGATGCTGTATGACCTTTCTTCTGGGAGCAGCATGTACTTCCCACATACACCTTACGTCTGCCCCAGCCTGCTTGTCAGAGCAAGGAAAGGAAACAGAGAGCCAGGAGAGACCATGGAAGGCAGGCCAGGACCAAGAGGAACCTTCACCTTCTTTGACACTAGCATCACATCTCTCCTATCTGCCTTAGCAGCAATCCCTCATTCTTCATCCTTAAAAACTCCCTTGAAATGAACCAAAGCTGAAGCTTGAGGTAAAAAGCAGCAGGCAGACTTCAGCTTATGTTAGACCATTGTAGTTCATGGTGGTGGTGAGGGTGGCAGGGGCCATGGTGCAGGGCTGCCTGAGCCTGGGTGCAGTGAGATCCTGCCAGAGCAGAGCTGATGCAAATGCCACAGCTGAAGCCAAGAAAGGTGACAGGAGCTAGTAAAGCAGCTGAAAAGTCTCTTGGGGTAGCTGTCTCCCCTGCTGTAGTCTAGAGGAAGCAGTGGGAGTTGTTCTGGTGTCTGTAGAGGAAAAAGAGAAAGGCAGGAAGGTGAGAAGAGGATCAGCCACATTGAGGAGTGGGAAGGAGAAAGGGGCTCTGCATGAGCCATATGACTGATGAAATTTTTTCACTTTCTCCCAGCTCTTGGCATAGATAAGAGAAATCCTTTTCCAGACCCTGCCAAGTTGACATGCCAATCAAGCTCTTTTCCATCCACATGCTGATATGTGCAATTAAAAGTTTCAGAAAGATCCAGTTAAACTTGATGTAAACCACAGACTCATATTTTCTACCAGCCTCCCACAAAGCCTTTCATACCTAACCTAAGCTCAACATTGCCAACTCCCCTGTGATGTTTCTTGATAATGTCTTGTGATAACAGATATTTTTCCTCAAGCCCCAGCTCCCAAATGGAAATCATTACACAAGAATCTCAGCTTTCATTAAAAAGTAGATTTCTATCCCTCGGGGCCATGAAAGAAAGCTCAAAGCTGTGAATCAAGAAAATCATACTGGCTTAGAAAACAGAAGGCAACACAAAAGAAGCCAAGGATAACTACTGGGACTGTAGGTCAACCCAGCTCCTGGACCAGCACAGCTGGGGCAGTCCCTGCAGGGCCATGGCCCCACTCTCAGGTGAACTGCCCTGTGGCACCATGCACTGCAAAATAAAGGTGCATAAACTTGTATGTAGTAGTTGTTGGGTGATAGAACACCTTCATTATGCCTTACTTTGGAGTGCACAGATGAAAAAAGAGATTCCTCAATAGACATCCATCCACACAGGCACACAGGCACAGACCCATGTCGTATATCTGGCCTGCTGGGGTAGACACAGTCACACCAACATAAAACCCAGATGAATCCATCATCCTCACCAGCGTCCCACTACAGAGATTGTTCAATTAAAATGAGGCTACAAAAATAGCCCAAATATTCTTAGTTTTCTGATCACACTGTTCAGACTACAGCAAATGACAAGTGCTCACATTTTGCCTCCTGACTTTTCTAACTAAACTCCTCCCCAAGTACAAAAAAAGAGACAGAAAGAAACAATTTAATCCTCACTCTAATATGAAAATACTTTCAAAAGGAGAAGAAAGAACAGAATCTGAACCTTTTGCTTGGCATTTCTGTCATCTTATATATAAAGATTTCACTTAGGTGCATGCTTTAACCGTTATATTTTAATTTTTATAGCATAAACATCTGATTTTCCACACAGAAAGAGCTGGTTGTTCCCAGCTCTTTCTGCCAGTGAAGGACAGTGTTTCTTAGAGCAAGCAGATCACTGACTTTTCTGCCAAGATGCAGCAAAACACAGAGGTAGGGGCTACACTCCTGCCCTGCTCCAGTCTTCCTCAGCGCTGAAGTGAGCTGCTATAGAAAAGGAGCAGCAAAAGAAATTTTGGATTCCTCAAAAAGGCAAAATGTTTTGTGACCTTTGTAACAGCACTGCAGAAATCCAGCTGTCTCATGAGCAAGCACCAGACACAGCAGCATTAGTAAGCTGTGCACTCAGGGGCTCAGCCCAATGGTTTGCTTAGAGAGGAAATTGCTCGTGTAAAGGTTTTTAAAGCTCAGCTCACATGTGCACACACCCTGCTCAGAAAAAAATATTCCGAGCTTTTTTCTCTTAACACTTCTCATTTTCTAACTAAGATAATTGAATGACTCAGTGAGCATGGCTGGCATTAAAATCTTGGGGGAGGGAAAAGCAGAGGTAGCAAGCTCTAAATCCTCTGCCAAATCCCCTTTTCATAATTTATAGTCTGTCACCAGTTTATCACCGAGAACTGTCCCTCTTTTTCTCATTCTCCAGGCTCCTTTCCCAGTGGACAGTCCATGCCAGCTGTCTCGGCAGCAGGAACGTCCTTTTTTTCCCAAGCCTCGACCTGTGGGAAAATCTTCATTGGCCAGTAATTGATTCCACCCTGCCAGCTCCATTACTTTAGTCTACAGTCAAACTGCCAGCAAGCTGGAGACAGGCAGCCTCAGCCCTCCCCTGCTCCCGCTATTGAACCGGCTCCTGCCCGGCCCGCTGGCTACCGCGGCTCTGAGCTGATGTGTCAGCCCGCCCTGCAATTAGCACTAATCTGAAAATTGGCCTTTGCTAGCAAAGCCAAGCACCTGACAGCTAATTGTTGATGTCAGATTGATGTGCATTTAATATGGAAAGGTTATTTATCAAAGAGTACTTTTTTTTTTTTTTTCTGTTGGTCTTATTTTGTCCCTGTATTGCCACAGGCGCTTACAGCCCACAGACCAATAAAGATCTTATACTTCATTTAACTTAAGGAGCCTTCTAAATACCCTTTTCAAAGTCTCGGTGTAGGGCAGTGCAGTACTCATCTATTTATAATGTTTATAAAGAAATCACTGCTAAGCAAGCAATTATTGGTTTTAGTCTCTCTTTTTGGAATCAAAATATTGAGGGGTGAAGAAAGGTTGATAACAGAATAGCAACTGCCGGCCAGCCCTGGGATTAAAAATGAAGTTTTGACTCATCCCCAGAGTCTTGCCAGGCTTTTCTTACACCAGGCTGCTTCAATGTTTACAGTATTATTTCTGATTTCCATGGCTGTGTGTGTTATAGGAAACACACAGGGAAAAATACAGATCCTGTTGATTTTAACAGAGGTTTTGCCACTCATGAGAACAGAGCAGGGACTTCCCTGGTGGTTTTGTGGAGACAAAAGGACATGATCCTTCAAGTCCTCATCCTGGCATCAGATGGCAGAAGGTGAAGCTGCGTGTACATGGAAACCACCTCACACTGCAGTGAAGTTGGCTGACATACATCTAAGTACGTATGTATCTATCTGTGTATCTGTCTATCTATCTATCCATCCATCCAAGTATGGTAAAATGGCAGTATTCCACAAGTGTCAAGCAATGGCTAGAATGAAAACAGGCTGCAATACAATCATTACTATTGGGAGCATCTGCCTGATGCTGCACAGGTTGTCATCCAGTACTTCCATAAATAGCCTAAAAAAGCAAATACACCAGATATTTTAACAAAATCACATTTCTTCACACTGAACACACACATTTAGGTCATGATAAAGTCCTGCTAAAAACCAATAAGATTTTTCCAATGCTTAGAGGAAATTAATATATCCTGTGAAACCTTGGATGTCAGCAAAGATACAAGCAGTGCATGTAAAGCTCTGCCATAGAACCTACAGCAAGAAAAAAGCTGATGGTTTTAAATGAAGCAAGAGAGAAGACAGTTTCCAGCATTAAAAGCTATGAAAACTGGTAAAAAGAGGGGACAGAAACACAACAATAGTTTGATATAAATCATATTCTGACAGGGAAATTAAAAGTACCAGTGTGAGTTGTGTGAATCAATTGCTCATATTCATTCCACAGGTGGAGGAAAATATTGCTCATATATATTGAACATATCTCCTTTTGAATGAAGGTAGTCAAGTATGTTACAGAGTCTTCTGACCTCTAAACTATCTATCTCTAAACTGACTGTCTTTTAAAATATATAAGTCTATAATTTGTATTCTTCCACTAACTTTGCACAAAAAAATTTAAGTGGAAAGTACCCTACCACGTAGGATCCAGGATCCAGAGAAAGACCTCCACTGCAAAAGCAAAAAACTTTCCAAAGAAAAAAATAATTAATTAACCCTTCATCATTCATTAGGCATTGTCTGCATAACAACATCAGTGCTAAGGTAATGAATGGAGCAATGCAAGCAGACAAAGTGGAGGCAACCAACTTAACTGGGGCTGGGTGTAGGGGCAGGCAGAAGCTGCTCCCAGTACCCAGCATCCAGCAGAGCTGGATGTCCTGCACATCCTGGTGGGCCTCAGACAGATGGACATCACACCAAACTTTCGTCAGCATCAGGCAGCCACTTCACCAGGATTGCTGTGCTCTGCTGAGATCAGAAACCACCCCCCGTAGTTTCTGGTCTCAGCAGGAGGAGCCCTGGGCACGGTGATGCTGTGGGCAGAAATCCAAGGCCAGTGTGGATCCAGGAAGAGCAGCCCGTGGGCAGGGCTGTGTGTGCCAGGGGCAGAGCTGTGTGCAGGGCAAGGGGCTGCTGGCAAAGGATGGGTGCATCCTGCACAGCCACCATGGCACGTCCTCCTGCTGGAAAAACACTGCTCCAGACATGAAACCCCCTCCTGGTGCCCTTGCAGCCAGTATGGGAACTAAGCAAACGCTTCATTTCAAATACATGCTTCAACCCCCTGGGCTGGTTCTTGGTCAGGCTTTAGAGACGTGTTGGGAAGTTTTGGCAGCGTTGCTTTCAACTTGGCCAGCAAGGAGATGTTGAAAGTTACACGACTGCATCCACGCTGGAGTTCTGAAATGTGTTAATTAAGACATTCTGTTACCAACCCTTTCCTTCCTACACAAGACAAAACCCACCGGGTGCTAAACGTGCCTGAAATGATTCGTATGTTTTAATGCTTTCCTGAATATGGATCAATTTTAACACTTTTTGTAACGCCTGTATCCCAGCCAAGACACAGCCAGTGACTCCAGTCTGAGTCAAGCACACGTTTAACACCCTCTCCTGAATAGGTCCTAGAAGAGAAAAGAGTTCAAGAAGTCAGGGCAGGATAGCAGCTGGGTGGATGTTTCTCTGAGCTATTCTTAAAGACTTCCAGTAACAAAAACCGCACAAGTTCCCTCTGGCAATTTATCCTGCTACTTCAGTTTCCTTACTGATAGAAATTATTTTATGAAGTCTAATGCAATGCTCTCCTACTGCAATATAAACCATCACTTTTCATTCCTGTCTTCCATGGACACAGCAAACACTGCTCCCCACAGCTGATGTGTACTTACTTGAAGTCCTCAGTATTTTCTTTAGTCCAAACAATGCTGATTTGTCAGTGTTTCCTCAGAAATGTATCCCAGGTCCCTGAGTACTGTTTCCCTCTGCACTCTCAAGAACTGACCTTTTTGCAGTGCTGAAACTGAAACTGGAACTGTTGCCCCAGTGGAGGCCACACAAGAGGGAGCAGAGGGGAAGGATGAGGTTGTAGGTACTACCAAGCCATTCTCCTATTACATGTCCCAGTGGGACACTTGCCTTCGCCACCACAACATGACAAGGCTGAACTGTTCCCCTCTGCAATGCCATTTTGCAGAACAATTGCCTCTCACTTCATCACTTCACAAGTCAGGAGAGCCACTGGGACAAGGTGCTCCCCCACCACCCCTTTGTGCACCAAGGGTTTGGGTAGGAGTCCTTCAAATCTTGCTATTCTCAAGGGGCAGGCTCTTCTCACCAATCCTTCCACAATCCAGACACCTCTCCACACATCATCTCCCATCACAGAGTCCTCCATTTCCCCAGAGAAAATTAAATTCCCACCCAGAATTCCCCCTGGCACCCTCCAGACTGCACAGCGTTTCCCCTCCTGTCAGAGCAGGATGGAGGTGACACAGGAATTACCTGTGTGCAGTGTGACAGACCCACTAAGACGTCCTGTGTGTGGACAAGCATCCCTGATGCCATGGAGGGGTCCTTGGGAAGGGCCAGTTTCATGAGGGCATTGATCCCTCTGTTGATCCAGAGCAGAAGCTCCCACTGTCCTGGAGAACCTCCTCCTCCTGCAGAGCTGAGGGACAGCCAGCAGACTCAAGAAGTGAGGTGCACGTGCCAAGAGCTGATCATGGTGTCTGATTCCATTCCCCTCACCTTTGAATACAAGGAAGCCAAGAGCCCTGCTCCCTGCTCTCGCAGTGCTTGGTTGGCAAACTTGGGCACCTCAGGGGTAACTGTGGGTGACTTTCCTTCTAATTCTCCCATGACAAATCCCAAAGGATGGCTCTGGTGAGAGACTGCCCAAGTATCATTCTTGTATGCAATTTACATAATATAAACATTATTTGGACACCCATCAGCACACATTCTTGTATGGAGTACAAGAGCTGCTAGTTAAGCAAGAGTTTCAGAAAAAAAAGGGGGGGAAATTTTCATTACATTGCTTTCTCTTGCTTAAGTATTAATATCACTAGATAATATATATCCCTGTTATCTGGAACAAGGGTTTACTTCTTAGGATATAAAAGCTTCTTTCTATCAGATTGGAACATGTGTGTCTTGATCAGCTTGTATCTTGAGATACTTGAAAAAGAAAGAAAAAAATACAATTTTAGCAATAGCTAAAATAAGGAAAAGATCTCAGCCTGTCCAACCAAAACAATGACCTGATGCAGAAGTCAAGTCTATCAGGTAATGCTCAAGGGAACATTTTAAATAAGGAAAAAAGAGTGGAAGTGGGAAAAAAATATCATCATTGTATTCTTATGCAGTAATGTTCCTCCACTAGCATTAACAGCTTATCTCCCCATCTAAGCACTTCTCGATAACAGACTGGGTTTTATGTTGAGTACAGGCTGTACCAAGTCACTAAAACCATTCTATTGTTAAAGATTATATAAAATGGTCAATCAAAGTGTCACTTCTTCCTGCCCGTCCCCCAGGCTGCTGTTGCAATAATGCCATATAAAAGCCAAGCGTGACAGGGGAGCAAAGCACCAGGAGAGGGAGAAAATGGCACATTGCAGAGCCAGCAGGCACATGGGACACCCCACCACCACAGAGGGTTGCACTGCAGTGCAAAAAACATCCAAACAAAACTTTAGTGAATTTGTCCTTGCAAAAAAAAAAAATATTTGTGTTTAGCAGTCTGTGCACCTGCAGAACTGCTGAGCATCCTTCCATGCTTTGTCTGGTACAACTGGTCCCAGCACAACAGAGATGTGGGAGATAAAGGCAGAATAGGCTCAGGAGAAGTCAACTTTTCTAGCATTTTGAATGAGATTTCTAGATAGCTAGAGATTTCCTGCTGTATCTAAGGCTCAGAAATAAGCTGTGTCAGATTAAAACAATGGAAAACCATGGCATTAGGTAACTGAATTTTAAAAGCTGCTTGTTTTGCTGGTGATGGTGGTTTGGGGTTTTTCCCCCCTAGCAGGTTTTCATCCCCATTATAGTGGAAATTTGAAGAGGTTTTCTGAGAAGGCCTAAACTGATAAAAGGTAGAAATCTGGAGCCCAATGACCAGTGTTCATGTGGGATGGGAAACAGCTCCTCTAAGCTTGAACAATCCCACCAGGCATGATTAGCAGCAGGGCTTTGGGGACAAAGTCCTTCCATGCATGAGGCAAAGTTATCCCTTACACTGAAAGAACACTCAATCCCTAGCATAAAACAACGATTGACCTCCATCACACCTGCCCTCAGTCATCTCTGTTTCTCAGCACCAGAAGGACACAGAGCAGTTCCATCTCACCCTCAATACTCATATTCCTGGGAAAACTGAGTAGGCAGGAGAACTGCATTCATTTGTACAGGCTTGAAATAAGCCTTTGTTAAGTATTTGCTTAACATACAAATGCCTTTCACATTTCAAGATAGACAAATCAAGCTTATGTTCTAATTAAGGAAGGGATCAGATGAAGTCCTCCCTCCAGCAGAGATTTTCCAAAAATTTTGCCTGGATTCAGCTGCATATTCTAAGCACATGGATTGACAGGGAGGGGAGCTGGGTAACAGAGGGCTTGTGCTATTTGTGATTTGTGCTAGAGAGTACATAACGAAAGGGAACCAGAAAAATAATTCCCACTTCTCAAATGCCCAAGAGCTGATTGACTAAATCAGAGTTTGTATCAACAAGAGCAGCAAACCACTAGCATATCTCATTTTCATCTGCTATCCATGGGGGTCCATCATGAGAGCTTTAAAGGAAATCTGCTTCCCACTGCACCAGGGCACACGTTCTCTCATACACAGCTTGCAGGCACACACAGGCATAGCTGTATCATGTGCTGGCAAGTAATGGAGAAGTTGAGCAAACATACCTGAAATAACTCACATACTTAGAGATGCCAAATAGGCTCCTTACACCATTTCCAGAGGGGCTTTTTTTGCCCAGCTCTGCATCCCCCCGCCACTCAAACAACAGTTGCTCCTGTGGGTTTGCTCTCTCACACAGTCATCAATTATAAGGTGACGACTTGAAGAACAATCATTTGTCACTGCAAGCCAAAACAAGCAGCCCTGCTCCTTTGTGCCCAGTTCTGACGAGAAGCTTCCCCAGGTCCAGGCTTGCTCCACAGCCTGTGAGCTCTTGTCCCACTGTCCAGTCCTCTTGCCTCCCCCCTTCTTTCCTTCTAACCTGCTCTCCCAGACCTTGGCACAGGGAGGCTTTCCTTCACACCTGCTCTCCTCTTTTCTGCCTCTTTCCTTGACCCAGCTGTGCCACCCATCTTCCCAGGTGCTCAAGATGCTGTCAGAGGTGAAACAGAGCTACAAACACCCCAATCAACAGGATTGCTGTGTGCTGGGAGCTTAATCCTGCTACTGCCCCATGGCAAAAGCACCCAAAACTGAAAACCACTGCATTCACAAGGAGCTGGTTGATCAATAAACAAGACTGAGGATCAAACCTGCTTTGCAGAAGAACCAGGAGGATTTAGGAAGCAGAGAAAATACCTGAGCAATGCAGAGAGGGTATCTGAGGAATGGTAGGGGATGGCTCAGCTAAGTTGGGGAAGGCAGTCTGGAAATGGCAGATGAAAAAGAGAAGCTGGGCTGCCGTGAAGAAGCTTACTGGCAAAAAAAATCTAAGGGATGAGACAGGTAGCAGATGCTCCTGTGCTTTAGGTGTTTAAAACAGGTCTGATGATCATGCCAGATGCTGCCTTGCAGGGCAGTGGGGGGCCCTAGGTGACAGTCCCCCACCAGCACGGTGAGGCTGCTGTCCCCATCCCTGCAGTGGCATTTGTTCCAGGGAACCTCTTCTCCACACCCAGCGTCCTGCCCGCCACTGGGGCAACCACCACAGCCCCCTCCGGAGACAATGAGACCCTGAGCCCACCGCATTCCCCTGGGACGGGGGCTTCCCTGCACGGCCTGGGGCCACAGCATATGGGAGTCACCGGGTTTGGCTTTGCAGTTCGATTAAATAAAAAGAAAAGCATGAAAACACGCCAGGTTCCTGGCGGGGAGGCCGCGGAGGGGGACGGCGCTGCCGAATGGCTCACGGGGCGAAGGCCCCGCTGCTGTCAGCGCAGCCCGGCAATGAGGATTAATGGGCTGTGGCAATCGGATCCCAGCACTAAGGGAGACAGCAGGTCCCACCATTTGCAGGCAGTAAATTATTCAGGCTGTCAGCTGCTGGGATGTGGCTCGGTACCGCCGGTTAAGCGCTGGCCACATGGCTCACCCGAGGTGCGCCGGCCAGGCCTGCTCCGGGCTAGGCCGGGCAGCACAGCTGCGCCACCGCACAGCCCCGCAGCCACCCCCGGCTGCCACTGCCTGCACACGGCCGGCCCGCGTCCTTCCGGCAGCAAAAAGCACCGGGACGAGCTCTGCAGAGTCTCACTTAGCTTCAATTTCAAGGGATTGTGAACCTGGGAATATGGGGAGAGCTGGATGTCAGAGAGCCAGCTTCAGTGACCAAGCCCACCTGAGTCTCCCCTCCAGACATGGTTTTTCAGGAATTAAATGAATGGCTACACTCAAAATTGGAGTATTTCTATACTGAAGACACAGCATCATATCATAAACGCAGGGTTTGCCTGTTAAACCCGATTTTTACAAAGCCAAAGGTAGCGCTCTAGAAGGACCTCAGTTCAGATGAGTACCCAGTGAGTACCCACAGGCCATGCTGGGTGAAGGAGATGCACACTGCCAACATCCCCCTCTGCCAACCTGGCTGTGAGAAGTGTGTTTTAATGTACACACCCTTGTGCAAAAAAGTAATTCCGAATAGCCTTTCAGGGTGGAAAGACTGAACTCTCCTAAGCTCAAGTACTTCTTTCCTGGAGCACAGCATGAAGAATAGCAAACGTGAGACAGAAGGGAAAGGGCTATTTGTAAAGTAATGTGAAAAGAAAAAACCATCCCAGGCAATTGTCTACCCATGCATAGATGCAGCTCTTCACCCCTGTTTTCCCACGAAGAGAAGGGACGCCAAGGGACCTGACACAAACACACCACCAAGCTCAGAAGGATGAAGTTGTTTCTTCATTAGCACCTCAGTGTGGACAACAAGCAAAATCCTGTCATTTACATTCAAATTGGGCCTGCTTCATGCAGGGGCCTGCCCACATTCACTGGTGCACAGCCTGAGAGGGGCTGTGTTTCATCTCAGGAGATTGAAATGGTTCAGAGCTGTCTTACGTGGCTCAGCACCCCAGAAGAACCTGTACCCTTGCTAAGCACCATCTCCTCCCAGCAAACAAGCTGGGCTGCAGTTCTGGCAGCTCTCTTGGGAGTACTTGGCTTTCTCAAACATGCAGGCCTTGTAGTGGAAAAGAAACATTTGATTATCACTATTATAAATAGTGATAGTTTTCTAAAGAAAACTAAAAAAAAAAAAAATCCAAAACCTATGCAGGCCTTGTAGTGGAAAGGAAACATTTGATTAAGAATTATAAATAGTGATAGTTTTCTAAAGAAAACTAAAAAAAAAAAAAAAAATAAAATCCAAAACTCCATAGATCATTCCTCAGGCTTTAAGAGTTTGAAATAAAAAAAATAAAAATTAAGATAAACAGAAGAAGCATGGCAAATAGTAATACTCTGTGTGAGCACAGTAGCACAAATTGGTAGGAGAAGCATGATAATGGACAGCAAAACTGAAGCTTAGGGGCACGAGGTCACTTTGCTAAATAACTAACTACTTCAGAATGTACGGGCACATCAAGGTGCCCATGCCAGCCTGATCTCTTGAGCTCACATATATTTGAAAATGCCTAGGTATATCCCACTCAGTGTGACTGTATTTAGGACTCTTAATTAAGAGTGTGATTGTCAGAAGGTGAAGCTATTTCAGATCTACAAAGACTTAAAATTGATTCAAGAACTCAAAAGTATGCACTGATTAGTCCTATCACAACCAAAGGGCCATGTAGCAGCACAGAAATTTAGGCAGCAGTATAGGTTTTCACACATCAGAGCCATATTTTTATTCTCATTGAGGTCCAAAGTACTTATGCATCTATACACTAGCAGTAAAACAACAGTGATCCTTTATGACAGTATGACCATAATCTGACTTGACAAATGCAGTTGTCAGCATCCCTTAAAGTAAATTATAACTACACCCCCTTGACTAAATCCTGAGCCCTTTCAAATAACAAAACAAAGAGCTCTCTCCCAAGAGTTGTGTTCTCTGCATTGTATTTTCTGACATGCTTTCCCACCATCAACCTTTCATCCTGTTGAACTGATTTCCATTGTAAGCAGCAGAGGGCAGGGAGGATAACTCCCATTAACTTCACGCTGGCGCAGTGTGGGCCTGCCTGGCCACCAAGTCCCCTGTGCTGGCAAACTGGGCAATATGTCTGTACAACTGTGCTTTTCTATAAACTGCAGGTAAGCTGGGACTAAGGACTGGGGAAAGGGCCTCCCCAGCTGCCCATCCTCAGGGCTCACAAGGTGCTACGGTGGTTTGCACCAAGGTGCCTGCTGCCCTCACTGCTACCAGCAAACAAGGCACCCAAAGTAAGGTCAGAAACATTGAAACTGACCCTTTCACAGGAGGGGCTCAGCTGAGCTCTGGGTCTTCCCAACGCAGACAAGAGATGCAGTAAGGTCCTGCCAGAGGCACTGTTGCAGAGGGTCAGCAGCAACTTTTGTCTTTCTGTGTAAATGGAAGAAAGAAGCCTTTTATGGCCTGTTTTCTCCCCTCAGTACACATATACATTTGTACTCTGTACTGTGCACTATACACCTCTCAAGCTTGCACAAGCTCCTGCTCTGCCTAGTTTCACTCATCTGAGACTCAACCCTGCTCCAGGAAGACCTCCTGCCCTTTCAAAACCTCTCAATAAATGTGGAACAATAAGAGCACTTCTTTGTCATGAATACAGGCTCTCTTGGTCTGTGTGTCCCATCTTGGCCTGGTTTTGCCCTCCAGCAAGAGGGAAATGGCAATGATGCTCTCAGGGAAGCTTGGGTGCTTTATCACCAGAAGACTTCCCATGCAATGCTATATTCCTGCAGGGAGGGTGGACAGAGCCCAAGATGAGCAGGAGTTTTGTTTGCTTTGTTTTCACATTGTCCTCTGTAATTTCTTTATCCTGATGTTTTGGTTTCACCCGTAGGAGTTCTTTAGCTGAGCCCTGCTTTCTGCATCAACCTTAGATCTCAGCCCAGCCTGTGTGGTTACAGTTTTAAGGGGAGATGAAATTGGGGTCCTGCTCACATGCATGGCCTGCTGCACCAAGAGAATGGCTGAACCTCACAAACCCTGATCCTGGGGTTGCATCCTGCCCCTAACCTGTGCCTGGTAGTCTCAGCCAAGGGCATCCTCTTGTCCCAGTGTTCAGTAGTGCTTTTCTCCTGGAGATGGAAAGGCAACGGCCCCAACTTGTGCCACACACCCTCCCTCCCTCCCCTCGCCCCTGCCCCTATAAGCACACCTTCCAAAACAAGCAACCGTAACCATGAACAAGACTTAAACTGAACAAACAGCAGGGTCAAAATTGTTTGGGAACTCACCGGAAGTGAGTTTCTTGAGTGGGAAGTAGCAGAGTAGCTGTGCAAGAGCAGCAGCCTCTCCAAATGGCTTAGCAGGACCTAGGGAGGATGTGTCCATGGCCTTAGCACACTGCATCTGTGTCAAGGTACCCAATACTCACCTTGGAAATCATCTTAGGTATGGGCTTCTCCTGCTCCCATGCTTCCAGTGTGCAGCTTTCAGCAAAAGGACAAAGAGGACTATCAGATTCATCAAGTCATGCTTTAGCCCTTGCTGTACACATCAGCCACTCTTATCACAGCCAGGAGACACAGTGAGAGGTTTTGTCAGACCGTCCAACTTCCAACACGACCGACCACTTGTGCAAACAGCAGGAGCAGCAAAAGCACTGGGCCATCCTGCTTGCATGAGCCCCTGCCCAGCTGGCAGCAGAGCACAGCTCCTCTCCACAGGGCTCAAGCAGGAGTCAGCAGAAATCCTTCCTCCTCGTCCTAGTAGCTGAGGATAAACAAGACATCCGGATGTGCCTGGTCACCACTGCCTTTCTCCCATCCGGAATCTCAGACGGGCAGTATCCAGAGTCAGAGATAAAAACTCCACCACCACCTAAACACAGTTCACAGCAGAGATCTCAAAGGGACAGAGTGCAGCCACCTGGATGTGCCTGACTGCAAGGCTGAGCCCTGACCAAAGACAGGAAGTATTCAAGCAGGCAGCCTGATCCCACACACCATCTCAGGTCTCCTCAGATGGCTGGGGATCAGTGGTGCCCACAGACGCATGACCCTGGGGGGTAAATGTTTACAGCTGCAAGGCAGCTTCTGCTTACTGCTGCTTTCAGAGCCTCGCCAGATAGAAAATAGCAGGTGTATTAAGCTCCAAAATACGATTATAACATGCTGTAAATTAAAGTACGATGAGCTCTTTGTGTTCAGTCAAATAAGGAATGATGCATGGAAAACACCAGGGGCTCACATTCATCTCTGAGTGATCATTCACAGGATGCACAACAATACAATTTCACACATAGAAATCAGAGAATGTCTCTGAAATGTAAGATCTGCTCTTCCCGGGTGTATTTTTTTTCTTTTTCAGTAAAGATTTCCAATGTGCTGAAACCACTTATAATAATAATTGGGGAAAAGAGTCTCTGGGAAATTATTGGCATGAACTTTTAGATCTCTAAATTAAGGCCAGCCTAATTTTCCAATTAGGCAGCTTGATAGGCAAGATGACATGTGCAGAGTAGAAGGGCAAGCTCTAAACGGCATTTTTATGAACATTTCTCATGCCTGCAGCAGCTTTTCTATACCCAACAGCTGAGGAGTGCACTTTCCCATGCCGTCAGGGGTGAGGAGGTTACGACTCCAGCATTGTGCCCCTTGTTTTTCACACAAGAACCCGGCGCGCCGCAGCGCTTGAAAGGGTGCGGCGCCCGGAGCCCCCCAGCGCGCCGGCGGCTCCCGCTGCCCGGCCCCGCGCCCACCGCGGCTCGCTTTAACCCGCCGTGCGGAGGGCGCCTGGCAGCGCTAATTGCGGCGGGGAGGACCTTTTTCAGAGTCGTTCAGTCGGTAAATGAAACTTCAGCTCCCCGGTGATGCAGCGTGTGCAAAGATGCCACAGCCCGAGGTGCAAAGGGCACGGCAGAGATTTTGAGCTGACGCTGCTCTTTCACAGCTCGAGCTGCCTGTCTGTGCTGGCTCCCGGCCGAGGGAAACCCCCGCTCCGGGGCTGCACATCCTCCCTAGGCATGCTGAAGAACCAAACACCACTGTGAATTTAGCAGTGATCTTGTAGGGCAAACAGGAGCCCAGACCAGGCAATTAGAGCAAAGCCGGGCCCCCAAGAGCTAATGAAATCACACATCAGCACCTGCTCTTAGGTGAACCTGAGCAAACCATGCCTGGCCTATTCAAACATCCTTCTCTGGGTCAAGCAATTCAACAGCTAGACCTGTGCTGTCTGCCACAGGCCAGGGGTTTGGCAGACAGGCCAGACACGAGGTAGCCAGTGACTACCAGGAGAGGACATTTACATGGTCTAGGACCATCACCCCTCCTTGTAGGACAGCTGCCAGATGCTTCTGCCAGCCACACTGACAACACTGCCCGTTACCTTGGCGTGGTTGGCACAAACTCTGAGCTGGGGTGGACATCCTTTTCACACTGTACAAGAGCCTGGACCGACAGAAATGTGTCTCACTGAGCTTATTCTCAGTTTGCCCATGCATACAGTAGGAATAAAGAAGGAGGAATGACATATTTTTTGGAAGTGGGAGAGGGCAGCAGCCACAGGCAGTAGTCACAGTCTCCCTTAGACTGCAGGGAAGGTCATGCCAAACAAAGAGCAAACCAGCCTCAAGGATACACAGAAGGTACTGATTTCCACCTTTCCTATTTCTGGAGAACCCCAATGCCCTGTTGTCTTTTGACAAATGGATCCCAAAGAGAAGACTGTACTCTCTTAGCTCAGCAGCAAATCATCTCAGGTCAGGGCATTCAGGAGCTCCAAGCTTTCAAAAAGTTAGAGAAATGAAGAGAAGCAGTTCAGCCAGAGTAGTGAATTAAGATGACAACAGAATGGTACAGGTTGAAATGGACTTCTGGAGGTCATCTGGTCCATTCCTCCCTGCTCAAACAGGGCCCCATGGTCCTGTTTGAGCAGGGAGGTTGCCAAGGACCATGTCCAGACTTTTTTTTCACTATTTCCAGAGGTGGAGACTCTACAACCTCTCTGGGCAACCTGTGCCAGTGCTCAGTCACTGTCACAGTGTAAAACTGTTTCCTGATGTACAGAGGGAACGTCCTCTGTTTCAGGACGTTCCCTCTGAACATGGCCTCTGGTCATGGCCTCTGGTCTTGGCACTGGGCACCACTGTCCTCCTTTGGGTCCTTTTTGAAGACAGGAGTGATCTTTTCTTTCCTCCAATGCTCAGGCACCTCTCTCAGTCACCATAATCATCCAAAGATGTCCAGTATGGTGCCCAGACTCATATTTGTGAGGCAGGTCAGGACACACACAAACTCTTCTCTGAGGTGTTTGTATGTTTTGGTAATTGACATATCAGACTGTGACCTTCAACTTCAACTAGTTTTGGGGTTTGTTTGTATTCAGTGGAGTCATTTTGAGAAGAATTGAACAAGTCTTCTCCCTGGGAAGAGAAGTATGAAGCCCTTAAATTTCTTCCCCCTGCTACTGGACTGAGACAGTGGAATAACACTCCCATGTCTTAAATACAAACCAGGTTTGAGGTTGAGATGTGCAAAGATTCAACCAATGGAGTTGCTGTTGTGTGAAAGCCATTAACAGAGCTGGTATTTCAGTACTTCTTTGATTTCTCATAAGATGGGAGAAAAAAAGACCCAGTTTACTACTTTGAAAGTCAACATTTTAAAACATTTTTTCTATGCCACCACTTTCACAAGCTAACCCAAAGCTACAGAGTGACTATAGAATCTGCTCCAAGGATGCCTTGGATGCCTTAACCCAGTTGGGAAGTGTAACTTTTGGCTGCTCCTGACACGCAGCCTGCTGCAGACAGCAGTTAACAAATGGCAGATTTCCTCGTCAGAGCCAGCATGCAGTGAGTGCATCAGGGGCTTAACGCTGCCTGAATGAGGCACAACCGAGAAGGCAACACGAACACTTAGAGGTGTTTAAGATCTTATTCATGTTAGTCTAATGCAGTCATACTAGGGATAATATTTGTTTTGGGTTATGGCCAGATGACAATGTAATAGCCCCATTTGGGCAGTCTAGACCTTTCATATGCGATAAACGCTTCCCCAGAATGTATAATGTACTAAAAAAGTGCATATAGAGTGCATGCTTGTATCTAGCAGAAATGCTCTCTAGCCAAAACAGAAGACTGAAATAGCTTTCCCAGCATATGGGATTAACACTGCCAGAAAAAGAATAAAAAGCTTGAACAATAATTTGCCTGATTTATAAATGTGACAGTATTGAGAAATGAGGAGGAACCCAAACTTTCCAGAATGCCCTAAAGGAAAGTAAAATGTGAAGTATTCTTTTCTTTAGAAATGAGTTCAATGCCAAAGCTTTGGTGGCAAGATGCTAATTTGTTTTCAATAGGCAGGCCTGATTTCTTCAGTGTTTCCCTTTTTCCCCATCTCATCACCTAAAGGCCTGGAATATGAAAAGGCAGACAAGCCTAGGAGGATTTACCAGGTCTTGTTATAGCACATCAGTCATCAAAGGAACACCGAACACTGGTAATTTTTCTTCCAACTCCACATCATGATAAAGACATTTTGCTTTCCAAGTATGTGTAAAGTGTTGAATGTTCTGTTCATAAAATAAAAGGTAGGATTCTAGGACAACTTTTTAAAGCCCTCAAAACAGGATGAGAACAAACATAAAAGAGAAATTATTGCTTCAGCTAAAACCCAAGCCAGCTTTGATTCAGTTTTTATCAAAGCTAACTTTGCTTATAACCACATCTGTAAACGCAGAAAGCACTACGGCCATTCAGGCACACGAGTGGAGTGAGAAGTGGAAGTGGGTTAGGGTGAAGCTAGGAGTGTCCTCCTAGCAGAATGTGTTCCTTGCTTGTGCAGAAGGGAGGATTTGAGCCTGCCCTCCAGAATCACCCACAGAGTTTCCAACCAAGTGTGGAGGAAAGGCCAAGATGGCAGCAGCCTCCTCCTTCTCCCTCTGCTGAAGATGCATTTCATGCTGCTCTCTGAGCACTCAGCGTTATAATTCCAAGTGCAAATTTTACACCAAGCATGAATTACAATGACTTGAAGTGAATCTGTCATGTTCATTCAAATCTAAGTGAGAAATTTGTCAACTAAGAGATGTGGGCAGCATGCAAAGCAGAATATGATAGAGGAAAATGAAAACTCACTATCTGCTAATGAAGTGGGGTTTGTGTTGTTACCTGAAAATTTTCAGAGCAAAAAAACCCCATTCAAGACTTTCGAAACTCAAGACTCTTACAGGAAAAAAACCCCAAATGTCTGAAAAACAGATGATGAAACAAGTGTCTTCTCAGCTGCATAATCAAAAAAAGGTGAGAGAAGAAATCTGTACAATTTTAGTAATGAACTTTGCTCATCTGGTCTGCGCTTCAGAGTAAGACAAAATTACAAAATGTAGAAGAAAACACAGCATGACATGTAGAGAAGTTCCTGATTTTGGCAGTCAGACAAACAGAGTTGCAGAACTTGGTTCATACTGCCCTCAGGATTCTCAGCAAAATGATGCATTTCCATTTACAGCTGCAATCTTGATATGTATAAGTAGCATTCATTTGGTGCACATTAGTCGTACGTGTAGTATATATAGTGATCACTGAGAGTATTCCAGGAGCTGGCTGGGCTGGGCACAGGGCCACAGGAGCTGCTGGGCTGGCTTTAGCCTTTCTTTATGTTGGCAGGAGCTAACAGAACAGAAATGTTCTTTATGTCATCCTCTTACCTGAAATAAGAATGACCTCCAAACAAAAATTCAGAGTGATACCACTGCCCAAACCAAGACGCATGCAAGGCCACTCAGGGATCTGCAGCATGTGGACAAGATTTCACTGTGCACTCCTGTGCATACATTTGTGCACATTTGACAGCAGAAAATGTAGAGAGAAACAAAAAGGAATGCGGCCATGAAGAAAAAAGGGAATTTCTGGGAATAGGAAGCAACCAGCAGAAAAGAGTACACATTTATTTTTCTGTATAAATGGCCCTAGAAATACTTGCTTACATTATCAATTTCTACTCTGATAAAAGACTGGAGTTAAAAACAAGAATGGTTTTATAGACAGAGGTCATGCAACTGTGGCATTGTGGCTGTTCAGTAATGAATGCTGGTGGTTTCTTACTCTGTGTTAAGGACATGTAGTCTCCACATATTCTTGGTATATGCAGGTATTACAGCTATGAATGCAATTGCAACAGTCCACCACAAATTTCAGAATTCCCTGCTCTGTCTTTGCAACTCTGCCTTTGGGAGTTGTGCAGAACTGAGGCAACGTGCAATGGGCACAGGCTACCCCAAACAGAGACTCCTCCAACAAACTGGGACAACAACTGCTTCACCAGAGGCCACAAAGACTAGCAGCAGCCTAAAGCCGTTGGAGGTTCAACCCTGCAATTTGTGTGACTGGGTCAGTTTATGTCAACCCTTGGGTTTCCAAACAGAACACTAAGCTGGATTTGAAATAGTGACCACTACAGCCTCCAGAAGCTACTTCTCTAAAGGTTATCCAGAGGAAGGTTTGATAAAATCACTCTCTGTTACCCTACTGTGAAATAACTCTTATTCTGCCCCAAAACATTAACACATATACTTCCTCCCAAATCACTCTTATTGAAGTTTGATCAAGTATGTAGCAAGAGTTGCATTCAACAGACAGGATTTCTTTGATATTTTAAATCCCTCCTGGCTTCTTAAATAACGCTAGTGATAGCACAACTCTTTACCTGGAGGCTAACATCCAATGAAATTAATGTTCAAAATCCCCTAATTAAGATCACTGAGATGAATGAGCAAATTATAGCAACAAAATAAGCTCACATTGCTTGTTTCCTTTCTTGCTTGGATCCATACTGATTTCAGAAACAAAATTTCAGTTTGCAAAACTATAAAAGGATCTGCTGAAACATGCCCATTCCTTCAGAATGGTTATGCATTTACCATGTGATTCCTCCTAGCATTTTGGTAAATATAAATTATACTAAAAATATTCTTCTTGACAGATCATGCATCAGATGTATCTTGAAAACTTCCCATATCAGTTGATGTCAGACATTGGAACAGGCTGCCCAGACAAGTGGTGGAACCACTACCTCTGGAAACGTTCAAAAAATTTGTAGATGTGGCACTTAAGGACATGGTTTAGTGGTGAAGATGGCAGCGTTGGGTTAACAGTTGGACACAATGATCATGGAGATCTTTTTCAAACTTAATAATTCTATGATTGTGTCTGAACTGTACCTCTTGTTTCAGAGTTATGAGAGGGCAAGGGTAGGAAATTAGTTTTCTTCTGTTTATTTGGTCAAAGGTTTTCTTTTAGCCAGAGGTGTAAGAAACAATCAAACCACTGTGTGTATGGCTAAAAAGCATACCGATAAAAAGGCATTTCAGCTTTCCTTTTTCTATGTTTAAAAAATACAAAAACCTTTAAAAAAGAAATTACAATGGTTAACCTATAAACAGGTTACAGCTTTTGTATACTGTGCTAAACAAATTTTGTTGGACCATATGAAGACTTGCAGAGCTTGGGTGGCAACCTGGCCCACCAGCCAGCCGTGATCTAACAGAATTGGTCCCCATTTCTGCAGTGATGCACTCTTATCCAAGCACCTCCCATGTGAAGGCAAGGAAAGGCAAGGAAAGGAAAGAGCTGTGGCAGCCTGGAACTGCCTCTCTGGTACCCTGCTTCCTTAGGGATCCCTTTTCTTCCCTCTGGGGACAGACATCTGTGTACCCAGCCACAAGAGGCAGAGGAGCTACAGCAGCCTTCAGTGGCTCCATCACTGCTCACGTGGCCTGCTCCTGCAGAAAGATGAGCTGTCTGTGGGTTTGGGTAATACACGCTTAAGCCAGTGTGTGTTTTGCTGAATTTTGTGCAATCTGCCAAATAACATACATATAAAAGAAACACATTGTCACTAGACAGTCATTGCAGACAAACGAGGTCTATCATTAACTATCTTAACGAATCTCATTTCATTCCAACATTTGGGGAAATATTTTAAGATTAAACAGGCTTTCTTTTGCAATTCAGTGGTAGCAATGGCAAATTTCACTTTCACTCAGCACACCTGCTAGGCACTATGCAGATCACAAATGATTGTGCAGAATTCAGGCTTGGATATATCAGAAATCAAAAGTGTCCTTTGATAACAAAAGCTCCAAAAATATATAGGAAATACCACAGCATGATTCTTTGGTTGTGTGTTCAAACACCCACTATATTTATCTTAAATATATTTACAGAAAACTAAGACCTACACTTGGCCAACTACATTGAAACAGCTTCTTTCCATTTTTATGAACCACCAGAGAAAATTTAGTCACATGCATTGGAAATGGGAGCTCTGATTAAAGCAAAGAATAATCTCTAGTTCCTCATGCAGACGGAGATACAAGCTGGATGTACTGTAACAGATAGTAAACCCAGTATCAGCAGCAAACCAGCCTGCACTGCAACTTGGAAATCAGAAACCCTTGATGTTGTTCTGTATGAAACACCATCCTAAAAGCAGCACCACAACAGCAAGCTTTGGACTTCCTCTGTGGAAAATCAGCATTCCTTTGGCATAGTATGATGGACTCTGAAATTCTTTATACAAGAATATGAACACATTCAGTTAACCTACAGCTCAGTTAACCTTCACCTTTAAATCTAAAGGCAAAGAACTAGATAGATGAGTGAATAAAAATGGAGCAAGAATTAGGTACAATGTGTTTACTGTATTTTATTGATCTCATTTTTTACATGACTAAGTGGACAGAAAATTTTCATTTATTTCCTGAGGAAGCATTTAATTTATGTAATTAGTTTTAGAGCACAAAGTGCATCTCTTTGCAGTAAATTTACTCCTTTTGCTTTGTTTGCTTGCTCTCTACAAGTCCCAAAAGCACTGCATCAGCTTCCAGCAATGTTGTGTCACTGGCTGCCCCCAAAAACCTGGACGTCAGTTCAAGATCCAGCAGTCTCAGGCGTACTCGGGTTCCTCTCTGATATTTTCTGTGAAGAAAAGGGGAGAGGGGGAAGAAGGTAAGTTTTGTTAAACACTGGTCCTGCATTTCCTAAGGCTCTCTCTTCTCTGCAGATCTAAGTAGCAGCCCCACAGAACACCAAGCACTGCAATGAAGTCCAATCCTGTTGTAATGTCATCAGCTCTAAAACTGCTGGGACACACTCCGTACCACCACAGAGCCAGTCTCTGCTGATACAATCCTGCCATCAAAGAACAGACACCACCAGATCCCACTGTGGGAATGCAGACTCTACAAAAAAGCAGTTTATTATATGGGAAACTGTTTGTGTCTTCCATCAAATATTTTACTGTATCATCTGCTATCATGCCAATAATTATCTGCAGGACAACATATCATCAAAGGGGAGGAAAAGTCATCATTACATCACTGGTGAAATAGCTATTATCAAAAAGTACAATGCCAGCTAACCATGGTTTATATTTCCAACCCTAAGCCTCAGGCAAGGAACTTTTCTTGTCTTGTCCCCTCATCCAAAGAGTGGGCATCATCTGCAAGTTTTTTATTACATATAATTAAAAAGAAACCCCACAACTATTGTAATGAAACATTCGGCCTACAGGCTTGGGTTTTATTGTTTTATGCTCTCTTTTTTTCTTTCCTTTTCCTTTTAACTCAGAAGATGTGAGTGTTCAATGTGTTTTTAAAACAGACCCTGTGTTAAGATGGCAATGCCAAATTAGTGAAGATATTTAAAATACAAGCAGGTTTTATAATGCACCTGCAGAGCTACTGATAGAAGTCCAGCAATAAAACTGAGAACTATTTTTCTTTTGAAAGTTCAAGCTGCACTTTTTTTTTTCCCTAGTTAAAGCATAAAGAGCTGAAGATGCAGCAGGCTTGACTACCTTGAGCAAAAGCAAGAGAAAGTTTGAAACATTCTCCAGTTACCAACAGAAAAAAAAAATGTAATAGGGAAGTCTGGTTGCACCATTTCCATCTCTGCATCCACTGCTGCAGTGAAGAGTATGGCACAGCTACCAAAGACAGAAAACAGCTTTTGTTTGGTTGTTACCTAAATAGCTGGAAGGGATCCATTCTGTCCTTTTCTCTGAGAAATATATGCATTTCAAAACAGGATAGTTTCACCACTGATGAGAATTATTTACAAAATCTAACATGCAGCATTTCAGTGTTGCTGAAATCAAAAGAAAATGCACAAGACCTTAAAGTGGATAGATCTTCCAGGATTCATTAGGCTTATTGAGAGGAGAGGTCCCCAAAAAAGTTTTGGGATAAGAAGGAGAATGAAGAGGAAAGCCCCTCATTGAAGTATCTTAAATGAAGATCAGCTGACTAGTAGTTTTAGCCATTTGGGTAAATGGGAGAAATTCCCAGAAAATTCTGTAGCATAAACCAAACCTTCACCTTACTGACAGGTGCTGGCTATGGGTTGCCTTTGCCTTTGCCTCTAACCATAAAGTTATCCTGATCTCTAACAATACCTTCAGCATAAAATAGCAGACTTTACTGCCTTTATCAATGTGGGACGGGGTGGGGGGGGGGGGGGGGGGGGGGGGGGGGGGTGGGAAGGGGCAAAAGAAGAGGGAGAGAAGGAAATCTGAGGGAGAAATGGTCTGTTGAAAATAAGGTGCAGACATCTTTTAATGAAAAAACAGGAGGCTTGGAAAAACAGAAAAGAAGAGATACATGTAAAGCATGTGACAAAAAAGCACTGAAAAGACAGGGAAATTGTGTAGACATCTAGGAAACTATACAATATACAGCAGAGACAAGAAGAGGAAAATATCACTGAAAAGACAGCATAAAACTATTAAAACCTGACACTAAACTCAGATCTTTGAACTACAGAATTCTGTGCTGCTTTAAAAGAATCTTAATATATTTTAAATCTAATAAAACTTAAGACTGACACTAGTGGTTCTGTAACAAATTTTTAAAGACCTGTCATCCCTCTGCCTTTTCTTCTCTCTTTCCTCCTACAGGAAAAGCAGCTCACCGGTAACCTACAGCAGGAAGCTGTTGAGAAAACTACCTTCAGGATCCAACACATTTCTACAGAGATTGAACTGAATGAGGTTTAAATTGAATTAGAAGTCCTTTCTCTATTTGACAGCCCACAGTGGGAGAGATATTCAGCTCCATCTTTGTAAATGAAATACAAAATATTACTTTCATCATGCATCAGTTCCTTTTGGGCAGGTTGCTTGACTACCGTGATGTTCTACAAGTGAACACATGAAACTAATTTTTTCTAATCAGGTCTTTAAAAGTACTGTTTATAACCAGGGAAGTCCATATGGAAAATCTGTGAAGAAACTGTACTTCTCATTATTAATGCATCTAATTTTATAGAAAATGAATAAATAAATAAATAATCTTAAGCACAACTGCCCCAATTTTAGTTCTGCTCACTGAACAGTCTGCAGAGAACTTTGCTGCAATTTCTGGACATGACTTTAGCGTATATTTGTAATGCAAAATCCAAGCAATTGTATTTTTGTAAGAAGAACCACAATCTTCAATGCTGCTTCAGTAACTGGAAGAGATTCCAGATACTTTAATCATTAAAGAAGCTTTTCCAGTCACAGCACATCTGCTTACAAAAAGATCACGATGAACATCTCTTTGAGGAGCTGACACAACTGCCAATTTATATGAATATAAACATTTGGGTTTGTGACAGATGTTCCCTACAGCTAAAACACTTCAAGAGTATGTGGATGATGTAGAAAAAGCAGAAATATGTGCACAACATGCAGTGATGGTCTATCCACCACATTTTAGAGCAAGAGGAAATGATAGGTTGCTCTATGTCTAGCAATCATATTCTGTCCACAAAGGTATTTATCCTTGAAACAGATAAAACTATCCTTTGGTTAAAGCAGAAGCTTGAAGCAGGACCAGAAACAAAGCAGGCATTTTATTATTTTCAGGAACAGTGGCCTAGGAGACACAGGACACCAGTGTAAAAGGAAAGAAACCATCTACTTACTCCACTTTGCAAAAGGACTCACTTTATTTTTAAGTAACAATGCTGGTTTTCAAGATCATCTTATCCAATGACCATCAGCAAGTACCACTGACCTTCACCCAACCCCCAAGCACTGTGTTTCTCAAGGATTCCCGTGTTTTCCTCATACTACTTCCTATTGCCAGGTAAAAGTATTAAATTCACTGAGAAGAGACAAAGGTGTTTAGTTACATTCATAAATGAAGGTGTAAGAATTTCTCTAGAACTTAAAAAAATTATTTTACAAGTAGACTGAAAGCTGGATCCACTTGCACAGAATTTATTTACAATAGCTATGAATTTTAACCCTTTGGGAATCCCAATTTTGAATGGAAGGACCCCACCTAACACCCACATTCAGAGGTGGGAATCCAGCAGCTGCTGTTGCTGAGCCATGACCCCTTCCCAAGCCAGGGTCCAGAGCACCCACTGAAGCATCATCAGAAACTTTGCCTGAACCTAACCAAGGAACAAGGGTCCCAAAAAGCTTTCTCTGTTTTAAATGTGTACCTGCAGGTTTCTCTCCAGCTCTTCTGGCGTGGGCAAAGCACTAGGTACGAGGTGTACCTTCCCTCAAACATCCACTTCCAGATGATGTTTAGTTAAGTTAGAGGCAACCCAAATAACTGCTTCAGTGCTCTTTGTAATTTTTGAACTGTCATGGAGAAGAACTAGAAAGAATCAAAATGAAAATCCTTTTCCTTGTTTGAACCATAAGTCTGTGCAACCACACATCACCAGTGCAACACAGAATATAAGAGCACACAGAAAGCACACAGCACTGCCTTGCTAATGGTGCTAGAGAAATTTTAAAAACAAATCCAAAAATTAAAGTTTATGTCCTGTTGCTACATTAAAAACAGGGCCTATTATCTTTGCATGCAATATTAAACTACTGTGTCTTAACTTACAAAAAGTAGGTCTTCTCTTAGCTAATCATATGAGTAGAACAGTGAGCACTTCCAGACTCAGGCGACTTGGAAGCTTCCTTCTGACTGTCTCTATCACTTTTATTGCAATTTAGTCTCTATGCTGATCCTTTCCCTTTTGCACTGAAGCTTTAAATCTCTCAGAACTTTAATAGTAAATTAAAGGGTTTAGCCAAAACTCCTCAAACTCTTCAGTCAAGATTTTAAACTTGTAATTTTAAAGTAATTTTACTATGTGAAAGATATATGAAAAAACAAAAAACCCCAATATTTTTACATAATAAAACTGGAGGGGGAGGATATGGAATGACATATTTCAGCTCCTGCTAATTAAGAATGCTGGGGGGGGGAAATATTTTTTTAACTTAAAAGTCATTTCAGGTTACAGCAAAAGGTATACAAATGCAGCTGCCTTGGATGAGCATGTTAAAACAAGGAGGCTATAACTAAAAGTGAGGATCCTAATTATACCAATTTTGGCCAAGAAAATGGGACAGCAGCTTTGCAGATGTGCAATTTTACATGCAAAGGAAGCATCCTTATTACTAAATGGCATTAAGAACTTTATTCAAACTCTAAATTATAGTTGTAGACATTAAAGCATTTTGTTAAACTATCCAGTATTAAAAACTGCATGTGATCACAAATTAGCAAGCAGTCCTATTTCTATTAAAACAAATCAAGTTATTAGTTTAAAATTTAAGGCAACAAAGCTTCTATTCTTGGAAACATTGCTACAAAAATAACAATGCAATTACAGAAATGGTTGAGTCTCGCTGGGTCTTGGCTGGCATTTCCCACTCTTTTCAAAAGTGCATTCACAGATACCTCTTATTTCATACTGTAAAAATACAGGACTGATATTTTGAGACAAGAGGAATATTTTGGCTCATATATCCTCTACTTTGTTAAGGATTTTCAGTCTCCATTGCCTCCTTTTGGAAAAATAACACCTGCAATACAAAGATGAATGAACTTGCTAGGGCTGGGTGTGACCATTCTCATCCAATGTCCATTCTTCAATCCCCTCTGTCCCACCCCTCAGGAATGTGAATTTCTATAACACGTAGGAAGGAAACTTTTAAAGCTGGGGTTTAATTCCTACACTGAGGATGTAACTTAGAGAATTTGATTTTTTTTACACTTTTTGCATCATTATATTTTAATATAATCACTGTCCCCCAGCACAGTGATGGCTTTCTGCAATGAAAGGAATCCTTGGATTATCTTCCATAAAAAATCAATTAATATAAAACACTCCAAAGACATGGTTAGAGTCGAGCCATGGTACTCTCAGTGAATGCCATCAGAAGTCTTGATGCCTTTCATTTTTGCACTGAGAATTTCAAAGTGTGTTTTTCAGATCCATTATTCAAGAGGTTTTGTTTCAGTGCCTTAGCACAGTACAGAACAGTTTACAAAATTCAAAACCTTTTCACTTTCCCTTTTTTTTTATTATGTGAAAGACACCACATTATCAACCTCAGAAAAAATACAAGAGCAGCAAAGGTAGTGAAATAATTTGACTATCACTTTCTCTCCAGAGTTTGTATTCACTATTCTTACCACCTTTCAAATTCACTCAAAATCACCCTGTAGCTCCTCATTAGTAATACTGAAATGATAAAGCATCCCCAGAAGCTAACCCACCTCTAACTGCAGCCAGCAGCAAAGCAGTGCAGCTGATGTGGAACAAAGCTGTGTGTGGAACAATTCATTTTGATTCTAAAAAATGTTTTGAAGCATTCCCAGACGCTGCATGAGCCCACACTGGTCTCAACTTTATCAAGAAAGGGATGCCCTACAGCTGGCTTAAGGAGCACAGTTCTGTATGAGTTTTGTACAGCTCACCCTCCGATGCCCCACAGTGAAGGAGCTCTGTGAAAGCACAACACTTCCCAGAAACTTCTCCCTCACTGCCACTATACGCAAAATTCTTGTTCAGAGAAAATATGGATGAAAAAAGCAGACTGCTGTCAAGCTGAAGGCAGCACATTTCTACATGAAAATCTACATCTTGTAAAGTGGCTTTTTGCAGCGAGGCACACATTGCACATGTAATGATGGAGATGGCAATCCTGCATCCAGCAGGTCCAGACAGGAGTCATAACACACACCCTTTCCCCTCTGAATGAGCTCCTAAGCATGGCTGGGGCAAAAAGGCCAAATCCTGGTTTTGTACATAGCAGAGATGGAAGAAAGTGGCAGCAGAAAGGTACCATGAATTTGGCCCAGAGTAGAAGAGACACTGGGAGAGCAGTGTCCTGGGGCAGCATGCTGCTGACTGCCTTTCTTTAAGGCTGTTCAAGAGAGGACAAAGAACATGCATAAAAATGAATAACCATGTAAAGATCTTGATCTGTTATTAAAAAGATTGAGCTGTCTATACAGAAAGAAAATATTGGTATTAAAAGGTGCTTAAATCTGTCTGGGAAAAGCCTGTAATAATCAGGAAAGCAAAGTCCAACTAATGCAGATGAGAATGACAATTTGCAAATAATATTGATGAACTAATAGAAAAAAACTCCAAGCCCTGAGACTTTTCAGCCATTGATGGCTTCAAGTGAAGAGATGTCAAAACAGACATGCTAGTTCAGTTCAGGATAACCTGCTGAAATGTCATGTCTCATGATACAGTGAAGTCCTGAGAGATGACCTGAAGGTCCCTTTTGGCTTAAATTTTATTCATCCATTATTTATTACCACAGCATCCAGTCATTCAAATAAGGGATGGATGCTCAAAATAGGATTTTCAAAGCATCTCTGTTCTCTGCAATCAAACACTTCACAAAAATGCTCCAAGGTTGCTGGCTACATTCTGTTAGAAAATGCAATCTCGCTTCTTGTGACTCATCAACCCATTACCACTTCAGCTGTATTTGTTTCCTACTCCATTTGTTTTCCTCTTTCCTTGAACTAAGAAAGCAAACACGCTGTCATTTCTTCTGAGCTATTCCTGCTTGTGACACCTGCTTAATAATTTTTCAGAATATTTTTGCTCCTTCTGCCAAATCCATACTTCTACAAGGAAACTGGCTACACTCTGCTAGATAGAAGCAAAGATCTAGATTACTCTGCTACATAAAAGCAGATAAAAGCCTCTCATATTCTTGAAAGCATTTAGCAGAATGCTTTAAGAGTGTGTGAAATGATCAACTTAAGCAACTGCCATTGTCACCCACTGTTTTGGACCAACAGTGCATTAGCAGATCCTATGGCAAACATCCTTAAAACAAGCAGGTTTTATTCACCTGAGGAAGTCCAAAGCTAAACCCTGCTTTACACTGACCACCGTCTAAAGCAGAAATTGGAAATGAATACACAAAGAGATTGGGCATACACCGTGAAGCACTTGAATAATCCCCGCAGACAACTGGAGCTTACAGAAGTGCTAATATCAATGCATGTATGGGCACTTGGGGGAAAAAAACCTACTAAACAGATTGGTACAAGCAGCAGAGTTTGAGAGTCTGCCCCATTGTTAGGGGGTAAAATAATATCTCTAGTTATGCTTATGGTGCTGTTCAAAGCCATAATTTGTTGGTCAAGCCTTGGCAGCTTCATTCTCTGGGACTCAAGTGCAGGGACCTTGTCACTCCTCATTGTTGGCTACTGAGATGCCAGATAGCTGACTGAAAGTGGCACATAGCTGAATGAAACATGTACATTTGCACTCCTACTGCTAAAAGAAGGTAAATGCAAAGCCTGACAAGAGTTGTTTTATAATTGTCACAGAAATGCATCAAACAAGCCACTGTGAAGACACTGTCAAGCTCGGCTATTACCATGATATCAATAATCAATGGCATTTGTGTCTGTGACAGCAAAAGAATACAGCCAAAGGTGTCAGATATTTCAATCTAATTCTGTTCCAGTCTGGACATTCAGAGTCTCAGTACAATTTCTTACTTGTAAATCACTTCTAAAAAGTAACATGCTTGTCCTCAATTCAAACAAAACCCAAAGCAGCCAATATTTAATTAGTAAAGCAAGCAAAAAAATTATCTTTTTGTAACTTTTGCTACAGTATGTGCAAGAATCAATTTGCATTCACTAAAACTTCTGGTACGGGATCATTCCCCTTTTTAGGGAAGGAATCAACAGAATAATCTGTATTTTATAATGTACTTCATATCACATCAAAGATGAATGCTGTAACCTTTTCTCCATGGCACAGAGAGGTAAGCTTTGACAAATGAAACTTGAAAGAGGAGGCTCCTGTCATCTAAGAACTTGTATCACACATAGTCATGTCATCATATAGTAATTTATGCCAGTTGCTTTCTCAGCCTATAATGTAAAGCATATCCTTTAACTTGAGAGGAAAACGAAAGAAAAAAGAAATATGAGTCTTTAGTCCAAATTTTTTTATTTTTTCCACTGTTTAAACTACAAAATTAACTATTTTGATTAAAATATTGCTTTGTAACTTACAAAATGTTAAAAAAATAACAACTATATATTTAAATATATATTAAAAATTAGCCAATGATTTTACAAAACACTAAAAAACCCCATAGCCCCTTATGCTTATAGGCACCACAAGCCAGGCAAACTGCTTAAAAGACGAAAGATAAAGGTACCCAAGTGGAAAAGAAACAAAAAACCAAGCTCATGTGAAGTATGCTCTAGCTCACATTCTTCTATCCATCTTTCCACAAGTAATCACTATTGTAATTCCTACCCCTTCTCTTTCCCATGCTGAGACCTTGGCTCAGTCAGATACTTTTCATGTACGTAGTCCTAAACCTTCAGCCCTCCACCGTTCAAATTCACTTTCCACAATACTGTCTTCGTTTTCTTCATAGATGTGGTTCCAATCTTACTCCCTTTCTACGCCTACTCCATTTCCTACATTGTAACTTCTCTGGCCTCTCACTGTCTCCCTGAGATCTCAGACCAGCCATTTTCAGTCTTCTTTTTCTATTCCACAAAAAACTATCATACATATTTTCTGCCCCCTCTTACTTACTGCCTCCTCACTCATCCTAGTCCCAGCCCATTAATCCAACCAACCTCACCTTCTTTTCAGTTTCTTACCCCATCATAATTTTCTCTCTCACCAGTACCAGTTAAGTTCAGTTGTCTTCCTTTTCTGGCAGTGCTTCTCAGTTTTCTCACTCAGCTGATTCCAATCCCCTCACACCAATCATCCTGGCAATTCTCTTATAAGGGATTAAAAATAGTACATTTTGCTAATTCAGACATGGTTCTTACCAAATCAGACTCCCCCTTACTACCTTGGGTAGTGATACTAACTAGGGAACAATGACAATGAATTTAAAAACCTGCCCAGCTTTGGTGCTCAACCCTCAAGCATTTTACAGTTTGGAGCGGCTGTCACACAGGAGAATCCTCAGCAAACCAGGAAAATTCACATACTGTCAGGTTTTTGCAGACACATCATCTAACCCTGCTCTGATGATCCCATCTGCACTGATGGAAAGGACTGTACATGGCCTTTATTTGTATTTAAACCTCATCACAGCCATAAATTTGATTTATTTTTTTCTTGGGACAGCTGGATACTGAAGACATGTAGGGACAGCTAAAATGGCTGTTCCAGGGAAGTGAGTGCTGGTAACCATGTTAATGTCAGGGCTGACATACAAAGACAGACAAAAAATAGAGCTGCTGAACAGCTGAAGCAGATACCTGAATTCTCAGTTCAAGTGAATGCAACAGGAGAGATGCAAAATGTACTAAAGATGTGGGAAGACTGGGCACTAATGGTTTGGGGTCTCAGAGGAAGAATGGGCAGGCAGAGAGGGGTCTGGAGGAGATAGAGGTCAAGGAGTACAACTTTGGAGAATGTGGGTGAGGTCTGTAGAGAGAGTTGATGGGCTTGAGAGAAAAAGGATGAAGAACTGGATGGGTCTCTAAGACAAGAGGAGCAGGACGTACTACGTGGTTCCTCTTTATCATAAGGCCAAGGGAGGACTGCTCCTTCCCAAAGGGCTGCTGAAAAGTACCAGCCTCTTCCCTGAACCTCCTTCTTCCCTAGTTTTTCCCCAACTCAGTCATTCTCTGCTCACTGTGGCAAAAGTCAAGTCATATTTATGTAACAGTTGGTCTGTAAGATGCAGCATATGCAGATTGCTCAGACAACTGCAAGACACTCAGCTAAAGATTTTACCTAAAAATGTCTGACAGTATGGTCTGAAAAAGCTAAAAGAGGATAAAATGGGATCTGGCAGAGAAAAAGTCTCTCTGTAACAACAGATTATAAAGCTAACTATTTCCAGTGCTCTTAAACCATCTTGAAGCATCACGAAGTGTGCACGTCTGGAACAAATGCCTGCATTTCTACACCAGAGAACATTACCCAACATTTTAAAGTATATCAAATAATATCTCTTGACATTTCAATTCTTGTTAGTATCCATTTATATGAATGCCTCAAGAACAATCTCAGCTACTTACATTATAAGTGAACAATACAGACTAACACTGAACAGACTTTTTGATGAAAAAGAGTTAATGGTGCTCCTGTAAAATGAACATTTTCAGATTTGGTCAGGAACATTTCTTTGTAAGCTAACACTTGCCTTATTCATTCCTATGGCTTTCACAGTTAATAAAAGTCTATTCAGAGACAACATGAAAATCTTATTGGGGAATGGTGAACCAAAAATGCAACCAGTTTGACACTGTCAGTTTGATTTTCCAGATCTGGCAAGGAGGAGTGTGAAGCACGGGGAAGGTTCACTTCTCTGCAGAATGCTACGCACTTGCCTTTGAGAGGAGCAAATATTTCATGGTCCACTTTCTGCTAAAAAAACCTAATATATTAATAGATCTTAATCAGTGTTAGGAAAGGGACAGTGTTCAAATGTGTTTTGGATTTTTAAAATATGTCCTTTGTGAAACTGTGAAATGGATGAGGAAAACATATAAAGAATATCCATGAAGAACTTCATGGGTCTAGGCAAGGCATTACCAGTGAGAAAGGTCACCTAACAAGCCACTCACCTGCTGCACACAGTGACTTCAGGAGAGAGCTCAGATTGCCAAGGGCAGCTTTTAGAAATGCTAAATGGAGGGGAAGGGAAAACCACCCAAAAGAACATGAAACAAGGTATTACCAGACTATTAAGATACTAGAAATTACAAAGGTTGACCTAATGCCTATAATGCTTGAGGCTAAGGAAATATGGACTATCAGTGAATATAACTATCATAAGGAAGCTTTAGAAATGAAGTTTTTTGAAGAAAATAAAGAAGAAATGAACAGTTGGATTAATCAAAAGAAACAGGTAGGCAAAAATGGCAGTTGCAGGTTGGAAGTACACAGGGAGGGGCCTCCAGGGAAAGCTGCTGGGTACCACATCAGAATGTGTCCTGGGCTCCTAACACCAAAGACAGCAGAAGGGTAGGAAGGGTTTCTAAAGGGAATTCTCTTTAGAGGACACTGACACTGAAACAGGAGCATACCTACAATTTTAAAGGGGGGAATGAAAGAAGAGGGAAAAGTTTAGAGTAAGTGTAGTCTACACAATTCAGTGAAATTGGAGAGACAAACAAGAAATAGGCCTCAAGGATGAAAAAAGCTTATTTAAAAATAGTAAAAAGTAGGTGTAATCATGATAGCAGGTCTGCATTCAGTATGGGGAATACAGCTGGAAATGAACTAGCAACTACTGTTGTGACACTCTACAAGGACAAGAGCCATCTTCCTGATCTACTTGTTTGGCTTATGCCTTCCTCTATAACCACTTTATTGTCTTCTGCTCAGTTGAGAGAGAACCACTGCTAAGTTCTTATTAAACACAACACACACACATGGACTGAGAAAAAATACCAAATAAGGCTGTGGGGTTTTTTTCCTAGATGTGGAAAGATGAAAGAAACTTAAATTATTACATCTTTCTCCACAATTAGAAAATTAGAGCTAGATAAAGATACTTGGGGGAAAAGAAGAAATAGAGATTCTGTCATTAGAAGAAACAACTGAGAAATAAAAGAATTAATGATTATTATAGAGAGTCAGGTAACTTTCTACTCTACAGTCCCACCTCCAAATTCTTCCTAGAAGCAGCTTCTTTGAGGAATTCTTCCCCTATAAGCTCTTTTTGGACCCCATTTGGTCCACCTTAAACTGTGCAACATTTCAACTGGATCTACATAGGTGGACCTTTCACATCAGAGATTTATTATGGGAGTACAAAACTGTCAACCGAAAGAGTCAAAGTCATGACAAAATGTGTGAATATTTGAAGAATGGAGATTAAAATACCATTATATGAACAAATGGAACTTAATTTACACCCCCAGCTTCCAGGTCTGTGTTCCTCATGCTTGATACCATCACAACAGAAGAGCTGGATTCAGAGCTTTAGGCAGACAATATCATCAACTGCGCCCAAAGAAGCACCATGTTCTGTGGCAGACTTTAGCACAAGAAAGAATTTGAACCCTCTTTTGTATGTGTACAAGCTCAGACAAACACTTAATGCTATTAGTTTCCAATGTTACTTAGAAATCAATTTAAACATTCTAAGCTGTTTTCTTAGACCCTTTATTCAGAAACTCCAGAACAGATGTCCTAAAAATAATTTAGAAGAAGGTCTGTATCATATCAGATCTTCACAACACTAAAAAATGAAGAGCTGAAAGTACAACTGCTCTGTCAGAGCCCTCTCATTAGCTCCCTACATGCGGCTGCTGAGACTTGTACTCAAGGCAGCAGAGCTGCTGCAGATGCCTGGGACAAATCCTGTGACCATCCAAACTATGCCAACCATACCTTGTGTGACTGCTTGCCAAGGAGAGGGTGTTATTAGCCAGGCTTGACTCAAACAATTCACTGCCCACAAAGCTACTTTAATGTACTGTCTCTACTGGGGTAAAAAACACAGTAATCCAACAATACACTACGATACTTTCCCATCACTGCAGCAATTCCCACCACAGGCAACACTTTGTCTCCAACAAAGAAGCCTCACATTCTGTGCCTGCAAAAAACCCCTATCCATACTGTAGGGATGCCAAGAGGAACATCTGTGTGCTCAGAAGGACACAAAATTGGCTTTTTGTGTGCGTGTGTGTGTGTGTGCCTGGCTGAAAGAGATGGGGGCAGGGAGCTCATTGACAATAGCTTGTGTGACTGCATGGTAAGGAAATGTTCTTTCATTCCCTTCCTCCTTCTTTTAATTTATTTTTTAATCTGAACAAGGGAGTCAAACAGCCACAACAGTTATCAGCTACTTCCCCAAGCCCAGTGAGAAGGGTTAAGTTTCTCCCACATGACTAGTTTTGGCCTGGATTTATTTTTACCAGAAATAGTTTCTTTAGGCATTAAACACCTACATTCACATTTCATCAAATAATATGAGGATTCTGGGTCTACTTGTCCCTTTATCATAAATTATTATGACTGTAATAGTGAAATCAATTAAATGCTGAACTACAGATAGTAAAATGTCTCCTACATGATGGATGCATTCATGGGCTTTGATTATTAACAAACTGAAGTTTAAAAAGGAGGGAAAAAAAATCAGACAAAAAAAGTACAAATACTACCGGCTTTCGGAATACTGGGTTTGTCACCTGGAGAGCAGCATAAGAGAATCTAAACCACAAACTTGCACTACCATGAAATTAATGCTGTAAAGCAATGAAAACCAGTCCAGTGGAAGCAAATTATTACAAAAAGCCCCTCTACAGAGAGCAAAGACCATCACTTACCTGTAAGTATTTTTATTTTGTTTTTATAATGCCTACTTTATTTAAAATTTAAACAATCCAACAATTCTTTACTGATGGATTGTCCTGGCCCAGTCTCATTTAAATATGTTCAAGTTCCTGGCTACATTCAAAAGTCAGAAGAAACTGTAAGGATTTTTTCCTGGAGCTGTGCCTGCTAATGTCACATTCTCATTTGCTTCCTGCCCATTCTCCAGCTACTCTTGTTCCAACATGTGTGGTGCCATCTAATCATCTGACAGAGACCATTAACTCAAATCACTTCATGCCTCAGCTTTAATGCCAGCACCTCCAAAACAGGGAGCATGAGGCCAGGGAATCAATTAGCAGTGACTTATCTGTTTCCCCAAATATTTGTAACTCTTTAGCCTCTTTCAAGAGTCTGAAATTACATCCCCTTCCTTCTGAAGGGGAAAATGGAGCCAGGAGATGCAAATCTGGAATAAAACTCAGCCTTTCAATCTTCCTCTCAAACACTCACATTGCTAGGAACATGCTTCAGCAAAATAGGCAGGTTTTGACATACCTGTTGCACATCAGAATAATAATTTTCAGGTAATAGTATGCACTGTTATCTTAGTGTGCCTTCTCCATACAGAAAACTGACTTAAAGGAGCTCCTACAACCCCTGTCCACAAAGCAAGGGAATAACAGTTCTGTCCTCTGGAGAGGTGTCCACAGCATTTTACTCTGGATTTGGAAACACCAGTCTAGCAATTTAGGAAGCTCAATGCAGAGAGGAGTGACTCAGCTGTGCAGAGTTCAGGTCTGGCAGGGCCCCCTGGGTGTGGAATTAGTTCAAACACCTATGACAGCCTCTTGACTACCCAACCACACAGATCTAAACTGCTTCTCTGTGATGCCAGACCTGACAGAGCTGCACTAGACTCCCACTGTCAGGGGCTCCAAAGGGCACAGTGAAAGTAGATTTTCAGAGAGTCAGTTCAGGACAAAGAAAATTTTTTAGCTCTAGTTTAGCTCTGACCCTGCCAAATCAAGAATGATTACACATTTTTGCACTGGGCTGCACTGTCCAGAAGGCTGTATTCACCCAGGTCTAATAACACCTGAATGGGAAGAGTCAGCTCTATGTCAGCCAGTTCATCCTGCTGGAGCTTGGGATGTGAATGGCTGCAACACAGCACTGCAAAAAACCAGCCCACACCTGGAGGGGCTTGAGGTGACTGGGTGCCAGCATCTGCATGGAACCACTTGAGTGTCCTTCCTAAAACATCCTGTGACAGCCATGAGATCCTGGCAAATGGAATGAACTGGATATCTCCATCCCTATCACCTTGGAAAAGAGGTGACTGCAAAGAATGATGTCCAAATTAGGACTCATTTAGATAAAACGCAACTAAATATTTGACTAAAATTGGAGCGCTTGCTTGAGCTTACAATGCGTGAAAGAAAAATGTTTCACTTGTTCTATGCATGAATAAAAATTACCAGAAAATAAAAATAATTGCTTAATACAGAATCTGTGTATGAACAGACAATATTTTTTAATTCTTATTTTGCATTTTTCAGTGAAAGTAGTATGTGCTCATAAAACCAAGATTGAAATGTAAGTCAATTGCAAGAAACTAATTTGATTTTTAGACAATTTTCCTTCTCCCTCTCATAGTTATTGCGAAATCCTCCCAGTTCCAGAGCATGACTGTGTTAGGTATTGCACAAATGTGTACAGACAGCAAATCTTGAAATATTTGCAAACTAGTGCTTGAATTCTGTAAGAGCTGTGGTCCACGTCACTGATATGGATAAACTTACTGATTTCTGTAGGATTACACATACAGCTCTGCAATGTGCCTGCACAAATGGCTGCTGAACTGGGGCTAGAAAAAACCAAAACAAAACTAAACCCCCCCAAACCAAGTAAATAATGAAGAACAAATGAACAAAGTAAGGAGGCAACATCTCTCACTTGATGGACTTTTTTTTCAGAGCAGTAAGTCTTTCTTATGAATGTAATACATTTCCACTTCACTCTGTATTTTCCTCCAAACTTTAGACACTTTAACTGATACTCCCCATATAACTTCCTTCGCTGCCTCCTTCTCCTTATCAGCATTTATTTGATTTTAAAAATGGCACCAAAAGTTTCTCTAGTTGGTCTTGTGGGATACAAGCACTCAGAATTTTTTTCCTAGCTAATGCTCATACCAGCTCCTAGAAGACCAAGCACCTTGGTCTATATCCTACATTCCTGTACTCGAGAATGGAAGCTGTTAAGATTTTCTCTCATTTTCTCTCTGTTACCTGCAACTGCTGTACATTCCGTACATTCTACACACAGCCCTTGATAATACACAAGCAATATTCAAGTCCCCTTCCCATTTTTCTCTGCAAAAGATTCCACTGAACATTTATGTTTATATTCTTAAAAATAATGAAAATATGTTTCAATAATCTAAAGATGTCAAAAACTTGTAAAAATCACGATGCCTTTTTATAGATGCAGGAAACTTTTACAGCAAACTAATTGTGTCTGGTATGTTCACCTTTAGTTTCTCACAAAAATCAGTTTTGTATTTTAATAGGTTTTGAAAATGTTCTGGAATAGTAAACTAAATACATTCTGCCAGTGAATTACAGACTTAGAATGGTGGCATACATGAACTAGAGTGGAAATAATTGTAAAGAAGCCCAGCACATCCACCCATCACCCTTCCATCTACTTCTCCAGATCACACACCCTTTTTGTTTCCCATTTTAAACCTTTTACTCCGATTTTCTTTGCCAAACTGCCTTGAAAATCTCACTGCCTTACCCTACCCCAAAAGATGAGTTTTGCCAGTGTTTCATATTAGAGGGATCTTATTAAAGCAAATGAAAACAAATGGAATATTCAAAGTTCATAAGCCTGGAATAAAAAGGCAACCCAAAATGTTAGAAACTAATCTTGTACTAAAGGCAGTCCTCCTTTCAAATGCCAACTTTATACTAAAGATTCAGTAACACTAATAAAACAAAGAACAGGCTTGTCCCAACCCATTTTCAAGTAAGCTCTGTCACTGAGAAGAGACTTGCTTAACATTTCCATCTATCTCAGAAGATGGACACTGTGGTTACATTTGTTAGGGAAACCAAGGGAGAGCTCAAGACTGCTTCCGTACCTTTCACTTTGTTAGTCTTTTCTTTCCCACTATCGTCCAAGAATTCCATCTCCTGTTATTGCTTATCTACTGGTGGAACACGGTAAAACGCAATTAATCACGATAACAAAATCCTATTCTTGTTTGTGAGTAAAACTAATTGTGGTACAGTATTTCTTTTCCATCACCTTAGAAGGCGCCTTGCAGCTTTCCCACAGTATCAAGTTCCCAATACATGCACACACAGAGAGCACCCTGCTGATGACTCATTCCAGCTTAACCTACCTTTTCAAACAAACTTCTCCAAACAATGTATTATCTGCATTTTAAATGGCAGGTGAAATTCTACCACTCTCCCTATAAAAAGGACAGGGAGGTTTATTGTACTCCACAAAAGATTTAAGGGAAGTATTGAGGGTCCAAACAATTCGTAATACTCTTGGGGTACAAACAATCATTCTGAAAGTTTTCTCACATAGGGAAAAGTAAAAACTACACATAAACGATTTTGCCTATTAATGTGTCAATTCCATGAAAATGTTATCAACTCTGAAAGGATTTACTTGTGCATTTTAAAATACTCTGCCTGTAGTAAATCACATTTGAAGCCAGTGGTGTTAGTTATAACATTAATGACCACACAAAGTAAGAACAGGCATTCAGCCACCCAGGTCAAATTCAGTTTCTCTTATACTTGGGAACAAGTTCAGATTATGTGGGTGATGAAATGCCTGCAGAGCCCAAGCAGGGCTGAGCACCAGGAGGCAGGTACAGGTTTAGGCTGCTACAGGACTGATCATCAGCACCTGCTCAGCCATTTATCACCTGCAGAAATTTTACCTGCAGGCAGGACAAGTGCATCAGTACCTGCACACAGAGATTCACCTCCAGAGCTGTCACCACCACCGCACCACTGCACTGATGGACACAAACCTTAAGCTGAACTCCAGGGAGGCTGACACTGTTTCAGCACCTCCTTTATGGAAAAAGCACACTGCACTCAAAGCACGCTGCACTTGCACCCTTTCAGACCCTGTCCTGGCCACAGGTCACTCTGTCCCGTTTCAGCACTAACCACACTTAGGAAGTTACATGAATCCTCAGAAGAAACTTAGAAGAAAGCATGGTGCTTAAGCTGAGGTTATTCAACCCCAGTGCTGATGGATGCAGACAAATAACACCAAGAAAAATATGACAGTTAAAAGGCCACTACTCATTCCACACTGTAAATAAAAAGTCTTCAATGGAAATTTTTAAATACTTGATTTGACTTTCTTTTTACAAAATCTAATCTATTTGTTTTGCCTTTCATAGGCAGAACAGATTTGATCAAAACTTGCCAGTAATATGATATGACAATACAGGAGTAATTACTGAACCTTAATGTGTCACTTTTTCCATAGGAATATTTTTAATTTATGAAATGTCCTTTGTATGATATATAAATAAAACTTAATATATAAATACACAAAAAAATTAATATCTAAAAAGTCAGTTTTATTTAACATAGGATTTTAGCAACTTGCCACACTTAACACCCAATAAAACAGCAAATAAATTCAAGATTGATGGCTTTGCTTCACCATCTGCAGTAAAAACCAGAAAGAAGCCACAGAAGTTTTAGAGTTCAACTAGCATTGCAATTACTGTAGGGTGGGAACCCAAAATCCCTGGCAGGGGACTTAGGTTTGTCTGTGGATTGGATTCTCTGTCCCAAGAGCAATTTTTGTGGGCAAGAGACACAGCAGCATAATTTCTGAATGGCAGTGGGGGACCAGCCACTGCAGACTGGGGTAATGGTAAGACAGCAGCTGCCATAACCTTGGTGCTGCAACAGACACAGCAAAGTGGCTCTGGGAAGTCCAAGGGTTCCCTTTTGCCACCTGAACAGTTAATGCCCCACACTTGTGTTGTGCAATTATACAGAGAACAGATTTAGCTCCAAATAATTATTTCAGGCATTTTTTTTTCCAGCTTTATCAGGCATAATTTGAATGTTGCAGCCTCACTCAGAAAACCAAATTAGTTTTGCTGGAAGGACTGGAGAAGAGACCAAGGAAGCATATACTGAATGTTCCTGGAATACTGTCATAATAGTCTGGATGTCAAATACATGCTTATCCATCTTGTAACATAAAAAATCAATTCATAACACTTCTGTCATTTGACAATGCAGTATAAGCACCACTCTGATTACAGCTACATTTAAAGTTCATACATAACATAATTGTCAAGGTTCACAATGGACTAAAAATGTTGTATAGAACTAATATTTTGTAGAAATTTGTACAAAGTAAAAAAAAAAAAAAAACCCACCTCATAGAAATTTGTACAAAGTAAAAAAAAAACAAAACCCACCTCATAAAAAGTAGGTCTGGTGAAATTAAAGAACTTCATATTCAAACACCTGGAATTTATCCTTAGTTGATTCTGTGGATGTTGCAAAATAAAAAGTTTCACAGCAAACTGCTTTGCATGATAATTGCACAGGTTGTGCAGCAATATACAGGTTAGCTGTTTGATATCAAACACGGGTAACTAAACTGCATCCTCAAAAAGATTAAAAATATTTAGATTTTTCAGAGTAGCAGTATATTAGCCTGAAAAATGCCATCCTTCAACACATGGGAGTGAGACTGTTCTAACTCAAGCTGCTACAGTGTGTCATACTAAGTAATGGGGGAAAAAGTACCTTAATAGCTCTTCAGCATTTTCAAGACTTATTTTGTGATTCCGATATCTAAAGAGCTTCTATGCAATGACTAATCAACACATTCAATGATGACAATATACCTTCTTAAAAGAGTTTCCCTTTCAGTATTCAACTGGTTTGTGCATGTGTGCATACACAAGTATTAAAGGAGTGACAGATATTAATTAAACTACAACATGTGTGTAGACTCGTACCAGATACTGCTATTTGATTGTGATACTGGATGCTCACATCTTTTTGGGTTTTTTTTCCCTAACATTTCCAAGCTTGAACAGAAAACAGCCCAGGTACAAAGCTGTGAGTAGTGTATCGTTCTTCAATAAAAAACATAGATGAAAAAACAGGAAACTGGACGGCCAGAAGTTGAGAAACCACAACAAAAGCTTATTTCTTGTTAAATAGCACAAGCCTTTGGTGAGCCAGAATATATGTACTGAAGCTGCAGTTTAGCAAAGCCTGACAGCACATTGTTTTAGAGATAAGGTCATATGATTGACCATCTCAGCTTCTTCCAACAATTATCGAGCAAATGGAAAGGAATGAGAGCTGACTGAAACGCACAAAATCAAACTGAGGTGGCAGAATCAATCCCAGGTAGCAGTTGTATCAATAATTCAGCAAAGTACTTCCCCATCTCACTCCTACTTATTTCATGGTCATTTTAAAAAGAAGTTGAGCAGATTACTTTGAGATTTTATTTACGAGCATTTCTCATTCATCTGGATCACTTGCAAGGTAACACAAACTCTTCTAAAAAAGACAGTATTTTACAAGCAGCAGAAAGAAATATTTACTTCAGGAATTTTCAAATGTTTGCTGTACTTACTATATTGAAATGTTGGATTTTCAACTGCACTTACCTCAGAGTGTCTCAAAAGCAAGTCCTCTTTAATGAGCAGCTACTTTCTAAATACTTGACCAAAATCAGAGAAATTAAAGGTGGGATGAGAAATCAAGTCTTACCTTTTACACCAAAGGAATAGCACAATGAAAAATTCACCTAACTTGTTTATAAGAAACTTCTGTGAAGGAAAGGTTTTTTACAACTGGCCCTGGGTAAACCCTCTGACAGTTTCACCATCCTAACAGCTGAACTTGTTTACCAAATATCTAAGCTAATTGTCTGAACCAAGCCATTTTTTTTTGTTCTTCCTCCAGCCAAGATCAAAAGATATGATCGAATCATCTTCTCTACTAGAAATAGGATTTGAATCCATGCACTAATTATTTTCATATTGAAATGATTAAGAAATAAATGTTGAAATAAACTCCCTTTAATACTTTGTTAATTCTGGTATTCATGACTTGAAGGAAAGCTGTAAGAAAGTTAAGATGGCAAAAAAAAAAAAACTTTCAAAAGCTAAAGATAAAAATGAAACATTTTCCCCAACATTCACAATTCAGCCCCTTAGGTAAACATTCAAGTCTAATTCAACACCAGTGGTTTTACGGCTATAGAAGTATAGCATAGAGCAGAAAGAAGAGCCTAACTCTTCTAAATCCCAGTTCAGTTTTCTCTTCTTCCCCTGGGAAGATCAGCACTACTACTAGCTGTTACTCCTGGCACCCCATGCAAACTACCATCTGACACTAAAAATGGTACTTGATTCTCTAATCATACGACTGACAACTGGCACAGTGATCAAGGCACGGTGAAATGCAAATCATTCTTTTTCTGGCCAGAAGAAATAAAACAAGTCTAGGTATCACCTTTTCTTCCTGCTACTATCAATCCTTCCCCACTGGGCTGTAGGACGTGAGATTCTGCTGTTAGTGTCCAGTTGCCTTTGGTCTAGAAGAACCAGTATTCACTAAAGACATCCGTGTATGTGTCCAAATGTCTGCTACCTTAGCTCAGTCTACATGGAAATAAGAAGTAAGTATCAAGCAAGTAGCATGAGGTGCCTCCCTGATGAAGGTCACCCTGTCAAATTTCAAGGTATTGTCCAGAAGCTGGACAGGCTAACACTACACAAAAAAGGCAATATAGATTCAGAAATGCTTGACACTTTCTGCAGCACAGAAAGAAAAATAAACAACCAGGAAGGGAAAATGACAGTGGATAATTTTATTCCAAGTATTCAAAATCTGACAGAATTCAGCAGGACAAGTAACAGGAGATACAGACCACGGGGTATGAGAGAAGCTTACTTAGGGAGCACCACAATCACTTCTGCCTACATGGTACAAACAGATGAATACATTTAACAATTGCTTGCTAATAATGAACTGCCCTGAAGAGTTGCTTTGCTATGGGAACAACTATCCCACATCAAAAGAAACTCATTTGTATATCAAAGGAGAAATTATACTCAATAATAATGTTTCTTTGAATTGGCGCCTAAAAATAGTATTGGACAAACTAAACTTTTGGTCTGAAGACTTTTGAAGAGAGAAGTGATTTTCATTATAACCAAAAAACAAAAAGAAAACACTTTCTCACTCGACATACTGCAAATACCATAGGAAAGAGCAGAAACTAATTTTAACTATGTGGTGTGAGGAGGTGGGTGTGAAAAAGAGGAAGACTACTTCTTACGCGTACTTCAAAACCTCTCAGCAACATCAAAGGAAAAGCATGCCACATTCTTCCAAGAGGTGTTTGTTTACACTCCAAGAGCAGCTTATGGTGCGTAGGACTCCCAATCCCATGGAGGAACGTGCTCCCGTCAACGCTGAGGTCCTCTCACGCTTTCCTATTGACTCCTCAAAGACCTCTTTCATTTCGCTATCCCCGCATGAAAGCTCGATACTCAAGAGGTGCACAGTGCTGCACCACTGATGCCTGCTTTGCCCACTCAACAGAATATTAAATATCGCCTTGCTTATTCTCTCTTCACTGCTTTCCTTTTTCCAGAAGCACTTTGGTGCTCTCTGCAGAATTTTGCTACTCCATTCAACATTGTCCACGAAGTCTGAAGTAGCTTAGTTGTGGGCTTTATGTCACTTACCAATGATGGCATGGCTTTATGTCACACACAGCACTTTCAGGCTTTTCACTAATCCCCATTCTTCTTTTCATCTAAGCCTTATGTTACTTGAGAATTTGACAGGAGGAAGTTTCATATGGACAAGGCATTCTAAAACCAAGCTGCCACTGGCTGTTGATACCCAGATGAAATACAGCAGAGTAGAGCTTTCATCTGTCAAAAGCTGCACCAACCATGATGCAAGTGCTTAGTCTTTTTCTCTAAGTGCAGAAGTAAGAGCTCAAGGTTCAAACTCATTAGAGTCTTTAAACCCCACAGAAGTATCCTGAACAAACAGCCAAGTGCTACAAGCCAGAATAGACATGCACTAGCTCCCATTTTACCTCTGTTTACGAAAATCACAAAAAGATGTTAAAACTTTTCTGAACAGATACTAATTCTACAATTAAAAGAGGTAGGGCAAGCAAGGTTTTAACTTCAGTATAAAACTTCAACTCAATTGGTTAAATTTAAGCAATACAGACATTTCTACTTTTGAAAAAATCAAGTCACATGGTGACTTTTGTCACCAGTCTAAACCCATAAACTGCAGAAGAAAAAAATGGTAGGTAATTTCAAAATATCGAATTACTTCCATTAATTGTATACACTTCCTAATGAAATCACATGGTTTCGCAGCCCTAAGCAATATAGCTTAGAGATGAAAAGCCAGGCCATACCCTCCTTGTTTTGAAGTCTCTCCACTCCTATGAGCTGTTCCTAGTAGGAAACACCCTTCCTCCAGCTGTAAGGGCAGCTGAGCAGCTGCCTTAATAACCAATGCCAGCTCCACATATTAATACATAAAAGCAGCTGCCTGCCTGCCTGTGCAGCTGAAGGAAAAGTGCTGGAGGCACAGGCCAGTATCTAATACTGGCTCTGATTGCAAAGGCAGCTGCTTGGTTCATACAGCTGCAGGAAGAGTGCTAGGTATCAAAGTAAGAGGAGAAATGGAAGATGAAATGGCTCAAGCTGTGTAATCATAATTCCCAGAATTTATAATAGATACTTGCATCCTTAATCTCTGATCCTTAGCTGCCCATTTGTGAACTGGGGTAAATATGGGATAAATACGCCTCTCTGCTCATAGGATCCTGAAAAATTACATCCATTTGTAACCGTGAAGCATATTAATACAGTGATACCCTACCAATGCCAAGAAGAAATAGGGAATTCTATCTTTTTTGTGAACTATTCAAAGCATGGCATAGCTGTTCATTACACAAATACCATTCCTTCTGTACATTAAACATATACTGTGTATGTGTGTGTATATATATATATATATATATTTAGTCCTATATTGGGGACTTAGAAAAATTTAAGATGAAAATGAAGCACTCCTCAGCTCCTGGTGGTTGGTCAGATTTTGAAAACAGCTATAAGGATCTCTTTGATTGCTTTTTGAGCATGCTTGTGCATGAGAAGAAGGGCACAACACACACAAATTAGAGAAACGTGCCCTGTTTCTCTGCTCTGACTCAGTAGGCAGATGTAGCAGTCTGTATTCACTGCATAACATAAATACTGTATGCAGCTTTCACTGCTTTAGGAAAAAGCAATCTCCATCACTATCCTGCAGCTGATGACAAACAGTGGACAAGTTATATCTTCAAACTGGTACAGAAATTGCATGTAGTTACTAGCACAAGGGACTTTCTGATCCCCTTGATTGTTGAAAGTGCAACTACAGGGCTAGCAGAACTGACCAGCTCCTTTGAGCTGGAAAGGAAGAAAGGGCACAGAACTGGAAAATAGATGGAGGCATCTCAGAATCACAAGATCTAAGCTGTACTTCAGTGTATGAGGCACAAGAATCAGAAGTGGAGGCAAATCTGAGAGCAGAACACAGGATGAGAAACTTAGCCCAGAACAGTTTTTTTCTCTTGTGCCACTTCTTAACTTTGGGTCTCATCTCCAGAGTGAGACTAGGGGGATGCTCCTGGGTTAGAAAACTCTGATTCAGGAACAAAGGACCTCTGTGAGAACCAGCCCAGGGCTGACAAAACTGCTAAATTTCCATGCAGTCAGTCACCTCTGACTCAGGCCCACAGTACCATAGTACCAATACCATGTCCCCCACAGCTCTCCAGAACACCCCAAACTTCATTTAGCTTAAGCTGAGATGACTCACCTTTCTATGATTCTGGCTTAGTTTCTGAACAAATGTCCAGGAAACCATTTGGAAATTGACATCTCTACTCTCAAGCAGTCACATACAATTACTGGCTGGAAAATGCATACATGCAACTTAACAGCTCCCAGGGCTGCTGGCAGAATACAGTGACAGCCAATAGTTGTATACTGACTTACTAGAAACTGGGCCTTTCAAATGTTTCCACAAGAAGTACCTGATACACAGTGGAAACTGTCTATCTTCAAATCATCAGAAATATTCCATGTCCCCTTGGATTATTCCACACAGCACTATTAAGAAAAGAAATAAATTGATCAAGAAGTTTTTTAGATAAAGAAGTCCTACACTTTTCTTCACATGATTAAAGAAGACAAGGAGGAAAAAAAACACAAAGAAAATGAAATCTTGTAGTATTACTAACTACCCCTCAATTTTTCTAGGCTTTTGGCGAAGTTTAAAGATCATATACCGAAAATTGCACACCAAGAAAATGAACAAAGCTTCTTTAGAGGTACTTTGTATCCCAGCTTTGGTCACCTGTAACACATTCTTCTTCAACTTTACTGCCGAGTCATTATGAACAATTGAGCACTGCAGGCTGCTGCTGCAGCAACCCATGGCTGTGTGATGACCCATCACATAAAGTACCTCGGGTCTTGCTGTTCATCTGCTCAAAGGAGTTTCCTCAGGTCAGGTCTCACAAGGTGATGGCTTTCTCCCCAGTGCTGACAGCCAAGGTAATACCTCAGAGATGGGCCCTTGCTGAAAGATGTCATATTTCACAGGAAACATTCATATTCATACTTGCCTACGTCCTGCTCAGTAATACTCCTACTGCAGATAAACCAGCAGTAACATAAACATTAACAGCTGTATACCGAACATCAGCCAGCAGATAACACATCATGTTCATGAGTAATGACTGCCCAAATACAACCCATTCCACTGAAAAGCCCTCCCCATCACAATCTCACAAGAGACTGAGACCACAAAGAACTATCACATGGCATAATCAGCACATGGCGTAACCAAAGAAGCTCAGGTGGGCCTTTGTGGTTTCAATCTCCTCCATCCTTCTTTTGGCTTTCCCTCAAACTGAGGATATAACACTACATATTGCACAAAATGTGCATTTAAATAATTGGTACCATTATGCATACCTGCAGTGCACTGTTTTAACACAAAATAAATTTTTGGTATCAAGTCTGGTATCAAATTAAGTGAATTTATGAGGACAGCTCTTCATTGTGCTGCTGGCTGTGTTTTTATGTTTCAAAACTGAAGCACACAGTAAACAAACCACACTCACTTCTCATTATAGGCCCAATTATACATAAAACTGGGGTTGATAATTAGTGCTTCCTACTCAATTCCCAGCCATTCACACAACACACTTAATGAAAGGGAGCACATCAGTGTGTGACATGCCACATTTTTATCAATACCATACATACAAAGGTAAAATTAATTCCCTGCCAATAATATTATCTTCCATTACTCTATTATACAAGAACTCCCTTGACTCTTCTCTCTTAAATGAAAGATTTTTGTAATTTCTTCCCAAAACAGGAATGGCATTACCTTCTTTCTGGAATACATCTGTTGCATTGAATGCTAAAATACTAAAATACACTGAAATAAAAACTGAGGAAACCAAGTAAAAACTTTCAAAATATTTACAAAGCTGAAGATTTAGAGCAGAAAATGAATGACAAGCTACACAAGCTGAAAGACAACATCAACAGGGGCAGCAGGTCGAGGAAGGGGATCCTGTCCCTCTATTCTGCTTCCCTGAGACCCCACCTGGAGTACTGCATCAAGCTCTGGGGATTCCAGCACAAGAGACATGGGCCTGCCAGACCAGGACCAGGGGAGGATCATGAAAATTATCAGAGGGCTGTAACACTCCTACCAAGAAAGGCTCTGAGAACTGGGGCTGTTCAGCCTGGAAAAGAGAAGGCTCCAGGGGAGACCTCATTGCAGCTTTCAACATATAAAGGGGGGCTTATTGGAGACATGGGGACAGACTTTGTAGCTACAGGAAAAGAGTCAAAGGTTTTAAACTGAAAGAGTTTAAGAGTTTTCAGCATGAATATAAGGAAGACATACTTAAGATGACAGTGCTGGAACACTGGAACAGGTTGTCCAGGGCTATGAAACCAAGGCCACTCGGACGCAGCTTTGAGCAACCTGGTCTAGTGGAATGCGTCCCTGCCCATGGCAGCGGGGGGAAACTGGATAGGCTTTAAGGTCCCAACCCAAACCATTCTGTGATTCTATGATTCTCCTAACTGAACACCAGACTCCTAATGTGAGCCAAACCACACCAGCTCTACGAAAAGGATGACTTCCCCCATTCACCCAGAACACCAATGAATGATACGGAGATTTTTAGCACATTTTAGGGTTTTCTCTAGTTTAGTTACATTTAGAGAAATAATGGCTAGAATATCCTGCTGATGGGGACTCTCCTGCTCTGCCAAAGACTCTCCGTTTTATTATCATCAGGCAGGTAGTGAAGTATTGTCTCTATGGTAACAGACAACAAGAAGACTGATGGGGAACTGGAAGATATACAGGATAAGGAAGAAATAAGAACAACACTCTTCTGCCTATCTCTGAAACAACAGCTGTCAGCAAATTACACAATCCTAGGTAGCAAAATCTCATGTAACAAACACTCCCAGGCTCACTGCAGAGAGGGGCCAACTCCCAACATCCCACTACACAGCAATATGCACTCTGTGGAGAAGAGAACAGTCTTAAGGTGCTGCTCCTCCATTCATAGCACATAATTACTGTGCTGCTTCATACAGGTAGTTTTCATTATAGTCTACAAGTGGCAACTCCAGCTTGTACACAGGTTGGGAGAATAATCTTTTTCCATTTTCTTTTCCTTGGTACTGTGTGTTTCTACAGATCTCAGGAGGAGTCAATACCCTATTAAGCTTTTTTATTTTCTGAAATTAGTTTTAATAGGAACCTTTCCCTACAAACAAGTATAAAATAGAAAAAGCCCACTAGTAATTACAATACACAATAGACATTACCTACAGAGTTTATAGCAAAATCTGTATTTTTAAAAGAAGACATGCAATTCTGTATGAATTTGTATCCAAAACATAAGAAAACATCTGTTTACAGGACCATATACAGCATTTCTATCTTAGTATTAAGAAATATTTGTTATATTTGTTAAAACACCAGTCAGTGTTTAGCAACTGACTGAGGGACGATGAAATAACTGCAAACTGTTATCCATGATGTTACACATATTAAAGTATTAACCCTTCTAGCTTATTCTTAAAAACCTTAAGTAACCAAAAAAAAGAATTTAAACAGTAATGAAGACGGCAGTGTTGAGTTCTTCTTGCTGTAACGCAGAGGAGAAGAATCCTGCTGAGATCCTGCATTACATCACAGTTCTGAAAATTGGCACAAGCAAAGGTAGATGCTTCACTTAACTCCAAGCTGCTCCACAGTCTGACCGTGTCTGACTGCCAGAAAACAGATGCTGCAAAGCCATAGCAACATTTATGCCATTTATCAGAAGAGTCCTTTGCAATTATGATGTGAATCAATGAATTTCAGCCAGGAAGAATAATGTCTCCTGGTTAAAACACAGACATTATAAATTCAGTTACTTCCTACTCCTGCCAAAAATGTCCATATTCATGAGCATCTTACAGTTTCCACACTGTAATTTTTTTTTTTCCATAAAATGGAAATAATAGTTTACTATAGCACTGGGAGATTGAAAAACATGTTTCATTAACATTTCAACATTCCTCTTGAGAACTGCAAAGTCAGCGACAGAAATTAGTAATTTGACATGACAGCTTGTACAGAGATACATCTTACTGACAGCTATTTGTACAGCCTAGGATATGCAACAGGCCGTTCCTCCTACAATGTCATCAATCCCTCATATGAGATCACAAATACAAAAAGCCATTTTATTCCACAGAGGAATCAAACAGGCAAGGTGAAATGATTCCTATCCCATAAAGCCTACAAACTTTTAATGAAAAGTTACTTGAGCTTTAAATAGCAGAAGGGAGGACAAATAAAAATAAAAAAACAGGTCACAAAGTTCCACAGGATGTATTTTAAAAAGTACACATTATGTTAATTCAGAACAATTTTTTAAAAATTAATACAGACTGAGGTTCATTGGAATTATCTCCACCATGAGGTAGTTGCAAATAATATGGCAGGAAAAAAACCCCAAATATCTCTAAGACCAGTCAATAAAAGAAAGTAAGAAAAAAGTAGAAGACAAGGATAGAAAAAAAACCCCAATTTGTTCTGCAGTCAGCATAGCTGGGCGTATGTCTTTAGGGTTCCTATAAATGTGTATCCATATATTTCTGTACCACAGGCTCTGCTGGTCTAATGCAACCTAAATATTCAGCAACTCACCCCATAAGCCAGTGAGCTCCTCTCAGGCCCTGGCTCCTTAGCTCTCCTCCTGGTAGGAAAATGCCCTTACAGAAGCAGCACTCTCAGGAGGTTCAGCCCAGTGGAAGCAGTGGCTGCAGGTTGTGTCTCATAGCAGGCTGTGAAACCCAGGGGCTGCTGCCACGTTTCGTCTCCTCTGTCCTGCTCCCACCACAGACCACACAGTTACACATTTCAGTGAAAAAGCTTTTAACCTTTAAATACAGTTTGTTTTCTTACAGAAAGCTTACAAAGGAGGGAATGCTGATCCATTTCATGCATTACAAGCTATTTGGAAAAGAGTTGGGTTTTCAGGAAATATTTCTGGGTGCGATGGAGTCACAATTTACAGTGAGACACTGCCAGTCCCAAGAGGAAGCAGGAGAGATCCAAGGCTTTTATCTATAACAAGCTTGCTCAGCTTGGCTTGTGCTCCCAGTGTGCTGGTGAGGAGGGCTAGCTCTCCTTGCACAACAGCACTTGTGTCTTCCCAAGGCTCCTCAAGTTCCCACCAAGCTCTTACTCCACAGAAGAGAACAGCAATGTACTTGTTTGCTTTACCATACTTTTTATTAGAGAAGAAATGTTGTTTTCAGGGGATGTCTCAAAAATAATTACGTAGAACAAAAGCATCTCTTCACTTAAGGATTATTACCTAAAGAAACTTTAAATTTTAGCAGTGTAACAGCCTATATAAAAAATTGTTCATAATATTTTGGATGTCATCCTTCACCAGCCCCCCTACTCTGTCTTCTCCAATTCCAACATATGTTCATGTCTCTGCTTGAGATAATTTTTGATAGCAGGCAAACTAATTAAACATTCTTTAGAAGCCACAGGGCTGAAGTCACCGTGTGGTGACTAAACATTGCAGCTGTCAGGAGAGGCAAAGTGGGTTCCCATCCTAATCCTGCGCTGACCTCGGAGCCGAGCCTGAGAACCTGTCAGAAAGGTGCTCTCACAGCACAAGACAGCGAGCAGCAGCTGCTTATGCTCAGCAGGCTGCAGCCAGTCTTTTTTTTTTTTCCCTTCTTTTTTTTTTTTTTTTTTTTTTCCCTTTTACTTTTTCACTGTCACTCTGGATATGCAGAGCACAAGCACATCCCTGTTCCTGGTGAGAAGGAGCTGCCCGTGAGCTCAGTTTCTGACATGCATAAGGCCAGACTGAGATGAAACCCAATGTCCCCTAGTCAAACTGTGGGCAAAAATCCATCACCCACCTTGTGCATGGGACAAGAAGCATCAAAGATGCATTTTAAGGTATTTCCCAATCCAATTAAATGTAGGTACTGGAGAGTGTTAACTCTTTTATGCAATTAACAATAGTATTAAGCTTTTTTCCCTTGAAAAATAAAGAAAATTCATTTGAAAAGTATACTGATAATACAAGCAGAATTCTTTAATCATGCTAAATTAGTCACTAAGCATAAATATGTGGCAGAATACCTCACATATTTTAATGTGAAGGAGTGATTTTTTTAAAAATACAAGGCACAGAGAAGGCACAGAGACAGCAATCCTTCTAAAATATTGTAAATATTTGATGCAGATATAATAGTAACTCACAATGAAAAACTTGACAAACAACAGATCTAAGAGCTGGAAAACCTGAACCACAGAATTAGGCATTTGTTCAAATAAACAAACCTCAGCAATTCAGCTAGGTAGAATTACTAAATTGACTTGAGGACAGCTGTGTTCTGGCTGAAGATCAATAAAGGAGGTGGCTATCAGTGGTGATAACACTGGTCACCACACATTTATCTCTCTTTGTGGCACCTTACAGAAGTCTAATTTTCTAAGAATGCAAATGTGATGACTGTTTATGGACAGCTAATTCTAAAAACAAGAGACTGAAAGAGGACTGAAGAGACTGAAAAAGTACACTTTTTTGTAGAAGTTACTAAATACAATTTAAAGAACAACTCAGCAGCTCAGTATTACTCAGCACTGACTCATCAATTTTGCTTCCAGTTCACTGCACAGTCTAGTTCTTGTGAGCTATCCAAGTTATCTAGTTATGTCAGGTATCCAGAATGTTCCTTTGGTACCATGAGCCCATCCTTTCGTCACTAGTTAAGCAACTCAACAATTTGCCTCCAGTTCAGTCATAGAATCAAGAAATGGTTTGGGTTGGAAGGGACCAGAAAGATCATCTGGTTCCAAAACCCCCTGCTGTGAGCAGTGACATCTTTCACTAGACTGCTCAAAGCCCCATCCAATCTGGCCCTGAACACTTCCAGGGACAGGTCATCCACAACCTCCCTGGACACCTGTTCCAGTGCCTCACCACCCTCACAGCAAAGAATTTCTTCCTAATACCAAATCTAAATCTATCCTCCTTGAGTTGAAAGCCATTAGCCCCTGTCCTATTAAGGCCCTTGTAAAACATCCTTCTACAGCCTTCCTGCTGAATACTGGAAAGTGCTATAAGGTCTCCTTGGAACCTGCTCTTCTTCAGGCTGAACAATCCCAATTCTCTCAGTCTGTCTTCACAGAAGAGGTGCTCCAGCACTCTGATCATATTCATAACTCTCCTTTAGACCCTCTGCAACACGTCCATGAAAGCTTGAATACATAAGGCAACAATGAAGAATCTCAACTCTTTCCAACCCAAATTCTGCAAATTTGACCTGTGTATTTCCCGGTTCTGTACTAGTGGGGCATCTTGTAACTGAAGACTCAATGTTGGTTTCAGTGAAGAAAAACTTGATTATGCAGAGTGAATTCCCAACTGCACTAAAGTCTCACACAAAACTTAAAGAACTACCTTGTGATATCCAAGACCAAGATATTGAAAAAAGTGTTATGACTGATACTGGTCTGAGCTCAGAAACAAATGCATCTTAAACTAGCCAAGCAGGGTTACTGCTTTTTTCTAAGGTCGTTTTCAGACTCTCTGCCTTCTTACTGTTTCTCAAAGGCACATGACAAATGTAATTTAGATGACAAAATGGTCAGACCTCCTCTAAGTGCTGGGAATTGAGGAGAGCACTTGAATTCCACCATTGCCTGTGAACAGCATCTTCCTGCTAATTTCTGGGAACACATCAAACCCCCCAAAGACTCAGGCTTCTCAACTGTCAGAGAATAGGAGCAAGGTGAGTAACGAGTGTTTAGCAACAGCTCCATCAGTCTTCCAGGCATTAAGCAACCCTTGAGGAAGGAACAGCTATAAGTGTCTTGGCAAAACAGGTTACCAGAAATTCATAAAGTCTCTCCTGTGATCAGCAGACTGACTTATGAAATACAGCACTGTATTAGAAGATATTCATCCCTTGGACTTAGAGGCATTTCAAGACACAGAGCTTGGATATATAAAAGATCTTCTAGTGGGCAGATATCTATTATTTAAAGGTATTAATCACACTGAAGATCATGGAGTTATTTATTCCCTAATCAAAACTTAAGTTCTCAAGACACAGGCTCTGAAAAGAGTGTCTGCCTACATGAGAACCACCCTGCAGCACACCTCTGTGTTTCAATGCAAACTGCATTCCTTTAGCTGGGGCTCTTTCTAAGAAACATACTTAACAAATGAGATACAAATTAAAATCTGTAAAAACAAAATTCCATATGAAACTTTACCCCTGTGAAAAAGAAAAAGAAACAAGAGCAGACTGCCTGTGACAGATGTTAGCTATTCCTCCCACAACATTATTGGAATGTGCACACGTACATGGTGATTGGTGCAAGAGATGGGACCTGATAAAATAAAACTCCACTGACCCTAATCTACAGAGGGATGTGAGAAAAACTCAGCTTTTAAACTTCACTATTAACTTCCAAGTACAGTTGTTATCATTATCCATCATACTGAACTAATACTCAAAGTGACTAATACCTCAAGACAACAGGTTTATAGACTATGAGCAGCTGAGCCTAGATGCACTGACCATACAACGTAAGGCTCAATGCCATGAACAGCCCACAAAATATCTATTAAAACTGTGAGAGAAGTTTTAGGCTTGATAACATCAGTGTTCGCAGATCAGTTCTTTTAAATAACAAGTGAGATTCCTGAATAAATGCACAGACTTTTCAGCCAGGGATTTTTAACAGGCTCGTTATTATCTGAATTAAAAGATGTTTCTCTCATTAATAAAAACTTTTACTGTAAAAACATATCCTTTTTTCCTTAGAAGTTATCTGATTTATTAAAAAGAATATTACAGAAAGATTTTATACTTCTGTCAGAACATATCACATATGTCACTATATAATAAATGCTTTCTGCTACGATTAAAGTTGGCTACAAAGCAAAACGTTTAAAAGCCGTACTTTCAAATCAAGAAAAAAGGAATACCAGAATAGGAGATAGTCTGTTAGGGAAATGGCTGATTGATAAAATGGGGTATGTAGTATATTGCCAGCTGCTCCAGGTGTTTGCCTTCAGAGGGAGGCTGTGCCACTACCCACATAACTATAATCATTTGCCAACGAATACCTGACAGGTGCCAACTTCAAGTCTGGGTAATACACAAGCATTCTTACGAGCAGCACTGCTGTGATCATATCCTTCTATCAGCTGCAGGATGCAAGAAGCTAAAATAAACTATTCAGGGAGAAGCTTGCCACGCTGCTGGACTGCATTTGTGTGCGCCAACCATCAACTTGTCCAGTCAGAAAGTTCTGTGTACATTTAATATTTTAAGGGGAGAAAAATAACTGATTTGAGGAGGGGGAGAACACAGTATCTGCAGTGGGTCTTTTCAAAATTAAACCTTCTCAAATTTCATTTTCTATTAATGATGTTGATTGACTAATTACATTTTAACCCTATTCCTCCTCAAACAATAGCAGCTCCTTATTTCATTTTCACATAGAAACAGAGCCGCGTTCTTGCTCTCCATCTGCTGGCTCCACAGGAGCAGTTGACCATGACTTCCAGAATACGATAAGGAAGCAAGGAAGAGCAAGGAACAAGATGCAAAAGGTTTATCCTACACCCCTTACTATTAATATTTGATGAAGTTGTGTCTGTAATGAAATGAAAGCAGACATAACAGAACCAGGAATAATCCCAGAATTAATCAGACAGAAAATATGAAGGCGATGACCTGGGTTTTATGACTTCAAAGAATCCACTGTTTTAATCATATTTATTTCTTCTGAATAAATTTACTCCAAACTGGATATCTGTTAAGAATGCTATTTATTTTTATTTACTATAATAATAATTGTGATTATCATTGATTTATATTACTGATATAACATTACTGACCTCACAGGCTATGTTGTGGCATACCCTGGAGACTTTCTACTTGATCCAAGTGTTAATTTAACAGTAGTCTTCAAAATAATCCCACACACGGAGCCTACCACGAGAGCTGCTATCCAATTTCTTACTGACAGTTTCTAATAAGCAGCACACTAAGTTATTTTTCAAAGCTAATAGCAGATTTTAAATTGTACTTACATATTTGCATCTTTGCATGTTTATGAGAGACAAACATACTCCAGCACACAAGCTAACACAGAGTTTTAAAAGATGGACTCACAGACAGGCGGGATGGGCTAAAGGAGCAGACAGTGGTTAAACAAGGTGGTTTCATCTATCCAACAACCTCTGATGTGCAGCATGATCAAACTTCCTGTGGAGTCAATGGGACTACTCCAAAGAAACTGCTTCTCTGGCTTCCTTAAACATTTCTGTATCACACAACATTGCTCAAGCTGTGGGCAGGAGTGGCCCAGGTGGCAAGAAGAAGGTTACTTTTAAAGCACTCTAGCAATGACTGCCAGCATTCCACTGACATTCTTTTAAGTTTACACATATCTCATTTCTCACCCACTGGATTTGCCTTGAATTTCCTTTTCCTCTTCCCTAGCACAGGGCACTAGTTACCTTGTAATAATGGGGCAATCTGTCCAAGTGTTCCAAGAGCCACTCCAGCCTCTACAAGGGAAGGAGAGGCAGTCCTTAGATGCACTTCTGCCTTCTTTTTCAGTGGGAAAACTAAGAGAGACTGTGTAACTCAGATTAGATGGATTGGTGTGAGGCTGAAAGCAGCCAAACTACTGATCTGTACTGCTTCAAAACAGTTCACTTGAATTTGCAGAGGGTTTCACAAGGTCTCTTCCAAGGAGATCGTAAAAAAACCCCACCCCACGCAGAACACCATGCTAAGCTGTAATGGAATAAGAATGATAATGATCACATCAATTAGTGGAAAAATAAAATCAAGCATAAAGTGGTTCATTTTCTCAATAAAGGGAAATCTTCAGTTAAGTCTTACTGAAATTTAATACTTCAATCTGTGTACAAACTCCCCTCCTCTTAAAATCAGTAAGAAACTTAAACTATTTACATTAATAAAAATACTGCTGGTCAGAAGGAGTTACATAAGCTCCTCACAGAGTATATATAGTGATAAGGATATAAAATGGCAAATGAAATTAATCACAGGTAAATGTGAAGCAGGTCACATTGAGGGAAAAATATCTAAACTTCATGTGCACACTTAAATATTTTCTCTTGCTCAGAAAGAGTATTGTGGGGTTACAAGAGAAATTTTAAAGAAAACATTTGCTTCAGACTCTGATGCAGTCAAAACCTAAATCAAGTATTTGGCTTTACCCAAGAAAAAGAATACTAAACTGAAAATATTTTATGCTGCTGCACAAAATAATGGCTTTAAAAAGTATCCCCTTTATTGACCTTCTTGCTTGTGAAAGGATATAGTTAAACTTCCAAGTGTGGAGAGAACAGTGAAAAAAATATCTGTGACTATTCAGCCTCAAAAAGAAAGGACTGAACGGTGTGACCAGTAGCCCCTGACCCTGGGTAAACTTCAATTTTGTGTGAGAAACAGGAATGTATTTGAATCTTGAGTCACGGAAAGCTCCAAGTGGGTAAAATGGTTCATTGTTGCTTCTAATGCAGGAATAAGCAGGCATTAAATAAAACTGGCATAATAAGCTAAGAAAAAAAATAACTTCATTTATCATACAGGCTGTGATACTCTGCCATAAGTTATTGCAGGTGCTGAAACAGTTGACAGAAGTTCAAGGAGTGTTTTACTGGGGCAGGGGAGATCAGTGAGGGGCTATTAACCATGAGAACACTACCTCTTGCTCTGGAAGCCCCTCCAGCTGGAAGCTGAACAAAAGCACTGCACTGTTATTACCCTGTCTATAAACGTTCCCCAGGCACTGGCTGCTGCTGGAGACTGGGTACTGCAAGAGGTATTGCTGTCTTACCCAAAATAGCTGTTTTTGTGTTCTTGTTTCTGCCACAAGAAGCCACAGGCAACCACAGTGAGAGGCTCTGAGGGTAGACAATCAGCTCCCAGGCTGGCTGGAGGGAGCAAATGCAACAGCTCAGCTGGGAAGTTCTTCTTTTTCTCTCAATTCCTTTTTCTGCATCCACTCAAAACACCTTAAAAACCCCAATTATTTTCAAACAGCCCCAGACACGAGTTAAATAGTTGTGATTAAAGGCAACTTTAAAGGTAGTTTCAAAAGCTACCCTTAAACAAAAATATTTAAAGGCCCGGAATCTTATCACTTACCTGAAAGAAAAATTCAGTAATTGAAAAAGAAAAACACAGACAGCCTGGAAACTTTCTGTTGTTCAAACAAAAATGGAAAGTGTCTAAAAATCACTAGGATAAAAATACTGATGTAAAAATTAAGCACAAATCTAAACCACAAGTAATTCAGCAAAATGTTGTTCTTTCTCCTCACCAAGAATGCAACCTTTAATTGGTTTAAAATTTTTAAAACTATTTAAAATCGGTATAGTTGTACAACTTCTTTCATTTGAAGTAATACAAACCTGAAGAAGCAACTTAACAATGCATGACGAACGAACTGTTATTCCTTTCATGTGCTTATATCTATTAAAATGCATGCAACTGACTCAGCATTTGTTTTAACACAATTTAATCAAAACCAAGAGAAACTATGTTTAAAAGGTGCATTTTCACTGAACAGTGTAGATAAGTGCTTGTCCAGAGCTAAGCCTTTATTCTGAGGGAAACCCTCCATACCATACTTTATTCATTGCAAACTCCCTGTGACTGACATTCACCTGCCCTGGCAGGAGGTCATGCACATCATCAGTACTTTAATGAATTAAAACATTCTCACAGAGCAGTGTGAACAGCCACAAGTGTCCTTTGGCTCTGACCTTTACCTCTGTCCCAGCTTGAGGATATCACAGACACACCTGGCAGCTATGGGGCTCCTCCCAAGCAAATGAAGGCAGGCCAATGCCACCTTCCCAACCCATTTTCATGACATCTACAGACCTGAACCACCAGCAGGCCTAAGAAATCCCCTCAACAAAGTGAAAATCATCTTGTCAAAAGGACAGACTCATTGGTTTCTCAAGTGGAGATGGAGAGGAAGGATGGAGTAAGGAGCTGTATGGATCACCATCATGAGAAGGGTGAAAAAAGCCATCATGGATCAAAATAACACTAATCAAAAATACCCTTTATGTTTATCCAAACAAGTTATTCTTTATTACTTTCTTCTTCTTGGGAAGGGGGGAGATGTAGACATATATGATTTTCTTTCTTTATACATAGCTTTTAAACTACAGCAACAGCATGACTTTGCAGAATCACTGTCTACCATTTGATTCCCCTCTCTGCCTATGTCCAACACTTTGCAACTGTACCTTCCGATTGTCAATAGCTTTTTTCAGACTCCTTCTTCAACCTGTCAACTTAATTTTGAAGTCTAAGGCCATATTACAGTTTAAAGGAACCAGAAACTGGATTAGCAGCCACTCTCAGCTGGACATCACCTCCACATTTTAACGAGCACACTCAGGATTCTATCACCCTGGTCAATAATGAAAACAGGCAGCTACCATTAACAAAGACAGCATCCTATGGAAGCAAACTCACTGAATCTTTTCATTCAGACAATGAACGATCCATTGATATTAATGCACTATGGTTTTAACAGAGTTTTGCATGTGTTGTATAGCTCCTGCCTTCCTAGTTTGCTATTAGGCGCCAGGGAGATGGTACAGAAACATTTATTGATATCAAGCTTCTGACATTGACTTTTCCCCTTCTGTCCACAAAATGTGTTGACATTAAACATTGAGAGTCTGAGTGAAACACATGCTACATACCTAATTTTCAAATAATTTAGCTATGGAGTTTTTCACTGTAAATCTTCATTACACATTCCTATTTGTATTTTCTCATGGTAGATCTTATCGATCCTCAGCAGTTCTTTCATAAAGCAACTGCTTTCAGATAACTGGGTCAAATTGCTATTTTTACCAGTGTCTAAATACAAATTTACATAGATCTGCTACATTCCTTAGAATAAAACACACATGCAAACAGTTAGCAGAAATATATTTAAGTACTGCCTTTACTCCTCCATTTTTATTTAAAATAATTGCACAAACATTTGAAAAAGCAGATCAGACCACTGACTGTCCAAATATTTCTCCTAGAAAACATATGCAGAAAATGTAAACACACAACTTCTGCCATAAAATTAACTTGAAAGCAGCTGCATGTACCCAAGACCAGTCTGGTCAGAAGCAAACATCCATGCTCAAGGACACTGTAGGAAGGGATAACCCATATCTTCACCAGGCAGGGAAGAGACACCTGCCATGGCATGCAGCTGAGTGCCCACACAAGAAGAACTGGCTGTCCCAGAATTATCATGCAGGTGGGTAAACCCCTCAATTCCTTAAACTCCAACCACATACTGGAAAATCTTCCACAGGACTCAAAAATCTTTGCTATCTGAGCTTACTGTAAATTGAAAGAGATCATCTTTTTTCAAGCAGAAGGTGACCTTTCTTCATGCAGTAAGACCTAAGCAGGTGATGTTCTTCACAAAGAAGGTCCTTCTCATCTCAAGCAGCCAGGGCTGTGATTGAATGCTACGGGAACAGCTCCTGTTTTTTGCTTTGCAGGGTGGGCTATCACTGCTAGAAAGTTCTGATGGGTTCATCTGAGATGATGCATAATCCCAGGCAAAAAGTCAAACTTGTGAATAGAAAGCATAACAGAGGAGACAGCCTTCCAGAACTATTATAATCTTATTCAAAGTAGATTTTTATCTGGGCAAACTGAAGATTCCAATTCATGGCTGTTTTTCAGATTTCTCTCCACACAGCAAAAACCTACTCACACAGGTCCACAATGGTACCCACCAGCCTGACACATATGGCCAGCACTGGCACTGCCACTCTGCAGTCACTCAATAGGCAAGGGTAGAGTTAGAGACTCCAGAAATGCTCCAATGAGGTGCTAAAATAATAGATTATTATTATGCACATAATTGGCATGAATTAAATGACCATTCAGCTCCTCACTAATTAGCAGGACTTGCACTATGCCGTGACCTGCAAGTCACTGATGTGATTTACTGTGAAATGCAGAGATTTAAAGAGACACACTAGTGTGGTTTCGATTCAACCTTGTTATTTATTGTTAAGTATTAATACCAGTAAAGACTATATTGCACTGTGGTTTTGCACAGTGAGACTGCAATGCATTACTGATGCCATTGTACCTAAAAGGAGATAATTCTCAGGCCTTCACAGACTGGATTTAGGTGTTTAATTTCCACGTAATTTAGAGAGAAATTGAAGAGCTCAATTACTATTTGTACCTCTGGAAAATCCCTCAAACTTACAACACATTTTTCTTCTTTTCTAACACAGGTATGGGAAATTTCAGCATTCACAGAGATACCAAGGTGCAGTCTTATGAATTCTGGGCTTTTTTTACATTGTAAAAAGCCTTTCTATGCACTTTATGGACACACCAGCGAGAGAAGTACCCTACTGCCTTTCTGAATGTGTGTCTCTACAAACACAATGTTATCAGCTCCGTTCTATTCCAAATCTGTATCTTTGTACTTCCCATTGTAAGATCCAGCAACCTAGTCCTGAAATTATAAGTAGGTTTACATTAATTTTTTTAGTAACAGGTTTGGTGTTTTATTTTACATTTAATCTGCATCATCCATCCTATGACAATATGGAATTAATTCAGCAATTTAATACTGTACTTTTCCTACCAGGACTGTAAATAGCCTATAATGCTGGGAAAGAAGTATCTATTAATAATTCTTAAAAGTAAATCATCCTCCTTCTTCAAACACATGCAGTAATTCCAAAATTGAAAAGCATCACCAGAGGTCATCAATGTTTTAAAATCTTCTCAGCCTCAAACTTCAAATTCTTCCATTTTCCTATTTTAAGGCAAGTATGGCACTCATTCCCTTCAGTGTGCAAAACCAGATTTGCTCTGCAGTTTTCACTCATCTCTCCTTCAGCTGCAGGCTACTATGTGCAGCAAGTTGCTGTGAAAGCTATTTTATTGACAGGTATCTCCCCCCTCTCCCCATCTCCACATCCTTTCTTTTAAAGTCTAAAATGGTGAAGCTGGATGGGAAAATGCTTGGCTGCTTTGTTTCAGGTCTGAGCAGTATCTTGCTTTCCCATAACAGGTAGGCAGAGGCAGAGTGTGCTGCTGAATGCAGGAGACTTTGCCAGAGGCTCAAACCACCGGTTACTGCTGCTGTCTCAGGCACTGCATATTTCTACTGACCATGGCTCTTTGCCAAGCTCTAATTAAGACACTTCAGTATGTCAGGGAGTTAACCCTCCACTACACATACCTCCTCCAGAAGCACCAAGGATAAGCATCTTCCTCCTAAAAATCCCTGAGCAGCTCTCCTGTTATCAGTGCTCTGCAGTCTCCAAGCCTTTAACATTTTTACCTCACCAATTCCACAAATGAAGGTGACTTAATGAGGTAGTTGGCATTGTAACTTTTAGCAGCATTTCTAAAAGTGAATATGCATTCCACCTGCACTAATCTGGTGTGTATTGCCATGTATATTTTCATTCAAAGAAAAGTATCTCAATTTCTCAAAAAGCAGAAATTCTTTTTAAAAAAATCAAGCAAGAATAGCCTGGTAAAAATTCTTTACTCTCCAAATAGTTTTTCATTTTATTCTTGAAGGCTGCAGAGCAGCAGCAATGTTCTTATAAGGAAAATGAGGAAATCTGAAGAATCCAGAACTGCATTTTTATTTTACAAGAGATGAAACATAAAGACACTTGCTGATCTACCAATACTATCTATTGGCCTCACACAAAGAACAACTGCCACTGGACTGAATGAGGGGAAGCTGTGACAATAGTCAGAGGGGGTAAAAGGAAACCCATGCCGAGGCTGTTTGCATCTATATTGTTCAAAAACCCTGTTTAAGCCCTGCATCCTGTCTGTACATAGAAATCTTCCCTAATGAAAAGCAATGTGACTGAAAGAAAAACTAAGTCAATTTCATTCTAGTAACTAGGGGGAAAAAATCATCTGAATTTGAATATGGGAAATGTCCACACACAATAAAACACCAGGAAAAAGCAAACTGTATCAACTTCTAGAGAGTTATAAAACCAGAAAATAGAGTTGACTAGCCAGCGGCCCTCATACTGCAGAGTATAAAAGGCATTCGTAATGGAGCCTTTGATTACTTTGCAGAAATAAATCTTGAATTTTACAAAGTCTAAACAAGGTAATTTGTAAGCAAATCCCACTCCTTTGTTCTTACTGTGCATTAGCCCCAGTGGCAGGAAAACCAGAGCTGTCGTCCATAAACCATTACTGATCTGATCTTGGTTGTGTACAAGTTTTTGCTTTTTGAAATTACGTTCTTTGCTTTAGACAGTATGTTAACAACTAAAATATCCAATCCTCCCTATAGCTGTGTTTCTCTAAAGCAGCACTGAGTTCTTAATTTCAACACATCCAGAACCCTACACAGGTTACATGAACATGCTCGTAAGTTTTCCCATTATTAGACAATGCTGAACATCACCTAGTGGCCTTAAGAATTGAGAGGGTTTTTTTATTTAGTAAGAATAATTTCAAATGTTTTGTGCTATTTCAGTTTTCTGCTGAGATTAATGCACTTTTTAAAAACCTGAAAAAAATTGTTGTGTAAGGAAAATGGTTAATATTCAGCTGGACAGAGCTTACACTTTCCTACAGGCTTGTATGAAGACAAATCCTGGAAGGAGCAGTGGTAGAGGAAAGCCTTCATCTATAGGTACTGTACATTCCTATGCTTCTCTGCCATATTTTCTGTATAGCTGTAATCCACAATTGCCATGTATGGGAAAAGGGCTGCCCCACTCGGTGCTATCGGAACATTACTTCTCCTACTCAAAAGGTCTGCCCTCAAATATATTTTTAGAAAGGTCATTTCAGTTTCCATAGAGTCCTTTTGAACTCACAGGGGCAATGTGTGCCAAGAATGCTGGATTTTTTACACATTGGTTATGATATCCTAGGGCCCTTTGTTGAAACAAGCCAACCAATTTCTCATATAAACTTTTTTTCTTTTTAATCACACTTTATTCACCTTCTAAGAGAAACTAAGGCCATTTAAATTATGCCTATATATGCACTATATGTAAATTGCATAAATATGCATCATATTCAAGTTTAACTTTACCAGTAAGCATAACAACTTCACAAAGGACCTGAGAGCCCACACTGAAGTAATTCTCCACCAAGTTCCAGGCCAGAATGTTGAGTACACATATTGCAGGTAATCAGCCTTCAGTGCAAATCCAAGAACTCTGTATTTCTGTTCTCTTATTTTGTCTAGAACTATAAGAATTTTGTCTATGATGTCCTGTTTGCTGAAACAGGAGGTTGAACCATGTATTCTATGCAAGACTTCACTTGATTACATTGATGTTACTACCCTATTGCTCTGAACTACTGAGCACACAATAATTCCTATATCTAAGTTTTCAACTTTTCTTTCATTATATAGCACCACCTTCCAAACATACATGAAGGCTGCAGTGGTTAATGTCTATTTCAGTAAGTTGGGTGAGATATATAAAGCCAAGTCAACTCAGCCTCCTTGGAAAGTGTATTCTTATAACTCATTTTGAATTACATAAAGAGACAGCTGAGAATTACAGCTGAGACATCACAGGATGCACATGACATCAAAACTAGAGTACTCAAATTAAAAGTTTGATCAAGTTTTACTTATTAGGTAAGACAGGGAAAAAGACAGTTTAACCAGGAAGCTTCTTGATCTCTGCTAACAATTCTCATTTCAAATTCATCCTGACTTTTCATATTTGAAAAGGTTTTCATATTTGGAACAGGTTTTCTCTGTTACAGAATTAAAGTATTTTAAGGAGTGTAAGGCATTTACAGACCTCTGCAGGATAAATCTTCAGTCTCATTTATCTCCTCTACAGATAATACAGTTGAAGAGAACACTGATTTAGACAACTGAGTCCTTTAGATTACATCATTCCTTGGTATTCCCTTTATACTGAAAAATAACAGCAGTACTGAAAAGGAAATAGTCTATTTTGAATATTCATTTTTAAACAGAGAATTGGGTAAGACAAAACTACTGAGTTGAAAACAACAAATTCCTACAACTATTTAGTATTTTTATGAACTTAATACATCTTCCAGGGAATGCACAAATAGAACTTTCTATGTATTTGGAAAAAACTGTGCAGAGGCAGCAAAGAGGTTGTATATAGTCCTGGTATAGCCTAGAAATGTTGCTAAGAAAATTTATTCCTTCCTATAGCAGTAAGTATTGAAGAGCCACAGCATCAAATAACTGTGAAGATACAATTTAACTGTCTTCTGCTGGCAGATGGACTCAGTCTTTCCCGACTGTCCCCTGCCTGAAAAACATGGTAATGCCAACACATTTCTACATACACAAGAAATATTTTTGATTTGCACATTTTAAACTTGCTTTTTTTCATAAGAAACTCAGTCCATTCCCTAGAGGTCTGTAAGGACTAGAAGAAGGTAGAAATCAAGTAAAAGTCAACTGACAAAAAAAGAAAGAAAAAGCTAATTACATAACAGATGCCTGCACAAGGCAATTTGAGAGATCCACAATACAAACAAGGTTCCCTTGAAACTGAGCAGACCACATTTCCTTCCTCCCTGCTCCATGAATGAAGAACCAGCTCTCTGATCTCTAACAGTGGATATACCTTTAAAGGAGAACATTTCACTCTTTTGGCAATTACAATCCTCCCATAATGTTAGAAGATCATATATTGGAAGATTACATCCATATATCTGTATCTACATATTTATATCATAACATGTAACACCTACTCTCCCTGTTTCCTGACAGTCCACATTGTAACAGCACTTCAGAATAATTGACTCCTAAGGAGCAGCACTGGGATGCAAATGCAAGGAGAAGCAGATAACCTGCAAGCAAGTGATCCCTTACAGGAGGGATTTATCAGATGGCTGCACTTCTCTCCTGCCCGGCACCCAGGGCTGCCCAGCACTGGCAGTGCTCCGAGCCTTGATGTGCCATGAAAAGTCACCCAGGACCTTGTAACCCTGTCAGCTAATTTCTACAGTGGTTGTTATCTATCCCAGAGCTGAAAGTGGTGCAGGACAGAAAAGCAAGCTGTTTTAATAATTCTGTATGTTATGTTGAGATCTCTTCCCTCAGTAGAAAGGGAGAGAGCAGAGGGGAATGAGAAAGAAGATGTGTCAGACTAATTTACATGCAAATACTATACCCTCAGTTCCAAAGCACATTAAAAGAAAAAACAATTTCCTAAAATAATTTATGGCCAGGACTGTTTTATCACCCTTGTACACTTACCACTAAATTCTGAAATGCTGGCTTATTGATAATGAAGGTCTGTTATCTGGAAATCCTGGAACTCCTCCTATGGAGACCAGAACCACTGTAAGCTGCTTGCAAAACAATAAATGTGGCTGTCTGCAGAATTGTTTTGTACAACAGGATGACAGGAGTATTTGGGTCCTTCTTCTGATCTAAACCCCTTAAATAATAACTGGTTCTAGAGCCCAGCAAAGCCTGCAGCTATGGGAAAAATCTGATGCGTAAGGCAGCAGAAATACCCAAGCAACTGCACTCAGACTTATTTCTGCCTTCTTGGATAAAGTATCCACCTTGTTGACCTGTCAGTCTTGCTAATCCACCTTCTATTTTCAGTTAATATCATTAAAGTTCAGCGTTTGAGATCCTGGAGGGAGAGGCGAGCACTCCATCCCCTTTTTCCACGGGGCGGTAACCAGATGTCAATGGCTGCAGCTGTGACTACATAATTACCTGTTTGCATGAACGCGGACCGCAGTTTAGATTTAATAGGTCAGACGACAATGCAGCAAAACGCATTTAGCCCACGATTACCCCTTTTCAAACATTCTCTCGCTCGCAACTTCGACCCTGGGAACATTGCGGGCACAGACTCGGGTCAATAAGAAACATTGGCCGGCACAATGGGGCTGGCCTCAAACAGCGCTGTTGACAGACACCGGCACAAAGGCGGTGAATAGAGTCCCCCTCAGTTCTCACACAGAGCGAAGAATGACTCAGTGTACTGCCGCTTTAGTGCTCTGTTTGTACAGTGTATACAGCTTTTGTCCCCCGCCACTGTTCCACGCTCAATGGGGGCTAAAGAGCCGAGGAAGTGAAGGCGGAAGAATGGCTGGGCGCTCACCCCGGCCGGCAGCGGAGCTCGCCCCGCGCTGCGCGGCCGCGGCGGGGAGCCCGGCCATGGCGGTCACGCGGCCGCGCCGCTGCCAGCGCTCCCGGGCGCGACAGGCTGCGAGACCGCGCGCTGCTCTGGAGACAGCCCGGCGCTTCCAACAAGAGCATTTCATCTCCTTCCGAAACACAGGAACCTGCCCTCCCGCCCTTCCCTCCCACCCGCACCCAATTCAAGGCTCCCACTTCGACCGAGGCGAAAAACAGCACGGGATTTGGACTTACAGAAGCCCTATGTCCCTTCCAAAGGTACATCAAAGACGGAGCTGTAATTTTACATCCTCACCGCAAAGGCTCAACGGAACTGAGAAGTGGAACAAGACAACCACAGCTGTACATCTGTATTTCACACACATTTAGATTGTGCAAATAATAGGTCAGGGAAAATTTAACACATCTATGAGATTGCACATGCACCTCTATTATTAGCGATCTATTAGCAGAAAAAAAAATGACTTCATGTAGATCATTACTACTCTTCAAATAATGATTTTTGTCAACTTTCCCTTTATGGGAATGGCACTTCTATTATTTACATTACCATGCTTGTGAGCATGTTTAAGAAACCACAGTAGCCCTCTAGCACAACACCAGAAGTGTTACCTTCAGCTGCTTCCTATCACAGAATCATCAAATGGCCTGGGTTGGAAGGGACCTTAAAGATTATCTAGTTCCAAACCCACAGATGTGAGCAGGGACACCATTCACTATACAATATGCAAAATGTGCAGACCTTTTTCTATGGAGTGAAATCTTTTCTTGCAAAGAGTATTAAGGTTTTTGAATTATTAGCATGAAGCTAATAAGAGATTTAGCAATTGCTCTTTAATTCATGCAGACCATACAACAGATAAAGTCATACATAATGAAGTCAAAAAGAAAGAATTGATTAGTAAGGTTTAAAAATGTGAATTGATTTAACAAAAAAATAAGAAGGGAAAAAAAAGAAGAAGAAAATTGTATTCTGAAATAAATAAATCCCTGGATTTCCATGAACAGAACACAAAGAATATTGTTCATTTTATCACTAATAGCAAAGATAGTAACAGCATGTTCTCTACTGCTCCTTCAATTTCAGTTTTTAAGCTCAAAATACTAAAATGTTATTATGTTAAGCAGCTAGAGAAGAAAGCTCCAGAACACTAAAAAAAAAAAAAAAAAAAAAAAGTGTTTAATGCCAGAAAAAAGAATTGAACACACAAATTGGAAGTTTCCTTATGTGTGAGCTAGTCAGCAAGATTTTACGAGTCTTTAAGTTTTGACTTTTAGTCTTGGCAAACAAGTTGAGAGCAAGTAATCTTAAAGACATGTGAAGACTTTATCCTCAGATACTTTATTTTAGAACAGCACAAGAATTTCTAGTATTTATACCTACAGAGAGCCTTATTTAAATACGGCAGGCCTGCCTGCTCTGCACACTAGATGTAAGACATATGACTGCACTTGAGTATCCTGGCACTGACTATGTAAAAGTACTGATGCCAAAGTATGCCTGCAATCTTATCAAGGATCTGATCAATGATGTTACTGAACAGTTTTTAATTCACTTTAAAGAAGGAAAGTCCTCACCTTTCAACTAATATTATGATCCTTAAATATCTTGCCACAGGCAATTCCACTCATATTCATGGATCTAAAAAGGATGATGAGCAAAGCTAGAAGAACTAACATCTAGCATGATTATTTTTTCTTATAATGAATGGAAAATTCTCAGAGAAAGCCCTTTCAAATTTGATCTATGATGTGAAAAAAATGGAGACAAACTCTACCAATTTTAAATGGTAAGGGATGAGGAGCAGACCAAGAGCTTGTGGGTGAGGATTAAACTGACAGCAGGGACATGTGACATTATAGCCTACTACAGGTCACCTGATCAGGAACACCAAGCAGATGCAACATTCACAATCTCTGACCCTCTTGGGGGACTTCAACCACCCCAACACCTGCCGGAGGGACAGGCACAGCAGGGATAAAACAATCCAGGAGGCTCCTGCAATGTGCTGATGGTGATGTCCATCAACAAAGAGGAGCCAAAGAGGAGAGGTCACAGAATCATGGAATGGCTTGGGTTGGAAGGGACATTAAAGATCAGTTCGTTCCAGCCCTGTGCCATAGGCAGGGACATCTTCAACTAGACCAGGTTGCTCAGAGGCCCATCCAATCTGTCCTTGAATGCTTCCAGGCATGGAGCATACACAACTTTCCTGGGCAACCTCAGTTGTGCCTCACCACCTCAGTGCCTTACCACCTTCACAATGCAGAATTTCTCCTGATATCTAATCTAAATCTACTCTCTTTCAATTTGAACATATTCCCCGTTGTCGTGTCACTACATACTCTTGAAAATAGTCTCGCCCCACCTTTCCTGTAAGTTCCCTTCAGGTACTGGAAGGCTGCAATTCAGTCACCCTAAAGCCTTCTCTTTTCCAGGCTGAACAATCCAAATCATTCCCAAGGGGCTGTGCTGGAGAGGCTTGTGGGTAATATGAACCCAAGGGCAGCCTGAGCTGCAGTGGCCATAAAATGGTGAAGTTCAAGGTCCTTAGGGCAGTGGGAAGGGCTCACAGCAAGCTCACTACCCTGGACTTCAGAGAGCTGACTTTGGCCTGTTCAGGGATCTGCTTGGAAAGAACCTTGGGATAAACCCCTAGGGGGAAGAGAAGCTTAAGCAAACTGGTTAATTCTCAAGGATCACTAAGAAGAATTTAGGCAAAAACACCAGAAGGCCTAAGTGCATGACCAAGGAGCTCCTGGACAAACTCAAACACAAAAAGGAAGCTTACAGAGGGTGAAAGCAGTGCACCCTCAGCAAGTTTTCCAATGAATCCAAGCTGTGCAGTGCAGTCAACACACTGGATGCCATCCAGGGAGACCTTGACAAGCTCAAGAGATAAGCCCACGAGAGCAACACAAAGGCCAACAAGGCCAAGTGCAAAGTCCTGCACATGGTCTGGGCAATTCCAAGCATAAGAACCAGCTGGGCAGAAAATGGATTGAGAGCAGCCCTGAGGGGGGAGTATTGGTGGACAAGACACTCAACATGATCCAGCAATGTGACTTGCAGCCCAGAAAGCCAGCTGTGCTCTGGGCTGCATCAAAAGCAGTGTGACCAGCGGGCCAAGGGAGCTGATTCTGCCCCTCTACTCTGCCCTCCTGAAACTCCCACATGGAGTACTGCACACAGCTCTTGGGCCCAAAACACAAGAAGGACGTGGACCTGTTGGACTGAGATCAGAGGAAGGTCACAGAATAATCACAGGATGGTGAAATACTGGACCAGGTTGCCCAGAGAAGCTATGGATGCCCCATCCCTGAAGGTATGCCTCATCCCTTCAAGGCCCAGCTGGATGGGGCTCTGAGCAGCCTGGTCTAGGGAAAGGTGTCCCTGCTCATGGTGGGTGGGTTCAAACTATAGGATCTTTAATGATCCTTCCAACACAAACCATTACATGATTCTATAATAAATCCCCTCCGACTTCCTTTCTCCATTTTTGTTTTTTTAAGCCTAAATCACTGCTTAGCATGTTAGCCTAATCTACTCTTACCATACATTATTCCTTTCCACTCACTATAATTTAGTTTTGGCTAAGTGCACCACTGGTGTGTACTTCAGACCCAAGCTAAGCATACTCCTAATAATAAATCTCGCAGAAGCTACTATAATTTAGTTTTAGCTAGTGCACCACTGGTGTGTACTTCAGACCCAAGCTAAGCATACTCCTAATAATAAATCTCGCAGAAGCAGGCAAGTATTTCACAAACCGCCGCATTACAGCAATGCCTTATTCAAGTCAAAGTCCCAGAAAAGGATATTGTATTTGCTGCCACGCATCAGTGCTGCTCTGCATCCCCTCCCAGGCTGGCAGCAGCAGCAGCTCTGCCTCCTGCCAAGCAGAGGATCACAGCTTGTTTACTGAGCTGTGTCTGGAGGAAGCAGAGCGCGTTTCAGTCTCGTCTCCAGCAGCTCTGTCAAGCCAGCTGCCAAGAACAGTCTTGAAAGGCTTCAGGGGAAACAAAATCTCGTACTTAGGTGGTAATAGGCTGGTCTGGCACCAGCGACCCAAAGATGAGTGAGGTGGCACAGGCACTACTTGATCTGAAAGATTAAAACTTCAAATATATAAAGTCATGGGAAAATAAGTAACTGAACTCTCCAAGTGAAAGGACAGATTAGCAATCAACTTATAATTACCACTGAGATTAGGATCTCTACGTTAATACTTGAAGTTAATGAGTACAAATTGCAGATAAATTAAACTCATATGCTACTTACAATTCCTTATGATGTATGGAAAAGACCTGAAAACTCTGATAGGGTTTTCACATTGCAGATTATAATTTTAAAAAAATTTAAATATTTAAACTAATGCTCCATTACATCCAGAAGATTTCAGACAGGTTAAACATGCATGTTGAGCATTTCCATAAAGAAATGCTGTACATAGTTTTATAGGAATCATGAAACTCATTCAGTAAGATGTCACTGCTTTTGCAAGGCCTGCTAACTACTCGGAAAATAAAGAACATGAAGTTTCAGACGACATGTACACAATCCTTCATTTCTTCTAGTAAGATCATTAATCAAAGAAAAATTGCTTAAGCCTTTTTCCTGTTACCCTACTAACAAAAAGTCACCAAACACTAATAAATGATTGGCATTTTTTCTTGTACCCAATGGTTACTTCTCTGCCTTTAGAGTAATATCTCAGTTTCTTCGTTAAATGGGTACATGCTCATACAGTGTGACCACATTATGTGTACTTTTCCATGTGATCAGAGCCTGCCAAGTCTCAAAGCAGATTATTCAAAATATAGCTTCAGTATTTTTCAGAACAATCCCTTCAGTATTTAAAGAATTGGGGGGCTGTTGTTATTTCTCACCCAAGCTGGGACTGGATTTTAAGTTCTTTAGGCAAAAAAAAAAAAAAAAAAATTGTTAAATGCTAAGACAGGAAAACAGAAAATTTGCCTTTCTTGACAGCTATCACAGAAGGAAAAAGAGCTTTGGTGTTGTATTAAAAAAATGCTCCATGATTGGTTCTCATCATACTTCACATTTCAGTGTCCATAAATCACAGCTACATTCAGCAAGTTCACAAAGCAAAGACATCTGCATCCCTGTTTGGCTGCTATCGTGCCCAAAATGCTGACAGAGCCATGGCAGCAGTGACCACACACAGACTCCAAAATCTATTAAGGCAAGTTTTAACAGCTACTGAATACTCTTAGAACACTTTCTCAAACCCCCTTTTTTCTTTTTAAATATATGGGTCTTTACTTACACTGCAGTTCTTCCAGCACAACAGCAATACCTGCCTAGAATTTTAAATTCTATCTTGAACACTCTATCTTTTTTTAAGAAAAGTCAGGCAAGCAGTCACAACAGCAGGGTTGTCAGCATTATCAGATGCTCCTTACTCAGTAAGGGTATATACATACAACCTAAGTGTTACTTTAGTACTATTGTCTCTGCTTCTTGCTCCAAAACATTGGGTACAAAAATTATACTCATTTGCTATTCCTGTCCTCGCTCCACACAAGTGCATGTGAAAAGACAAGACGCAAGACTGTGGGTTTTGTTAGCATATTAGGGAGCAGAAAAGGAGAATAATTTAGTCTTAAATCACAGACATGTAATAAAATGTTATTTATTTTTGCCTCTAAACACCATGCATTTTTTAATTCAGAATTGCTGTGCTGCCTAGTAGCAGCAAAGCAGCCAAATCCCCTACACAGTCTGGCAACACACAGCCTTAAAAGCCTTACCTTACTTTGTAGGAATTTACCTGGTTTTGTGCCCTGGTTGGATAACAGCATCTAAACAGGCTGACAAGGAGTTACAGAAAGCATCAGGGGAAGAAAAGCATCTGTCATGGGTTTGGTGTGTAGGAGTAACAGAATTAATTTTATCAGTCTTTTGGGCCTATTCCAAGCTGCAGTAAACACCCACTCCTCCCTCTGCTCAACCATCCCTCTGTACCAACTGATGACTTCAAATAAAAATATGTGACTAAATAAATGATGAATGGCCAGAGACAGCTTTTAAGTATCTCCAAGACTAGAGACTCCACAACCTCCCTGGGTAACCTGTGTCAGTGCTCAGTCACCCTCACGGTAAAAAGCTCTTTCCTGATGTTCAGAAGGAACCTCCTGTGTGCTGGTGTGTGCCCACTGCCCCTGGGCCCGTCACTGGGCACTGTGGGTAAGAGCCTGGCTCTGCACTCTCTGCCCACTCACTTGAGGTATTTCTACACATGGATGAAATCCCTCTGAGCCTTCTCTTCTTCAGGCTGAACAGCCCCAGCTCTCTCAGCCTTTGCTGATCAAAGAGATGCTCTTGTTCCTTCAGCATCTTAGGGGCCCTTCACTGCACTGTCTCTTGAACCACTGGACACAGCTCTTCAGGTCTGGCCTCACCAGGGCTAAGTGAAGAAGGACTGCATCCTGCCACCTGCTTGTCTAATGCAGCCCAGGACACTGTTCAGTTTCTTTGCCACAAAGAAACTGCTGCCTCATGTTTAACTTGGATGTCCACCAGGATGCCACAGGCCTTTTCTGGCAAGCTGCTTTGCATCCCGGTGGCCCCAGTATGAACTGGCGCCTGGGGTTGTACCTTCCCAGGGGAAGGACTTCACACTTCTCTTGCTGAACTTGATGAAGATCCCTCACACCATTTTTCCAGTCTGTTGAGGTCGCTCTGCATGGCAGCACAACCGCCCTGTGTAACAACCCCTCCAAGTTTTGCAGTCTGTGCAAACTTGCTGAAGGTACATTCTCATCCCACCATTGAAGTCACGAATGAAGATGTTAAACAGGACTGGACCCATTATTGACCCCTGGGGTACATGGCTAGGTACTAGCCTCCAGCCTGAGTCATCTTCATACTATATAGCAGAATTGAGAAGAATTATCAGTGAAATAATTCTGTTCATCTCCAGCTTTACTAATATCAACAATTTTATTTGTTACAGAAGATCAATTGCCATTTTCAAAAAAGTTAAGTTTAATTAAAAATTCCTAATCTGACAAATTAAAAAAAATTATGTGAACCCAAAAACGAAATAATGCAGAAGACACAAACCAAAAATAAAATAAAAAAAACCATTAAAATCATTATTTGTGGAGCCTTGACTCATGCCTTCTAAGAGCTTGAGGTTGATATATATTACCTGCAGTGTTTCCCTAGCTGTGTTAATTCCCTGCTCAGACTCACTTACTGAAACTCTTCCAGAGGGGTGAATAATTACCACTCCATGGTTATATGATAGCATTAATTTTCCTGAGTAAGATCTTTGTTGTATGAAGTCTTATAATTCACATTTGGTCCCAAACATCATTAATTCAGTTTCTCAACCTAGAAACTAAATAGCTTCTGTCTCTGGGCAAGTCTTCGCCTCTCAGAGGATTGCCATGCAGAGCACGTGAGCCAGTTTAGGCCAAGCTTGTCTCCCAAAATGAAATCAAAGGCCACATCAGCACAGCACTGCAGCTCAACTCACTATGCTGGCAAGAGGGTTTAGTGCACAGTTACACCCAAGCTAATAAAAGCAGTTATACTGCTACAATAACCTGGACTGTTTTTTCATCTAACCCTTACTTCTGTTACAAGGTACAGGTCAAACTGACCAGACTTTAAGCCATAAACATCTGCAGCTTGCTCTGTGGTTTAGTCAAGCACAGTTGCCTGTACCCCTAAAAAGTACCACGTTTTTATAACTGGCAGGAGCCACCCACTTCACCCAGAGCTACTGTGATGAGTGAAATATGCTGGAGAGCATTTTAAGAGTTTTCAATAAAATCCATAATCTTCTGCATCTGGACTGGCTGGGAGTCTGTGAACCTTGTCTAGCTATTGAGAAAATTAATTATACTTTACTAGAGGTATTTAAGTGAAATTGTGTGCTAACAGCAAGGCTTTCTCAAAGGTGAGGGGGGAAAATTCCTAATATGCTGCACACAGAGATTCAAGTAATTTATTCTCATCAATCTCTGAACAAAATACTAGAAACAATTTTAATTCTTCTGCCAAGTCATGAGTTTATAATTCTAGTTTCTGCAGTTCTTGACAGCTAGCACCTGGATTAGGGGAAAAGAGAAAGTTTAACTACTCATCTCCTACAGACAACACTGAAGCCTTCCAGTGCAGGAATAAGCTTCCCAAGACTTTTTTTTCTATTGTGTATGTGTGCACGTCCACATATGAGAAAATGTGTGGCTTAAAGGGTATTTACAGACTTTGACATTGCCAAAAAAGCTCCAGGCCACCTATGGTCTGCTTTGTTCTCCCAAGACATTTTACACAGCATATTCCATCTCTCATTTATCACAATGCCCTGGGAAAACAGAACTGGTAAAACTTTTTTTATCAAAAAATGCTACTAGTTTTGTGAGAGTTTTTCTTACAAAGGTCATTGAATCTCATAAATCACTGCTACTTTAAACTAATGATAGAAGCAAAAGCTAAGGATAAAAATTGATTAGCAAGCTCATGTGCACTGCTGTGGCAATATTCCTAGGTCTGTGTTGTATTTTCTGTATCAAATGCTGCCTAGGGTGCCTCATTAATATGGACTAGTTGTACTGTTGAAAACCAAAACCAACACCTGTCCCATGATATCATTACATTAACTAAACTCTGAAGTACCTCTCTAGGAGGAAAAACTAATAGTGTAGTCCAAAAAAAAAATGTTTACAGACTTTGGGCTCCAGGAACTTTGGAAGCACTGTCCTGTGTATTACAGAACTGCACAAAGCCAACACCTCCATTTGTGGTTGAAAATAACCACTGAAGAATGATATACAATGGGTGGCAAAAACAGTCACAATTGTAAAGTAACCAAGCAAATAATAAGCTGTGTCCATAGGGGATAAAAATGCTATAATTTCCAAAATGCATGCTGCTATAAATAAGTTAGAGGCTATTTGCTGCAGCACACTGACCAAGTTTGCAATCACAGAGCTATTCTTCGTGCCTGTTTTTAAAACAGCAAGCTGAAATTGTTCGACAGCAGACAGAGTGGCACCACGTGCATTGTTTGGGCTCGGAGCGATGGTGAATTGCACTATATGGAAGCTTTGTAGAAAAGGCAGCTCCTGCCACCTCCTCGAATTTAGTCCTCTTCAATATAAATAATAAGGCTTCCTTTTTAAGTTGCAGTGTTGGTATGTGGGAACAGGACAACATCATCAGTCCTGCTTACCATTTCTCCCTGGTATTTGGGCATAGTTGGAGACCAAAGGCTGACCAGAGTGCCAAAACCCAAGTTTGCTGATGACTAGTGAAAACCACCTTGGTCCACAGAGAATTTCAACATGACATTCTCGTAATTTTCATCACAGAAAGAGACTGGTTTTCACAATGTGGAGACCGGCTGTCTGGTTATGTTTTCCACAAAAGATACAAACTGGAAGAGATTCAGGAAAGTGTGTGTGGACTATTCATTTTATACTTCAGCAAATGTGAACAGCTCATAATTATTTAACAATTCAGAAATTATAACATAGTCTAAGTTCATCTTTCAAAATGCAGAGGAATTTTGTCCTCTAATAACAAGATGCTTACCTGATAGGTAGGAGAACTTGGAAGAAGGACCAGGAAAGTACAAAAACTGCTTTGATTTCAGATAGCCATTTAGTGTTACAAATATCAGCATCATGGCACTGATAGACGTAAACCATTTGACCTTATAGGCATAAAAGAAATCTCTGTCACAGAGACTTACAGATTCTCCCAAGTTGCTTACTTATGTCAGTACTTTTTGTTTTTTAATAGGCAAGAAATATTTCCAAACAAATGAAAAAACAAAGCAACATAAAAAAATCTGGTGACAAAAGAATAAAGACAACTTTGTAGGAAAGACCAGGTAAGTGGTCATGTTGACTAAATAAATTATAATACCAGGTATTTTAATAAGTTTTGTAATTTCTGCTTTAATTATGCATAAATGAGCAAAAATTATTTTGAAAACTTTCCAAAAATGTTAGAAGGAACATAGTAGAAGGAACATATCATATACTGCTGAAGTGCAGCAACCTCTAAAACATGGCAACTGCTTAAAAACACACAACAGAACTGTAAATTCTAACATTCAGTAGCATTGGTAGTAAAGTATTGGTATAAAGCTGAGCAATAATTTGCAAGCTGAAAAAAGACTAACTAACTTGCATAATAGATACAGCAATACAAAATTGTAATTAATTAGAAATGCAACTACATTATATTTATATTGGAAATATATATTAACAGTCAGTATTGAAAAAAAGAATACTGAGAATGAGCCTGGATCAGGTGTAAATAGTTACCAATGGAGCACATGAATGAGGGAGGGAGGAAGAGAGGAAATGCATTTCCTGCAGGAGACAAGACAAAATTTTCACAGTAGCTGTCAGGGAGCAGAGCCTGGAGCCATGAGGGCTTGTCTAGGTTGTTATTCTACACCACCACACATCACTGCCAGAGGTGGAGTTATGGGATTCTCGCTTCCAGGAAGAAGGGCATGGCTTGGTCAAGAAAAATCATAGCAGGAGGGGGAAACCCTGTCATGGGATCCTCAGTGAGCATCTGCATATAAACCACCCATTTTTGTACAGTTTTGTTACTAATATTGTTGCTGTTACTGTTGGTGTTCTTATCTCACTGCTACTTCCAGTAAATTGCTCTTATCTCAACCCTTAGTTTTCACCTTTTTTTCAACTCTATCCCGAGAGCAAGAAGTGGAGAGGGAGGAAAGAGTGGAGAGCAAGCAAGAGGCATCTGGTTTGAGAGAGTCTTGGGGCAAGGGGTCACTAAACTGGGGAGTGCAGTTCCTAAACCATGGCAGAGTACTTACACATTCTCTCAGTCTTCTTGTAAGATTTTTTTTACAGTGTGTATACTAATAGACAAACCTGTAAGAAAAAGACTGATCTGTTGGGAATGAAAACTACAACAAAAGGGATGCAGAGAAAGGAAGAAACCACTGACTTAATGCCAATGAGCTAACAGCAATAATCTGAACACCTAAACAGAATGAGATAACTGTCAGAACTGTGTTCATTCCCCTCACATACCAAAACTAGCAATTAAAAATCCCACATTTCTCAGTGGACCTGTTTTTCTAAACAACATCACAGAAATCAAAAGTGATTTTCCACACCAATGCAGCATCCTCTGCTTTTATTAGTAACTTCAACACACATAAATAATTTTAAAGAAATCACTACATTTCTATAGGTTGCCAGTCTCTTTCACATGACCTGTTCTTTCTGCATCGGCGTAAGTTTGAAAATGGTACTTGCAAAAGCATCATTTACTGTATTATTTACACTGCTGGTTAGCAATTTCCTTCTTTCCTGCTGAGAATTACATATTACAGATAAGTGCTATTTTGCTGGCAACAGACAGCAAAAAGGAAGTAGACCACTGTAAAAACAAACATGTAAAACTAAACATAGCATTACTGCAGCAAGTTATGTTTTCTTTATGTATCACATTAATTGCTTTTTTTTTTTTTTTAAAAAGCAGTAATAGTTCCATCAACATTCAAAGCTTGAAAGCCAAAGGATGTGCCAGGCTGGCAGACCAGCACCACTCTAGTCAGCAACAGTACAGGACAGGGAATAAATATATACTCTAGGGAGTAAACATGGTTAAACATGGATTTGATGCCTGTGATTCCCCTGGCAAAGAAGGAGCAAATGCCTTGGGAATGGGAGCTGAATGCTAAGTCTGTCAATCAGTACAGCCTTCTGCCAGTTTTTTGGTCATTACATATGTTAAAGGAAAGAGTTAGAAAGTTATGTTTCCAACATCTCTCTCTAAACCTTTTCACAGTAACGCTGCACCACTGCAGACAGAACAGTCAGGGCAAGGAGGGTTCAGCAAGCAAGGACTCAACCAGACACTGACATGTCCCCTTGTACGAGGGTCCCTGCTGCACCGAGAGCAGGGTGCTTTGTGTGAGGCAGCTCGTTCTGGCTGAGATGCACTCGTTCAAAAAGCACACTCACATGGCATCAAAACAGAGTAGGGAACTCCAAACTTACCCTCCAGCTTAACACATGGTGACTCTCTTTAATACACAAACTGGAACTAAACCAAACAGTGTCTTACTCAAATCCTTTCCCATGAAGAGTGTCTCTCTTCATGCACCTCTTTTTCTTCTCTCAGAAAATTGATTTTTTAATCTTACAAGATCTTTTAAACAGTTTCCCCTGTTACTTGCAACATAAATTTAAGACTGTCTTAATAAAATGAATGTGCTAGAAAACAACCAGCCTTATTCACGTTACCTAATCTAAGAAACCAGATTAGTTTAAACCGGATTCCATTCTGACCTTATCTATAAAATATTTTAAAAATAGAACAAAAAGAGAAGAATTTAAAATGTTTCCCAAATAAAATTCACCCTGGCAGTCATTCAAACAGAGTAAATATTTTGATACAATTTGCAGAAACATTATTAGGTAATATTTTAAGGTGCTCATTAAGCTGTCATGTTCTAAATCACAACCGGCATCAAATGATTTCTCCCTTCTCTGCTATTTAAGTTTGGCAAATATGCACTGTATAAAAGGTGTCAAGTAAAATTGCCACAGGATATACTGGAAATCCCTGCACCAGCTGCATACTCAAGCATAAAGGAAGTGTCTTTCTGATCCTACAGCCTGATAATACTGGAGTTGCTGGAGGGTTACAGCAGTCTTTGAAAATAAAGCTTCATTACACTGGCATGGAGAGGTGCAGTTTAATCCTCTTTGGAAGCTGGTCCTACAATTCCACATTTTAGAAAATTGCTGAAAGCCATTGTGCTTTTGATGGGAATTGGTCATTAACAGTACAGGTGCAGACCATGCAAGAGGCAGTGTCAGCACAATCCCTTCCCATATTTTCTGCTTCTCAGGAATTCCATCTGATAATGACAGAAGCAGGTTTTAACAGCACCTTTTTGTCATGGATTAAGTTGTTGCTTATTTGGAGATGTAAGACAGAAACGTTCTTCTTTAGGACTTCAATTCCTCTGCATATTAAAAGAGAGAAAAAAATATATTTTCTTCCCATTACTGAAAAGGAATCTTACTTTACTACAGACCCTTTCTCATTTGTATAAACTTTGGATATTTAACAGAATTACTGTGCTGTTGGTATAAAATGCAAATTTAATAGAGCATTTAAATCAGACTGTATCAAGAAACTTATTTACTAATTGTAGTATATATTTAATAAGTACAGCACATACTACGTGAGATCTTGAAATCATAAGGGTAATAAATACTCCCGACACAGTAAATAAAACCCAAACAACAAAATTACTGATATTTATAATCAAATACATCCTTCCCTGACTCCAGTGAGATTTTACCAACAATATATTTGATCTGTAACAAAGTCAATGCATTCTTCCAATCTCTATACCATCAATGTTGGTAACAAATTGTATTTTCTATAATTCTATGAAACAGATGTCCAAAAAAAAAGGATCCAAAAAAAAACAATCAACAAAAACCAAACAAAAATAGCTAGAAGGTTCTTCAAATGCTTATTCAATTTAAATTTTGCATTACTGTTCTAAGGTTTCTTTTCCTTAAAGTTTATGGTGTTTTGTTTGGGGTTTTGGTTTAGGTGTTTTAGGTTTTTTTTAAAGCTGAAATTTCTTTTGGTAGAACTGAGGAGAAAAAATTTATTTAGCTACTTCAAAATTTCCAAGTGAGGGACACCTTTTTTTTCCGGTTGCTTTTTTACCCAAGACAGTCTTTAGGGTGAAATCCTTTCTTATGGCCACATGGTGGTAGCACTACAGGGTCTTTCACCTGGACATTCCAAGAAATCACAACTGTTAGGAACAGGACTGAGCAGTTCAAGAGAACAAGTTTTACACTCAAGAACCTTTTGTTTCTTTTTGAGTAAACTGCAGCATTTTCAAACAGCACAGGACATCATATAAGAAAAATAAATCTGTATTATAATATCAGGAAAACAGTTGAGTCCTGGTAAGAAAAAAGCCAAATGACCAAGGAAATATCAAGGAAATATCAAAAGCATATGTCCTCAAGAGATACCTCTTTACATAAATGGCATAAGATTGCTTGCTACTGCAATTTTTTTGCAAATTCAGGTACATTTTAGAAATTCCAATTCCAGAAACACAATGAATTGGAAAAAGTTGGCAAGAATTATTTAAATTATTTGCTTTCTTATTTGATTATTTTTATTTAGAGGATTAGGTCTTCCAAATAGCATTTAAACACTTAAATAGTCTGAGAAAAAAATCAGATTTGTGGTCTGAACTGAGGAGAATAGGGATTTGAATCAGTCACCTACACCTCAAATGAATGCTATAAGTCATTTAAATACAGACTAGCAACACTACTATATCCACTACCACTAAATCCTCAATATGTAAATGCTGTCTCTACTATTTTGGGAACTACCACCTTTAGTACCAAATGTAACTTCATTAAAAATACCCAGGGCTAATAAATTCCATCTCTCCATTCCCATTCAAAAGCACTGAGAAGGAAATATAAACAAGTTTTATAGGGATCTGCTTGTTTTTATCATTATAAAAGGCAGCCAAAAATATAACTGGCTGAGATCTTCTCAGGCCCAGGCTTATGCTCCCAGCGTTCAGTGGACAGCTGACTCCAAAGCACCTGCTCCAACACGAGTTCTCCTGGGCCTCATCTTCCCCTGGACCTCTGCAACGTGCACCACAAAGAAAGGTCTAAGTTACAGGGGCTAAGATGAGAGCAAGGAAGGAGTGGACAGATGCTTGTTTGCCTGTGAGCTTTTTAAGGAAGAGGTCTTTCATTCCTTTCCCCCAGCTTGGTCTTGCCAGCTCAGTATTCCAGACCACCAGGACAAAATAGTAACGGCACACAAGGAAACAGCGAGTGGTGGGTTAAGCATTCACCAGGTGAGCGAATTACAGTTAGGGATTTGAAGATAAACACAAAGCTGCCCCCTCCCCAAACCTGGGAAAACCTGTGCAAGCAAACATGGGTCAAGGCAAAGAGGCTACAGTGGAAGCAAGAAAGGGACATGAGAGCATGGAGCCTTGCTATGAATCATGCAAGGAGGCAGTTCAGGGCCATGGGCCAAAACTGGAGAGAAGACCAACAGAGACTCATGGTGGGTGTCTGCTGTGGGCAGTGTGATCAGAAAGAGAGAGTGGATGGAGCTTCATTCAAACAACCAGAAGCCACCTCAGGATTGCAGGCCTTGATTGTCACAGGGCACTTCAAATGTCCTGATGTGGGAACAAACATGGAGGGGAGCAAGCAATCGGGGCGAGTGCCCTGGTGCCAGACAACCCATGTAGGACAGGTTTTCTGCGGGACATGTTACACACAGGAAGATAAGAGGTGCTTGGGAATGTGATAGCTGATGTCAGTCTCAGCTGCAGAGACCACCAATGAGAGCTTCCATGCTGAAGAAAGTGAGAAAGGAAAGTGGCAGGAGACAGATCTAGGCTTCAGGACAGCAGACTTTGGGTTATTCAGGGTAGAGAAGCTGTCCTGACATGGAAAAGTGCCCAGAAGACGTCAAAGATCTGTAAGGACAAACTCCTCAATGCTTCACCAGGGTCTGTCCCAACGTGCAGAACGAGCAGGCCTGGCAGAAGGCTGGTGCAGCTGAACAGGGAATTTTGGTCTGAACTTGACCACAAACGCAAAGGAATGGTGAGAGATTGAGACTAGTACAGAAACACTCCTCAGGCATGCAAGAATGGCATTGGGAAAGGCAAAGCTAATCTCGATTTGAAATTAGCAAGAGATGCAAACAGCAACAAGGGCTTTATCACCACAGTAGCAGCAACAGACTAGGAAAATCTTTGCCTGCTGCCAAATGGGATGGGCATAAAGGACTCAGTTCATCCTGGGACATCAAACACATTTGCTCTGAAAGTCACAGACCTGTCAAAAAAAGAAGCTGACTATAAAAATGCTCTGATAAAATACTATTGCAGACTTGCACACAAACGTGTGATTATTTCTGTTAAATCTCTTTTTGTTAAATCAACCATTGCAGAACTGATTATCACAGGAATCATATTTCAAGTTTCAAAAACAGTGATGTTGCAAACAGATTAACAAAGATGCACCTCGTCTCTTAGGGGAAACAGAGGGAAAAGAGATGGACTAAAATATTCTGATGCTATGAATTCAAAAAGATGGTGTTTTGCCTATGTATTAAAAAACAAGTATTAAAGCAACCTGGAGACAAATGAAATAGACAAGGGATCTTGAATACATACATAATTATAAGGTGCCAAAGACAGTTTAGAAAGCTTATAAATGCTATTTTCACTAGAATTCATTGCTTTCTTATCCGCTAATTACAGTATTCCCCAGTACAACTGTTTTAGTTCCACCACAGTTGCTCTACTTCAGGACAGAGTGAAACTTGACATCAAAATGTATATAAAATCACCTGCTACAATATGGAATATCTGATCACATTAGCACTGATCATCTGCTAAGAAAAGTGTTATCACAAATAACGTGTAAACTCCCCAGTATATCACCTCATGCATCTATGCTTACCAGAGATAGCTACTGCCTAAGGAGACTACTTAACATGGGATTGAAGTTCCATATCCACAAAACTCTCAAGTATTTTAATAAACAGTGCTTGACAACTTTTTTCCTTTTTTCAGTCACTAAACACCCAGTAACTTCCTTTGCTCGTCATAAGTTGGAATAATATAGGTAGCAATAACGCAAATGTGTAAAGGAATCTGAATTCCAGACAATGATGAGGTATGCAGATCTGTTTATGACTGGATTTTCATTCTGCACAATACATTAACTTCCACAGTTTAAACCCCAGAATTCATACAAACTATCCAAGGTCAGTCCAGAAGATGTTCAAGTCCCTTTAGCTAAGCATTTCAGGATGACACTCACAGATGTCAATCACCTACCGTAAAGTTTATTACTTACTTTCCATCAACTTCTGGTCTTTTGCACACGCAGTGAAACTTGCCACCAAAATCGATGTAAAGATCATCTTCTACAACGTGGAATATTTGACCAATGGCAATTTTATCTTTGGCAGGCCCCATCTGAATTAAAGGAGAGCGTCTCAACATGGATGCAAAGGATTCTGATTTCTCTGAAGGAACCTACAGATGAATAATAAAAAAGAAAAAAACATTTCACAAAACATTCTGTCTGAAGGAGGATTTAGATTAAACTTTCAACATACAAAAAGGCTTCATTCACTGAATAGCAAGTAAAGGTTTTACATGTTCATCACATTATTAGCAAGACTTCTAAGGAAGCATCTGGCACACTTCTCCAGCTCCAAACATTTAACACATTAAAGGTAAAGTTTTCATTAATTCAGTCAAGGAAAGCATAACAGTGTGCATCTCCTGAAAACATCTGCCAGTTCTACTACTGGTTAGGTAAGTTAATTTAAAAATCAATTCCAAATGCAGGAGATATTCCCAAAAAGAACACTGGTCAGCTCTTCATTATCTCCTCAGTGAAAACCAAACCTGAATTAGTACCTTGCACCTATTCATGCAAGTATTTAATAATGAATAATACTTAAGTCTTTATTTTAGAGAACAAAACTACTTTTCAAAGGCAGCAAAAGCAGAAAGGATGCACAGGACAGATCTAACATTCAAAAAAAATTTGAACCATCACTTCCCTAATTTTTCACTCTACAAAATCAAAGTACTAAATAAACAAAGTGTCATTTTTTTCTCATAGACCTTTGGGAAAATCCAAGAACATAAACCTTCCTGCTATGCTTCATGGAGTGAAAGATCTCTGTGCTGTAACCTGAGAAAACTTACCATCATCTGCTGGGTGAAAATATCCAGTGATATTAAAGTGAGACTTAATCTCCCACATGCCATCTCTGATATCCTGAGTATGACCACTTTTTAACATTGTCACCTTTGAAATGCAATTAGTAAGAAAAGCCTGCTTGCTAGGAACAAATGAAAAGGGATAAGAATTTTGGGAGCAACAAATACGCAAAAGTGAACGTAAGGAAATAATTTTATAGATAGCTAAACAGATTTTAAAAATTAGAACCTATTAACTTTCCTCACATTTAGTATAATTACTTGACAATAATTATTTTGTGCAAGATTTCAAACTCTTTTGGAACCAGCAGAAGAACTAAACTGAATAATCAAGCAATTAATGGTTAAGAGCTCTGCTGGCTTCAACAACACACTTTCCCATTGACTGCTTCAAGTGGATGCTGAAATTCCATCTACATTTTATATGAAGAGAGAATAATACCATCATTTTCCACTTGTACTTTTGGAAACTTTTATTCTTAGAGAAGTCAAAACAAGAGATAGTTTTGAATTCCAGCTCTGCTGGAAGACATAAACAGAACGGATTGTTCTGACAGGACAAAGCCTCGGGAATTACAAGCTAGAGATCTGACACCTGGTACATTTGCTGCCTCAGAAACAGGAACTGTTCAATGCAGCATCCCAAGGACAAGGGCTGAAAAACATGTGCATACGTGCACACAAACCACAAACAGAAAGCATCTGGCCATGGTAAACCACAAACAGAGCAGCAGGATCTTACACAGGAAAGCTACTATCATATAGGGTTCTAAACACAGCATTGTTTGAATTTTACTATGTATTCTAAATTCAAATAGATGACAATTAATTACGGGGGATGCATTTGAGAGTGCACCAAGAAAAAGATGCAAAATGCTGGACACACTAAGAGGATGTATTTAAATCAGATGATCCACACCACCAAATGAACTGCCTTTTCTTGCACGTAGATAATTTGAACAAAGCCTGAGCTAGCAGAGAGGATCAAGAGAACTTCTAAGTTTGGTCTGAAGGAGATTTTCCTGTACTATTCACATAGATGTCATTAGCAATGACATCTGAACAGACTGAGCAACACTGAGATTTTTTGCTAAGCGCTCAGTACAATTCACAGTGGATGAGCAATTACACTCACTAAATGGCATTCACCTCATCCATGCTGCCTCCATACAATGGCACACTCGATAGGGCTCTCTACACTAAAAAAATCTCACAGCACTTCATGAAGATGAGTACACTAATATCTTATGGATTTCCGGTTTTCATCGCCTAAAAATGGTCTATTCCACTTAATAACATCTCTCTTCTTTTTTTTTCCCCAGCAAGAAAAAATACAGATGAAAAATTCTCCCATGTGCAAACTTGCCTGTGAAATAATCTCTGTACACAGCAGACAAATAAATGCTATCTTTATACAGTGACAGATGTGCTCATTGCTTACTAGAAACAGATTAAAGTAAAATACAGATGATAATGTACAGAGAAATTTTTTGCCATTCTTCATTGTGGACAGTTTTGCAAGAAGCCACCAGGAATCTGTTAGAATTTTATCAGGAGCCTACAAGTCTGCAGCCTTCTCTATTCTGCATCCTGGAGAGGAACTTCTCAAGAGCACAAATAGCTGATTTATGTATAAAATAATCCTCAAGAGACGCCATTAGTTACTGCCATCAAGGACTCTTCTGTGGACATTCTAGAAATACAGTGAGATAAAATGCAGTATTTTCTCCCATTGTCTGCATAACCTACAGCAGATCTCATTAAAGAGTAATTTATCTCAACCATTTAAAGAGATTTAATGACATTTTGAGTGCTTTCCTCTACAATTTCTAAATCTCCTTAACTGGATTCTCCACAGTAGCATTACAGAAAAAACAGTATGACTGTACAGTAACAGGGCAACACTCTTTATTAAGCACTTTACTTTTCTGATTCTCAAGGAGTGCTGGCCATGCAGCTCTGATAGATGATGCATTGATAACATGGCAAGTCACAAAAAACTGGAGATTATTACAAAATTCAGAAGCACAAATGGTACATTTTTTTTCAAATACCTGAAGTATAAAGGCTTTTTTTTTTACCCTCCTCCTCCTTAAATGCCAAATTTGTTTAATTTTCATTCTAATTTCTGAATTTTAAAGTATTTTTTTGTACATATTTGAATACCAACCACTTTCAGTATGCACAATTCAAAAAAAAGCAGCAGCTCTTTCAGGAACAGAACTCTCCAAGATGATACATATTAACCACAGAGTGGGAAAAGTCATAGACTTAAACCCCAGTAGGATCCAAACAAAAGAAGTAACTCCAATGGAGGAATGCAACATACTATTTGTGGAGCAAAGCCTATGACTGTACAAGCAGGGTGGCCCTATCCCACCCACTGAGCAAAATATCTGAAAACCCAGGCTACATGCTTTATGTCTGCTTGCAAAGGCAAGTAGAATGCACATTGGAATGTGAGAGATACAGATGAGGAGAGATGGGAGATTGGTAATCTGATTGCTACAATTAATGGGTGAATGACATATTAACATCTAGCAGCATGCAAAGAACACAACCCTCTGTAACTATCAAATTGGTTTTCCTCAGCACTGTCATCCCTAGCTAGATGGACCTTTCTGTCCCAACTTAATTACATAAAACAACAAAATGGAAAAACCGACTTGCAGTAATAAGTTACTGTGAATCCTCAATAGCTAAGGGCCCCAATAGCTTAGATATCCAAAATGGGACTGGAAAAGGCCTTGAGCAACCTCAACTACATTTATCCTGCTTGGAACAAGGGGTCTGAACAGATAATCTCCTGAAATCACTTTCAACATGCACTATTTTACTTAGGAAAGATGACTGGAGCCTGCTACAAAGAATATTAAAACAAAACTCAACATATTAAGCTCCCCACTAAACGAGTATATATTGATAATGTACTTATTTGAACAAGCAATCTAAAAAATTCTACTATCTACTAGCCCAGCAAACCTTAATTTTCCATACCTTATAACTATTGGAGGTGTGCACTTTTGCTTAGATAGAAACCTAAATCCAGGAATTCTGTTAAGCATTGAAGGCATTACTAGGGTAACAGGTCATAGAGATTCATGCAGTTTACTTACTAAATTTCTCTCTTTTACTACTTTTTACTTGAAAGCAACAATCTGTATTTAAGTCAGAACTCCATCATGCAGAAGAATATCACCTTAAAGACAGCAGGACCAGCTCAGACACTACACCACAAAATCTGACATCCAACAGTTACCAGCCTTCCATCCAGAAGCAGCCCAAGAAGCGCTGCCTTGAGAACTCTCCTGAATTTCTCAAAGAACAACCATCAAGCTTTGTTTTCACCAACACAGTTTCCCTGATACTGATGTTATCCCAAGAAACAACAATCATGAGGAGCAGGAAGTGAACTGGCATGACTACAGTGACTGAAAATTTAACATATAAGCATACAAGCAATTGCATCTCAAAGTGTTTTCTTTAGGTGCTGACTTCTTTTGATATATTAAACTATTTGTTCTAATGCTGATGAGTCCTTCTTGAGAAGCTCCATGTATATTATTCTCCTCTCAGAATAAAACCACTCAAACTTTAGGCATCATGCCTTTAACTCATTTCAGGGATGAACAGCTCTCAGTCTCGCCTTGACCAAGTAAGTTCATGTAGCTTCTCCACCTTCAACTTTGAACATGTTCACAACTTTGTGCCTAGCAGTAACCAGTGATTCTTAGAGCTTTTCCAAAGAAAAAACTCTGCTTCCCATATCAGTAGGAAAAAAAAGTTTAGGGAAAAATATTTTTAAAGTGTAAGAATGGACATTAACATTTATTACTTACTTACTCAAAATTACAGCCAACATCTAGTACATGCCTGAGCTACATTTCTTTAAAACCAACTAAGCTTTGACTATTCAGGCTCATTTTACTGTACAGCCATTATCTACCAAGACAGCATTTACACTAAATCTCCACACCTCGAGTAGTCACAGACATTTTGTCTCCCTTTCTAAAGCAATTCTGCACTGAGCAAAACATCCTGCACTGCCCACCTTGGGTCTCTACCACCTGTACTTCTACCCAAGGGACAAGGTGACATACAATTGGGTTTTTTTCCCTTCCTACAATTTTTTAAACCCTGTCCCACAGCTTAGATACATCCTGAGATCCAGAAAACCATTAGTGACCACCTCAGTATACAGCACCAACTACAGTATTATACAACCTACTCCTGTGGAGAAGATTTGTGCCTACCATTACTTTTCCACACAACATAAACTATGATTCTGCAGGGGTTCACCTACTTGTTTATTATCAACAGATATAACAATAAATAGTAAACAATAAAGAGGAACAAAATCTGATCAATACTTGTACTTGCAATATACATTACATGACTTGCTTCTGTAGTACATGGAAGTGTGGAGAAGCTGTGAATTCCCCATCCCTGGAAGTGCTTAAGGCCAGCTTGGACAGGGCTCAGAGATACCTGGTGTAGTGGAAGGTGTCCCTACCCATGGAAGGATGGTTGGAACTAGATGATCCTTAAGGTTCCTTCCAACTCAGCTCATCCTATGATTCTATTAAATCAGAAGTCTAAGATGAAATATAACTCAGGAGCATCTTTTGGACTTGAATGTGAAGAGTAATGCAAAGACAGGAACCCTCTCTTCTCCATCTCTATTCTAGTATTTGACAACCACTGGAAAAAGTATCAAATTACTTGTTATTCTCTTATTTGCCAATGACATTCGTCTTATGCAGTATTAAGGAAGACAGTCTGCAAATTGCTCATTAATATATGCTGCTCATATACATAGACAACACATAAAATAAACACCAGCATGATGCCAGTGCTTCAAAAATGTATAAGGCTATTTTAGAATTTTTTTGAAGCCCAATGTTTAATTCTGCAATATGTACCAATGAAAATTTTAAGATACTATTATTTTAAAACTCCACATATTTATGGATAAAACAGGTGAAAACAGACAGGTGAAACTATGAACAGAGTAGAAAATAGGAAGACTGGATTAGTCAAAGCTGTATAAGAATAAACAAGGACACAGAATTTACCTAGCATACACATAAGTAAATATAAAAGCCATAAAATTCACCTACTAATAATAATAATAAATAACAGCACATCATGCCACATACAGCAGAGGCACAAGTATAACCAAAGACAGCATGAACACAGTCCGTTCTTTAAAGTCCACTGTCTGTTTTACATTTATCCTCTCAAGAATACAGCTCTTTTTCCTCCCCAATGAGTGGCCTGAGGTTTTGTTCCAATAAAAAAAAAAAAAATCAAAAAACTGAAGTTTATGCTGTTTCCCCACAGATTCAATTTACAACCCAAAGTGGGCAACCACAAAGGCAGGGAAGACCTCTTCAGTTTCCTTTAAACAAGAGACTTTTCCACTTTATTCTGTACAAAAAGATTAAAGTGAAGAACTGATTTAAACTCCTAGTAAACAAAAGGTTTTGAAGACTAAATACTGAACAAAGCTTAAACAAAAGCAAGATTTAATAAAACTACTGAAGGGAAAGAGTCCAAACAGAAAGCATAAAACAAGGATTTGTGATTCAAAGCAGTAATTTAGGGAAAAATCTAAGTTTAATGACTGCAAAGCCACGAAGAAGAGCTTTGAAAGCAGTCAAGGAAAAAACTGGAAGTGTCCCTGCTAGATATTTACAAGACATACAGACATATATATATATATATATATATATACAAGATATTTATAAAAAACTTCATATTAATCACGTCCTATGCAACAGTTGTTCAAGGCCAAATTTCCATGAAGGCAGCACTTCCACACCGTCTAGCATGTTATGAATTCTATAAGGGAATTATTTTAGTTATAAGGACTCTAGTCTAATATTAATTATTTAATATCTACAGGCCAGTAGAAGAAATAACAGTGTAACTAAGAGTTCCAGCAGACACCATATTCCTTCATTTCTTCTCAGTTTGAGTAAGGATTTGAACTGCACCACCAGTGGTAGAAAACTCCTAATTCTATAGTTTTCAAATAAACACAGATAGTATTTGTACTCAACTTTTTAAAGTAAAGTTTTGAAAAAAGTAGGAGAGGGGAGAAGAAAACAGAACCACTTTTTAATACAATGTGGTACTACAAAAGCGATATTCAAGAAGAACATGGTAAGCATCAGATTTTCCTCCAAAACTGTAGCATTTGGAGGGAAAAAAATCTTTCTGATTTTATGATGAGAAAAAGCAAGGGAAACAGCTCTGTTTTGTCTATAAGAGGATGAGGTAAATTGACTGCTATGTATTCATTCTTTATTAAATTTTTCTTAAATTTCAAAAACTTTGCATACTTCAGGTTTTAATTGTCCAGAGTTATTTCTTATCATAATTTTAAAACTGCAAGTACCCCTAAAGAAGGACCAGAAAGCAAAGCAAACTTCTGCTGTTTCAATCAAAATCCATACATTCTCCTCAGCACAGTGAAGAACTATGGTTTTATTTTAAAATGCAAACCACACAAAAGTTGTCAGCTAAAAAGGTTGGAAGAAGCTGAAGTGAGGCATTGAACCATCCCTTGATGAGGAGAAGTAACTAAGTGTTTTGGCAAAGCATCACTCCAACTTCCCTCCTGATACTAAGATTTTTGGTGGATTTTAGATTTTATTGTCAAAGCCTAATAGTATTTTGTAAAATCCCCCTCATAAAAGCCCTGAGTCCTTGTTTTTGTTCATACTTCAGGATTAGGCTTTAAGGAGCACAGAATTCCACTCTCACTGCTAATGTGAAGGTAAAATCTTGTAGTGCCTGCTGCACACATGTGCTGCAGGTCTCAAAGTCCCAGCATACCTGTGAGCATACTGAACTGAACTCTCTGGAGAAGAGCACCCTCTCCTCTGTGGAGTGTCTCAGACAGCATGATCTACTCCATAACCCTTCTTTGCAACTTGGACAAAACAATCTGACAGTATTTAAAATCTTAGTTGCAAACTTAGAGCTGCTCTTGCCACGCCATTTGAAATCAGCCAAGCTATAAGCACTGGAATATGAAGAATATCCTACTTAGTTATCAATTTAGACCTAAATAAACTACAATAACACTAATTAAAAGCCTCTAGGAAATCCCATTTAGATAGTTACATCAACTGGATATCCAACTGCCCTCAAAGGCTGAAAACACCAAAGGTAACGCTGGAATAGAAACTTGGATGGATGTTGCTTTCTTACACACACACATTATGACTGATATTTTTTCCACAGAATGGTTTGGGCTGGAAGGGACCTTAAAGGCCACCTGGTCCTAATGCCCCCTGCCATGAGCAGGGACATCTGCCACTGGACCTGGTTGCTCGGAGCCCCATCCAATCTGGCCTTGAACACTTCCAGGGAGCGGGCATCCACAGCTTCCTACTCCAGTGCTTCACCACCCCCACCATTCTTCCTTTTGACCAACTCAGGTCCACCCTCTTCCAGTTTAAAACCACTGCACCCATCACTACAGGCCCTACAATAAAGACTGAGAGGGACTTTTTACTTTATGTTGAATGCACACAGAAAGGTCTTCCCAGAGCCTTCTGTTCTGCAGGCTGAACAATCCCAACTCCCTCAGCCTGTTTTCTTCACAGCAGCAGTGCTCCAGCCCTGCTATCATTTTTGTGGCCTCCTCTGGACTTGCTCCATCTTTCAACCCCATAACTGGATGGAGTACTCCAGGTGGGGTCTCACAAGAGCAAAGGGTATTTATCAATTTTCAAATCCACAAATTTACCTGAAAGACACGCTTGCTAGGGTAAATGCAAAAGTCTCTGGCTGAAATTCAGTGCCTTATGTCAGTCAGTCAACCTAGATGGCCCCAGTGATCGTCTCCAGCCTAAAAATCAATAGTCTAAGATTCAGTTACAGAAGTATGTGTTATACTTTCAATAACACAAATACCATGCGAGCCATAAAACCTTCTGGCACATAACTCTTAAAGAAAAAATGTAAGAACTGTACTGCTTCACCGACTTCCACCTAGGAAGAACTAACTAAGAAAGAGGCTACTGCACAAAAATATATACAGGGTTACTTTGAAATTCATGTAATGCAGGAATAAATTATTTTCACAGAAGAGTATCTTGCTTGTATTCAGTTCCTGTTTACCAACCTTTCTTATCCTAAAAAGAAAAAATATGGAGAGTACTAAACTGCAGTTTTACCAAGAACAGGATTATTCATATTTAGTAGCATTGTCCAAAGGGAAGCAAACACAGTTATAGGAAGTTATAAGGGTTGTCATACTTGGCAAAGACCACTGGAAGATTTTGCCTGGCTACAGACACAAATGTTAAGCCAACTTTCCATAGTGAAATTATACATTTTAAAAAAATGTTTAAAATCATATTTTGATTGCAGATTAGGAAAGGATTACACTTCAATTTTAAAAACAACAAAAGTTTCATCATACACTACTGGATATAAATGTATCTTCATTAACAACCTTCCATCAAGGTCCATATTTTCATACTTGCTGCAATGCTGACTGATGAATACAGCATATTCCAAACCTAGTTTAATTTTTGCATACAGAACAACTTCTAATTAAAAATATCTCAGCTGTGTGGAGAACACATGATATGCTTGAACGTATATATTTGTATATATATTGCCTTCATAATAATGAACAACGTAATACTGTGAAGCACATTTTTAAAAGAGATGCAAGTAACAATTAACCAAATACCTGTAGTACTAAACCAGTAAAATACCATGGTGAAGACTACCTTTGTCTCTCACAATTACATTTTTCAAGAAGGATCATGTAGATCTCAAAAGAAAAAGAAAAGATCAGAGGAGTAGGATTTGGGTGCTGTGCCTAATATTCAACAGGTTTTTCCAGAACTGTACTTTCAGTATCAAAACTTCTTTGTTGTCTAGAAATCTCCATTGTTAAAACTATTTTCAGCTTTTTCTCTATTTGAAGATGGGTGCTTCTTAACCTTATCACTGAGATGCAGTATACAAACTGTCCTTCAAGTCATGAAAGAGCATAATTATTCAGAATATTTTGTAAATGTATTTAACTTACCAGTGCCTTACTACATGCTACTAAGTCGAGTGTAGCAGTACTGTTCACAAAACAAATGTAAATTTTTTCAATTAACAGACTCATCTCATCTGTCCTACAAGAAATATTGTGCTACCACAGTAAATGCAAATAAAGGTGATTTTTTTTTAGTCAATTATGGCTATCCCTGACCATTATCAGAAAAGTCAAAAGTTTACACTATTGTGTTTGGGTCTGGGTGTTTTGGTATTTGGTAAACAGTGACACACAACTAAAATTTAAAAACATACTCTTTTTTCCTTTCACTTTCACATGTAACTGGGCATGTGCTTAGGAGGAATAGCATAAAACATTAGAGGACATCTGGGGAGGGGAAGGTCAGTCCAGCTGTATCACAAAAATTAATCATCTGCTACTTCTAGATCCTTTTTTGAAACTTTTTCATCAATCAGCTGCCCATTTAAAACCAGAAAGTCATATTGCTAACACACTATAATGCTACCCAAACCACCAAGGCTTACCCAACATGGCTTATAAATGTACAATCTGCTGCACTGGTTGACTCAATACCAGCTTCTTTGTGTTTGTAGTAAAAGGAAGGTTTTCCATTTATCTTCACATTTTGACTGGATACACAGCAAAGAAACTGCAAAACAAGACTTTCATAAAGAATTTCAAATGCAGCTTTGAAAATATGCTGTTGACTAGCCAGGTGGATCATTTACTAAACAACGCTGAGCTAAGATTTTATTTCACAACACAAAATAGCACAGAATTTAGTCACAATAAAGCAGCTTGTTTTTTCTTGAAATTAAATAACTTCTATATAGAATTTAAAACATGAAGTATTTATCCATATATTTCTTTCAAGGGTAACTTTGTAGCAAACAAATAGAACATTAGCATCTAAATCACAGAAAGTGGGTGAACCTACTGCAATGGATTATGTCAAAAAGAAAATCTAACCAGATGAGCACACACAGTCCTGAGAACAGCCCACGGTGTTTTGAGCCCAGAATCTCCATTTATCACTACCCTGCTCTTCCTGGCACTTCTTTTTTTTCCAGGTTCCCGGGGGACAGTATGCTGTTTCAATAGTTATAATAGGAGAATAACTGGGCTCTCCCACAGCAGCAGGGGATGTAAATATCCTGTTGATAATAGTAACCACTGGAAAGGATTTCAATTCCTATTTAACTGTCACATTATGGTTGCATGCACCTTCTTCCAGATATCTCACACGCAGTCAATCAAGCCCAGGCAGCTGCCATGCACTTCCTTTTCTCCATGATACTGGCAGTCCCAAGACAGTTTAATTTTGGGGATTTCACTCTGAAAGCCAGTCATCAAGGGCACATCACCTACCACGCATGGACCCCCAGCAATGCCAAAGCAACCAACTCACCAACCCAGAGCTATCTGAGGGAGCAAGTTCCAGAGACAACTCCTCCAGAGCTGTGATCTTCATCTTCCTCAAGTCAACCAAGGACTAAGGGCCTTCCCACATGGATTTGTGTCCCTGAGTACACAGCTGTGATAGGCAGCAGTGACAGTGTTACTGTACTATAATTAAGTCCTCCAAAGGGCAGCATGCATCATTCCTTTGTTGCCCAACATCAGAAGTCCTGTCTACTTCCTTCCAGAGAGTGTCACTCCATGTGAGTTTTACAAAATCCTGTCATGCAAAGCAGGTCATCTGACTGACCCAGCCTTCAGCTGGGACAAATCCAAGTCAGAACAGACAAGTTTTGGTGCCTCAGCCAGAGCATTCGCAAGACAGAACTGCTCCTTCACAGAGGTCACAAGAAGGACAAACAGGTTGATTCCTACTGTAATACAAACCAGCATTTCAAGCAGATCCAGCTGAGAGGATGCTGAGAAGGCTGTGACACAGTCCTTATTTAGCACAAACTTGAAAGCACCAGGACGAGTTCGCAGCATAGCATGAGCACACGTAACCCAAGTTTCTCAAACACAGAATTACAATCTGGCAAAGCAAATCAAGAGAAACTTCCAGATCCCACAAACCCCACAACTGGCATGTCCCTCTCTCAGTTAGTCACAGTTTTCAGCACCTGAATGCTGGCCAGAAGATCATCCACCTGAAACAGTGACCTCTGTGCTTGGCATATAGGTTTTATAAAATGCTGTTATATTTGTAATCAAACAAAGAATGTTATTTATTAGTTAGTTATTAGCACTAGCAAAGCGCTCCAGTCACACAAAGATTCTGGGTATACTAAGAAGTATTACACTATGAAAATTACAAGTGAAAATTGCACTAAATATTAATCAGTATTTTTGCTCTCAAATAACTGCAACTTCAGGGAAATCATCTTCTAGATGTTAACCTAGGTGGGAAGACAGATTGAGAGAAATAGTTCCCATCAACTATTAGATTAAAATAATTTAATTTTTTTTTACTATTTTATTTCAAAACATCCAGTGTCACACATTATTTTAACCTGAGGATGCCCAGATACTGCACAAAAAGTCAACTACACATTCTTTATAAAGATACCCATGTAGCTTTCAGAAATGTAATACATTCCTTTTAAATTGTCACTTTTGTGTTTTAGTTTTTAATTTATCCCCTAAAACATAAACAGATGAAACAGCTCTTTACATGACCTATGAAATTTATTTTTTTTTCTTCCTTAATGAGTACTGATATTTTATTTTTTAAAGAGTGACATTTAAATACACAGACAGCTTCCTCAAATTTACTAATCCTTTCAGCAAAGAACCTGTGGCTAAGTTAATTTAAAAACATGCATGTGACCGGAAGAATAATTTCTAATCTCTCTCTTTCACAAATTAGATATTATAATGTGCTGATACCAATCCAATCCCTTCCATCTGAACTTTAGACAAAATCAGTTACGCTTCTTCTTAACAGATGCTTTCCCTTGGAACACGGTATTCAAGGAATTAAATAGGAAATCCCTCAAACGTGCTGCTTTTGCTGCGGCATCTGGAAACAAGCAGTGCCCTCTGCTGTGCCGGGCGGGGATGTTCACCCATCCCTGCCGGCTGGACCCACAGCCTGGCCGAGCCAGGGGCTGCAGACCCCTCCTTCTGAGCAAGGACAACTTGCTGCTCGTGTAAGGGGTCCCTGACACGCACCTGATGGTTGTACCCTGCTACTCTCACGCGAAAAATCCCAACAGAGCAGCTTCACCACCCTGTGTCATACAGAGCGGACTAGCAGCGGGGTTCACTTAACAACAGCCCAATTCTACCTAAAAGGACGCTTGACAAACTTCATCACTCCCACTTGAAACATTTTTAGACTACTTAGTTCCCAGTGAAGAAAAATGTCCATTTATTCTTAATTAGTTTATTCTTACATTTTCTTCAAACTTTGGTAACTGAGCTAACAACACAGCTCAAAAAACATTTCTCTACCTGTGTCAAAAACCATCTCATCCTTCCTAAAGACAAGGTTTCCTATTTCACTAGGCAAGCAACTTTAAACCATTAATGAAGGTAACACTTAAAGCATTTGGTCTTTCTAAAAGATTTCGTCAAGCAATTCCATAGAGGAAAAAAAGAATTTTAAACCTGGCTTTTTTTTCTTTGTTGTTTATAATGCAAAACTTAAATATCAAAGTGCAGAAGGCAAATGCAGCAAGAAGTGAGTTGCCTACTGTACACAAATGTCACATGGGTTTATCAGGACATTTGGCTTACCAAGTTGCTACCTTATCAACAATTTTAATCAACATTTAGATGCTTTGTCTGTAAGTTTCACTATCAATAAAACAGTAACAACAGAACTGTAAACTCAAGGTGAAAGCTAAAACACAAATCTGAACCCCTGTAAAATTACCAACACAGCAGAGACACCACCAGGCAGTTCTGAGGTAAGGGCAGCAGCACACATTGCTGCAAAAAAACCTTAAAGAGGTACCTAGGAAAAGTATCACCCTGTGCTTTTTGAATCATCTGAAGACAAACACGTGTCAACATGCCCATTTATCAAGTTTATTTATATTTGTCTAAACTAAGCCACTGCCACCCAAATATCAGTCAGCTGATCTGGTTTCAAAAATGAAGGAACAGCTGACATAGGAAACCCATACAGGAGCTGTTATCAAGCCTCTTCCCAAAAAAAAAAAAAAATAAAGAGAAAAACAAAGAATCCAAACACCAGCTCTGGCTCTTACTGGATGAAGCACAGCAAAAGACAGGCAGCACTTGTCAGCTGAGATAAGGAACACAAGTTTTCCTGTGACTTTAGCTCAGGTAAGGGATGAGCAAGATCACACTCCTCTTTCTTCAAAAATCAGATCCTGCAGGTGCTGGGACCACAGGAAGGAACTGCAAGTAGAGCCACCACAGCCTCTCCTAAGATGAGTGTGTGCTTCTCTTAGAAGGATCTTATCAAAAGGTCTATTAAATATTTGAGTTTTACCATTAGCATCCAGTGCCTCCTCCCATAAGTACTACCAAAGTAGCATCAGGGTTGCTCCCATCTATAGAAAGTTTATTTACCAAATAACATACTTTCTAGCAATCAAATAGCTGCTAAAGTGGTGATAATGGGATTTCAAGAAAGCTACACTAAATGAACAGATTACACTGCAGTCAGATCCCTTTCATTTCCCTCGTTTCATGCCACCTGCCACTGCTAACTCATTCTCACCAAAACCCACTCCCCTCTTCAGTAAACTACTCCAAGAGCAATCAGTGAATAAACATTAATCACACTCAGACTCACTGAGCACTACCTGGGCTGAGAACAGCATGAAAGTAGACTCATGGTAATCTTCACCTCATTATTGTGCTTTGAACACGACTAGGCACTGCAAAGCAAGCTATTTTCCTTCTTCTGTTTCAAGTGAAAAAGTAGCTCAGCAAAGTGCACAGAAATTCAGAGTTGTGGTCCAGATATTCATTTTAAAACCCTAGTTTGATTTCTAGAAATGCATTATTTGTATTTGTCTATGCAATTCACCTGTTGTGAATAAAATGTAACCTCTGAGTCAGTTAAGAAGCTGTAAAGGCTTGATAACAATCCACTTACAGATAGAAAGATGTTATGTAGATAGAAAATAATGATTCCAGCTACTCACTTCAACAGAAAAACAAAAAGGGCAAAAAATTAAATCCCCAAATACCCAGAGTAGCATTCAGCTACACCAAGTAATTCTGTTCCTAAACTCTTTTGTGGACATCTCCTTGGACACCACCTGAGCCCCTGGGTTAGGCAAACCTCTGATCTTTGCACAGCCAGCCTTGCTAGTGTGGATTTTCAATGGAAAACAGAATGTTATAGATTATGCAGTAACTTGGGATATCAGGTCTTGGATTCAGTGACAGGCATTTCCCGTTCTACACCTGTGGTACCAAATAAGTCCTGACATAATAATTCACAGCCTTAATCTCCATACCCTACCAAACACATTTCAAATAATCTCAGATACAGGTGTAGTCAAAAAGAACTCAAAAAAGTTACAAAAATATGACTGTCAAGGATAAACACCAGCATGGGACCACTTCCACCTGAGGAATAAAGAGAGGTCAGGGGTTTTCAGCTTGGAACAGATATTCTGGAATGTGTCAGTACACACACAGAGCTGTCTTCTGTTTCCTTACCTGTCTGCTAATGGGCACTGTCACAATCTGTGGGAAAAATCAGCATGACAAAACTCAATGCACTGCTAGAGAAAGTGATGGTTATTCACAAAATCTCTAAGTTTATTTTACCACTCCCTCTCTCCCAGGTTCCACCTACTCACATTTTCATACCCTGGATTCCCAACAAGCATCTGGGGAAAACCCATTTGGGTACAACACTGAGGATGAAGACTGCCAGCTATCAAGGCCTCATCACACCTCTGACATTATTCCTGTTTGGCAATGATGAACTAGATTTTGGACAAATCTTTTACACCCTCCAGGAGTCAACAGCTATTGATGGGGTGGTCCTTTGCTCCAGAATTCTACTTACTGCAGCCTCAATAAATAGCAGACTGCTGCTCATTATCTCTCTCTCCATGACTGATTCATGGTGGAGTAACAGGAAAACAAATGGCACGTAAGATGTGAGACACAATCCTGTAACCTTCCTTGTGCTCTTCAGGAGCAGGGTCTGCTCCTGACGAATCATTCATGCTGCAGCTTACCAGAGTGCACACCTTGCCAAGCACACCATCCTAATTTTACAGCCAAGGACAGCTTCCCAGAGAAATGTGGGTTTTCACAATAACATGCAGCATCCCTTCAACCCTCGTCCTGATGTTTCTTATGCTGGCTTCACACACATACAATTCTACAGGTGTTTCATTTATAAAAGCCTTTATATTTCCACTAAAAGTCTCTGGAATACTGGTTTAACAGGTCTTTGATGTGACACAATAAAATCATTAAGAAATTTTCCACATCCTCCCTGCCAGCTTGTAAAAAGCCTGAACACAGCTTTCTCCATGCAGCAGTACCTTGCATTGTACACAACCAAAACTGATTGCATGCTTTCTACATTACATTTTTGTAGGAGCATCTTAAAAATAAATATGAGCTGTCCACGTTTCTGCAGGCTACTTATTATGAAGGGTGAAGTGGTGAGAAGAGAAAATCAGAGTTGTCAGGGATGGAAAAGATCTCTGGACATCACCCAGGCCAACCCTCCTGCCAAGGCAGGGTCACCTGGAGCAGGTGACACTGGAATGTCTGGCTTTCTGGGTTTTGAATGTCTCCAGAGTGGGAGACTCCACAATCTCCCCAGGCAGCCTGTTCCAGTGCTCTGCCACCCTCAGTGCAAAAAAGTTCTTCCTCGTGTTGAGGTGAAACTCCTTGTACTTTAGTTTATGGCCACTGCTCCCTATCCTAGTGGTGTCGCTGGGCACCACTGAAAACAGCCTGGCACCATCCTGTTGGCACCTGCTTTGAGCTATTTATATGCATTGATGAGATCCCCTCTCACTCTTGTCTTCTCCAGACTGAACAGGCCCAGCTCCCGCAGCTTCCCCTCGTGAGAGAGATTCTCCAGACCTCTCTCCATCTTTCTAGCCTTCCGCTGGTCCCTCTCCAGCAGCTCCTCCTCTCTTTTGTACTGCCGAGACCAGAACCGGACACAGCACTCCACATGTGGCCGCATTATGGTCGAGGACGCTGCCCCGGCTCGATCCCCTCCCGCCCTCACCTGCCGGGGACCGAAGCCCGCAGTGCCGCTGCCCGGGCGCTGCTCCGTTCGCGGCGGGGGAGTCTCGGCGGCTCCCGGCGCGGCCCCGCTGGCCCTGCGGACCGCGGGCAGCAGCACCCGCCATGGCCGGGCCGCGCGACCCCACAGCGCCGCCGCCATCACTGAGCGGGGGCGGTACCTCCGCCGCGCGCGCAGGCGCAACGCGCAGGGCTGAGGCGGGCGGCGCCATCTTGGGTGAGGGACGGCGGGGGCCGCGCTGCCCCCCGGCGACAGCGACTGGAAGGGAGGACAGAGCTGAGGCTGCGCCAGGGAACGGGGGATTGGACATCTGGGGGAGTTTCTTCACGGAAAAGGTGATTACGTCTTGCGAAGCTCAGAAAGGGAGTCACCATCCCTGGAGGTATTTAAGGAAAGACTGGACGTGGCACTTGGTAGAATAACCGGAGTTGGACGGGACCCACAAGGATCATGGAGCTCAACACCTGATCCTGCACAGGAGTCACACCATGCGCCTGAGAGCATTGTCCAAACACTTCTTGAATTCTGTAAAGCTTGGTACTGTGACCATTTCCCTGGGGAGCCTGTTCCAGTGCCCAAACACCCTCTGTGGTTTTGAAAAACCTTCTTGTAACACCCAGCCTGAACATTCCCTGACAAAACCTTCTGCCATCCCCTCTGGAGCCCCCCTTAGTGCCATGGTCTAGTCGATAAGGTGCTGTTTGGCCACAGGTTGGACTCCCTGCTCTCAGAGGTATTTTCCAGCCTACCTGATTCTGTGATTACTACACCAGCCCTGAAAGCAGAGCTTCAGTGGTCACAGCAGCCCCAAAGCCACCTGCACACGAGGAAAGGAAGGTGTGGGTGGAGAAAGATACAGCAAATCTCCTGGAGTGTAATCATGTGTTACAATAAAAGGATCACCATGTGGCCTTAAAAAAAAAAAAAAAAAAAAAAAAAAAAATACATCTTAAAAAAAAAAAAAAGCAAGCGTGTTTCAACCCCTCTGGAGCCCCACTTAGTGCCATGGTCTAGTTGACAAGGTGCTGTTTGGCCACAGGTTGGACTCCCTGCTCTCAGAGGTATTTTCCAGCCTACCTGATTCTGTGATTACTACACCAGCCCTGAAAGCAGAGCTTCAGTGGTCACAGCAGCCCCAAAGCCACCTGCACACGAGGAAAGGAAGGTGTGGGTGGAGAAAGATACAGCAAATCTCCTGGAGTGTAATCATGTGTTACAATAAAAGGATCACCATGTGGCCTTAAAAAAAAAAAAAAAAAAAAAAAAAAAAAACTTTCCTTCAGAAAACAGAAAGCTCAGCTCTGGACTAGATTACTTTTCTCTTTGTCAGTTAGATAAATAAATAAAAGACCCATCCAATAAGGATCATGTTCCAGAAGAACCTGCCCTACATGGTACTGACCCAAAAGAGGAAGAGCTCCATTCTCTCTGTACCACACTATTCTCTATCTGTTCCTTTGTTAAGCTGGAGCCGTCAGAGGCTGAGGGAACATGTCAACCTGTTTTCTGAACTTCACAATGTAACCAGGGCAGTTTAATTTTATGTAGTGGCAGAGCACTTGAACAGGCTGCTGAAGAAGGTCCTGGATTCTCACTCTCTGGAGACATTCAAAACCCACCTGGGCACAATCCTGTACAACCTGCTCCAGAGATGACCCTGCCTCAACAGGGAGTTTGGACTAGATGAACTCCAGAGGTCCCTTACAACCCTAACAATGCTGTGATTTGTAATTTTATGTAAGCCACAAGAAGGCAACCTAGGCTCAGTCTTCTCTAGAAATGCCAAGCTCAGCCATGCAGAGTCCCAGCAGTACAGTAGTACATATCAGCACAGCTTTGAACCAAACTTAAAGGACTGCTTCCATTAGAAATGAAATTTCCTTACTTATTTACATTATCCTTCATGTTCACAGGACAATACATTCCTCACATACACTTTTATTAAGCTTCTCACATTGTAATTAAGCACACATTCTACATCTGACATGCTAGCAAGGTTGTCAGGAGCCAACTTTTTTTCCTCCGGACACCTGTGGCAGTTGAAGTTTCATGGATTTCACACAAATGTAGCAAAACTTGTTTCCAGTTCTAAGCAAGGTGACAAAATGTTCTAACCATGTGGCAGAAACACATAGAACACAAGGAATTTGAGGAGTACAGCAGACAAAACAAGATGTAGGAGGACAGGTCTTTAGGAGAGCTACGCTGAGCCATGACACTGTGCACCTCCCAAAACAGGCTTCTGGGGTTGGGAACAGGGCTGTTGCCTTAAATACATAAAAAAAGAGTAAGATGGTGTAGCAGATGTTTCCAGGGTTCAGCCTACAAGAGAAACAACATTAGGCTATCGGAGCAATTATCTTGATGACTACAAAAGAACCACTTCTGGGGTCAGGCTTATTCTTCTATTCCATGCTTTGTTAGTGTGAATATGACACCACCACGTGTGAATGAATATATTTGTGACTGGTCCAATGCTCAGAAGAGTGTTATCTTACCACAGTGACATCCTGTACAAAAAACAAGACTGAAAATGCCATGGTGACTGAACCAAACCAGCACCATGAGGCATCTTGCTTCCATCTGCGTCGGTCAGAAGTTTCTGAGGTGGACAATGCATGGACAGATGGTAAGTTTCGCATGTTCTATCACCTATCCACACCTGCTGTATGAGGAACATGCTCAAAAGACAGTACATTCCTATTCATGTGTGATCCTGCTATAACTTGTGTAAAGCCTGCTGAAACTGAAGTCCTTTCTTTAGCTGGGAGTGATCCTTCCTCCTTGTCCGGCCTCCTAGTCCAGTGTCCCTTGCAGGCAACACCCAACTGAAACAATCACAAGGCAGCGAAGTAACAAGCTTCAGTTTGACAGCAGCAGTAGATTCATAAGGATTAAGTTGAGCAGTAATTACAGATTGAAAAGAAAATACGTATCCACAGTATCTGTACAATATAATTAACTTCTCAAAAGAGTTTTTTTCATTGCTATATTTTAAAGGTTGTCTTCAAATTACAAGTAAGTCCTTTAAATGCTTGAAAGGCATAGAAATTCCCCTTCCCACACAAAACCCCAAACAATGTATTTTAGTTTCAAAAATATTTTGAACCCACAAACAAGCTTGGTATCAGTTAATCGGGTAAAATAACTACGTGCTAAATAAAAGCACATCTGGTGGAAAGAGCGCAGAGAATGTTACAAGTGTGCTTGGTTTTTCCTTGCAGCATCTGGCAGTGGGTAGCAGGACAGAAGCAGAAATCTCAGTGGGTCTCTTCCTCTGTCTGTTCTGCAATAGTTTCTGTGGCACTGGCATTGGCAGCAGAGTTGAGAACTTCTCCAAAGTCTCCCCCAGCAGGTTTGCTTCCTCCAACTTTAGACTAGAACACAGAGAGAGCCCCAACAAAGCATAGTAGTTAGCTGGCATGTCAAACATGCTTAACTGTACAAAACCAGTACGTCTGGTTTAATAACTCTCTTCAACAAAGCAGCTTTTCCAGGTCTAGGAGACCTCCACAATATTCTTACAACAAGTCTGTACATATGTGACAGGAAACACTCACCAGCAGATTAACACAGTGATCTCCCTTTGACTTTGAGGTACTTGAAGCAGCCCTGATTCCAGAGTCCAAAGGTTGATACACCCTCAGTTACAAGTGGATAAAGGCATGAAGCCTTTCAAACCGTGAAGTCTTTAAGAGATTCAGAGTTAAAACTCGCTACTTTATTTCTCAAGAAAGAACTTTGGACAGTTTTGAGTCTCAAGAGCAAGTCCCGAGCTCTTCAGAGCAGCAGAGCAACTATGTTACTTTCTCCATGCAACATGTTTGCCTTTTCACTTCGCTCCGCAGCATTTGCTCTGCAGGACTGCAGCGGAGGTGTAAATGCCAATTAATTGCAAGGGAAGGCCCAGTTCCCCTCGCTATCACTCTCATGCTTCTTATCAAGCCCAGTGTGCCCAGGAGGAGTCAACTCTGGTTCTGATTATACAGATTAGTTATTTTTGAAGTGAGTTTTTACCTGGAGAAGTTATGAATGGTTGTTTCTGGCACTTGAGGTTTTCAGGAGTGAAGTTAAAATTAAGGTGCAAAGGCCTTTTGTCTTTTATGCCAGAAATGAGAGATGTATCCCAAAGTATTTGCATGTGTAGGATACTAGTCCCTAGACAGGCATGAAAGAAAAGCCTGGAAAATTCTGGATACCTAGCATTAGGTATGAATTATTTTGCATACCTAATACTAGCTGTTTGTGCAGGTTAGCTGGCTGTTAGTTCTTCTAAAGGCATCCTCCTGTATGAGGTACAGGCAGCCCATTACTTCATTTACAAATCATTAGGCAGAGAAACTGTTCTCACAGGACTTAAAAAGATGTTCCTCTAAGCACCTCTTCAACAGTTTACCAGTAACTAAAAAATAGGCTGCCCAGAATCCACTTGAGTCTTTTCTCCACATCCACAGCTGCACAATCACCAAGGTGTTTCAGAAATTCTTACCTTGAAGTTTTCAACTTTTTCCTCAAATGATTTGAAAGTAGGAGAATTTCTACAAAAATAAAAATAAGGAACCACAGAATTAAAACCACATCTAATTAACATAAAACATCACAAAACAAGCAGACAGTTCCTTTTTCCCAACAGTAACATGAGATTTGTTTGGGACTCTTTCCCTGTTTTAAACATAGCCCAAAAAGAGTTTACATCTGGATCCCCCCAAGTACTACAAAACTAAAATTCAAACATACTCAAATTGCAGGCTCACTTTCATCTTTGGCAACTAAACATTGCCAGGTCCAGGATCCTTCCTACCAACATGGAAGGGAGAACTAGCAAGTATTTTAGGTTTAGCTTATTATTCCCAGTCATTTCAAACACATTTCTGGCTTAAAGCATTTATTCAGAAAATCTTAGTCATCACTTCTGGTTAGCTTAATACATTAGTGCTGAAGACAGCTCAGAGTTTTTTCACTTTTTATAGGAAAGCTAGTCAGTTTACTTTGCTACATGTTCAATAAATAAAACATGGTTCACAGTGGCATTTTCTGCTAACATGTTAAATTTAAGTGAGACTCCCCCTTGCCTTTAAGTGCCAAAGGCAGCTGTAATTACAAATAGTAAGCTCTGCATACAAAAAGCAGGACAGCTTGGGATTTCCAGTGCTGAGGACTGGTGTATAATTCATTAGGGTCAGAAGAGTGGCTTAATGCTCCAAGTAGTTGTCACTGCCACGTGCAAATTTGTACACCATTTTGTACACTTTTTCTGCCTTTACGTAGGATGGAAAATGCTTGCCTTCAGTGGACCAGAACTAAGGATTACTCAAAAAAGTATTATATAAATATTGAAGACAAGGGTGTTATTCAAAAGAAGCCCACAGCTTCCCTTCTTTCTTTGCTTGACATTTGTGCAGGTCAGCCACACTTAGCTGCACTCTTTTTCCTTGGGAAAGCACACAGTGACACAGTGCCAAGCAAGTGGAGAGAAAAGGCAAGCACCCCAGATCACCATGAGACTTTTTGTGAAAACACAGGGGTTTTTTTACTCACTTTCATTTTCAAAAATATATGCCAAGCTACTGCCTTTCAAACTTGGAATCATTTAGTAACATTACACTCTAACAGACAGGGAAAAGCTGTTGTAGTTTTCCAAACAGTAGGGAAATGTCACTTTCCAGGTGTTTGATAACCACCTCCATTAACCAGAAATAAAACAAATTTTATCCTACATGTTAGTACAGGAAATCCACTACAAAGTTGGTTGGGTTTTTGGTTTTTTATAAAACTATGTTAGTTGACTTAAGTGCAATCTGACTTGATTCCACACATGAAAATAAATAAACCAAACAGCTGGATTATGCATACATTACCTCATAATAGGCATACTAATTGAATGTTGTATGGAGCGTATACTAAATGCCAGCATTAAGAGAAAAGAAAGCGACAAGTTAGTTTAAGTATTACATTGAGAAGAAATTGGCTTAGAGAGCTGACTTCTGTAAACTGTCTTTGGTGAACAGCCAGACAGTCTTACACAGTCTTAGTAACTGCTTGGGTTTGCTTTCTTAAATTGTTTAGCCATGCACACACACACACAAGTACATCAGAGCAAAAGCTGCAGCAACCTTTTTCTCTTTTAGAAAGATTCAAGTGCCATGCTTGTTAGTACTTGTTCTGCTTAGCTGCAACAGTCTGTCTGCTCATTAGGTTTCTCAAGCAACAGGAGTCATGCTGCATTTACAGTTTTGGCAACAGCAAGTAGTAAACACTTGAGAGTCTTATAAATCAGCTAATCTTCCTACTGAAAAAATTATCTACATCCAGAAGGCTTCCATTTACATTCAGTACAAGTTCTTTACACTCATCAGTACAAATTATCTACTCATCAATCAACAAAAGCAGTCACATCAGCCAGTATTCAAGGTCGGGTTTATGCTGGGAGCAGGATAAATCCTGTGCTCTGAAATTCATGCAGGATTTCTATAACCTGCCAGTGTTCTATACAGTTATTGTTTGTCTAGCAAGAAAACACATCTACTCCCAGAAGCTAATTGGATATAGATGAAGGAGCTCCTGCATAGCCTTAACACCACTACTGCACATCTAATTTAGTTCCATACAGGAAATCCCTGTTTACTGCAGATAAGAACAGGCCTTATACGTTAAGTAATTCTTACCAAATACCACAACAGTAACTTAGAATTATTACAAGTGATGATCACAAGTTTTCATGACTATATATAGAATGTCAAAATTTGTCTGGGCTTTATGTCTTTCAAGAGAATACTTTCCAGGCAGTTGCTGGGGAAGGAGAGGAGGGAAGGGAAACAACTCTCATAAAATGTACCTCCAAACTTACAATTAGCATCTCAGCACAATCAATGGAAGATACATTCACAGAAGAAAAAAAGTTCTATGTTTATCACAGAAAAAGTTTTAAGAGATCCTTTATGAGGGCTCATCAGTAAAATACCATAATAGAAAGAAAGGTTGGGATCCCTTAAGGCAGATGCACAACTGCACGTCGATTTGTAGTTACAGCGTACTGGGAATCAGACACACAAGGCCAGATGCTTTCTTGACACTTCAGTAATGCACAGCTATGTTTCATCTATTTCCCCAACCCCATTTCTCCTGTGTTTCATTCTTATGGATGGTCTGGCTTCCACAGGCTTTTCCAGATCACAGACAAGCTGATTGTCTTCTGGACTGTAATATATATTCTTCACTGTGATGTGGATTACTACAAGTTCTGGGCTTGCTACATGGCAGGTTTTATTACAAAGCTACACTGACACTAACTAATTTCAGTCAATGTTCAGCCAATTTCCCTCATGCTGCAAGAAGTTTCTCCCTGCAAGAAGTTTAAGGCTAAAGAGGCTTAAATACATATATTTAGAAACTGTAGAACTGCTCACACTAAAAAACAACAATCTATAGTGAATAACAGACGTTTTAACAGGTGTCTACAAAAGTTTAGTTTCATCTCCACCATCATTTAATAGAAGAACTATTCATATATTCATGAAGACTTTACTTGCTGCTGGACAATACATTTCTGTATACCCTCAGTATCCAGTTTGCAAAATAACACCGTAAGATATTACATAAGTGTTATCATACAATGATCTGGTTTGCAGGAGAACTGAATTAGATAAATGCAGTTGATTTTTTTTTAACATAAACCATCTATTCTTCAGGTAATGCAAGGGGCACAATTAAGCCTTGAACAGCTTTATGAAGAAGAGAACTTGTATCTCTTTCCCAAATGACAGAATGCCACACTAAAGCACTCACTCAACTAGGCCATCAACCTGGGCAGTTTGAAAGACAAGCCCTCTTTGCGATGCTCGAAAGCAAACCCCGAGTTTAAAAAAGACAATAAATAAAAAAGGCACAGTAAGCTGCTCTCCAGTCTTCCATGTATTTTGTATTGTATTAAAGCTTTCTTATCCTCTACACAATAATTTTTAAAGCTACTCCATTGCCTCATATTTTGAAAAGGCACAAGGAGGTATGCCAGAGTCCCAGGCTAGAAAACACAGCTTAACATACACAGTAGCTAGTTACTTTGTAGTTAAATTTCCAGCTGATATGCTGATATCTTATGGTATTTAGGAATCCATGATCATAGATTAGTCTTCTAAAGCAAGCAAAGAAAGTTATTCTGGAATCTCAGAGCAAGGCAAAGATGGACTTTGCTCCGTTATAGGGATGCAGTGCAAGAAGAGCCAAGTGGAAAGTCATGACTGCTCAGAAGCTACATCTTGGTACTACTACTTTGCACAGAATACTGATGTGGCCTACAGAAGGAAGGTTAGCTCATCAAAACTTCAACAAATTCTTATAAAGAGAATAAAGGTATTAAGAGAAACCTAAGATGGAACAAAGTTCATTTTCATCATAACAAAGAGCAGAGGAAACAAATACAAAAAGGAAGCAAAAATACTCCAACATTGCACTACCAGTCCTCCCTTCCTCTCTATTTCAGTAGTTTCCAAAATCACAGCTCCAGCAGCTGCCTCACTCCCTTTTGCAATTCCCTATTACATCACTTTGAAAGTGCCCAAATAAATATCTGTGTGTGATGTTTGCTGCATGGAATATGTAGAAATAGTCCAACATGGAAGAAATCACACCACTACAGGTGAGAAGTCCCTCAACCAAAACAATACAAGGGAAAGTGAAGCCACAATGAAGCCAATGCAAGAGTGTAAGAACAAAAATGAACCTGCATATTCAGTACAAGTTCAAGTATCAGGCCCACCAACTCTAACTTTCAGGAAAAAATTTAGGCATCTAAACCTTTCTGAAGCTCAGACTTACCCTTGAGCAGTCTTATAAGCCTCAGACCTGAATTCACTGGCTGAATTCCAAATGAATTTGGTTCTCACGAAAAACATGTTGAATATTTTGTTTCAAGCGCAACAACAACTAATTCTTCACACTTTTGTTTTCTAAACACAGCTACCCCTGAATTTGTAACAATACCTTGCATTTCCATCATCACAATTCTCCCTGAGAAGCACACCAGCAGACTTCTCTGATACTGTTATATTCTCTCCCAGTAGCCTAGTTTCTGCTAGAGTACTCAACACCCAGAGAGCCACTAACTAGAGTAATTAGGACACTCTTAAGGTATTCCTGAAGTAGAAGACAGCTCTGAGTCTGTGCTTGTGGTCCAATAGTCCAATACTAAGTGGGGAACACCACAGTCTTACAGCAGAAAAGTGACTCCTGTTAAGTGAGCAGCTGAGCTCTGCATTCAGAAGGAGCAGAGAAGTCTTCCAGGTTCCCACTGTCTCACTGATACTGAACAGGACATATTTGAGACTTGCTGCTATTCTTACACCTGATCAAACTGAGCTCACTTCAGAGTCTCAGTTCTCATAGTATCCTGTGCCTCTGCCCATCACCTCCCTTGGGACAACAGCTCCCAGTTAGTATGCTAGGAGCCAAATCCCAACATCTTTACAGAGATCCTACTGCTGTCTTTAGCTCCTTAGTGGGGGAGTACAGAAAAGATTAAGTCAGACTCAGATAGATGGGCTGAGAGGAAATGGACAGAAATTGTTACACAGGAATTTTAACTGCTGAAAACACTGAGTATTTGCTTAGATCAAAGTTAATGTGGATGAAGTAACTAAAATACTGGCATTGCTAAAGTAATCAACTCAAGGATTGTTTCACTGGACAAACTATGACCAAAGAATGTATAAACTATTTTACATTTAGATTCTAGTCATTTAGTTAGAATCACAATGCTAAACAGCATTGTAATAAACACAATTTATAAAAAGGGGAAAATCTCTACTCTGCCACGGCACAAACACTGTACAGACAAAGAAGTACTGCATGCCATTGACCTCAACACCATATTCTGTCTCCTGATAAACAACCTTGCAGAATCATTTTAGTGGGTTTCTTTCTAACAGGAAGAAAGACTAAATAATTAATACGTATACTCAAGATTTCATGTTCTGAGATAGGTACCAGGTGAACATGAAGAAACATCTTCCCTGACATTAAAAGGGCTTCAGTTTCACCCTTACTAACACTGAATAAAAGAAGAAATAACCTTTTACAGACAAAACTTAAATCAAAAACTGTAATGGAGACAATCTGACTACATGCTTAGTTTGAGAAGCAATTCTTGTGCCCACCTTACCTAAAGGAATGTGAAAATGCCTGTAGTCTGCACAATGCCAGAGTAAGCATTAAAGAGAGAAATGAAGTTCTGATAAATCTGAAGAAAAATCTGTAACTGTGTAGCTGTACTCAAAGCATTTTCTCACTAGACTTCAAAAAGCAAGAAGTTAATGGCAGCACTTGAAAATGGCTGATTTTATTACACTGCTGCCAAAGCAGCAATATTCTGTGAGAATGTGTGAATTTTTATTTGCCCAATAACTGAAAAATAAGTTTAACAACAAGTTACCTGTGGGATGAATAATTGTATAGGTTCCAGTACTAAGAATTACATAATCAAGGAATTGTAAGCTAAGCATCTGATTGTACTGCATCCAGCAGAATTTTTGCAAGCAGCTCAAAATATTCTAAAAATTACTTGGCAGACTTACCTAATGTGTATGAAAGACTGTGTCATTTGGCACAAAGACAAAATATATTATATGCCAACAATAGTTCAGAATTAAAAAGTGCCAGAAGTCTCTTAAAAATGTAATAAAATCAAGCCACTTCTATGAGGCAGAACAGCTTAGAAAGAAATAAAATAGACCTGGAAGGAATTGACACACAAAACAAAAACAAACAAACAAAAAACCCAAACAAAAACCAACAACAACAAAAGAGCAAACGAACATAATACAAACAGTTAAAGATAGTAGTTGTTTAAATATAATATTCCACAAGCTGAGAAAGAGAGCAGAAATGACAGTGCTATGTGTACCCCACAGAGGCAGGCAGACAGTGCCACCTGCAATCTCACCAGAAAATAAGAGCAGCAGTGGAGGTGGTAGCACACATTGCTTTTTTTGCCTACATAAAACACACACCACAGAACTCCTCAGCATCAGTGAGGACATACAAGCAGATTCTGCAGTGAGTCTCTTACCTCCCCTACAACAGCTGCTGAAGGCTCTTGATAGATTAGCTTTTAGAAGCACTAGGTATGTCAACAGCATAAATTTATTGATCATCCACTTAAATAAAAAAATGCAATTACTTGCAAAATCCTACCTGACATCTTCAAATTTCTTGGTTATGACTGAACCAACAGAAGAAAAAGCAGCAGAAGCCTTCTGACCAGCCTGAGACAGGGTTTCTGACGTTCTCTTGTATCTGTGTTCAAAAAAACATTTAGGTTTTAGTTATTTTAATAAGGAAACTTTTAGTGTGTGTCTATTTGTATTAAATGCAGCAGTACACTTCAGCTTTGGGGCCAAATGGAGAACCTGCTTAAGATATTATTTTGAGCCTTTGCAGCCCCTTCTGGCTGCAGCATCTCTGCCAGCTCTGACCAGACACAGTTCACCAACATGCACCTACTACCCCACCCCTAGAACAGATGCTATCTGCTATCATAGGATTTATTAAAATACAAAATAAACTCACACAGAAAACATCCCAATCAAGAAAAAAAAAACCCACTCAAAAATACAAAAGAAAATAAAACACAAATAAACAAAACTATGCCCACACACTAAAAAGGTCTATTTTTTTGTGCCAAGTGTCTAAATTCTTGTACCGCACATTTCTGTCAATAAAATTCACCATAACAAGCTTGAGGTACATCTTGTGACATTCTGTGGTTATTAACTGCAGAAGGCAGCTTGCTCTAGACCTTAAGCTAACAATTGTGTTTGGCAAGAACAGTAACTGTGACTTCATACTCTTCCTGCATGGGCTCAGTTTACAAACGCATTTCTGTCAATAAAATTCACCATAAAAATTTTGAGGTAGATCTTGTGACATTCTGTGGTTAACTGCAGAAGGCAACTTGCTCTAGACCTTAAGCTAACAATTGTGTTTGGCAAGAACAGTAACTGTGACTTCATACTCTTCCTGCATGGGCTCAGTTTACAACAATTTTTCAGGGTGGAAAAGAAGGGTATTCTGTTGGACTTAGGACACCTTGGTATCTCAGATGTATCAGACAGACAGAAGTGTGTTAGAATAGCCCATATTTTGGTCAATCATTCTTCTTTCACATGAGATATAGCTTGCAGTGTTCTTCTTTTAAAAATGTCTACGTTGATTTACCCAGAGAAGTATTAATACACCTAAACTTTGTGTTATATATACTCATTTCACAAGAACAGAGTGTTTAGACATGACACAAGATCTCAACAGTTTTCACTTCAACAGTCTAAACAATCATCATGAGCTGGTACATACGCTGTGGTTGATGTAACATCTTGCCAGCTTTTGGTAATGTTCTGCTTTAGTTCCTGTAGTGAGTTAATTCCCAGCTTTCTCTTGATTTCTGCTAGATGCTTCTCTTTGGCAGCTAGCACTTGTGAGAGCGTCTGGATTTCCTCTTCCACCTGTGGCACAAGAGTTGTTAACAAGTGGTTAACAGTTAACAAGGAATATACCCAACCATTTAACTATGTGTTTCTTTAATGCATCTACTAGACATCAGTAATGGGAGGGCAGAGGTTTTTAACGTTGCCTCACAGTCATTCCTAAATACTAAAAGGGAAATCTAACAGATGCTACAAGAGCTAGTGAGAAAGTAATCTACCTGCAGCTTGCTCTGTTACTGGAATATGTACAAGGAAGTTGGTAACTAAAAGACTGCATAGTTAGAAATTATTACCCATGATATGTAAAGGTTGAAGATTAGCCAAACCCGTGACAATTGCCAAGCCTGTATTCTACTTCCACGTCAGAAGATATAGCAATGTGTGACGAGTATCAGGAAGCTCAGAGCATGTCTGTCGTACACAAATTTTGTCCCCTTGCTTCAACAGAAAGGTCTTTTTGTGGCTTAAGCCAGCACCTGTAAACCGGATCCAGCCACAGGAGCACCTTCCCCAGAGCAGGTGTGGAAATTGTGGCAGACTGAGCTGTCAAAACTCACACAAACACACAACACAGCACCTGCTCTGTTAGAAAGCTGTATTTGTGCACTTCCTTCTTTACTCGGATGGCCACTTAAGCCTCTCCTGGAAACATGACCAGAGGTGTCAGCACAGTTCTACGATGCCATTCTGTGAGCTTTATAGAAGTGACAGAGTCACTAAGGCCATACATATAATAAAGGCAAGGGCATCCCTCCCATCCTACTTCCTCATCCAGGCAAGGTGACCCCAGTTTAGACCAGCAGGCTGCCCACTCATTTAAGCTTCCCTACAGGAGTACAGCTCCTTACTGTACTCCTTACAGTATCATCAACGCACTGCTGTTTTGGATATCTGCCTCAAGTCCAGCACGACATACCCTAGCAGGACCAGCCCACCCTCACTATCTTTGGCATGAAATGATACTCAGGACTGCCAAATACAATAATGTATTAAATGTGCTTAATTTAAAGCTAACCTTTGTTTGCTAACCTTGGGCTAAAGTTAGCCTCTTTCATAAGGGTCCTAAAGTCCCATAAAGCTACTAAAGCAAAAAGACTGGCTGCTTAATAGAGCTTGACTTTGGCATGTATCAGGCTTGAATATTTGCCTGTCTGCTCTTCAAAGAATGCTACTTTTTCTCACTCTTAAAAATATTCTGTTATGGACAAGAACAGTAACATGGTCAGACACTAGCAGTACAGTGCCTACACAGATATTACTACAAAGCATTCTTCGTGAAAGAAACAGTTTTAGCTACTCCACACCACTTGAGACAATACTTGGGTTTTGGCTTCCAACCATGTTCTCTCTGCTGATTTACCCCTTCTCACTCAAGGAAAAAAAAATGGTTAGGTATTTATGTATCTTAGTTTAAAATCTGTACATTCAGCACTTTCAGCTTAATTCCCCATCACTAGAATTGGCTGTTCTTTTCTCCTTGACACCCTTCCTTCCTATCTGTGCAACACACAGGAATGCCAGCTTTAGACACTCACTAAATAACTATGCAAAGCATTAACTGTATGTTTAAAGATAACATTATCCCATATTTTCATTATCAAAATAAGTTTAAGAGCTATTTGCAAAATAATTACCTTGGCAAGCTCTTTTCTTAGCTCATCCCGTTCTTCTTCTGAGAGTGTTTCTGCCATACTGACTGCAGCAGCAGCATCCTCTCCAACCTCAGGTATAGAGTCACTCCTCAGCAGCCCTTGAGATGAACAAAAAGCATTAAAAGTCAGATTGTCACAAGTCTGCCAAACAACAGCTAACACTAGCACACAGCTTTTTTTGCCAGTGCACGAAAAACTGATGATAGGACACCAAAGTCATGCTCCCCAACTACAGGAAGGAAACCAAAGGCATTTTATTTTTCATTCTATCAAGGTGTATTAAAGCTCAATATAATGGCAACTGCTGCTATAATAGGAGACTGGAAACCTGTTGAAAACAACACTTCCCACTACTCTGCGCAGAAACCAAGATGCAGAATGCTACATCCTGACCAGTGTTTCCTACGCAACTTTGCCCAGGAGTCTGTGCACATTCTGATCTCTCATTCATCTGGCACAGAAACTCTGGAAGTGCTGGAGATGCTCAAGGCCAGTGCAGAGGCACCCTCCCTTACTACTCTCTGGATCAGATTATAAAGTGTCCATTCTGAGCACACTGGGTGCAGCCACAAGCAAGGTTAACAACAGTGAAAAAACTACTGCACTGCAAGTAGGAACTCTGTACCCTTCTTGAGCTCTCTGTCCCTAGTAATTGGGACCACAGTGCCTAGATATCATGGAACTAAAAGTTGCAGATGTCATGGAACTGGAAGTAAGCTGCTGGTTTGCACCTGGACCTTAAGACAGATGGGAAGCCCAGAAACAGAGCTCGGGAACAAAAGGCTGTTGCTTCAAAGCAGGATAGTACTGAGAAGGGACTGATAAGAATATGCATCCACTCAAACTGCCGCCTCTTCCAAATCCAGAAACCAAAACTCTGCCTAATTTTCCTACATAAACCACAAACATCCCCATGGTCTTCCTCAACTTTTGCTTTCACAGCTTCAGTGCAAGGAAAGAGGATGATATTATTTGTATTACTATGATACAATAACTGTAATGATTCAGTTTTTTACTCCTTAGTGCTTGTAGTAAGACCATTTTAAACACCTTTTATGCAACAAAATTTCCAGCAAAAGATTTCCCATTTTGAGTCTTGGTAGCTGACACTTAAAGTTTGCCAAAATCAAGGAATTCTGTTCTAATTGCAGGGAGACTGCATGCTGGAATGATTGTGGATTCCCAGAAGTAATTCTCTATTCAAGACATAAAACACCCTTACAGATAATAAAAAAAAAAAAAAAGAAGCCAAATAAAAATCTTAAAATACAAGAGGAAAGAGATCAGGATTGTCTGTTAGTAAGGAGCGAGGAAGAGTGTGTGTATGTATACATATATGTGTGTGTGTATATACATATATACATGTGTGTGTATATGTATATGTACATAAATATATCATTAATCTAAGTTGAAGACACATTAAGTAACATTTCCTATTAATCACTATAGAAATTAACCATCTAGCCAATAAAATTCCATTCTCATTTCAACAGCTTCTGATGGCACTTCATACTATCCCTGGGGAATCAAAAATTCATTAATCACCACTATAATTTTGCTGTGAGGTTTCATATCAAACAGCTACATCACAATCAACTGAAAAACCAGGGGGAAAAAAGATTCTGTGAGTCTGTAATTAGTTGCATGCATTCTATGAAACACACTCCTAGCAGCTGTCAAGCTGAAAAAAGAAACCTTGTTCTTGGATCAAATTACTGAACTCAGGTAAAACTCAATTCCACAAATTCTTTCCAAAATGGCATGTTGTCTGCCTGTATCTGTGTCCAGAACACTTGTCCTCTAGAAGCACACTGCTACCTGGACCAGACTTTTGTGTTACTACCGAGTGCACTGAGAAGGAAGCCAACAGGAAGAAAATTAAACCTCATTCTGCATTTATTCATGAGATCTGTGTCATGTTTTCCCAGAGATTAACATGTGTCTTCTACACAAACATAATGTAGGTCCTGTGGGTTTCCCAATACACTACTTTCTGTCAAAAATCTAGGGCAGTAAGAACTTCAAAGTCTAACGCCCAAACTAAAGCATAGCACTATGGCACCTAAAACAAAGGATTATGTTTCACCATCAAATAACTTTTGTTTTATGCATCAACATATTTCCTTAACAGTTAAGAATGCCACACCTTTTTTGTTAAATTGCTATTTAACCTATTAATTACATAAACCTACCCTGAAGGAAAACAATTTGAACTGCATTTCTCTTCCACACCCAACACCCTCTCAGTATGTTCTACTGTGATTCCTGACCTTGCTCTCACCTGCAGCCCTTCAGGGACCACCTGCTTGCCATCACAAAGCCATTTCAGAAAGTTTGCAAGTACCAAAACCACCCTGACTCCAAAGGCATTAGCACAACCAGCTGAAAATCTGTTCAATCTGATTATGAGGAGTCATCTGGATTAAATCACCAAAAATAGATCAAGTGAATCCACCAGTAAGAAAACACGCCAGATTGTCTCCTGCAGCAACAGCTTCCATTTGGGGAATGTAACTTCTCTTTGGAAAACTCATTTTTAAGACTGTTCTGCTTCTTGCCTACCAAATAGAATTTAAGAATTTTAATTTAATACAATGCTAAGAAGCAAGGGAATGATCTCTCCTCCTCTTCACATTCCTAGAATTTTTAGGCAAACAGGAAATCACTGCTATTCAGAGCACTGATTCTGCAGAGTTCTGCACAACTGACCATGCCTTCCTCTTGCCTTCGGAGCTCCTCCCATTTATTATTTTTTTGAGCTCCACATGAAGTATATGAACATCTTCCCACCAATCTTCACTCTGGCACCTCCGCACTCTCTCCTGTCACTGCTCACCCCTCTGTTCCCTTTGCTCCCATTCCTCAGTTCAATACCTGCAGGACACAGGGATCACCCATGCTATGGGAAAGGCTGTGCTGGGCTGTCTGATCAAGGAGCAGTTGTCTACACAGCTAACAACCCACAGACCTCCACAATGGTGTGGCTACAATCCAAATGTATCCCATAAACTAGGGCTGACAGCCAGTAAGATCCTGGCTTTGAAAAAACTTCATAAGGAAACATGCACAGCCCACCTTAGATCTTTCTATGAGGCATGGGGCAAGAAACCAGGAAATCAGCAATCAGCCGACAGATTTAAATGCTTCGGCTCAAACTACTACTAAAAGAGCATTTTTCACTTGTGGTCTTTTTTTTGCCAACAGAACTGTCGCTATTATTATTTTATATTGCTATGTAAAATTATTATTACAGCTTTCAAGTTGTTACCTTTCGTTATGTTAGTTCTCTTGCATCATTAGATTGTGAAGGACTTAAAATTCAGTCATTTGGTACTCTGTTATAACCAAGCTTAACTGAACGTTTCATGTCTCAAACAGAATAAAAAATCTGTTTGGAGGAAAAAATCATAATGACTTAGTATTAGAAAACTTACCTAGCTTTAAGTCAGTTTTTAGGTCTGTATTTCTAAGATTAACATATCTTCCCAGCAGTTTATTAGATCTACTTTAATGAACCAAATAAAGACATGAGCAAGTTAGTTATTAGGACTCCATGGATCACATTCAGGGAAATGACATTTAAGTCCCTATTATTCTGCCAGCGTAGGCAAATCATTAGAGTAATTCAATTAACACTCAGTTTTTCTGATTTGTGGTTTGCTTTGGCCTGTTTCAATCCAAGTTCATGTTCTATTTTGACCAGCAGTCCCTACGTCCCCAGCCTGAATTCAGAGATCAGCAGCAATCAGGAGCATTCCTGAACTTTAGACAGACCAGAGTACGCTTTTAGTGAGGCACTGACAGACACCCAGCCCTCCCAGATCCAGACTGCAGAGCCTGTGGACTCAACTTTTGTGTAGTTATCACTCTACAGTTGGCAAAGCTAAAGAAAAAAGGTGGTTGCTATAGTTCAGGAGAACAAGCTGTTGCAAAGTTATAGAACCACTCTAACATTTGAGTAACATACAGTATTACAGAGCATATTTATTCTGCAGTATAAAAGAAAGATCAGATTTAAGTGCTTCCCGTTTATCTCAGTGAAGCAGCCAAAGTGAGACATATTCCTTCAACATGGGGCAGAAAATTCTTGGGCTTCTCCCAAATGCTAGGTATTCATTCAAAGCAAATGAAAAAGAAAATAAAGCCCAGAAAAAGCTGGTGGTAATAGTGATGCATCATCACCTGACACAAACAGCTGCTTCCCCTGTCCTTTAGAAGAGCTGGGAGAAGCAGTAATTGCAGAAGTGAATGCTGACCACTGTTTCCCAGTAGCCCCTGGCTCAGCAAGTTCACAGAGAGGGGTGTTATAGTTCACACAGAGGTTCCCCAAGGGACGCATGTTTCTTTAAAATTTTAAGCAATAAGCCCTGCGTAACTTTGCTTTGCCACACCGGAAGTAGGTAGAAGCTTTCTATATTTAAAATTACTTTGGAAGATTACATCTGGCAGCAAGGAATAGAAAGGAATGACAACAAACTAGGATTGGGGAGTGTTGGGAGGCACAGCTAGAGGTGTTCTGTACAACAGTCCACCAGCAAGAAACTCATAGGGTTAAGTACTAAAAGGATGCCACTGCAGCACAGCATAGGGCAGTCTCAGTGCAGTTCATATCTGCAGGTGGAAGGTTTGCAGCATTTTAAATGCTAGGTGGAATGAAATAAAGGTTTTAGAGGGAATTTTCATTAATCAGTGAGATTTTCGGTATTAAGGCAAAAGCAGATTTTAGACTATACAGAGCTCTGAAGTCCTGCTAAAAATGCAATTTCTGCGTCCTCCTCAAAAAAAATCTAATAGACAAACTAGGCAAATTATTGCAATCTTGCAGAAGTCTTGTTCCAAATTGTTTTTGCCACTTTGTTTTCCCTCAAACTGCCTTTCTGCTGAATAAATAACAAATAATGTAAAGCATGAGATATTATCTACATGGCACACTGAAGAACACACTGCCAGAATTAACAGGAGGCCAGCTTTTATAGATTTTTTAATTTGAGAAGCTTTACAGGTATTAATTGCTAAGCATTTTGTAGAGATTTTAAGGAAGGAAGAGAAAGGAGTTACCAGACTTTGCCAGTGTAGGTGATCCAGGTGGAGAAAGGTTTATGCCAGGCGACAAGTAAAGATAATTTCTGTTCACTCCAGCATTGAAATCGAAGGGTGATTTGTAATCCTCATATAGATCCATGCCAGACAGCTCAGTGCACGCAGCCATCCTCCTCTTCCACTGAAGCATTCATCTTCACTTTTTGGGGCAACCCAGACAGCAGCATTCAGAAACCCTCCATTTCTCCACATGACACCCACTGTGCCTCCTTGGAGAATCCAGCTCTGCTACATATGACAGAGCCGTCCAGCAAGTGATTTCTTAGCCATCCTGTAGCTGCTGCTGTTTACATGGCACAAAGTTAAGTTCCTGTAAATTTATAACTGAGGCTGTACTTCAACAGACCGTTCCTTTAACAAACATTCACAGTGCACCACTCATGGCTTCTGGAAGAGCCTTGGTCCTCTGCAGAACTGAATCAACTGTGTTCAATCGTTTAAATAAGAAAAGGTCAGCTGACTGCAGCTACACCAGGATATCCTTAATCTTCTAGGACACAAAAGGATTACCAGCCTAATCTATCCTATATACCATCTGTGTTGGACTTTTTTCTCTGATTAATGGAAAATTCTGTGCGCATAGCTATTTCTCCAGCTGCTTCCATCAGTGTAATAACCACTAGTGAGAATTCAGTCTCTGCTGCCCAGGTATCACACCATAGTGCAAGTTCAGAACAGGAGAGAGCAGCACTCCTCTCTGAAGGCTGGCCTATAAACACCACCTAGGCTTACTGATGAACATTCTAATGTGCATTATGACTTTCGCTCATGAGGCTAAACACATCTGGGTCTGAGGGGGTTTTGTTTTGGGGAGGGGGTTGTTAAATATTTATGAAGTACACTTGCTGCTTCAACCAGCATTGTTTACAGCAGCCAGTAACAGCAGTAATGCATCACCTGAAATGTATTTATGTTTTGACACATATGCCATAAAGAAAGATCAACTTACAGAAGCCATCTGACTTCATGCCAGGCCTTCAAGATTCAACTCTGGGAAGCAGAAATGCTTCTTACCTAAAAGAGGCATTCAGCACAGTTTTGCAGCACTTCACTACATTGTTGTATTTTTATTTCAAGGTCAGCTTCTTTCACTGAAAACACAAGGTTACTAGCAATGCAGATCACCTATAGACCTGAGCAACAATTTCCTCCCAAACCCCACACCTTCACCTGGGATCCTCACTGCAGCCTGCACACAGAGAAGCATAATCAAATGGAAGTTAATCTTTGCCTGCACAGTAAGGACAGAGATGATCAGGCATCATTCCAGAGAAGTGAAGGAGCCTTGCAGCATTCCGAAGTCAAGTCCAAGCAAAGTAATCTCAGTGTACATGACTTCTGGAATTTTAACTTCCCATTTCCACTGCAGTCAGTCAGTTGCCAAAGGAACAGACCTTCCAGCTAATTAAAAAGCAGATCCTTTAGGCTAAAGACCTACATTCATTTTTGGTGCAGAGTACCTGCAGGCTCATAACAATGAGAGTGCTGGAGCCTGAAACACAGGTCTATGCTATTTTCCAAGCCCACTGAAAAGAAGAAAATAGAATGCCCCTCTGCATTTCTGACACGTGGCTGTGACATCTGCCAGAAAAACTGCAAAGTTCACCTGGCAAAGGTCAAAGCTTTAGTCACAGATTGTAGTTAAAGCATCCACAGGCAGCAGAGAACTGTAACACAACTACAGTAATAATATACTCTATTAACCAAGTTTGTTAATATGAACAGCTACAGATTGTGCTTCACAACTTTCCCTTGTATAACTCAGCAGTCAGGGGCTGCCTTCTGTGCAAAAGGCTCAGGCAGTAGTTGTGCTGAGTTAGGCAAAATGACAAGTTATCACATGTGGCACACAAAGAGCTGGGCGTTTTCTACCATCACTCTCCCAGCAGTGAGAGAGAGAGAAGGGGAGGTTACACCCTAGGACTTTGCCTAACCCTAAATAATCATTCACTTTAACACTGGTCAGTGCTAGCTGGCTACAACTGCAAGTAGCTACTATAGGAAAAAGAACCCTTTATGAAAAACTGTTGATCCCTGCTAACAATCAAGAATACCATTTCCTAGGCATTTCCTGAAGCAAGCATTACATCCTTGTTTTTATAGGAAATTCCCTACATTCAGATTTACCCATTACCAACCATTCAAAAAAATCTGGTACTCTTCCTATATCTTTGTAGTGCACAAGTTGGTTTCATGTCCCTAGAGACATTTGGATTGCCAATCTCAACCACTGACCTGGCCTGCCACCCCTACTGACGGAAATCTGTGTGGGTCAAACTCTTCAACACCTCCTCAGTGTAGTCAGAGACACATACAGGATGTGGCCCACTGCTGGAACATACATTTGGCTTACAGGGAAGATTTGCTGAATTACAAATGTGAGCCTCCACCTGAGAGGCTGAATTCAGCTTTTGATCCTCCTTATGCATAGCCTGAGCACAAGCCCAGAAGTCACCCAAGACAATCTCTAGTTTTTAGAAATATTACAGATATATTACTGTTCTAAAGTCACTGCCAAGAGAGGGACACCATGCAAGTGCTCCTTATTTCAAGGTCCTCTCTTTGCTCAGTTATAGTGGCCATACAGATGGGTTGCTACAGCACCTATCAAACACATCACCTAAACACATCAGGCTCCTGCTCTCTCACCTGCTGGAGTTTACAGGAGTGTTGCTCCTCACTTTTCTCAGGTACAAATCCTACCTGGTGATGAAGGAAGCTGTTTTGCTGAACAAGCTTCTTCCTCATCACTTAGGGAAATTTAACGGTCTTCTAACTGAAGTATTAAGTCAATCTCTCTGTAGAAAGGACTGCAGTCCACCCTTCCAAATCTCCTGTAGGACAGCTTCTAGGCTGTCATTGCTAACTCATCCACTTCAGGGAAGACAATCTTTAGTTTTGAGAGATCCCCTGCCAGCCATAACAATTGTTTTATCTGCTTCTTCCCCAGAAGTTCCTTAGCACATCCAGGGATTCAGGGCAGACCAAGGCAGCAACTCCCCCATACTGCCTAAAGCCAGTCTAAAGAAGATTGATTCCTCCTCCAAATGCACCACAGGGACAGAACCTATCTCTCTCCAAGGGATTTTCCAAACTCAAGTGATGGCCTAAGGAAACAAAACAGGATGGGGATGACAAACAGCAGCTGCACTGAACCAAAAAGCAAGGTTTTTCTCTGCAGTGTGAAGTTTTCTGACCAGTTTAGCAGCTCTTGACAGCCACAGCAATCAAGATTTCTGTACACTATGAAAACAGGCACATTATGAGGCCTTTCTAAAGGGCCTTCCCCTGACCAAAATATCCTGCTGGACTGGCTTCCTCTCATTCACAATAATTCAAAGCACTTGCAGCTGGCTGGAGGTGGAACTGAGGTTGTAGAGCCATACCCTAATAGATAGATGCTGCCTTCCCAGGACAAGACAGACACACATTTCAGAGCTGAAGCTTAAGTTTAGGCTTCTGTTACATGGCTTAGAGTAATTAACCATGCATCCTCAAGTATCTTTGTTCTTTGCCCTGCACTGCAAATTCAGTTTTACTCTGTACCTTGGTAACAACCTTGGTTGTTACTGCAGATACCAGCTGCAAGGTCTTGATACCTGCAAAGATCTTGAAGCCTAAGGAAGGAGCTGTTCCAGACTGAAGTAGCAGTGGTTCTTTGCTTACTGTGCCAGAGATTAAAACCGAAGATACTGCCGTTCCAGAACAAGCATTCATTTGCCCTTAACACCTCACGATAACTTAGAGGTTAGTACTTAAGTCATCTATGGCATTTTAGAAGCTGGTGTCTGAGAGACTGGCACAAAGGTAGATACCTTCTGTCAAGGATGCTTGAACCAATCACTGACAAGTTCAACTGAATGTCACAAAGTTGACAAGACTCAGCAAAGTATTACCATCACAATTTCTACCATTAACCACGTTGTAATCTCCTCTGTTAAGGTTACAGAGTGTACTTAAAGCTTTCCCCGGTAACTATCTAGCATTAACAGTCAGTACAGATTGTGCACCTCATGAATCACAAGGAAGGGAACTCCCTCCACAGCTAGAAAAGCTGTTAAGTTTGAGCAAACACCGTTCACCAGATATCTGCCTGCTTAGTCTCAGGCGTGGTTCTTTCTTCAGCTAGCACCTGCTACCCAGGTCTGCAGCTTCCACCTTAACCTAAGGCTCTAGCAACAATTTAAGCAATGTAATATAGTATTGAAGCACTTCTACCTTCATGGCAGCTGAGCAGGGATAGGATGTTATGGTAGCCTTGTGGAGAAGCTGCTTTTCCCACACACAGGTCTAACAGAGCAATAGTTTGTTTATGCATGGAAACCTTATATCCCTCTTTCCCTACAGAAAGTAGGATGAAGTATGAATGAGTACTGCTGTTACACAGGCCCTTCACCACACTGAACACGATCCTGTGTTCGTGTCCTGATTGTGCCCAGAGCTGCCAAACTTGCGCACAACTCATACTTTTGGCAAGGCTATCATGTCTCCAGCACTTAACCAAGCAAGCAAAAGAAAATGAGGGAAAATTATGGGAAGACTTTGTTGACAAAGGGAGGAAGAGGTGTGAGAAGCACTTGCTCCTTGGGGGCATAGCAAAAAGATTCAGACTCTTATTTCAAGGTTGCCTATGGAGATTCAATTGCCTTCTCAGCCTATACTTGGTTTGAATTTCAACTTCTGCAGTCTGCTATGACACAAGACTGATAAGAGGCCTTCCAGTAAGTGTGTCTGGGGCAAAGATTTCCAGCCAGGTGGTCTTCCACCACCCCCATCTTTCCCAGGTAGTTCCCAATCAGGCAGCAACAGTCAAGATCCTCTCCCCACTCCAAAGAGTTTTATATGCATAAGCCATTTTAAGAGCCATAAATCTACTTAAGCATCTTAAGCCAGTCTAGATTCTGTGGCATCAATTTGATCTTCAAAGTCTTACCAGTTTACAGACAAGTAAAGCCTTTCAGCACCTGATCTGAGGCCTTAAAATTGCATTAAGAGAAAAGGATGCTGTGAAGCAAGAGGACAGAAGCCCAAAGATTAAACAAGCCTGAAATTTGTACATTAGTGCTCCTATCACATTGTGCTCTCTCCCCTTCCTTTAACAGCAGACGCTTCTTTCAGTCCCCTGAGATTTGTGCATGACATGAATGGAGCTGCACAGCTACAGCAATTCCTGAACAGTACAAGTACAGGCTTCTGCAGGCCCGTTAGAAATGGTCAGCAGAATGTGGCTGAAGGGGTTAAGTATCTGCTGTCTTCTAGCAGGGTACAACTCAACACCATGATATTAATCTCAGTACTTCAGCCTCATCCACATGCTTTCTCTGGACAAGCTCTGCCTGATACAACCACATCATTCAGTACAGTTCTTTGTACGGAGATACCTTCCTCAGTACTTTCTTTAGCCTAAGTGCTGCCTTCACTTACTCTTATTAAAACAAAGAAAAAACCCAAAAAACCACCACCAACAACAACCACCACCTCTTTGAAGATGTATCTCCCTGCAACACAAACACTTCCAAATGTTACAGGTAGGGATCACACGGTTGCCAGTGTTGCTCTTCTCTTAAAGCAAAGCCTCAGCCCACAGTATTTCAGACAGCTGACGCAACATGTCTTGGCGAAGGCAGCAGCTCTCTCTCCTCTCAATCCAATTATAAACTCAGACTAATTTCCTGAGCTCTTGTGAGGGAGTAGATCCACGCTCCAGCATATCCTGCGACTAGACAAGCTGACACTACAGTAAAATACTTAACCCATTCATGTCAGACAAAATTGTCTATATTTGCACATATTCTCTAGCATCTTTCAAGTGTTTCAGCATTTAGATTAAGCAGAAATCCCAGATTTATGACAAAGCTGTGTGTCTCAAACAGTGCTCAAAGCTCACGTTTGTCAGCTCCAACAGTAACAGGTGAAAATCTTTCCAATCTATGGAAAAGGACCAGGCCAAAGGACAGAGTACCACCCCAGAATCAGTGATCAGAGTTTTCACCGACTTTGGAGAAGTCAGATCAAAGCCTGCAAACACAGAGGAACACTTCCAAGTGAGATTAACAGAGTTAAAACACTTTCAGGTAGACTTTAGAGGAATGTATTTAGTTATTTCACTTCAGCCACTTATCCGGGTTATACTGCCATTCTCTATAGACTCTGATCCCTCAGGCAAGAGACTGACCCTGTCAAAAATGTAAAGAAACAGTGCTGAGCTGCAGCTAGATGATAGCTGGAAAAGATTAGGAACACTGCAGTGCAGAAATGGGATTGTCTCAAGCAAAGTTTCACTATGCAACCTTGCAATCTAATTAAAATTTTACTTGAGTGACTCTGGAGTGACTTCCAGCCTCCCTCAGAAGACAAGACTGCTTTTCTGCATTCTTAAAGCAAACCTCCCTCTTTTAACACAGCATCCTAGAGCCTCCATTTCTGAAAAGCAGCTCCAGAAAAGTTCACCATCCCCATTCTAGGTTACCAGGTCTCACCATGAAATTGACACTGAGGTTTTAAGAACAAAGCAAATTCAGTTACACATTAAGCTGAATTACAGATTGTGATATCTAAAATTAAAAAAAAAAAACAACAAACAAACAAACCAAAAAAACCCTGCAGAGAAAGACTTGGGTAGTCTTAGCAGCACCTTAATGATACCAACAAAATCTTCATTGCTTGTGGTACTCAGTAGGTCCTACCATGTAATTACCAAGTCGATGCCCGGATTTGATGTAGCACAGAAATTCCATCATTTACTATCAAGGGCAGAAGTACAGAGGCAACCAAGCAGCACACAATATGATGTAAGCAACAAGGGTTTAGGGTAAGTACTTCCTAAAATCCATTCTTGAAGATATTCAAAAGCCATCTGGACATCAAGGTGGACATGGATATCAAGGACCAGTAGTCTTTAATACCTTTATTGATGACAGTGGCATCAACATTCAGCAAGTTTGTACATGATACAAAGCTGCACTGTGTAGGTGACAGAACAGAAGGACAAGGTGCTGTCCAGAAGGACCTGGAGAAACTCAAAAAGTGGGCCCACGAGAACCTCATCAAGTTCAACAGGTACAAGTGCGAGGTGTTGCACCTGAGTCAGGGCAATCCCAGATACAAGTACAGGCTGGGAGAAGTTCTTGAGAGCAGCCCTGCAGAGAAAGACTTGGGTGGACAAAAAGCCGGACATGAGCTACCAGTGTGTGCTTACAGTCCAGAAAGCCAAACACATCCTGGGCTGCATTGAAAGCAGAATGACTAGCAGGTCAAAGGAGGTGATTCTCCACCTCTACACTGCCCTTGTGAGACACCACCTAAAGCACAGCATCCAGCTCTGAAGTTCTCAGCAAAAAAGAGCATTGGCCTGCTAGAGCTGATCCAGAGAAAGGGCACAAAGATGATCTTTCTACAAGAGATCCTACAAAGACACGCTGAGGAAGTTGCGCTTGTTCAGCCTCAAGAGGACTCCAGAGAGGCCTCACTGCGTACTTACAGTACCTAAATGGGACCTGTAAAAGAGGAAGAACAACTTTTCACACAGGTAGATAGTGACAGGACAAGGAGGAACAGTTTCAAACTAAAAGAGGAGAAATTTACATTAGACATTAGTAAGAAATTATTTTCTCAGAGGGAGGTCAGGCACTGGAACAGGTTGCCCAGATGTGGTAGATGCCCCATCTCTGGAAGTGTTTGAGGCCAGGTTAGATGGGCCCTGAGCAACCTGATCTAGTTAGTGGGTGGCATCCCTGCCCACACCTGGGGGTTGAACTGATGAGTGCTAAGGTCCCTTCCAACTCAAACCATTCTGTGATATGGTCCTGGGCAACGAGCTCCAGGTGGCCCTGCCCTAACAGAGGGGTTGAACCTCCAGAGCTCCTTCCCTCCTTAACCATCCTGTGATTAACACAATGGCTGTACTAAGTTACAGGCTGCTCCTCCGTATTCTCCAAGGATCCTCCAGGAACCTCTCTTTTTCAGGAACACAAGGGGTCCTGGCATCCTGCCTTAGGGGAGGTCTGTGGCCCATCCTTCATCTTGTGAAGTAGATTTACAAATACCTACCTGCTGACAGAATAAAGTTCCATTTTCTCCCACACTCTCTAAACTGAAATATGGACAGAGACTTCATGGGAGACTTTTCACTTCTCCACATCTACCCAGAAGAGAAGTATTATGGAGTACAGGAGTATTATGACAGCTGACGAGTAAAGCAAAAGCATTTGCAGCAGGAGAGACTGTGCTGGTTTCTGTTACGAGGCTGCAGGAAAAAACTGACAGATTCTGGAAGAGGAAAAAAGTCTCCTGTATTTTCATAAAAGGGACAGCTTACACTTCACTCACTAAACGAACAAGCAACTTTTTGTGTCTGACATGTGACTCCAGACACAGAAGCAGCTCTTGGCGACTACAAAAGCCATCTACTTCCCCCTGACACCCCTTCTCCAGGAGGGAAGTGAATGTATGCCTCTGCAGCAGGAAGAGTTCACTCTTGTACAGAAAGAAAAAGTTGCAGTAGACAAATAAACTACCAGTGTCACTGAGCTAAAGCTGCCTTTCAGCAGGAGCCTCTCCTCCTTTTACCCTTTATCAATTGCACAGAACCCAAGGAAATTAGCATTAAGTCTTTAAATTCCCTTCTCAGATTCCTCAATTTATTTTTCATCCACTCCAGTGCAGTTTCCTTTACTCCTCCAGCAACTCTCTCTACTGCATGCTAGGGGAACCTGAGAGCAAAGTTCCTCAGTCCAGAAAAAAGCTGACACAAAAGCTTCCAAACACATGTCAGTTCACCTAGAGATGTCAGCTTGCCCTTTAGAAGCACTGGGAGAGTCACTTCTGCATTCAGGACACAGTCATTTTTAGCACAACCACACAAATCTCCCCAAAATAGTCAGAGCACAGTAATCTCCACGTGAACTTCCACAAAGGATGCACACACAACACCAAAAGGAGTGACATTTTCTAGAAGTACTGCTAATTTTACCTCACACAAGTTACTGGTTGCATGGTTAAGGTGCACTCCTGCTGTAGCCTGGCACCTTATTCTGCTATCCATGATAAAGATCAGCTCTTTGCATAGCAATGACAAACCACCAGATTTTTTCCCTTCTCAGGACTTGACTAAGTAAGTTTACAATTTTGACTTGTACTGTCCAACAAGTGTAATTACATAAAACTTAAAGTACAATTTCTCAAAGGCAAACAACTGCAAGTAGCAAGCTGCATAGAAATCCTATTAACATTTCTGCTCTTAGCTTATCTGAGAGCATAGTATGAAATCTTTGTGAAACTGTAAAACTCTGCCTAGTCAGCAGCAAAGTGCACTAGTACTATAAATTCACAGACAAGTAGCCCCAGAAATGTTTCAGGTCATAAGAACCTGCTCCTGATCTCCCTTCTTCAACCAGTCAATCCACACCTTTAAACCAGTAATGGGTTTTGCTACAATCCCCTCAGTGAACCAGCCTGCTCATGAGGTACCCAAAAGTTGACAATAGACACTGAGCCAGCTTCAGCTTTTCCAAGCAGGTAAGTCCAAAATGAAGACAAGCCCTTATTATTCATTTACATTTCTCACAATGCAGAGTTTCAGTGCACCCTCCTAAACTTAAGGAAGTACGACCTAACAAAGCAGTGCTAATGGCACACCATCAGATTGCTGGTACAAAGTACTTGTGCAGCAGCTCACTGTTACTGGAAATCTCTCACTTGAAAATCCATAATAAGTTGCTCATAATAAATTGTGTTGTTTTCCCTACAGCATCAAACAAGACACATTACCTATTCTTTTACAGTCCAGCACTTTACCAGTCACCCATTCAACTGTGTAGTGCTTGAAGTGTCCTGTTCCAGACGGAGTGTGGCTGCTGCTTGCCCATACTGCTAAATTCCACATCCAGCTGGGAGGCACCAACTCCTACAGTGCTTCCGAACGGATTTGGAGCAATAGCTATCACTGCTTAAAGGACCTTGGACACAGACAAACTCAGGATGTGGGCTTGAATACTTCTGCACTGCTCTTAATCTCATTTAACAGATAAGAGGCAGAATCCTGCAACAGTGCATGCAGCAACCAGCAGCAATTCACTAACAAACCAACTGCACTGACCAGCCTTTTTTTTTCTAATATAATGCAGATAATGCATCTACCTTTAGATTATTATGACCACTGAAGTTGCCATTATATTAATAAGTACTCTGAGATGTTATCCTATTGATATGTCCTTGACTGACTTTTAATGCTGCTTCAGCTGAGTAAATCCTGTTAAGAGACATTTGCCCCTACTCCAAGTCACACTAGGACAGTAAATTAAATGAAACTGTTAGCCTAGAGAGATACTGCTGTCACATAAATCAACAGACAGTCATACAACACTAATCACTCCAAAAGCCGAAGGCGGCAAAGATAAGGGTCAAGCAAGTTTGTCCAGTGATGATTCCACAAAAAGATATAAAGCTTTAAAGGACTTCCAGGTCCTAGAAGACTTGAGCATACCTGCCTCCATCAGGTCAGACTTTGGACATGAGATGATACTTTTTGCTGCTGGGTGACATTACAGGCAACCTGCAGTTCCTTTTTAACAACCTACACAGGTTCAGACCGTGAAATAACTATTCTCTCAAGATCTCCAACCAATATTAATATATTTATGCACCATCTAGGTGTGTTCCAGTCTATTCCATACAAAGGGAAGTTTTCCTAAATACCAGCATGCTTAGATAAGTCCAGGCTCCTCATATTTCACAGCAAAGTAAGTAGAATGAGTTTAACCAATCATTTTACTGAAATTATGATAGTGGACAGAACAGGAAAGACCTATCTAATGCACACAAAGGCAAGCATTTTTCCTGATTCTGGTGCAGTTGATGTGATGAAAACTACAGGGGGAGGAAAGAAGTGCAGGTTTAAAGGAGCAAAGTTTGAAGGATATTGAGCTTCATCTCTAAAAGTAGACAGGAAATGAATGAAAGGAAGGGGAGGGGGTGACTGGGATTCTTTTTTAGTTTTATGTGGGTTTGGTTGTTTGTGGGTTTTTTATGTTGGGATAGATTTGTGGTTGGGGTTTTTTGGTAAAGAAAGCACGCCTCCAGTGATTTTAGTAACCAGCTGCTCCAGAACTGCACTGTTCCACAAGTTGCCTCCTCCTAGTATTTGACCTGAAACAGAACACGAGTGCAAACTCCAAGAATAAAGCTTTACACTGCTACATGAAATCTAAGTTTAGCATCACTCCCTATTGCACAAGCTAATTCACCACAAAGCTCATTTCACAACTGTAAATGTCAAACAAAAAAAATACATCTATTCATAGCCATTCTGAGTACTGGTGATGCCCTAGTTTAATGGATCCATTGTGTTTAACAGATTAGTCTGGTAAACTTTTCAAACTTTATAGTTAAGAACTGCTCTAGCTGGTACCCAGGTTATTGTTACATCAGATTTGGCACAGCACAGCTCGGCCATCAGCACAAAAAACCACTCAGAATAACTCAGAGCTTAAACAGCTATGAATAATGCAATCCACAATTTTTCATTCTGGTAAACACTTGATCGGGATATTGAAGAGGTGGAAGTCGAAACACTGCTTTGCATACTGCTAGTCCTCAGCTGTCAATCCAGAAGTGTGCCTGCAGCAGGGAGCTGTGATACAGCATTATTACTAAGAAGCCATCATATCCCTCAGAAATGCTGCTGGCACCACCTTGCATGAAGGGGAAACAAGGCCTTTCCAGTAATATCACCTTGGAAAAGGAAGACTAGAGAAATTATTTTACTTGGCACTTGTTCTATCCTTAATTTATCAGCTACCCCTTCTAAAAATATTGATAAGTCTTCTCAGCTCCTCTTCACAAAACACAGAGGTCTTGCTTTGACTTTTGTATCCCTCTTCTCATATTTTCACTTTCTCAAAAGTTGCTTTTGAATAGGAAAGTACTCTTCATTGGGGATGGGAGGGAAGTATGTTTCTGGGATTCACCAAAGTAAAGCTTGGTCTTGAATTGTAAACAAGAAACAGAAGCATACTAAAGGCTTCATGTATCAGTGTGCTAACACAGAATGAAAGTCTGTACATTCACCCCAGTAAAGGTCTCCCTTTTGCCATTTATCCCAAAAACACTTCCTCACCAGAGGAAGTACTCAGCACATCACTCCGCTGATTCCATTGACATTCGATTTGTTTTCCTTCTGATACAATTCTTCTTATACAATCTCCAAAAATCTGTCATGCCAAAAACCTTGCCCAGTGACAGGCACAGAAGCCAATCAAAACCACTCAGCTTCAAAGCAGCAACTCCAACAGGTTTCACTTGCTACTGTTCAGAAATGTGCAGAAACTAATTCTCCCTGCTCATCACTGCTCATGAACCATAGTACTCATGTTCATCTGCAATTCACACACAAAGGAAGCAAAGCAGGATGCCCCAAATACTTTAAGGGTGGTGTAAGTTTCCCAGTTAAAGATTTGGTCAGTATCTGTGTTTTACCATACAATGGTTTGGGTTAGAAGGGAGCTCCAGCTTCCCTGCTAGGGACATCTTAAACTCAATCAGGTTGTTCAGAACCTCATCCAGTGTTTCCATTGGACCTTCCAAATGTCCAGTGGACCACTAAAAATCTCCAATGTTTTGAGGAATCAAGCATCCACCACCTCTCTGGGCAACCTGTTCCAGTGTTTCAGCACCCTCATCGTACAAAATTTCTCTATATCTAGTCTGAAGCTGCCCTCCTTCAGCTCAAAACCACTACCCCTTGTCCTATCACAACAGGTGCTGCTAAAAAGTCTGTCACCATCTTTCATATAAGCCTCCTTTAACTACTGAAAGGCTGAAGTAAGATTACCCTGGAACCTTCTTTTCTCCAGGCTGAACAAGCTCATCTCTCTCAGCCTTTCCTCATATAATAGATGTTCCACCCCTCCAATGATTTTTATGGTGCTCCTTTGAACCAGCTTCAACAGATCCAAGTTTTTCCTGTTCTAGGGACCACAGAACTGGACACAATACTCCAGGTGAGATCCAATGAGATCCAAGAAGAGGGGCAGAACCACTTCCCTTGACCAGCTGCCTCTGCTGCTTTTGATAAGGCCCAGGATGTGTTATGGCCTCCTGGGCTGCAAGTGCACACTGCTGACTCATGTCCAGCTTTTCATACACCAGCACCAGCCTAAGGCCCTCTCTGCAGGGCTGCTCTCAATCCCTTTGTTCCCCAGCCTGTAATGATATACCACAGGTTGCCTTAATCCAGAATAATTTACAGGAACAAATTACACACTTAAGAGTGTGAACAGCTTGCAGCTCAGAAGTTGGTGTTTTAAGCAATGCACCCAGAGGGGTGCATTAGGCAGAAGGCTCACCTACCACTGTAGCTGTGCTATGGGATCACCCATCACCTTCCCTGCAGGGTTGCTGGACTGTTAAAACCAAGTCCTCAAAACCACATTTGAACCTGAAGTATCCGCATACACACACCAGCAAAACCATAAAACTCCTGCTTCTTTACAGAAGTGCTCTGTATTGTCCAACCAACTAAATCAGTGGGCAGGTTAGTGCAGCCCAGCACACAGAGGCCACGTCCTGCAATACATGCAGCACCTCTCTGGCCCTTGTTACGTGCCTGGTGACCTGCTGGCTTTTTCCTCCTTTGATATTAAACAGAATTAAACAAGTTTATATTGAATGTCAGCACTGCTGGAAATGAGTAATCAAGAATGTATTTCCAGTAGACTAAATTCTGCAGAAAAAGTCAATTCTTGGAGATACCACACACCAAAACCAAATTCTTCTCCCTACACTAATCAAAGACTCCTCCAGAAAAACAAAAATAAGTTAACTGAGTATTTAAAGATTAAACTGAAGAGCAGGAAAGCAAAATTCGTTTGCATCTAAAAATCAAGACTATATTCAAAAAGAGACATTAAGCCACTGCATTTCACTTTTCCCAAGAAGCATACTACTACCTGCTTAGTGTCCACACTAGTTCTGCTACATCAAGTGCTAACAAGTTTGATATACAAAGCTCAAGTAGCAGTTCACAAAGTACAGACAGGTGTCTCTGTTGTACCTCATCATTTACTAGAAGTGCACTAAGAAAGTCAAATGTATTTTAGGGAAGGCTAGTATTTAAGACTGATTGCTATAAACAGTTACTTAAATGGTAGCTGCAACTGTTTATTTCATCATCAGAGTTTTCAGGCAAGGAGGTTTAGAGTGGGTATCTAAAATACATCTTTATTGCAGTTAAGGACTGCTTCATTGGAGAAAATAACAGTAATGTTTCAGAGTCTTCCCCTCCTTCCAAATTACTGCACTTAAATCATATGACAGTGGCAGCCATCTAGAAGTGCAGTAGAGTTTTTGGCAGTTAAACTACATAAACAACAACTTCCATGATTCACAGGATCCTCCCAACAAGCCTGGGGGTGAGGTCCCCACACACCCCGAACCACGAGCTGGTGGAAAAAGGTACTGTGCAGGGATCCAACCATGGCCTGAGCTGTGGAAGAAGTAGGGAGCCAGACCCACAATGGGCTCGGCATTTCAGAAAATGGGAAGCTGGGGTTGTGACCTTCTTCAGATGTTCAGACAGTTCTCCTTGGGGTCCTCTGCAGGAACTTCTGTTCCTTCAAGTGTCTTCAGAGGTGGTGACAGACCACAGGCAATGTTCTGAACACAGCAGATGGACCCATCCCTTTCTTGAAGGCCCATGACATACTTGGGATATCAAAGCTGCACAGGGGCCCCTACATGACATACTTGGGATACCAGAGCTGCACAGCACCTATAGAGTCTGCCCAGGCAACAGACAAAAAGGCTTGTCAGAACTCAGAGCACAAGAAGGTAAAAACATACCTGCCATGCAAGCACCAGAGCAGGCTTAAGAGAAAGACAAGAAGTCATTTCAGGTCTTTCCTTTTACTCAAGAACAAACTCCCTGTAAAAAAAAAAAAATATACAGTTTTGGAACACAACACTTGCAAGTAGCTTGCTGAGGAGACGAAACAGAGCATGAATGGTGCTTTTAAGAGCTCACAGCTCAAAGCAAAGCACATTGCAGTAAAACAGCCTGTTTTCCTTCTGCCAAGACAGAGACATCTGGCAAGAGGAAAGTCAATATTTAAATCAGGCTCCATTCCCACCCTATGCCTAGGCTGGTACTACTTCTGATGCTCCTCAGTCCTGAATGCACGTCAGCTGCTCAGCAAAGCCTCTTCAGGGACTGCCTGGCGCAGACTTTTTGGTGCTATGGAAACAGCCTGCACAGCGCCGTGTGATCCGCTCACACACTCCGAGGCCCCTGTGTGTGTGCAGGCACAGAACTAACCTCTGCCAGCAGTAATCAAAGCAGCTCTGAGCAGTCAGCAGGTTAAAAACAGTGATTGATCTGGGGGCTTTCTGCTCTGCCTTCACCCTGCTTTTCAAGACTCCTCAGATGCAGGCAAAACACTTCTGAGATGTGCTGAAGGGAATTCTCTTCTACATAGCAGTATAGACACTAGAGAGAAAGGTGCACTCTAGTCAGTGGGAGCTGTACCCATTTCATAACCCAGACCCTTCTTTTGAGTAGGAAGTACTGGTTCCCACTTAAAGGACAGCTTCTTTAAAGATGCTTATAAGCAAGTCCTTGTACAGCCCCATTCCTGGGAACCTGTGTGAGGAAAAGCAAGGGGCATATCAGAACTCTGATGTTCTCCTGCAGAGACTACAGAAGATGCAAGTTCAGAAGATGCATGTTCAGTGAAATGGCCTTCTTCAAAGGCAGCCTGTCCTGGCAGCAGCTGCAAATGTCCACTGCTATGTTATTCCCAGGGACTGGATTGCTGTTGAACACTGCAATAAACATCAGACAGAGAGGACTCAAGTAGAAGCATAAGAGGAATTTCTTTCAAATTCTGCTATCCTGATCAAATTAATCAAGATTTTCTAATGTCATGATGTGATACACATTTAGGCAGAGAACAAAGATAAATGAGTAAGATCACTTCTTGCTCATCTTGGGATCCCTGCTAGTAGTTTAATTAAAATACTTTACGCAAAAAGTAAACAATGCAAAACAGACACAAGCAACATCCCCAATGCTCATAACTGAAATACACAGCTTTGCCAGGCTAAGGAGAAGTTAAAAAACATTACTTACAAAGCTTTGTTTTCAACATTTTTGAGCTTTTTCTCATGAACCAATGCCACTGCCATACATAAGAGTCCAATCATAGCAAAGCACAAGAGGAGCACCTGTCTGAAAACACCAACTCCAGCCCAGGTTGCCTCCCTTGGCACATCTTTTCATCTCTTTACGGGGTTAGGGGGTTCTGATGAAGCACCACTTCCCTCTAGCTGCTAAACAAGGGAAAGCTAAACAGGAAAAAATACCTGTTCTTCTGCCTCTGCTTGCCTAACCCACCACTCCCAGCAAGCTGCAGGTGCTCCCCAGCCTCTTCGTTACTCCACAGTACAACACAGGCATTGCTAGTGACAGAACATAAGCTTTGAGCCAAGCATGCAAGGCCCCAGGACTGGAGACTTGTCAGCCTTGCTCTGTTTCTACCCTTCTTAATTTGCTTGAGGGTTTGTTTTACTTGGTGTGCCTCAGTAGAGACACAGAATGTGAGAATACAGGCATGGTACAAGTAAAGGAGCACAGAGCTGACAATGGAGATCCCATGGCTGTAAGAAAGTCAGTAGTCACCAGTTGAGATATGCAGTTGGACAAAATTATTATAGAGATAACAGAACAAAGGAATAATACCTAGCATATATAAAAGGCACTTTATAGAATAGATTTGGATGAAATACAGAGCCTGAAAAGCCATGAAAGAAATGACAGATGTGTAAAAATCAAACAGAAGGATTCCAGTGAATCCTACAGTGAGGAAGAAACCACCACCATCCTAGTCCTCCCAGAAAAGGAGTCACAATATGATAACTTGCTCTAATGCCCCTGCCACAACTAAAATGATATTACCAGCCTCAGAAGCCAGAGGTAGGATGAGTAAACCACCAAGAAAAAAGGTGCAAAAACTAAGTTTGTACGTTAGCTTTATTATTACTACGACTTCATCTGCATAATAGTATTTTTCTAAATTGAATTATTGATTAGACTATTATTGAATTAGACTGCTAATATTTCAACCACACTAAAAATAATAGGGTTTTCTTTCCATGTACACACACAAAGTGTGCTTCCTCTTTATCTGCAAAGTTTTTAAGCACAGTATACATTTCTTGTTCTGCTGGGAAGCTACAAGCAGAAGAGGGGCAGTTCAGAAGCCTGTCACTCCAAACCACACGTGTCACAGAATGTACCTGTAGACCTCAGTTCTGCAGAAAAGGGAGCGTTCCAGGCTTGGCCAAGGAAGCATTTGCTGGGCCACTTCACTGTCAGTCAGCATCCAAGGACACTTATTGCTCTGCTCTCACACTCTGGAATAGAGAAGTTAGCTTGCAAAACAGGAAAGCTGCTTCTTTCAGTGACAGCATTCACACCACAGCAGTAGTGCTGGTTTCTCTCTAGATAGCATCAATCCACCCCTTTCTGCTCAGGAGCAAGTAACAGCACAGTGAGCATTTTTTCCACACACGAGCATTTGCTGGCAGCCAGTGCTGTCTTGCTCCCCGTACCCCACCCAGGGACAAGTGGCTGCAGACTCCTGCAGCTGTACTTGTACTTGCACTAGCAGAAAATCCATACAGCCATCTACACCTCTGCCAGAAATAAGTGTTTTCATAGCAGATACTACAGACCAGTCAGCCCAAATCATGGTATCATCTTGCCAAACAGCCAAAGCCAACACACAGCTATATATTCTTTCACTTCTGCTCCCTTAACCAGAGGCAGAGGAAAAGGAGGAAGACAAGTAAGAGGAAATGGCAGGAGTGACACTGAACCTTCAGGAGAGATCCAGACTAGAAAGTTCAGGGTAGCTGGTCTGTTACTGCAACCCTTTTCAAAACAGAAGGCTTGCAGTAGAAAGCCTGTCCTCCAATACTAGGTTTTTGAGTGAAGGTTCCCAATCACTCTGGCTAACACACCCAAGTATGAGCAATTTTGAAGACACTCCACCTTTAACAGGAGAGAAAGCCGTCCCTCTGGAGACTTAAATTGAAGCTGATACAGAGTGACTGTGTTGGCTGAACAAGAACATTTCAATTTAGTGCTTAATCTCACTTAATGCCTGCTTTCCCTTTCAGTCACCCTTTGTTTGACATTTTTCTGCTTACTCACTGCAGGATATTAAAAGAACAAGGGTAAACACCTCCCTTCCTCCATATAGGAAATCTCAAATTAGAAGTGCCCATATTACAAAGACTCCAGTGGAGGCAACAGTGGGATCATCATTCTCCTACCTGGAGGGCAGCATCTCATAAAAACACAAAACCCCCACATCTATCAGGTGTCTCCTGCCCAGGGCTCAGCCAACAACACTGCTGCTCTCTCCTATTAAATTAAGAAGGAAGAGTTTGGATTATTTTCTTTTGAAAATTGGTCAAGAAACATTGGGTTTCAAGAACACTCCCTGCACTGTATCTGCTGCCATGGAAACATCACTTTTTGAAGAGATATAGCACATATCATCCCTTACCTGCAGCAATATCCAGCACCCTCAGGAATCAGCAATCCACAAACAGCTCACTGATTTCACATGGCAAATCTAGTCCCTTGTTTTTCTCTATACTGGCTGAGGGACTTCCTGCCAATAAAAACTGCCAGGACATTCTCCTGTTAAAGGAGTAAACAGTTGTGAAGAAACAGGACAAAGCCTTCGCAGCCTTTACAACACTCAGGCAACAAAAGCAGATTTTGGGATGTCCTTACCCAGCAGGGTCAGTGCATGGCAGAAAGCATCAGAAGCCCCAACACCCACTTCCTTTATCACCCAGCTCCTCCTGGGACTATAGTGACATCTGGCTCACAAAGCAGAAGTTGTTAGTCAAAGGCTGCTGTATTCAGCAGCTGTAGAAGACAAGGGGGGAAAAATGTACATAAAAGATAGACAGCAGCATGAACAGAGATATGAATGACATAAAAATGAATAGAGATAACATTCCCAAGGCAGAGGAGTGCAGTATGTGGTTACTGACAGCCCCTGCAGATGGAAGGGGCTGTGCTCTGCAGCCTCCAAGCACAGTTCATAGCAGCTCAACAGCGCTCATGCCCAGGCCAGGAGAGGTGTTAACAGATGGCAGCCAACTTTCAGCCATGAAAACCAGCTGTTCCCACTTTACCCATAAAGCATCCACATCAAGCAGAGCAAGGCACCTGCTCAGCCTCCACCAGCACATTCTTAAACCGAAGCCAAGCTGCAGTGCTTTATTCTAGGCCAGAAATGTCAGCCTGAGCCCCCAAGGCCTCCCATTGCTTTGGCAGGCATTTGCAGTGGGAGCAAGGGGGAACTCGTGGGCTGCTTCAAAGTGTGGGAAGCTGGAATAAAAAGGAATTGCATCAGTTTCATGTAGTTTGGGGATTTTAAAAGCCCCGAGCACTTACAGCTTGGCCTCGTTGGAGGATCAAAGGACACAGATCCTTAGCTAAGCTTTCCCTGCACCAAAAGGTCTGAGAGTAGACCTTACTCTGCATGAGTGAAGGACTGCATTGACTGCTTGGGACAGTGGTCATTGCAGGGAACAGGGAAAAAGATCCATGCATACCACAAGCAACAGATCCTTTCCACAGTTGGAGTACTGGGCTGGCCCCCTTCTCCATACCCTACTGAAGTGGGTGTGAGTATGAATGAAGAGTTCCAGTTACCCTCCAGTGCCCAAGCATTGCAGAAGGCAGGAACAGCTGACACTGGTCCAGCCTCCAGCTGCCCACCCAACAGCTGCGCATCAGCTGCTCCAGCATCCCTCCAACACAGCACACTGATCCCCCACATTTCTGTACCTCATCCATGCACTGGCTGGGAGAGGACAGCAGTGCCATCAAATAACTATGTAATGCCACCTTATCACATCAGGACCCTCAGCCTCAGTCAGAACAAGGTTTTCCCCACCAATAGTTTTTCTTGCAAAAGAAATGAAAGCCTGCTTCTGTTCAAGGGACCGACTAATAAATCTTCTGATACTTCTGTCATCTTCAAGTCACTGCTACAGACACTCAGCTCAGTGAAATCATTCTTTCTTTGCAGTTCCCACAACAGCTGTCCACTTGTATTTACTTACAAGTCTGTTTGATTTCACAATTGCACATTAAGTGAAAAAAAAAAATCATACCTACAGTACTGCAAGTACCTAGTGATAGGAAAACAAATAAAGCAGTAGGAAAAGGTGCAGCTTTGTCCAATAGGACAATGGGGGAAACTTTGCCCTACTGCCAGCAACAAGTTCTTTCTACACAAAAAAGAATATTAAAGTCTACTCTGTCAGCCCCAAAAGTACAAGTCAAGGCTACAGGAAAAGAAAGACTTACATAGTCTCTCAAGAAATCACATGTAGTGTTTTAGGACTACTTTTCAGTACCACAAAAGCCTGAAGATTTTGAAAGACACCAAATTACATAAGTGAAGTGTTGCTGAAGCATAAGAGGAACCCTGAACACAACATTGGAGAGGGATCATTACCAGATATCTGTGCTGTGGTGCATGTGTTTGTGAGACTGCTCAGTGGCACAGTCTCCTCATTCAGAACACTGCTTACACTGTAGGGGCAGCTTCATCCTTATTTTTCCACTGAGAAACTGTACCAGCACCAACAGTAACAGTGGCAAGTCAGAGAGAGAGACTCATTTTGCAAGCAAAATCAGGTGTGGTTGTGGTTTGGTTGTTTTGCTTTCTTTTGGCAGGGGGGAGTAGGGAGGAAGAGGGGACAACAGCATCTTTGTAAAAGCAAAACTGCAGTTATTAATCAATTCAGCAACTAAGTCCATAGAGTGAATCAGATTTTTGTTCATGACAAGTTAAAGAAAAGCAACAGAACAAGGGACTCCTCATCTCAGGATAATATTATAGCCATTTGGCTTGAGCTGCCACTACTGCTTTGGTGCCTGTAATCACAGAGCAAGAGACTGACTGCTTGGAGACCTATTTCCAGAGCTGTTGGAGTACACTGAGAATCACCTGGAGCCATCCAGTCTGTCCAAATATCCCTTCACTGAAAACAAAGACATTTCAAGTGAAAAGTTGCCCAGTGATTCTGATGCTGCTGGTGGTAGGCTAGGAACAACATTTTAAGGACTGCTACCAAACCTGACTGCTCAAGAGAGAGGAGAGACTTAAGCACGTTCTACACCTGGAGCATTAGCCTCATCTAGTTTGGCTGCAGTCTTAACCATAACCTAGATTTTCTTCCTAATTACCGCTATGTGAGAAAGCTGTCACCATAACAACAAAGGGTGCAACCTCTGACTTGCAATTTTACACAAATTAATTTCTGTTTGGAAGTGGTAATCCAGAAGGTTTACGCTGGCACCAGGGACACAGGACCTGATGGCCTGGACTTTAACCATATATGTTGGCTTTAGTGAGTAATAATATTGTATCATCAAGGAGTTTCCAATGCAAGCACTCCAGTTTGCCAAGGTGGTCTTTGAAGTCTAATTGGCAGGGTATTAGAAGCCTTTAATCAACTGGCACAAGTGTGTTGACTATTCTAGATTTTCCCACTGTATCTGCAGATCTCCACCTCACCATGAAGAGAAAACAGCATAATTACTCCAAAAAGAAGGCAGAAGAAGAAGGTGTTGCACCACCTTTGCTCTGTAATAGTCCCTTGCATCACACTAGGTACACTATTCTGATAAACATCCTGAGGTGCAATACCCTCTTAGTACGAAGCAATTTATAACAGAAATGAGTACAACAGCAAAACAAGCCTCAAGGAAGTATCAGGACTGTCACTACAGTTTTTCAAAAGATCATGTTATTTTACTCTCCTTTCCCATCATTACATGTTCAAGACCCTGCAGTTGCAATAAAAACCTTTGCCTTTTTTATAGCCTCAAGAACTTTGAAACAAATACTGAAACCAGTTTTAATGCTCCTGCAGTTGCAATCAGAATTCTGAAGCAACTGACAATTGTGCTATTTGCTGGCACAATTCTGTTTGGTGGTACCCAAGAGTAGGGTTTGGGAGCTGTTTTCTTTCCTTTTTTTGGGGGGTCGTGCTATTTGCTTGCACGATTCTGTTTGGTGGTACCCAAGAATAGGGTTTGGGAGCTGTTTTCTTTCCTTTTTTTGGGGGAGTTTGTTGGGTTTTTTTTTGTTTTTTTCTGTTTTTAATTTATACCTATATTGAAGATAGACACAGGACTTCAAAATGGTTGAAGGAACCTCCCTGAGGTGATTCAGCCCCTCACCAGATTACCTTCTGCTCAGGCAGAGATAGCCTGACCTTTTCTGTAAATACAGAGAAACTCAGAAAGCATTGTTAATTCTACAAGTGTACTACACAATCCTCGAAACACTCAACTGGGAGCAAATCAAGGCTGGCGCCTGCTCAGCTAGCAGAGCACAAAGCTTGACCGTGGCAGAATAAGGGGTACGTTCCCAGCAGCTCCTGCACCTCCAATATCCCAGCCGCCACAAGTGCAGGCCTCCTGCCATCCCCAGCATGCCAAGCAGGAAAACCCTGAATGAAATCAGCCCAAGGGCACAGACACTGAGCTGGGCCAAGCAGCTCTGCCAGCTTGCTGCAGGTAACTTAGTGACCCCAGCCTGCCCTACCTCGTCTAGAGGAGAGCAGCTGGCATGTCGGTCAGTACCACACCATATAAAAGGCTCCACCTGATTCATGAATGGGTTGGATAAATGTAATACACCCCTGTGGGATAAGCTTATACAGCAAGAGAACGTGCTTTGCTTGCATTCATGTCAGTTTTTATCAGGGCACTATTATCTTGGGCAAGCTGTCCCAAGGATTTTGGGTTTCAATAAACCATGAAGTTTTAGGAAGAGTGTTGCAGGCAGGGCAGCCAGGACACCAGTCTTCCCAGGCAAAAGGCACACCAGTGAAGCACCACAGAGGCGCCAGCCCTGCTGCCGCTCAGGGGCCGAGGGACAGCTGCCCTAACAGAGCTGCCAGCTGTGGAGCAACGCCGGGCTGGAGACGACTAAAAGGGAACAAATCCGGCGAACAGCGCTGGTCAATCCAAAGTCGCACACTCTATAATGGAAGAGCTTTACTTTTACTGCAGGGTGAAAGTAGAAAGTTTATTCTGCCCGCGAAGCCCCGCGGGAAGGCCGGGATGCGCTGCCCGTGCAGCCGCGGCTGGGGGCCCGGCAGCCGCCCCGTGCTCCGCCGCCCGGCCCCGGTTCCGCATTTCCCGAGCCGACGGCCGGCGCAGCCTCGCCCAGGCCGCGGGCAGCCCCTTGCGCACGCCCGGCCCCAGCGCTGCCCGGCCCGGCAGGGCTGGGCTGGGCAGGGCAGTTCCGGGCCGAGCAGCGAAGGGCTGCGAGAGCCACTACCACCACCACGGCCCCCGGGGCGCAGCGGCAGCGCCCACCCCGCGCCCTACCTTGGTCCCTCGGGGGCTCCATGGCGACCCCGCGCCCGTCCCGGTGCCCGTCGCGGCTACCTCGGCTCGGCTCGACGCCCGCCCCCGCCAGCGCCTGGGTGGCAGCTGAGGCACCGCCCGTGCCCGCGGGGCGGGGCCGCGCCCGTCACTCAGCGGCGCGTCCCGCCCAGGTGAGCGAGCGCCGCCCGCCCCGCCCCGCCCCGCCCCGCGCAGGTGAGCGCGGCACGGCCCGCAGGGTGAGCCGCCCTGAGCCTGCCCCTCGGTCAGCCCCTCACCGGCTGTATCCTGGCTCCAGGGCAGCGCCTGGCTCCGCAGTGCTGCTGCACCTCGGCTTGTGCTGGCTGACTCCGCGTGGCACCGGCCCCGTGCGGAGAGACACAACCAACGTGCTGCCCGCAGCTGGTGCGACAGGCAGGAGGAAGCTACCACCGAAGAGATCCAGTTCACAGAATCAGTTAGGTTGGATAAAATCTCTGAGGTCACCGAGTCCAACCTGTGACCAAACACCAGCTTGTCAACCAGAGCATAGCACCAAGTGCCAAATCCAATCTTTGCTTAAACACCTCTAGGGACAGGGACTCCATCACCTCCCTGAGTGGCCCGTTCCCACGTCTAATCTCCCTTTCAGTATAAAGTTCTTCCTAATGTCCAACCTAAACCACCCTGAGCATAGCTTAAGACTGTGTCATCTTGTCTAGTTGCTGATTGCCTGGGATAAGAGGCAGATTCCACCTGGCTTTCAGGTGGTTGTAGAGAGCGATCAGATCACCCCTGAACCTCCCTTTCTCCAGGCTAAACAGCCCCAGCTTCCTCAGCCATTCCTCACAAGACTTGTGCTCCAGACCCTTCACCAGCTTTTGTCCTTCTCTGGACATGCCCCAGCACTTTTGTGCGGCTGTGGAATCTTCCTTCTGGTTGTATATCAAAATATACCCATCCACACAAATTGTGCTGCATTATAGAAGTTAAACTGTGATTTTATTCTCACTTTAAAGATTGCCCTGCAAGACTCACTAGCATTTACACCAAGCTGATGGCTGTGGCTGCCTTAAAGAGACTTCAGCAGCTGAAGAGAAAACCAACAACTGTTCTAGCTGTAATCCTCCCTGCAATCACAGCTCTTTCTCTTAAATTATCATTAAGTGCAGAGAAGTTTTCATTATGCATTTTGACCAGCAGTCTGCCTTACCGACAATATTAAGCTACCAAATAGATTTTTGCTTTACCCTTTTCAAATCCCTGGCCTTGACATCTATGGATTTGATTGTTTGAAAAGATCAATGTTTGTGCAGAATGAGCAGCAAGGCCTCCATCTCAGGGCTGTGTGAATAGCCAAATTGTCCCCAGCGTTCAGCGTGCACAGTCACATGCTAAAGCAGAGCACAATAGAGAGTCATGAGGTGCCAACTCAGAATGTCCTTGCTTTGGATAAAAAACAGCAGCAGCAAATCCAGGTAGCTTTCGATCCACAAGGCAGCTGAGGAATGTGAGCTTTTGCTAGGGGAAAGGAGAGCATGTTTATATTCTAGGATATGCATAGTTGCAGCAGGACATTGTTAGAGTGATGCCACGAAAATAGGAAATCAGTCAGAATATGCCCTGCATGTTTATATTTTTTTCCCAGATATATGACTCAACACATATCTCAGATATGTTTTATGATGGTTTCAAAAAATAAATTCAAATAGATATTTGAGAGGGTACATCTGCTTCTATTAAAAAAAAAAAAAAATTCCCCCACAGTACTCCACTTGAAGTCCCAAGCTTTCCCACTGACCAGCAGATATGTTATACATTATCTGTAATGGCAGTGGAAGAATATCAGTAGCAATAAAATTTGCCCTTCTTTGAAGGTACTTTTCACTACCAGAACACCTGGCAGCTCTGAAATGCCTGTCAAGAACCAACTCGCAGAGCAGTGAAGCTGTCAGCATCTCACTGCCTCTTGTAGGGGAAGGGACATTTCACTAGCACATCCATAAAAGCAAGAGTTGGCCATCAGGAAAGGACTACTACCTGGAGAGCTGGTTCAGTACCCTCTGGTAGTGACACTCCCACCAGCCCAGCTGAGTTTGAGTAGAGTAGAGCACTGCTGATTCACTCACCACCCACCCAGCTGAGGAACACCCTGCTAAATGCAAGTACAGCCTGAATGCTCAGTTTTACTCCCAGTTTGCTGAACTCCAAGCTTAGAAAAGCCGCCTTCCTAGTCCTGCTGGATACTGTGCTGTTCAATTTCCCCAGCAGCTGTGGCCCTCTCAAAGTAGCAATGGGGTACCAGATCCCAAACAGGTCCCCAGTTGTCCTGCCCAGAAAATTTTTAGATACAAGAGACACAGCCAAACCTCACCATCTCCAAATACAATGATGTCATTGCCATTTTGCTCATTGCCCTGACTAGCAAGGAGGATGGAATTGTAACAAGCACCTGTTACTCAAATTGAAGCATGTTACAAGTTGTATGAATGTTGTCTACAGGCTCCAATTATGATCACAGGACATAAAACATGAACTGAGAAGAAAAGGTTGCATCTGTCCTTAAGGTCCCATTGTGTCTATGAAAAAGGACAGAAGTATAGGACAATGGATGTACTGAGATCAGTTCCTGCAACTCCTTGTTTTCTTCAATCAGTTATAACAAATGAAAACAAAGCATGTATAGCAACCTGGTCTAGTGGAAGGTGTCCTTGTCCACTTCAGTGGGGTTGGAACTAGATGATCTTTAAGGTCCCTTCCAACCCAAGCCATTCTAGGATTCTATAGAAGGCAAGCCTACTAGAACTTTGAATCACCTAATTACAGGACTTGAAAATACTTTGTCCTGAGTGGTATGGGGCCTGTCCTGTGCAAGGGATGTTTATTGCCAGGGAATATGAGTAGAGCAACACACAGAGAAACACCTGACATTGTGGCTGCATGTCACATTTCATTTCCCACTCATGACCCTGGAGCCTTCCAAGCATTCTGCCATACTGATACTCCCACTGTGGAGTCAGAGCCCAGTTTTAAAATACATTCCCCCTAGATCAGCTGTTTATTGAAAATAACTGGCAAGGTAGTCAGAAGTGAATAAAGGCCAAGGTGTCAAAGATATAATACTGACAAAGTGAATGTATATTGAAGAATATACATTTAAGACTAATTTATTTCCATTTTATTTCAAAATGCAATAAAAGATTACCATTGGCTTGGCTCCTTTCAAAGCCTGGAATGATTTTATTAAGCTAAACCTCTGTTCAACTACCTCTTCTAGGCAGAAAAGTAAGCCCTTAGCTCCCATAAATCTGTCCTAGGCTCAGGGGGAAGTATTCTGGTATGGGTTAGGATCATGTTCACAGCCTCCAATGGAAATGGTTCCAGTGCATACAAAGAAAGTTCACAGGACCAAAAGAGTGTGACATTCAATTTTAGTGAGAGAAGAACCTTGTTGCTCATCTGTGTTCTGCTAGGGACATTTATAAATATTCATTGTGATGTAGCTAAGCACACCATTCGCTGGCTCACCTCATAGCCCCTTCCTCATAACCTCTGGCTTGGACACTCTCTTGCAAAGTAAAAATTCAAAACCCGTTTATCAGAGGACACATACACATTCTGAACCACCAGTATAACAGGTAAATAAAAGCTGTAACAAATCTGTATTTACCATATGCCAGGTGAATATCACTGGGATATTAGTGGAAGGAAAACAGACAAGCAAGCACACTCCCTCCCTCTACATTATTGCCTGATGCACCAAGTATAACCCTGAAAGCACTTAACTGGATCAAAGTCCTGGCAGCCAAAGAGGGGCATATATTGGATCAGAAATGCTATGCAATATGTCCCTCCTGAGGAAGCATTAAAAGTCCCTAAAATCAGATCTGCCTATGCCAAATCAGCTGTACAATCAAAAAGAGATGTTGAATGTGTAAGAGCCTTTTTAGGCTGGTATCGTCTGACTCACAAGTCAAAGAGTTTATAGGTTTTTATTATGTATTTCTTGCTAAAACTCTTTTGTGGAAAATAAATTTTTCATACCTCCTAGTATCTACAGGTCAAGATCATACCATGGTATGAGAGTGGGATAGATAAGCAGATGCCTATTGGCATTCTAAAATCCCATAGGCTCCCACAAGTGAAGAGCAGCACATTGCTGAAAATATCTGTGGCTGCCTTTCCACCTCTTTAAATGCCTGAGTGTCTCCAAGTCCAAGGCCACTTTTGAAACCAATCCTGAACTGGTTAAATGCTGAACACCCTGCAGTTCTAAGTATTTGAGTGAGAACACATTGAGGCCAGGGCTGTTGGAGATTACTCCAAAAGACCTTGGAGGTCTTCAGCTGAGTAGACTATCATAAAGAAGCCTCCACAAGCATTGCACAGTGGTGCTAGCTGTGGGACTTTTATTTGTCCTGGGTCAAATCCCAAAATCCTTACGGGCACTAAACCTTCCATCAAAGGACCAACCTTCAAATGCCTACATTAACTTCTTCCTGTAACTAATCTGACTGGGTGCATGCAAAAGGCTGTTAACTGGGAGTTTGCACCTCCCAAAAACCTATAGCAGCTTTTGGCCCCCTCTGTGTACAGCTGCTAGCAGATGTGGGGTAAAATGGCTTGGGGTGGGAAGTAAACACTTAAAATAAATAAATAAGTAAATCATTCTAATCCCGTGTTAAATCTGCTACAGGGGCACTAGAGGGAGGGCTAGAGCACCGCATGAGTTTGGAATTTGCGTGTCTCTTGGTTATTTCATTATTTCCCAATGAAGGAAGAGTACCTATATGTTTATTTTAATTAAGTGCCCAAATCTCCAAACAGATCTTATTTTGCATGAGATACATACAAGAAATTGAGCATAGATGTGCAAACAGATGCATGAATGCTGTAAATGTGTATCTAGCAATACCTCATATTTATTTTCCCCCCTCTCCCCACCTCTGCTACTTTCATTTGTGAGCAGAAGAAATATTTCTAACTTCTCATTACCTGTTTATCTTGTACCACAACTGTCTTTGACAGCATTTGCTCTATTATAGCTCCAGGAATGATGAGATAAAGTGTTCTCAAGCCTTCTAGCTGTTTCCGGTTATGAAATAAATATATTGATTGGAGTGCACTGTCTTTTCTTTTCACCATGCATCATGATCTACAGCAAGCTTTATTGCTGTAATAAATATACTGTAGATAAAGCCATAGCTAAACTAAGTCCATGTCAATTAACTGCTGCTAATTAGTTAGTCACAATGATTCTATTTCAGAAGTAGAACATTTTACATTCTAAAATGTTAAAATGCAATAGAACTATGAGCCTTGAAATGATAGATGAATAGAACATTTTAACATTCTAAAATTGATACTGGGAATAAAATGAGGTCATGTCTTCAGTAACTCATTACTAAATTATTTTTAAGGCTGCAGCGTTGTACAGTTACTACATGATAATTAAGAACCAGTGGCTCTAGATTTAAATTGTAGTTAACTTTTGGAATGCTCTTGTGAGATGACTATGTACTACCAGGTCCACTTTATTACTGGTAAACCAAAACAGAAGTATTATTTAATATTTTTTAGAAACAGACAAAAAAAAAAAAAAAAGAAAAAAAAAAAAAAAAAAAAAAAAAAAAGAAAAAGAAAAGCAGAAGTGGGGCCAGAAGAAATATGTAGGAGTGCAATTACAAGGTTACAAGGGAGACAAAAAAAAACAATGATCCAATTAACTAAAATTGCTGCAAATTGTTTATGTATTTTACAAGCAGAAGAAGACTAATGGGAAAGCCTGCTTGCTTGCATAACAGAAGCTGTAGGACTCCAGCCTTCTGAATTCCCTCAGACATTTTTTCCTTATCCATTTTACAAACAAGAAGTAAAGGCTCATAGGTCCTTGATAATGTAACATCTAGCCTATTGCAGAGACAAAATCTGTGTTTCAGGCTTCTAAGTATATAGCTGTTTTCACTGAAAAGGCATACCACTGAGCTAGAAAATGTAAAGTGAAAATAAAAGCAACAAATTAGACTATAAACACTGAGATTAAACTTTCATTCATCTCATTAATATTTTACTAGTAACACTGTCTACTCCCTGCTGCCATTATTATAGTGACTAGGCAGTTCCATCACAGTCTCACTTAGAAATGCTTCCAGTAAGAGATACACAAATCAGATGTAACTCATGTAAGTTAGCCTTTCCTCCAGACTGTTGTGAAGCCAACTATGCTTCATGTCTTAACATAGTTCCTACCTGATCTTATAAAGCTCACTTTGAAACTCCTTGCAAAAAACATGCCTTGAAATTTCCCCAGAGAAGACAGACCATACTTCCAATTCCAGTCACAACAAAACAGATAAAACAAGTCTCCTCCCTTCTTTTCCCACTACATATCTATTTTGTTTAAAAGCAGCACAGAGTTTATCCATTTTCTCAGAGAGCCTAAACTGCCACCAGAACTTTTCAAAAATGGGGTTGCCACTTCCCTGCCCATCAGCAACAAGGAAGCACAGATGTGGTTCTGTGAAGTCAGACACCAGTCAGCCCCAGCCCAAGCAGATTTTGGTTTTAGTTTTTTCTCTTCAAAGAGAAAATGACTGTACTCATTTCATTTGCAATAGCCTGTAGGTTTCATGTCTGAATTGTACATTACTGCATGTGCTAAATGCAAGCAGGAGGACATTCTTGTTTGCCTGTGCATTCACTGAGGTTTGTGTATGTAAGCAGTGATAAAGCCACACTGCAGGCTGATGGCAAGCAGCGCACATGCAGTTACCTGCCCACTAACCCAAAGGAGAATTTATGTCCCTTAAAGCAATATCCTGCCCTCCTACAGCACTAGCTGGGCCACATATAGATGTTTATACCTTCATTCTAAATTTGTATCTCTCAGCTCCTTCTTGACCTCAGGATGTGTCCTCAGTTCATGCTTTGAGAATTTCATTCTCAGTCCTCACTTCAGCAGCAGCAGCTCTCCAGATCAATATATAGACGTGAACTGGGTGAATAACTGTGAAGCTCCTGTGTCTGAGAAATTCCCTCTACTGTCCCAAAACTGTATTTTTTCATTACCTATTCTTCATTCACATTACTTCACTAAATAAGTAGTCTGAGTCTCATATTTGACTATTAACTAGACTTGGTTTCAGTGCAGATTCTGTTTCCTTTGTGGTAGCAGAGGCTGTTGACTGTTCCTAGTGTGCACTTGGCAAGACGGCTTTCCTTTGTTACTTTGGAGGACAGTCATTCCAGGCATGTCAATGCCCCTACCCCACTGCAGGGCAGGACCCCACAAAACAACCCAAAATTTGGTCACAGTCTTGTGCTTTTAAATCTCCTACGGGTGGCTCCACTGAGCTCCTGGCTCGAAACAGGGACGTGCTACACATAATGGCACTCTGCACTGCAGTAAGGGGTGCTACAAGGGCAAACTCCTAATCCATCTGTAAAGCCCTGGGAGAATGCAAAACACAACAGGAGGTCTGAGGAAACAGCTGATTGCCTTCTCTTCCTTCTTCTGCTGAAAGCATTTTAATGTACTTCCTTTCACTGAAAACCAGAAATCAATGCATGACATCCTCCCTACACTCACAGACATGTCTAGTTGCTGTAGTTCAAAGGCATAGAAGAGTGTGTAAGTCCAAAAGCTGTAAGGGAGCAGGTCCTGCAATTCACAGGTTCATGACAATTAATCCTTTAATCGAGGTATTCAGAGGAGTTTTATGAGCAATATGTTGGTTTGCTGAAGGAAACAAGCATGTGAAGGGTTTTGTTACTCAGCCTGGAGTCAGACCCTGCTTTTCTGGGTGAAAAACTATTATTTGTGGCTGTTGGCTCAGAACACTAAACTCTCTATTTTTATTTCACTGGTGAAAATGGTACATAATGGTATCTTCAGTGTGCATTCAACTTACTGTTTTATCTACTGCTGTCAGCATAAAACAGCCTATGACAAGGCCATAGTTTCTCTTGCAGCTCTTTATGGCTTATCCTTAAGGTTAATAAAGTAAATCACTATGTAGCTCTCTGTCTCCAGCCAATTTCAGCATTAAGAGGAAATATCACAGATAACAGCTAATTCTCTTCTTCTGTGTACCAAGACACAGTCAGAGTCAACTCACTGGTGTGCAGTTTTCACTGTTATCAAAACAGAAAATGAAAGGGGAGTAGTTCAGCATGCACCCTGAAGGAATTAAAGACATGCTGCACATTCTTTTTCCTTATTGAGTAAAGCAGTAAAAAAGAGGTTTGTCTAATGAAGAAAAAGTAATTAACATTTGAGGATGTGTCCTGCTCCTGTGAGGGAGCTTTTCTGCAGAGTATTTCTGTCAAGCTAGAGTCTCCAAGTGCCTTGCAGTATTAAATACGTTAGCTGAAGAACTAAATAATAAATAAGGGCAGTGGAAGACAGAGCTTTTAGAAAAGCTCTAAGTGGTCATTTCTTTCATATTTAAAGAGCATGTACACTACTTCCGCTCAGCCCTGCCCATTGCCCCCCTCCAAAAATAAAAAACCAAAGCAACAATCCTCTTAAGTTGGCTGATGATAAATACTCCACCTGTTTCTACACTCCATCTCTCTGCACAAAAGTGCACACAATAAGAGAAGGTGTGGATGTTTAGGGAGTCAGTTTCCACATGGATGATTTCTTGGCTTTTACTTGCCTTAGCTGCATGACTCTTACAGCGACCCATTTCTGTGGCAGCTGCCACCTCACTGCCACTGCGCTGTCTCACTGTCCTTGGACATTTGGAAAGTGCCTGTAATTATTTATCAGGTCAGAGAAAATGCCAGCACCCCCCATGTGATGTTTATGAGCTTCCCCCAGAGCACCTCCAGGGGCTGTGCAATGCATTTTCACAGGGGCTGTAGTTCAGCAGTCTGGTTTGCTGACGGAGAATTCCCTCCTTGCTTCTCCATGCATTGCTTGCAGTTTCCCAGCCTGCAAACCCTATGGATCCCTCACCCCCATCTAAACAGGAGGAAAGGAGAGACCAGCAGACCAAAGAGCAAAACCAGCCCTTAAGACAGCAGCTGGAGGAAGACATTCCTAGGAGGCATTGCCAGACACAAAAAAAAGACAAAGCTCCAACAGCCTTCCTTTCTCATGAAGCTTCTTACATGGCTTGTCTTCATTTACCTTGTCTTTTCTTCTTTATAGTCAACAGAAATATAAATACTAAAAGGATTGGGCAAAATTGTACCCTTTCACAACCTTAATGTGAAAGAGTTATAAGCAGTGGTAAGTGACCAGACTCCAGCCTCCAGCCTCCTTTTTGCCACTGCTGGAGATAAGATAAAGTCTTCAAAATCATGTTTTTTTAAATGGCATTTGATATAATTCTGGTTATTTTAACTTTCTTTTCTCATCAAGAACCTTGAGGGAGCTTCATGCCCTCAGACTCACCTTTCTGCCTTCTGGGCAGTTCTAACAACATAGTGCTGTCTTCATCTAGGTCATGTGCAAATTGGGATCAAAACAGCTTAGTTAATGGTACTTCATAAAGAAAAGAAGAAAAATTGAGGTGAATGCCATACATAATCAAGTACTGTGAGACAGTGAAACTTGGGCAAAAAAACCCAGAAATGTTATGTTTACATCAAGCTGCAAGACTTGCTCACCACATATCTGATGTCTTGTGCTCAGGACTCATTTTCCAAACCCATTAATTTCTATTTTTATATCACTCCCACAAGTATATTACTATTATCTCTACTTGCAAAACAATAACAAATTCAAACAGAAATGCATTTTGCAGGCCAGGTTGCTTTTTTTAGTTGTGATGCTGCAACAAATAGAGACATATTTGTTCATTGCTATTAATTTTTTATTAATGTATATATATCTTCTTACACAAAGCTTTAGAGTACAAAGCTCTTATGTGGAGCAGCTGAGGAAACTGAGGTTTTTTAGTCTGGAGAAAAGGAGGCTCAGAAAGCATCTTATCACTCTCTACTCTCATTGCCAGAAAGGAGGTGGTAGTGAGTGTCTTCTCCCAAGTAACAAGTGACAGCAGGAGAGGAAGTGGCCTCAAGATGCACCAGAGGAGGTTTGGATTGGTTATTAAGAAAAATTTTTCACTGGAAGGGTTATAAAGCATCAGAACAGGCTGCCCAGGAAAGTGACTGATTCATTATCCCTGCAGGTATTTAAAAGATGAGTAGATGTAGCACTTGAGAACAGGGTTTAGTGGTGGACTTGGTGATGTTAAGTTAATGATTTGGCTTGATGATCTTAAGGGTCTTTTCCAAGCTAAATGATTCTGTGATCCTTTTCTGTGGTTCTGTGGAGCTCTCTTGCTGTCCCTCACCCTGTTGTGTCAAGGCAGGCAGAAGGACCTGCAGTGCCAATCATGCAGCTACTCCAGGCCAGCTCTGCAGTACCCAACTCTGGGATTTTCAGTAATGTAGCTGTAGAGCAAGAAATTGAATTGCAGGTTGTCATCTAGCCATGGGGCAGGAGCAATATGGACTGCTGGTGAGTCCTGGGCTTGCACAGCTACACACAACCAGATCCTGAACTAGTCAGGGCATACTCCACAAGACATGGCTTTAGTGGTAAGTCCAGTAGGCAAAGAGGTATTTTTGTTTGTTGTAGGGTACACACTGCAATGAGAATAGTCCAAATAATCTCCACAGGGTATATTACAACTGAGTCCAGAGGTGATAATCTCCACAGAGTATATCACAGTTGAGTTCAGAGCTGAGTTTATAACGCAGATCAATCTGACAGCACTTGTTCACATGAAAAATGGAGTTAAAATAGTGGTTCTAAATATTTGTTTCAATTGTAAGGTATCTATCTGGAAGGTAACACCTCTCTCATATTGCTTGAGAATTCATGTGTCCTGTGACCAAGAACTCAGCAATGCTCACAAACCAGGAGGGGTGGATTTGAGCTTCAGGGCCCCCATTCCCTTCTCTTACAGCTGGTGTGGAATTCTTACAGCAAAGGCAGCAGGGGAAACAGAGACCTTTTGCTTATATGACATTGCTTTGCTGGAACATCATGAGGGTATTTACATGTGACATTATGTGACAGCCAAATAATGCTTTTAATAAAAACATAACCCAGTCAGTGTCTTCAGCCTGCTGACTCTGCTTTTCATAACACTCTTTATCAAAGTCAGGAAGCTGTCAAAAGCTATAAATGGTGCTGAAGGAAAGTGCTAATGTCGTTCCTTGAGCCTGTCATCTACATAATGGGGAAATATTAACATGGAGATATTAACACAAGATATTTCTTGTTCTAAAGGTGCAAGGGTTTTAACTCAACTGAAGTGTTTAGAAAATGTGAACTGATTTTTGAACCAGCATGAATCACTATAGTTGATATTGACTTCAGCTTAGACAAGCTGACTTCTACTGAGGATGCAATATAAATATTGACAAATCTGCTATTATTCATTGGAAATAATGAGCTGGGCAGAAACAGCTTCAGCATGTGGCAGCACAAGGCAATTCAACTTCACTTGGGTTTTGAATTGAAGGCAATTTTAGAGAATGTGGTTAAATCGTTCTCTGGAAAGCCCAAAAACAAGTCAGGGCACTGTGAGGAGCACTGTGCTGCTCCCTGGCAGCACAGCCAGCAAAGTTGAGCCCTCACCAAGGAGCTGGGGTGCTGAGAAGCCAGGATAGGATCAGGTGCAGGGCAGCAGCCAGCATCAGACACAGATGGGTGGTCACCAATCAAGTCTGTAGCAACAGGACAGGTACAAGGGCAAGTCAGGAAGCTGATCTGGAGGAGCTGGGTCAGGGTCAGAATCACAGCAGCAGCATCCAGGGTACAGGCACCACTGCAGCACAGCAGCACAGGTGGGCCAGGGGTAAAACCTAAGCTAAAAACATCTCCCAGAAGGGCAGGAGCGCAGGCCTGTGCTTCTGTGTGTCTTCCCAACAGCCCTAATCAGTGGAGCTCGGTTGACCTTGGATATAGCCAGCTATGCTCCAGAAGGGGATTTGCCCAGGGTCCTGGCAAGGAGGTTCCATTTTTCCATCCCTGTTTAGAAATATAATTTTCTCCACCTTCTCCTACTCTCTTTGACAGATATCAGTCAGAACTGCATCTCATTAGTATGAATTGAAATTTTCACAAATCTTCAGCAGGCTAATTGTCGAGTGAGTTCACAATAAAAGAAGAAAGCAAGTATATTTTAATTTTAAGAATACATCTGGGAGATTAGAAGACAGGTTTAGATAGAGGAAGAGCTCCTTAACATACTGCTTGATCTGTGCAGGGAGTATGAAAACCAGGGGGTGGAGTTATCCCTTTAAATAAAATAATCCATTTAGAGGAGCTGGTCCATCCCTGGTGAAAGTCACACAAAATACATGTTATTGCTACTAATGCTCCCACTACTAAGCACATCTACCACTTTGGGGGGATGGTGCTGTAAATGTGGCTTTAATGTCTATTAAAGACAGGTATCTCAGGTAGGCTTCAAGTAGATGTGCAGCTTCCCTTGCCAGGAACAGCTCTGCACACCAGCGCTGGGTCTGGATCCAGCAGCTCCAGACAAAAGTGCATATGGAGCAAGCTCTCCTTCCTCATTCTTCTATACAAATGCTGATGCCTCTGAAAAGAGAAAAAGTCTGATTAATGTGGTTGCTTTCATTTTATTAATTTCATGCTACGTACAGGCATAAATATGTGTGGTGATAAGAAGCAGTAATGGAGAAGGCAATGAGCACATGGAGAGCCAGAGAGGGGACATGTGGACCAATTACAGTATTAAACATACAAACTTTTCAGTTCTTGTTATATTTCTTAAATATCTGGAGGCTAGCAGTCATATGTTGGAGACGGAGCATATGTTAGGTTTAAAGAAAGGGAAACTTAGAGAGCGGGCAGAATCAGACAGGGACCCCCTGACCCAGAGGTTAATTCTGATGTTTCACAGGGCTCCTCACTGGTGGAGTAACATCCCAGTCTGCCATGGGAAGAGGGACCTGCCTGCCTGCCTGTGGAGGCCAGCGATTCCCTGCTGAGCCAGCAGGAATATGATATCACTTATCTGCTTCTGAGGATGGAAAAAGACATTTACAAGGACCAGATCCCACCAGAGAACATCAGTGTTTGAAGTAATCACTGCCAGATAATTTGGACTTGAAATGACTGAATGTCCAGGGCTCTTATTTTCTAGACACAGCAGTGGACATACTGTTTGTGATGGAATGGGAGATCACAAAAACCAGGGACATTTTTCCCCATCTTCATTCAACAAATTGCAAAGATCTAACAAAAGACCCCAAAGAAGCCCTTTCTCAGCAGCAGCTGGTACAGCCTGAAGCCTGGATGCTGCTGGTCAGTGTTCAGGACCTCCAGGGATCCTGCATCTCTGTCAGTCGAGATCAGTATTTGGAATATGCTGACTTTTTCCATGGGGCAGGAGGAAACTGCAAAGTTTTAGCTGTAAAATAATACAACTCAGGAGTATTTCAGGAATAAATATTTGAAAAGTTACATGAAATTATGAATGCAAGAGTGTCCAATCATTCAGCTTTGAACACTTACTGAGTTAGGCCTGTATTTCTAGGTGCAAAGCCTAAAAATCTGACTATGTTTATTTATTGATCTAGCAGTTTTAATTCCATTAATTGGTAAATTGCTGTGGGAAATGAGCAGCTTGAACTTTTCTGAACTCCCACATATTGATTGCTCTAAGCAAGATCCAAATATGGCAAAGAGGCTTGTCACTGCTGCAATATCACATACAGAATATGTGGAGAAAAAGAAAAGGCAAAAATATGTGTGGAGAGAATTTTTTCACAATTAGGAAACCTTGAAATAGACTGAATTTGCCAGAATGGAGAATCAAATGGATTCACTAAAAGGCAAATAATTTGCAGTAATAATGTCCCATGTTTCCATCTTCACCCAGAACAGATGTTTTTCTAGCTCATAGCAGGAAATAATGGTCCTGGAATGAGAGAAAAAAAGGAGAGAGGAAAGCATAGATCTTATAAGTAAAGCTGCTCTGGCTTGCAGGTGGATACTTCTCTCCAAAACTCTCAGAGCTAATCTGGCTAAGAGTTCACTTTGACTAACCCATGAGGAATCCCAAAGAAACCAGCTCTTGATTAAATTCAAGGGGAAAATCTCATGCTTTGAACTTGACCTATTCTAATCTGGGTGTCCTGCATTCCTTACTCTGGGTTACAGGAAGATAAAGTTGCTTCTTCAAGCTCTTGGAAAGAGGATTGACATGGGATGAAGGCAAATCTCATGGAAAGGCTCCAGGGACCAAATGTCAGGCCACCAGCTCTTCAGTTGAAGAGAGCTAAAAGAAGAGGGCATCCTTGGCAAATGATTACTAAGGAGTAATAATTTGTTCAAACCACTGAAAGGATTCCTGACTGCAGGAATCCCTCTCTTTACTTGGCCTGAATACACACGTATTCCTTCTTTGAATATTTTATGCTGTTCTGGCTTGTAGCATGCATTCCACTACTGTGCCCTGGTTTGAGTGTTGTTTTCCTATGTCATTTGGAACAGCCTCAAGAAATAAGAGAAAAATGGTTTTAAAGGAAAGAAAAATTAGCAAAATGTGCATTTCCATCCCTAGTATCTGGGGCAACAGATGGGGTGGTGAAAAATATGCCTGTAGGGCAAAATTCTGCTCAGATCACTCTTGTGCCCACCAGAGACAGTTCCAATTTAAAGCACTGAGGATCATGCTCTGTGGAGCTACACTTTGTTAATTTATTATCCCTCACCTTAATCTGGTGTATAAATAATGACAACAGGCAAGTGTGCAGCAACAGCTGCAGATTGCTCTGTCTTAGCAAGCAAGCAGAGTTAGATCAGGAGGTTCAAATTTGAAAGAACTTTAACATGTCAGTTTAAAAAGCCCCCACATTTTCTTTGTTAAAATATCACATCAGCCCACTAGCAGTCTTTCAGAGAAAAGGTAAAAACAAAACTGAGAGAGAGAAAGTTTGATAAATAAACTATTTTAAGTAGCTATTCTCTAAGAATTTATCAGGATAAGATAAAGGAAGTGGCTCAGAATTTTTGGCCAGCCACTTTGTAAGTGATAACATGGAGTCAAAAAGAGAAAGCTTTTTTCATTTGATTGGTTTCAGTTTTAATAAATCATGCTGCATTGGCATGCAGAGTGATTAAGCCTTCCCATTGCCATTCAACACACAAATGGCCAGAAACCAACATTTGTTTAATTTCTTCCTGGATTAGTTTTCTGACATGTATCAGTTGGCTCACCCCTCTAGGAGCATTAAACGTTTACATTTAGGCAATCTGAATTACCCTTGAGTTGTTCCCTATTTAGGTACTGTCTGTGAGGATTCATACTTTTCATGTCTTGAACAGGAGTTTGTTTTACCTCTGATTTCAAGCGAGGTGTATCTGCAGACATGCCAAACTGGCCCAGAGATCACGTGAGGATTTCAGAAAAGAGTGCCAAACCTGTTCTTCTAGATGCCTGCTCACAGATACCGGAACTGGGGAACGATAAGGTAACGCGTAAATAACCTTCTGGGTCTTCAGATAGAATTATACTGTAAGAAAACCCTGCCTTGCTCGGGAACTGTTCCTGGATGTTTCCTGCAATATGTGAGGAATCAAAAGAAAACACCGAGAGCAGCAGAATCATCTTTGTGCAAGTACAAAATAAGCATACAGAATTTCTTTCAGTTTGTGTAGGGTGTAGGCTGTGTCCACTTGTAGGAGGATAGATCAGCTGCCCACATGGTGCCCAGGGTGGACAAACTATCATATTTAAAAGGCTTTCCTCCTCCTTTGGGGAGGATGAAAACAGGAGCTCCTGCAACACAGTGTGCACAAGGGAAGTATTTCACAGAGATACCAATCAATAAATGATGAATTGCTCTGGGCATATCTCAACCATAGCAACTGTGCTCATCTGATGGGAAGGCTTTGCTTCACATCAGTGAAAGCAGCAGGGACAAAGTGTGTGGGAGCCATGCAGAAAGGCTGGGGGGAGGAATGTAGGAGAGAGCAAAATAAGTAGAGAATGGGAAATAGTCAAGAATGTTTGCCAATAATGATGACGATGATGATCATGATAATAATAATAATAACTAATAATGGTAAAGATAAAAGAACCTGCTTAGTTAGGCTTACTAACTGTTCGTTCAAGAATGTTTGCCAGTAATGATGACGATGATTATCATGATAATAACAATAATAATAACTAATAATAGTAAAGATAAAAGAACCTGCTTAGTTAGGCTTACTAACTGTTCTAGGACAGGTGTGGTAGTGAGTAGAGAGCAGCATAAATTGTCAGAAATACCTAAAAGATGTGGTTTGTTTCTGGGCTTTGGACACCACTGGTATAATGCATACAAAACTATTTCTTTGCCTCCATCAATGTGCTAGAAATCCCAGGCCTAAGGGTTTGAAAAATCACTTATTCACTACTAAAATCTCAGTCCATTACCATTAATTTAATCATCTGCTGGTGTGTAGCTGATGCAGACATTCTTTTATATCCCCACAACGACTTCCTAACTATTCATCTTCAGTTGGTGGGCAATAAACACCTCTTCACAGGTCGCTGACTGATTTAACTAGGTTCTAGGTTAAAAAATTACAAGATTGCATTGCCAGTAAGTCTTCACCCTGCAGTCCCTTGTGCAGATGTTTGGAGCAAGAGTAGCATCCAGTGGTCAAAATGTTAATTACATTATACTGAGGGCATTGCATGCTGGAAGCATCTTATCAACTCCAGCTTTCTTGCAGCAAAAAAGCAGGTGAGCAGAAGCCTTGAAATTTCAGGGTCGTGCTTACATTGCACAAAGGAAACCTATGCAGAGTCTGCAAGGTTGGTGTGTGATTTGCCTGCTCATGCCAAATGAAATCTACTGACTTTAAGTTTGTAAATTCTAAGACTGAGGGATGATGGATGGGTGGATGGATGAATGGGTGGATGGATGGATGGATGGATGGCCTGCAAGGTTGGTGTGTGTTTTGCCTGCTTATGCCAAATGAAATCTACTGACCTTTAAGTTTGTAAATTCTAAGACTGAGGGATGATGGATGGATGGATGGATGGATGGATGGATGTTGCTGCACATGGATACCATGCACACAAGGAAAGCAGGAGGAAAGTGAGCGGGGAGGAAGGTACTGTGACCTTGGTCTGATGTCTGTGGGATGAAGCCTTGAGCACAGTACACTGCAGAGCAGCTGTGCTTGCAGTGCTGTGACTTGTCTTGGCTCAAGGACCTCAGGCACCATGCACAGCTGAAAGCAGCAGACCTCTGTCCTGGAAAAAGGATGCCAGCACTGCCAGGGGGAATGGGTGGAGTTTGACTCATTATCAAGGGAGATAGGAGAAGGGGTGTCCTTAGGGGAGGGCAGCACCTACCTATTTATTGGTGAGGGCTTGTGGTTGGAGCTGTGGAGGTGGAATCTGCTTTCCTCCTCCACAAATGCTCTTTACCTTCACTTGGCCTGGGGAGTGAGAAATAGGGCCAAAAGGTGAGTCCAATCTGCTTTCCTCCTCCACAAATCTTCACTTTATCTTCACTTGGCCTGGGGAGTGAGAAATAGGGCCAAAAGGTGAGTCACAGGACAAGCCTTGCTTGTGCTTTGTGGACTACAAGAAAAAAGTGACCTCAGATAAAAGCCCTGCATGTGCCCAAGGGCATGGAAAAAGGAGGTGAGTTTCTTGGTGTCAGTCAGAAGAGGTTTCATTAATCACACTGCAAGTGAGGGAGCTGCCAGGTGTTCAAGGGGAAGCACAGGGTTTAGTCCTCCTAGAAAAACAGGTACCAGCCAGAGGACAGGGAGCATACTATCCAAAAGGAAAACAAGGAGACTGCTAGGCTAGGATGTCAGAAATTTAGCAAGTGATAACTTAGTTTAGACATCTAGGGCTAATTTTTCCCCTGGAACTGCAATAAATGATAAAAATTAAAATAAAATAATAAATAGCATATAAATAAGAAGCTAGTTTTAGAAAGTCCACCATTCATGTCCTTGTGCTGTGTCATCATCACAGACGAAGGATCCCGGAAGGATCCCAGGAACAAACCTGGATGAAGCTTTATAGGTGTGCACAGAGCTCTGCCTTTCCTGGACAAAATGCTCTGGTCTCCCCAGCACCAAGAGACTTGTTTTGCTGCGTTTCTGTGGCCTTTCAGTGCACCATTACTCTGTGACCTTGAGGCAGTAAAACTTGTCTGGGGCAGTTAATGATTCTCCCTGCTGCCATGAAAACATTAGCCAAGGTAGAGGAGAGCCAGCTGCGAGGGCTGCCTCACTTTCTTCTCCTTCCTCCTTTACTAACAGCAGAAATGTTGCTGCTCTAATGCAGAACCAGACTTGCCCAAAGTGCTGGAGAAAGGAATTCTCCTTCACTGTCTTTCCTGCTGTGTCTGTCTCCCCACAAAAACACTGTGAAACAGTCAGATACTGAGGCATACACAGGGAGAGTTCACCCCAAGGGCAAGAATGTTACTTAATTCCAGGCTACCTTGTGTGCCTGGGTGGATGTATTTTCCAAATTATTTTCTTCAGGTTCACACTATCTGATGTGAAATGGAGCACCCCATTAGAAAAACCTTTTACAGAAGAGCTTCTCAATGCTTTCCTAAGAATGTGTTGTGGATTTTCCATCACGTGTGTGCTTGGTGCAGTGATGTCTCTGTGTTACGCTGAGTTCTGCATGCTGCAGGATTGCTCAGCAAGTTGTGTTGGAGTACGTGGCAGAGGCAACTTCACATCATTTTATGGGACAAATTGAAGGGCTCTCCTCTCCCCACCCCACCTGACTGCTCAGCTGACACTTTCATGCTTTCAGCAGATGGCTGAAAATGGGCATGGCAGCTCTACATGCTGTGATGGTATTAGGGCACTAAATGCCACTGCTTGTGTCTCAAGATCTCAGGTATTTTCTCCAAGGGAGAACGAATGCCATAGAGCAGGTAGATGGTGAGTACAGGGTCATGTGAGCCTCCAACACGTGAGCTTGTCCTCACACTGTGGGAGCCCAAAGCACCATAACCTCTTCTGTCAGATGCCTGGTAACCAAACCAGCCTTCCTGCTCTTATCCTGAGATAAGAGTACACCATCCTTTCCTGCAGAAAGCAATGAAGCCTTCTACTGCCTCACAGGGCAAAACTTGTTTAACTCTCCTCCCTGAAGACAAGACTGAATGCCTGGGAAGATGAGCTGTACACAGCATGTATTAAGAATATTAAGAAAACAGACCAGTACCTGTTTCAGGACATAATTTGCACTGCATCCTGCACTGCACGTAGGAAAGCAAAAGAGAGAACTGTGCCTTGCCTAGGACATGAAGACTCAGTGAATTTCCAGAGGTTTTGGTGTCCCTTCTGAAAACCTGACCATGTGGGACACATTATATGGGGTGCATACACCTCATTGCTGCACCACATTTGATTGTGTTAGGAACTATCAGTGCAACCTGTTGTGCTTTTGGTGGCCTATGAATATTAAGTGCTGGGGTACAAGGCCAAAGTAGGTTCCTAATCCATACAAAAGCTGTCTTGGAAATGCTCTGTGAATTGTCTGTGAGAAACACAAAGTGTTCATAGAAATACTCCTATACATAAAATGCAAATAAAGTATCCCTAAATTGCATATTATAAAAAAAGCAAACAGCAGTAAATATGATAACTTTTACATTGTGGAGATGTTTAAATTACTAAATAAAAGTAATTTACACTGAGAGCATGTAAGTTTGGGAGAGGGCTCACAGTCACAGTGGGCAAATTTTCTCTTTGAGGCTGCACAGAGATCTGTGCCAGGAGCAGCATGGCTCTGAGGGATAGCAAGAGTCAGCTCATTCCAGGTTGCTTAGTTTCTGTGATAACAGTGCTAAAAATCTGATCACACCCCAGTCTGGAAAGCCAAGGACACTGCACACAGATGTAAGGCTCTAGAGGCAGTGATTCCTTTTCAGATATTCCTCTCAGGTTTCATAGTATGCTGATACAGGAAAGCACCCTGGCGTGAGGATCTGGTATCTAATGGGCTGCATATTGGCTGCGGGCTGCTTTGCATTTTATTGATTCTTGGCAGAGGCTGTACTGGTTCTTGGCTAGAGGAATAGAAGTCTGATTAGCAGCATAAGCAAGGCAGGTCTCAGGGATCATCTGGGTGAGAGCTGCTTGCAAAGATGGGCAATAGGGTGCTGGGTGTTTGTACTCTGCAAGCCTTCTTGCCTGTTGACAGCACACTCTGAGCCAGCATGGGAAGTGCACCTGGGAACCACCAGCAGGACCTGGCAGGTGCAGCTCCAGCGCTCCTCACCCTGCAGCCTCCTGCCTGTGCGCCCAGCCAAGGGCAGCACGGGCATCTCTACCCACCTAGCAAAAAGCAAGACCTGGCTGGCAATAAGAGAGCACCTTGCTACAGCCTTCTCTGAATCTGAAATAAATTTTATCTCCCTCGTGAGCATGATCAGATTCCTCATCCAGTTATCAGTCCAGTTTTGCGAGCAGTTGCAGAGTCAGAGGGGTTTGTGGCTTTGCTTTGCAATGCGCTTGTTCCTTGTACTTTGCTTGTTACCAGAATAACACCAGCAGTAAATGTAATGTTACGTAGAAAGGCCCCACTACCAAAAGCCTCTTAGCACAATAATATTTTCGTAGAAAGCAAAGTAACGTGCTAAGATTTATGAAGCTAATAAACTAACCCAGGCTTTCTACACTGATTTCCTACAGTAATTCCCAGCAGAGCTCTTTTGTCTGTAAACACGTTCCAAGGCCATTTGACTAGAATGAGGTGTGGGCATGCAGGCTGATTTGTTTAGTGCTTCCCAGCTGGCCCTTCTCCTTTCTGTCCTTGAGCTTCTTCTCAGCTATGTCTGAGGTAAAGTGTGGTTTCACTCTGGGGTCTCATTCAGAAGTCCTGCTGCAGGGAAGCAAGGACTGGTTTTATCTTACAACCTCTACAAGCCCTTTTTTCCAGAAAGGGAGAAAGGCTTAAGGCTTAAAGATGTAACCAGAGTAAGCTGGGACTGCAAAGTGATGCAGGAAAACACCTGTAGGCGCACCAAATGTTGTAGTTTACAGGTGTAATACAAGTGTTTTTTACTTTCTCCAATGTAAAATTATTCCCAAACCGAAGAGCAATAAAATCTCTTGTCAGGTTCTCAATTCCACTTATGCCAGGACACAGTTTGAGCATACCTCTGCCCCTAAAATGCAGAATTCTTTGGTTCAAACAAAGCAGGTTTAAAGGTAAGCCCCAAGGCCTGCAGGTGGGGCAGTAGAACCATTGCATAATAGCATCAGATCTTCCTCATACATTCAAATTCCTGCATATCCTAAATACAGCTGGAAAACAGAGCCCCCCACCCATACTAGAGAGCAGCTGCAGTTTGATGAGAAATATGGTCAGCTAATATTAAAGAAAGAAGAGCCAGAGAAGAAACACTAGCTGCTAATATTAAAAATACTTTCCCCATATAGATACTCTATGTAAAAAACCTAAAAGTAACATTTTATTTCTCCAAAGCTTATATTTGTCCCTAAAGTAGTCCTGGGAATGCAGTGTGAAAGTTCTGTTGCTCCTTGTGATTCAAAACAAAGTGTAGTTGTTCAAGAGCTTTGAACCAGCCCAGGATTTATAATACTGGTAAAGCTGGTTCAGCTAGACTGGCAGAAGGTCAAGGTCCTGCTTTTAGAACTCAAATTTGAGTGTTACCCTGCACAAAGATGTTCTTCCTTCAAGAAAGACTCTGTGGTGCAGACTAAGGCTGTTGCTTTTGCTTTTACAGGGAGACAGTTTGTGACTGTGTGTTCTGCTAAATGTACCTGGGAGGATTTCACACCCTTCCATTTTCCAGGTCATCTGTCCCTCAGGGAAAAGAAATTAAGGGGGCAGGGGACTTAATGGCAGAGACTGATAAAATCACCATTGATGCAGAAAATAAAAGCAGATAATAACTTTCTCTTAGAACACAAAAAATCATAAGGCATGGAACAAAATAGCTAAAGCAGTGGAAAGTACTTCTTAAAACTGTACATCATTGAGCTGTAAAGCTCCTTGTGACAGGACACCAGGAGTCTGGAAAGCTGTTATAAGTTGAGAGAACAATTGGACAAAAAAGGAAGAAAAAGCCATCAAATACTGTTTAATATTAATCATCCCTTCTATCTAAGGTGGTCCCAAGCTGCAAATGGCTGTAGACCAGAAAAATATTTTATGTAACATCTCATTTTTATCCCTGGGTTTCTATTCTACCTTCTGCACCTGTTGTTCAGTGTTTTGCCTCATGTAAAGAAAGGAGTGAAAGGAGGATCAAAACATCAAACTTTTAAAATTATAGAATTGCAGAGCTTGAACACAAGCACCCTCAACAGTAGCTGCTTCTCTTTCTCAGTGAACAGCAGACAAATACCCCCACCCTGCCCTGGCACTGTTATCAGTTTCCCCATCTAGGATGTCCAGCTCTAAAAACATTAAATGCCCCATTCTCATCTCATTCCACCCAAAAAAGGGAAAAGCTGAATCATGGCAATGCATAGCAGATGACAAACACTGAGAAATATTTTATTTCCTTTCTCTTTTTTATTTTCTAATTGACTGGAATATCCTAATTTCCTGAAATATGCAGCTGTGTCTCCCAATAATTTAAATCATTTAATTGTGCTTTGGGCTTTTTTAGAAGAGAGAGTAAAGACCAATGCTAATTGTCTGCACTCTTCCTCACCCCCCAGCTCTCCCTTGTTGCTGTGATCGTGGAGATCAGGAGCTGAGAAGGAAGGAGAGGAAGGATGGGAGACCAAAGGACAGTGTTCCCAGCTATTGGAGCAGCATCCCCTGATGTTCCTGCAGAGATGGAACACGACCCCACCACAACCTCCCTGTTGTGGTACCTGCTCCCCAGCATGGCTCTGGCAGGGCTTAAGCAGGATGTAGCTCAAGGCAGAATTTGATTCAGGATCTGTTTTTGTCCCTGTTCCTTTTCAAGAATATAATCTGTTAAATTAAATCAAACATTTTCTCCTGAATAAACAAAACACTACATACTTTCCTTTTCTTCCAAACATACCTTTTAATTACAAGAGAAGAGGACTTGGCAACTCCAGCTAAAGAAAACCCCCTGAGCAAACAAACAAACAAACCAGTAAATAAAAGAGCTCCTCAGAAGGCTATCTTTATAGAAAAGACTGCTTTTTAACCTAATTTTGAAATTAAGTTTATGCATAAAGTACCAAAATAGCATAGAAGAGAATAATGACTATTCTGAGGTTAGCAGTACTACACTTGAAAATTGAAATTTATAACTAAAATGCAGCAGGGGAGGAACTTCAAAGGATCTGACAAGCCCCCAGTCTTTGAAATAACACCAGATCAATAGCTGCATGAGAAGAACACCAGAGTTGTTTGAAAAGGCTGGGGTTTTTCCAGGTTCACCCTTCATTTGGTTTCTTTTTCGTTGTTTTTTGTTGGTTTTTAGCTGGAGGTTGGAAGGGTTTAGTTGTTGGGGTTTTTTTCAAGAAATCCCAGATGTAGTTACAGATATTTTTTGCTTTAACTAACTCTTACAAGTCAGTGAGACTTGCTTTGTGTTTTTGAAATTCTATAGAATGTGTTCCCTTGACAAGTGTTTTCTTTAATATTTCCAGGAATTATTTGGTTGTAAGGAATTTAAAACTTTTCTTTGCAATATTTTAAAGAATAGAAATCTTCATATTTGAGAGAGTCTGAAAATGTGAAGTCTCAGCCACTAGAGCTAAAAATTTTCAATAAATACACAGTATCTCATTCTATTTCTCAAAATACATGTACTGATTTTCAGAGCAGTGAGTTTGGGGTTTTAACCATATTTTATTTGAATTTAAAATTACGATATTAGCAATTTCTATTTGAAAATTACTTTACACTTTTCCAACAGAGGAATCTAATAAACATAATAAAAATTAAAAGAATGTTTCACAAAATAATGAAGGAAAATGTACCATTTAAATGTTTGTTGCAGAATCTATGACATAACTCTTGCAATATGTATTCCTACGCACTGAATTATTTTCAAAGGTAATAGAGACTCAGTTGCTCTGCCATTATAGGGAACAACATTTTCCTTCTCTAAAGAACAGTATTCTCAGCTTTTTCATCAGACCTTGTTTGGAAAGCCTTTTAGCAGTTTAAGCTCAATCCTGGACACTACCAACTCAGCCAGGCTCAGTCCCTTTTGGAAAAACATACCAAACCATCACTGCCTCCAGCTGCCACCATTTCCCCAAACTACTTACTGAAGGAAAAGTCTTAAAATTATGGCAGTGGGTTCCAGTTAAGTTGTTTTTTGTTAATTGTTCAAATTAAATGATTTATGTTTATGTGTAAGACTTTCTGTTTTGTAAAATAGGTGAAAGTAACCAAAGAGATGCCAAAGCGCTCCTGATAACAGGTGCAGTAGCAGAGGAGGAGAAAAAGGAAATTATTTTAGGATGTTCCAAAATGCTAGAGCAGAATTGGTACAGCAAACCACAAGATGAACCAAAACACAACACAAGCTAGTTTAAAGCTTGAAACGGTGCTTTAAAGTGCTGAGGTCTGTATGAAAGAGAAATGAGGAGGAAACAGCAGAGAAGCTATTTTTGAAATACTTGCAATAAAGGTAATTCTCTAATTTTTCCTGCCACAGATAAGGAAATATTTAATGACTTAATTAACCCACCCTTTCCATGAAAACCATCACACTGCTAAATTTCCACAGCCACCTATGAAGCATTCCTGAAGGGGGTGGTGGCAGCGGGGCTGGGGAGCCCTGGGACCCTGTCCAGCCCTGCCCGGCCAGGCAGCAGCAGGCAGCCAGAGGCAACACGGGAGGCCAGGCAGGAAAGAGGAGTGAAAGTCCTGCAGGGAGTAAGGGCAGCAGGGAGAAAGGAGAAGGAAATGTAGCAAGTCCAAATGCATAAATCATTTACATGGTTGATGTATTTACATGGGGGTAGTGCCGGCACCACGCTGCGGCTGATGGCGCTCCAGCTCCTTGTTTACACTTCCACTCACCTTAGTTGGTGTATTTACATGGGGGTAGTGCAGGCCATGGCTGATGGCGCTCCAGCTCCTTGTTTACACTTCCACTCACCTTAGGCTGACAGTTTGCATTTGCTTTTATTACAGCACTTGAAATAACTGGAAGAATAAGCAATCTAGTGCTTCAGAACAATCCTTCTCTCCCCCAAATATTGTCCCTGTTATATTTCCACAGTAACAGAGCTCTGACACCTCTACTGCAGGAAGTCCGTGTGTCAATACCTCCTCCATCATTCATCCTCCCTCCATTCCTGCTAACCCTCACACCCTGCTTTTGGGGGGCTCCTCTGTCTCAGGCTGATGCTGGGGGTTGAGCACTGCCTGTACCAAAGGTCTGTTGGCCCTGTACCTCCTTGGAGGCTCCTGGAACAAGGAAAGGAAAGATCCAGTGGGTGCCAGATGAATCCACTGTCTCCAGGTAGATGGGGAGGAACCACCTGCTGATCTGTCATGTACTCATCAGGACTGGAAAAAAAAGTGAAAAATTTCAAGAGGAACGGCAAAATAATTTTAAAATCATAGAGAAGATGAAGGGAAAAAAGCATCAAAACTAAAAGTGCTAGTAAGTACTTCAGATGATCTATTCTAGCTCTCTGTTTTCAGGCTTTTTAACAACAAATTGAAGATAAACAATGATGGTTGTCACCCTAGGAATAACTGGGCTCTCCTCTCCTTATTCTCAATTCTCTGTAAATACATTCAGCTGCAGCAGGATCATGTTTCTATTTGGACACTGTATCCCATTTATCCCCATTGGGATAAATGGAGCAGTGTCCAAATGGAAATATGCTCAGCAGAGCATTCTTCTGAGAGATTTGGGAGACACTATATTGAAGTCTGACAGAGGGTGAAAGAGCAGGGATATCCAAGAGAGCACAAATACCTTCCCAAAGGAGTGACTGGGCACCTCAGAAGAGGTTGCTAAAGGAATGTAAGAATGCTGCTCTGTTCTATCTCTTCTTCCTTGTTTGAATTGTTCTCTTCTTTCATCAGCAGTGTCTTTACTCCAAATATTTTTCTTCTTAACAACAGCCTTTCCATGGGCATTTTTTACCCCAAAACCACAGTATGCTGTGCAAAAGTCCTTAATTTCTCCAGGCAGGACTAGGAAAGATGCAGTTTAAATTATCAAAAGTGCTATTTCATTAGCACAGCTAATACTGGTTTCCCTATTCAAATACACCACAAGATAACTTTCATTATCCCTTTAAATAAACATAGTTTTCAGAGATGCAAGTATGTAAATAAATTTGTGTCTGTTCTTGTTTTACACTCAGCCATGGCTATGACACTGTGCTGCTGATCATTTCATGTCACGTTTAGCATGGCCTTGCTACTCTATCCCATTAATGATTTTTTTAAAAATTTCCTGTTTCCCAGGAGAATGCAGAGACTGACTCTCTAGCCTTCCCTGCAGTGTAAAGTGAAGTTCTTTCCCTCCCATGTTGATGTGCTCTAAAAGCAAACTTTTGCAATATTTACAGCGAAGTCTCAGGGAACAGAGCGCAGCCTCCTCACCAGCTGTAATTACTCCCTGAAGCTGGGTACAACATCCTGCACAACCACAGAGATGATACCACTGAAGACCACACCTGGTGAGCACAAAGGAGCCTCAGTTAAGAATGAACAAGCAATGGAAAGGTGGGGGGGTGTCTTTTATGACATCCAGAGCTGGAGGGAATGTGCACAGTTCTGCCAGAGGGCTTCCAGCTGTACCTTTAGGACTGACTTAAATGTTTTCCCTTCGTGTATCTATAGGCATTTTACCATTTCCCTTTGGTGCCCAAGCTCTAAAAAGTAACTCCACAGCAAACTGTAGGGTGTAGTGGAGACATGGCCTTCATCAGTGCCTGCTGCCCAGCTTTCTCAGCAGCTTGGTAGTGTGTGGTTTCCCGCTGTAGCTGATGTCTCAACACAGCTAAAGCTTCACCATGCTCTGTCTCAGGCAGCTTTGTTGCTTTCATGCTCTCAAGCACGTTTCAATCTGCTTTTCCCTTCCCATTTCACCGTGCTCCTTTTCAAAGTGGCGCTTGTGGATAGAGAAGCCTTGAAAAGGATGAGCCCAGAGCATCAGGTTCCCTGCAGAAATCGGAGGCAAAGGCTAAAAAAAAGGTAATCTATACCCTATGTCTCGTTCAGCCACAGTGTATTCATATCTCAGAAAGACTGTTTTTGAAGTGGCACACAGTTTAAAAGTTCACCTGCTCAGCCACAGGACTTGCAAGCAACAAGAGATGTAGGTGAATTTGAGCTGTACATGCTATGAGAACTTCCCCACCACTTCTAATTTTCTGAAGCTGGATAAATCCTCTCAGAATTCTGTGTTTGCAGAGACTTTTGGCTTTGCACAATGATTTAACTGTATTTGCCCCTGTAAGTTTTATCTTCTGTTTGTTTGTGCAATATTTTAATGGCTTTGACTTTGTGACTTTCAGGCATCTAAAGTGCTACAGCAGAGAGGAACAATAACATTTTCATTAGAAGGCAGTGCCAATCTGGGTTTTAATTCAGACTTTTCCAGCTGCTGATCTGTGGTCCAGTGACTGAAATGTATGTCCAAAGCATTTTCTTTTCAGATTTTTTTTTTCTTGGGCAAAAATAAGAAGACAAATCCTACACTTTCATTTCGTGTCCATCCTTGACCTTAGAGAGCCCACGTACAACAACAATAATGTCCCTTTAGAAAGGTAGCTCCTGTGTAAGGGCACACCATGGGCCCACCAGTGTGCCTGCTTCCTAAAGGATGTGAACACTCAAGCTTTGAAATCTGCCACTTTGCTGGCAGAGCAATGAGACATGCAGCATCACTGATATAAAGCTCCCCAGCCCAAGTCTGAAGCCTGCAAAGATATTGTACTGAAGGGAAGAGCTGCAAAAACCGGACGAACAAATTACACTTTATCTCTTTGTGCTTAATCTGGGTACCAGTCAACATATTTTCTTTCTTTTTTTTTTTTCTTTTTTTTTTTTTTTTAAGCTCCCAGCTAATACTCTCACACAAGCAGATAACTTGGTAAATTTTTCTCAGGTGATAATAAATAATATTTTGCATTTATTTATTATTTATTTAGTGGCTTTTTTGGCAAACAGTTGCTTTATAGCAACTCATCTTTTTAGCACAGGTTAACATTTCATAAATGTAGAAGTGCAGAGATTCTCCTTTAAAATTCTACCTGAAAGAAAGCAGTTTAAAATTATTCAACTACAGGCAATAGGAAGTCTGAGACTAAAGCTAAAGTAACAACTGCAAATAAATTAACAACTGCAAATAAATTAATCAGCATATTCTTCAGCATTTTTGTACCAGTAACACAGTTGTAGTAAACCTGGCCCTGGCATTCATCTGTGTTCTTGTTCCATATTCTGTGGCAGTATCTGCTAGTAATGCATTAACAAAAATCACCTTCCTAAGGCATGGAAATACTTTTTTTAGCTCCTGACATTATTAAGGTATCTTGAATCAATAGAGTTGGCCACTTACTGCGAGAATCGGAAATACTCTGGGAGGTAATTGCTTCACAGCAAATGACTTCACATAATTTGATAGTCGCTAGGTCTCATGCATTATTCTTGCTGTTAATCCATTGTGATTTATTATCCATTTCTACTCCATTTATCATCACTTTGCTGTTCAAGGTTTTTCCTGATCTTTGCTTCCCAGAGCCCAGTCTCACATTTCATTGCTGGCAGTTCAAATTGAGAACAAAATAGATTAAACAATTGAAATGCTGCTCCCAACAAATATGTTTCACTTGTACTGTGTCTGGAGAGTGTCCTGGGCAGTCCAATCTTTCCATTTTTCTTTTCTTGTGGTAAGTCAGAAAGAGTATGTCAATAAGACTCCCCTTTATGGAGTAACAATTACTAGGTTTCACTTCACTTCCCAATCTAGCTACAAATACATAGCACTGTGCCTTTTCATTGTGCAGCTGACATTTTTGAGCGTGTGTTGGAATGTTTTGAAAATATAAATTATCCATTACTTGTGTTTTCCATGTTTTTAAGGGTAGTCTGACTCAACCCCTTTTGGACAGTAGATAAAAACAGTCCTGGCTGATCTGCATTCCCTTCCACTCTGTTTTAACCTTTTCATTCTGTTAATATTTCTCTAGGATTACTCTGCTGGAAGGAGGCTGGGCAGATGACTCCCTGTGCTTCCTTCCAACCTCATCCATTACGTGATTCTGTGATTCCCAAGTGAGATATGTGGGTGAGAGCCCTCAGGAGTGGGAAGAGTGGCCAGAGTTCCCTGCAGATTTTCCAGAGCTGTAAGTGGGCTCAATTCTACCCATAGGGAGCAGGCAGGACAGCCTCAAAATGTCTCTTTGCTTGGAGCTGTCTGTCCAGAATTCCAGCACAATATTTTCATAATTGTCAGTGCTGTGTGTGAAATAAAACTTTGTCAAAACAGAAAGGAGAGAGGACTTCTCTGTGCCAAGACAGCAAGGATCAGCAGCAGAACCTGGAATAATGTGCTTTTTTTTGCCTCAAATCCTACAGTGCTTGTGTTGGATTGTTTTATGGGCAGTAAGGCAGGAGTTGCAGGTGACAGCTCAGAGCTAAGTAACCTCTGATGAGGTTCCTCTTGTTTGCCTCTAAATAAAACTGGAATATTTGGAGTTGAGCTACATGAAGGCTAAGAACAGAAGGAGGCAGCATTTCCACCAGGATGGACTAAATGACTCAAGGCTGTAGGATTATGCTCTGCATCACTACCAAAGCACAAGCAGGATTCCAGCCTATGAGTGACTTGACTAGTGAGGATTATTTACTGTCCTGGGTGATCATATGATAGTTGGACTACTCACCAGGTTCCTCAGTCAGTGGATTACCTGTAAAGTTACAGGAGGAGAAGGCATCTTCTCTCTTGGTCCTGCAGCATGACAAAAGGTTTGTCAAATTGATGCTTCACTCCCTTTCTGGTGAACACAGTTCTCCTTGCGCTATTCACAGGTTCCTGGCCTGTGTTTAGAAATCCAAGGCCATTAAAGATGCCCAGGAAGATAGGTAACACTGTGGGTGTTTGTTCTGACAGAAATTCTTTCTGCCTAAATGAGACCTTTGTTTCAGCCTAGAGTTCAACAGAAGGCTTGCCTGTGCTTTGCACGCTTGACATTTTTTGTGGCTTAAGCCCATTTTATGTGGTAGTAATACATCATCAGGAAAGTACTGAGCTTTTTTGCTTGACCTTCTGTAGTTCCTGCTCCCATTTTTAGAAGCCACTACAAATGTTGCTGTTGGTCATGTTCCATTTATATTCAGTCTGTTCCTCATGTCACTGTTGTCACTTATAGTGCTAACTATGGAACTGAGAATTAATGTTTGTTTTCAATGAAAGTGCATTTTCAGTCTCCTTACCTGTCACTTATTAATGGGAATTCAGCATTACTTGCAACACACAGGGGGTTTTTTGGGTCTTTACTCATTACATGGTTATATGCAAGTTGCAACCTACTGCTCAAAAAGGGATTTTCCTATAATGAAGCCAATAATAATTTGTGACCTCTGGATTTGGGGTAAAGTTTATATCTCTTTCTGGTAAAACTGTGATGTAACAATCACCAACAATGATGGAGTTGCATCCACAAAGTCAGATATCCCTATGATTTTGCTTTCTATCCCTTTTTTGAAGCAAATGGTGTCAGCCATGACATCAGCACTCTCTGTTAGGATGGGCAGATTTCCTCTCTCTTTCTCCTCTCATTCCTAAGCCAGCGATGTGAAGCTGATGGAAGAACTCTTTATCTAGACCTGCCCGGCAAGAGCTGGTCTTGTCACCACTTCTTGTCTGCAGGCTTGGTACAGCTGCCCATTTTCCTGAGGGATGAGGGTCTAAGGTGACAGATTCATTATTTAGAGACCTCCAAATGACAGGCAAGTCTGTCTTTAAATATAGCATTTTGTATCCTCTGCTATAGTCATTCTTTTGCCATAAATGTACCATTAAGCAGGGTGTTAAAAATGGGTTCCATTTATGTTAAAAACAAGAGATTCATTGCTACACACACCAGAGGTCTTCATGGAGCAGCAAACACTATCACTGTCCTTGTGTACACACCTGAATGGTCAGTGGGTCTCCATAGAGGACCCTGTAGAAAATAGGACCTCTTCCAACTAAATTCAAATAGATCTGCTTCCTCAGGGGTCATTTATATCAAAGAACTTATTAAAATGCGTGTGTCCTGGCTCCTTCTCCAACCCCCCTTTTATTTGTCTGCCTTCCAGGTGGTGAGCAGGCTTGGACAGTTGTGCTGCTGGTATAAGAGTCCATCCCACTTCCAGCAGACAAGAGATTGTTACTAAGAACTCTTCCCTGTTGGACTTCCAGGGGGTGAGTAAAGCACGAAGTTGAAAGTCATTATGGCAATGTCTGACCATAGGAATTAGACCCGCCTGGCTTTTACAGCTCTAACTACATGAATACAGTTAAGGAAAGATAGATCTGGAAACAGCTGCCTTGGAGACATCTGTGGGGAAAAGGACATCTGGTCTTGAGACAGACTAGCCTGGGCAAGACCCAGGTAAAACTTCCCAGGTTCAATCTTTCTGAAAGTCATTATATCATGTGGGCATGACTTTTAGTTTTCTTTTAAACATCTGGGGTTTTCCCAAGATAACCTGCTCATGGCCAAATGACAAGGGGTGTTACCCTGAAAGGGAGCAGGCAGTGATATTCCTTTAGATCATGTTGTATTTTGACTGAATTATGTCAGTAACAGTTTGCTGAGCCTGAAACTAAAATACATTCTGCTGGGGCTTGTCAAGAGAACTTATACCCAGCATATGGCTTGCACAGTCACCCCTGAAACAGCCTGAGCCATGTGAATATTCAGCATGCGTAGTTTGGCCTGTATGTTTGAACAAAGCTTTAAATTTCTTCAGGTTTTCTGAGTGCCAAGACCTTGGTAGTTCTGCAGAGCAGTAACTTGGCACAGCAAATGAAAGTACACCTAAGGAATCCCCCTGCTGATGACTGGTTGTTGTGAGCAATCATGAGTCATATCTGTAGTGCTCTGAGAGGTCAACCAGAGGGTGCCACTGGAGAAGCACTGAACTGCAGCTCCTGGGCAAATCCCATGCTCTTTAGCGTGATACTTTTCTCATAAGTCTTTGCAAGTTACCCTGCAAGGCCCTTCAGGTATCATCTCCTCCAAGGCTCTGACTTATTCATACCAACACATGGAGCACAGGTGGGCACTGTACACCAAGATCTTACAGAAGGTCAGGGGGATAAAGATGATGCCCCACACTGGCAAGGAGCTCCACTGGAGTTCCAGTGCAGTGACCACAAAACCTGAGTGCATTTGTGCTGACCTACATGTCAGCTACAGAGGTCATCCACCTCAGAGGTTCAGCCTAAACTGGAGTCTGTACAGATCAGGATGCTCCAGATTTCCCACATGGGACAAGATCTTATCTCAGGCATTCAAAGGAATGTGGTACAGGTATGAGCAGGACAAAGTATGTTTGCAGTATAGTTTTGGTATGGCATAGTTCCCTTCACCATCTCTAGTTCTGGATAGATGATCCCAGGGTTGCTCAAAGAATTCGTTGGGTATTTATTTTCTAAGCACAGAAGACTTTGACCAAAGAGACCAGAGTGTGAGCATATTACATACAGTTCCATAAAGAGTGAGTGAATATGTAGCAAGGAGTGGGTGCCCTGTGGCAGTAACACTGGCTGGGCTGTCAGTGACAGGGGGTTGACAGCAGGCTGGCAGGCACTGTGCCACCTTGGCAGGCATGAGGACAACAGAGCAGGCAGGAAAACATTCTGCAAGGGCTGTCCCAGCTGGTCTCTTGATGCCTTGATCACTTGCTTGGCAGACCATGCTCAAGCTGCAGCCCCTGAAATTCCCTGACAGCCCACCCAAAAGGCTGCAATACCAGCCTTGTTACCTGCTTTCAAAAGCTGCTTGTGCAGAAATGCAGGATCAGGCTTTGCAGGGTCTAAGGCTGGGAAGTAGCCAAAGACAGCCAGCCCCTGGTGGGAGGCAGGGACTTTTGAGTGGATGTAGCATGGCTGATTGTGGACCCCAAAGGGTCCTGCTTTGTTTGTCTCCAAGACTTTAATTTGTCATCCTAATGCAACCCATCCTGAACTGTATTTCTGACGTGTGCTCACAGCCCCAGTTGGGAGTTCTCAGCCTGGGAGTGACATAGCTCCATGTGGATCCTGTGGGAATTATCCAGCATCACATCTTGGGATGGAGGACAGAGCCATGGGGCAAACACTTGGATTGGAGCACCAGGAGTAGGCAGGGTCCACATCCCACAGCCAGGTGCCCTTCTGCTGTTTCCTTTGCTTGTGCACAGTGCCCTTGGGAATGTGCATTCACAGCTGTGCTGGTGCCTGTACAAAAACAAGGGGCAAGCCAGACCTGCCTCCCACACTGGGTAGGGAATAGGCAGAGCCAGTGGTGGGAGCTGCTGTGCAGGCACAAGCCCCAGTACCTGTGGTAGATGCAGAGGGATCAAATGGTGCTAAACTTCTGTAAACACACACAGAGCTCATCATCTAGGGAGCCAGGTGGTTGGTGTCAACACCAAGCAGTAACACAGCCCAAATCTGCACAGCAGCTATCTCTCAGGAAAACAACATTTTGGGGTTCAGTTATCAGTGTTGGAGTTTATAAGCAAGGGAAGAGCTGCAGTGTTTGATAACCATGGAGGAGGCATGAGCTACAGGGATTACAGAAGATGCAGTTTATTGCTCACCGGACAGTTTTCTGCTTCTCAGGGCACAGGACTGAGGTAAGTTTGAGGGGGGCAAGTTCTACAGCTGTTCCAAGATGACCTCAGTGTGAGGTTCTCCTCCAATGCTCAGGAAACCCCCCCTTAAGTCCCTACCATACTTTCAGTGGGTTCTATTTCTTGTGAGGTAACAAGATTATTTATGCCTGTGTGAGAGCCCAGCCTCCTGCCTGTGCCATGAAGTTGTATTACACAACATGTGTATTGTGGCACCTGAAAATAGTGATCTCCAAGTGATATTAAAGGTCAAGATCATGTAAACTGCCAGAAAGTTTAGCCTCAAAGGCACTGCAGCAGGAGGACCATGGGGGTGCTTTAAACAGGCTGAGGCCAGTCCTTTGCTATTACAGCAACCACATCATCCAAGTCCCTGCACAAATGCAGCAAGCTTACTCCTAAACTAGCTAGATTTCTGTTCTCATCCTACTGTTGTAAAAGACCATTGTAAAATATGTTAAATGCCATTCAGCCTAACAAACCAACCCAAACAACCTCAATCTTCCACAGGAAATTCTGTGTTTCTGCCATGGTTTGCTGAAAGTAATGTTTAGGACTACACCCTACACCTCCAGCATCCTCCCTGCCCAGGGAAATGTGTCATCTGTCAGGAGCTACAGGAGGATCATTGTCACAGAAAGATTCCCTGTTGGCTGCACTCCAAGGCTTTAAAACCGAGCTCTTCCTTTAGATCAGTGACACTGTAGGAATACACACTTGGCTTCAGGAGCACTGCCAGAGTGCTCAGCTCACCCTGTAACAGCAGTGCAGCTTCTCACACTTTGCTGCTTTGCTACTTTGCTGCTTCCTGCTCACTGGAGACAGTCCTGGGCTGGATTGTCTGACTGCATGTCCAATATGCAATCAGGAGCCACCATTTTCAGAGCTAAGATGTTGGTCAGAGGTGGGTTGGCTCACCAGATATGTCACTTCCCAGGGACATGAGACCCTCCTCCATCTGCATTCCTGTGCATGAAGGGCCAGGTACCACAAAAGAGCTGATGCAGCAGGAGCTGGCTGTCCAGACCTGCTCATGTTATATGACTGTTTTGTTTCAAACCTGCTCATTTTATATGACTGCTTTGTTTCAGTCAGACAATACTCAATGGCACTGTGGGTTTATTTCTAGCAAGATGAGAAGATTATATGAGTAAGGTTATTCTTGGTTATGCAGTCCTGTTTATTTACAGGGAAGTGCATGCATGCCTTTGTCCCCAAAACAACCTGGAAATGAACAGCACACAGTTGTGTTGCTCACTCTTTTCAAGACAGCTTTTCCTCTCAGCTCTGCTTGCCCAAATTTTCTGTCTCCAGGAGATCTGTCCCAGGACAACTCTCTCCATTACTTTTACTTATTCTTTCCTGGCTTCCAGCCTCTAATATGCTTTCAGCAGCCAGTGTGCTTTCCTCAGCGTTCACAACTCATCCCATCAGGCCAAGTTTTAGCTCCTGATATACTTATATGCAATGTATTACGTAAGTTCCTACCATTTTGAGCTGTCATGGCCTTCAGAGGCTGTTTTTCTCTTTCCATTTGGCTTGGAGAAACCCTACATAGATTACCCACTGTTCTTAACGAGGCCCCTGTCTTTTGCCTATAGAAGGTTATTTGATTTCAAATGTAAATAGCCTCTACTAGAGCAGTAAGATAGGCTTTAAATCACTTGTGTGAATGGTAATTAAAGGACAGTACTCATGAAAATTTTACAATGGAAAATTATTTGAAATAAGCAGAAGCTTGTATTGCTGCACACTGATTATTCTGTACTTCCCCCTGTGTTGCTAAAATGCAGTGAGTTCAAAGCGGTTTCAGTTCAGAAACTTCAGGTGCCCTGAAATTATGTTCATTGCAACCTGTTCCACAGCTCTGCTTATGTGAGGAAATTCCTGACTTCAGGAGCTGCTGCCATTTCCTTGCCTATTTATCCTGTTGCAAACACCTGAAGTGTTTCCTCAGAGCAGATTGTGGTGCAGCTCTGCCTTGGCAGCGGAGAGCAGATCAGCCTAACACCGAAGTTCCCGAGCCTGAGAGGTCAGGTTGTGCACTGTGGCTCCTGCACAAGGGACACCCTCTGCTCTGAGCACGCCCTGCACACCCACGGCGTGGGCTCCCAACAAAGGCTCTCCCTCTCCATCCCACTGAGCGTGATTCTTCACACGGGAAATGATAGCTGGGACACAGAGGGGAGGACCCGCCAGACTGGCAATAGGAGTGCTCTGGGACACAAATCCCCTGCACGCCTGATCCACTGAGCCAGGCAGGCATTCAGCTATGGAGCATATTCACAGTGCTAATCACATAGTGGACAATCATATCCAGATATCTCAGAAATGCCTGCCTGGACTGATGCAGGGTATTTGCCAGAAATCTGCTCTCACATGCAGCTGTGTTACCAGGTTTTCAGGAGAGGTCAAAATATGAGTGATTATGCCCCTAAGGAGATGTGAAGCAGACATGCATTGAACTTTTAAAGATGTTTTTCTTGCAAATCAATGAAGTGCTGGTTCTCACTTTTATTTCCATAACCATATGACTTGTTTTCACTATGTGTCAGCTGCCTGCTAATATTGGATTTGCACTTTATAGAGAGATATTTTTTCATATGATTTCCAGAGAGTCAACTGAATGCTGGTGGGTGAGAACTAGCTGTAGGCCAGTGGTAAATGGGAAGCAGAAAAACATTTCAGTCCAAGCAGCCTGCAGTGACCTGAGAGAAGGTCTCTGTTTGCACCACAAGTAATGCAGCATTATAGGAAGGAACAGCAGAATGGAACAGCTCATGCTGAAAGCCTGATTCTACATTAGGTGCTTTTTAGGAGGGTTACTTAAGAGCAGCTCATCTGGTCCAGTGGGCTGAACATGCACTAGTGTTTCACACACCTCAAATGTGCTCCTGGAGAATCTCATGGCTTAATTTAATCTGAAAGGGATCTAGTTTACAGACTCCAAGCATGCAATGCCAGATGCAGTAGGTGAGGACAACTGGACAATCTGTTTCAAAAGCACATCCCTTAACTAAAACACTAATGTTGGCAAGGAAAAGAACTGCTTGAAATAGATTAAATTTAGACTAGAAGTTTACCCTCTGTGATGTGTAGGAACAAAGAAGCTGCAGGTTCACAATAAATTGCAGCTGACAAAAAAGCCCAGCAAATAAGTATGCAGTTTCTTCTTCTTTCTGCATCCCTCTCCTTCTTCCCTGGTACACCACAAAGGAAGCTGGGGTGCTTAGCTCTGCATTCCGTATGCAGAAGAAAGAAAACAGCCATCTAGAAATTAGATATTGCAATACAACCCTACAGGATCTAATAATAACCATTTTTAGTTTAAATTAGCTATTACTCACCTCATAATTTAAACAAGGGAAAGCCACATTTTGCCTTCAGTAGAATGCATACTGGAGCAAAATTTTTTTCTATAAATATTTAAATAAACTGCATTCATTAAATTAGTTTTCCTCTCAGTCATTCTATTTGCTTTTATTTGCTATCAAAAGTTGCATTATGGTTTCAGCTCAGTTCTTCCCTGGAGGCCATAGCCACAATAATATTGTTTGATGTAAATAGGCTGTGGTGACTGAATTTTTTACTCCAGTAAGCATATTGCTTGGAACATGCTGCTCACTCCCATGCTCCAAAAAACTGTGAGGGGATGACTCATAGCTAACAACTGTTACTGATCTCATTTCCCTTACTCAAACTCCACAGTTTATGTACAGTTCTGTGCGTGAATGTGTCTCCAGTCTTGCCTTAGTCAGTCTTAGGAGCAAAGAAGGGAGTTTCTTTCCTTTCTTTTAGTGGACTGGTGCTCATCTCACTAATTTAATGTTCATCTACAGGAACATAATGGAAGTTTAAAGTTCAGTTTATCCCACAACAACTGCACGTGATATTTTTAGAACTACTTTCTAAGCATTTTTAGGATAGATGGCCAGGTGAACTTGCATCAGCCTAGACTTTAAGGAGCTATTTATACTATGCATTACCCACTCTGAACTGCTTGTCTGTGCATAAAGATCTCTGCATGTGACACACTTCCTTCCTGGATGTAACTAGACTGCTGTTGTGGTCTTCCACTGCTAAAATCAGCCACAAAGATTTTTTTATGCTACAATAATCCCTCTCTGCTCGTGTTTATTTTAGCGGTTCTCCCGTGGCCTCCTCCCATGGCATGTGTGCAGCACTGCCGCGGGGTCACGGCGGTGGAAGCCAGGGCACCGTGCCAAGGTCAGCACAAACGCTGACACAAATGCAAGTGCACTCTTCTGCCTCGGGGATGGGCATACCCGAGCTCGTAGTCTCCCTTTTCCTGCGTTTCTGCTTTGTGTTTCCCCCAGAGCACCTCAGGAAAGAGGTGGTGCAGGGAGCTGCACGATCCCCACTGCAGGTGCTGGGACTTTTGAGAGAAGCAGTGGAGCCTGGCCAAGGAAGACTGCAAGTGGGCTAATAACCCCAGTGACCCAAGGCTACAAAGATGGCTGGGGAACCTGCAGGGGAGACTGCTTATGGTTGAGCCCACACTAAACACCGGGCTAGATTTATTGCCATGAGTCACACACACTAATCCTCTCCTCAAGGCTTTCATCTGGCACTGAGCTCTTACTTTTCAGTCTCCACTGTCATCCTCTAGCTAAGCAGTTATTTTTAATCAAGAGCTCAGTACAGTCTTTACCAAAAGCTTGCCTTATCTAAGTAAAAGAGAGGGTGAACAAGTTCTCTTAGAATAAGACAATTAGCCAGTGCTCCTTCTACCACATTGTACACCATACTAGCAAGGCCAGCCAGTAGGAGAAGGAAATGAAAATTCATACATCTTTTTAGGCAAGCTGCATAAATATTATTAAATCCACTACAGAACTAACTAGACTTTAATAAAAAGCACCAATTTTTACCAATGAAGTCCACGGTTTTGTACAGGAGGGAAGTTATCAAAATATAGTTTCAACAAGCTATTCCACCCAAGCAATCTCATGAGAAGGTCAGAGACATTAATCATGCAATGACATTTGTCATTTCATAGAATCACAGAACATTTTGGGTTAGAAGTGAGCTTTAAAGGTCATCTAGTCCAAACCCTCCTGCAATGTTCAGGGAAATCTTCAAACAGACCAGGTTGCTCAGAGCCCCATCCAGTGTGGCCTTGAATATTTCCAGGGATGGGTCATCCACAACTTCTCCGGGCAACCTGTTCCAGTGCCTCACCACTCGCATTACCAAAAAAACCCACAAAAAACTCCCTTATATTTGGTCTAAATCTACTGCCTTTTATTTTAAAATCATTATTCTTGTCCTATCACAACAGGCCATGCTAAAAAGTCTGTCCCCATCTTCCTTAAAAGCTTCCTTTAAGTACTGAAAGGCTGCAATGAGCTCTCCCTGGAGTATTGTCTTGTCCAAGCTGAACTACCTCAACTCTCCCAGCCTTTCCTCATAGGAAAGTTGTTCAAGCCTTCCAGTCATTTTTGGGACCCTCCTCTAGACTTGCTCCAACAAGCCCATGGGGTTTTTGTGCAGATGACCCCACAGGCGGATGCAGCACTGGAGGTGGGGTCCCACCAGGCTGCAGTAGAGGGGCACAGTCACCTCCCTTGACCTGCTGGCCGGGGTTCTTTGGATGCAGCCCAGGACATGGCTGGCTTTCTGGGCTGTGAGTGCACACACACGGCTCACACCCAGCTTTCCATCCACCAGCACATTCTTCTCAGCAGGGCTGCCCTCAATCTGTTCATCCCCCAGCCTGTGTTGACACCAGGGGCTGCCCTGACCCAGATTCAGCCTTGTGCTTGGCCTGGTTTTCTCTTACCAGTTTCACATGGGCCCACTCCTCATGCTCATTCAGGTCCCTCTGGATGATGTCCTGGCTCTCAGGTGTGTCATATAGTGCATAACTCATTACAGTAGCTCCAAGAGTTGACCCACCCCCCTAGGTTTGTGAGTAGCAGCTGGCATTTCCACAGGGCAGGGGTCACACACCTGATCATGCTGCGTGCTGACCCTGTGGTACTTATGCAGGTTTGCAGAAAAATGGTGCCATTGCTGCCTTCCATACCAAGGCTTCACCAGAAACATCTCACCACATCTGCCTTCTTCTGCTTCAGGATTAACTTGGTAGTGAAACATGCAGAAAGTTGTCAGCAAGGGAACACAGAGGGAATATTTCAGGGGAAGGAGAAGACAGAAAAAGCCATGCTGTATTCTGCAATAGTCCCAAGCTGGCATTGAGTCCAAGCTCATCTTCTGTCCATGCTGATGGAGACAAACCTATTACTTACACAGAAGCTAACACAGGCCCAGCTCAGGAGCAAAAGCTAAATGCATACCCATGTCAGTGGCATCCTAAACTGGGAATGCTGTTTGCAAATGTATTAGTAAATTAAAGGTGCCAGGAACTGTCTCGAGGAGAGGAGAGGAGAGGAGAGGAGAGGAGAGGAGAGGAGGTAGCAAGGGGGACCTAAAAAGACATGATGTACTAAAAAATGTGCTACCAGCAATGTTTAAAAGATTAAAGAGAGCTGGCATGAAGTTCGTGCTTTAGACAAATACTTCCACAGGCTGTGGTGAAAGCTCATTGCAGGAGATGGAGCAGGGGAAGCTGCACTTTAAAGATTCAAGATGCTATTAGAAGAGATTTCCCTGTCTCATGATGTTTATTAAATATCCAATTTTAGATTAATGATAAGGTCAAACATTAATACCCATGTCCTATGTTAATATTTAATATTATTGCCCCCCATTCTCATGCTTCAGGGGAACATGCTGGAAACTGTCTCAAAAATTACATGGGGATGTGGTACATAAATATAGGGAAAATCCAGCTGTAGCACTAATTTCTTTGTCACCTGAAACTAGATTACTTTTTTTTTTTTTTCATCTGCAGCTTTGTAGGACCTGTAGGGTATGACAAATATTTATTCTCAGCGTAGCATTTTGCTGCACATACAGAAAGGTTGTGGCTGTTTCTCGATGCTCCCTGGCTGCTGCTTCTGTGGTGGTGCCATTCAGTGCAAACAAAGAGAGGAGCAGGGGGATCATTCATTTCAGTCAGCACCACCAGTTTACAGCATCAACTTTTTCTCCTGAGCTACAGTATCCCAATGCCAAACATGGACCTAAATGTTAAACTGTTTTATAGCCAAAAAAGAGAATGTTATCTGGCAGCACAGCTCCATTTACCAATGAACTAATGAATACAGAATTACAGATATCCGTTTAGTGTTGGATAAATGTGATAGTGACAATACATTATACACATAATCTGTCCCATGCTACTGCCATTTACTGAAGTTAGTCTCAAAATGTGGACACTAAATGATCACTGATCACTGCATCTGCTGATGGTTAAAATCCAAACCTTCTGAAAACATGTAAAAGAGAGTTCAATATCTATGCTTAAAGGGGAGGGGAGAGGCACACTTGAAGATCATGGACACCAGCTGGGAAGAAGTGGATAGCTTGTGAGTCAAGACCTCTGTCAGCCACATCTGAAAAAAAACCTATGAAGATGAGAGCACCAAGAAACTATAGAGATGAGGAAAAAACTCAAAGGCAGAACAAAGAATAAGTAGTGAGCTTTAGCATGACAAAATTATCTTGGAGGTTACATGCGTTATCAGTGATCTGCAGTAGGTCATTTACAATAGCTGAGGTGCCAACATCTGCCAAGTAGCTAATTTTGTAGATAGGCTGACAGAAATCAGATAGGACTGATTTCTAAATGAGCTGGGACACCTGCATGAATCACAGGATGGGGAGAAGCTGGAAAGGCTTACTTGAACAAATTCCAGAGATGTAATAAAATAATGTGCAAGTATTCAGCTGAATATGGCATTTAGAATCAAGGCATAGTGGTAGCTTTCCAAAATTACGTCCTCTCTCTGCAGGACAGATGCTTTATACACAGGTTATAGACACTTCTAGGGTGAGACTGTTTCTTTTTAATTTTTATTTTGTACAGGACTGAGGGATATTTGAAGTTCCAAATTATTATTATGAGATAGCATACAACAGAAGGGAGGACATTTTCTCTGCATGCCTTCAGCATTTCTCCCAGTACTTGGATGTGAAGTCACCATTCTCAGGAGAGGAAGTTTTTTCAGGCATATAGTTTTTCTGCATAATACTGTTAATAATTGTAATAATTATTTATTATTATATCTTATTATGTAATAACGATCAACAAATATAATAGCTATTATATATGTTAATGCTATATGATAATTATACTATTAATTTGTTGAAATACTACTGAGAATAATACTAATGAGAATAAATATAACAAGAACAAAGAAGGAAAAATAGCTTTTCTCTCATCTATGCTGATTCATTCCATCTTCATTGCTCTTGACAGAGGAACAGTGTTACCTGAGCCCTGTATCCTTATTCTCCCTTCTGCCTTTCAAACCATGGAGGAAGTTGAAGTCAGCTCTTATAAAATGCAAATGGAGCTTAGGGAAATGCTGCTGCTCCTACTGCAGCTGCCCTGCAGCTCCAGGCAGATGCCATGAGATCACAAGGAGCAGTCAGAGCACTTATGGTTTGTCCTGATTTCTTGAGCGTCGGGTCATCAGCACCAGCACAGAGGAGCAGATGTGCGGTCCCAGTGGCACGTCACTAACCAGGAGATGCTGCTCGTCTGGGAGCATCTCCCATCTCCAGCTTCTGGAGGAAATCTTGGTGGCTGTTTCCAGGATTGCTGAGACAGAAACAGCAGCTACTTTGGGATCAGCAATTCCCTGGCTTAGCAGAGCAGCTGCCTGCATCCCGTGCCCTCCTGTGGGTCAGAGCCACAGGCTTCCCCACTCTGGGATACAAGCACGCACCTCTGTTCCTACCTTGGAAATCCCTGGTACTTAAGGAAATATTCAGCTCTGGTGTCCCCAGCCTATGATTTTACACCCCCGCCCTCTTTTTACTTTTTTAACAGTTATCTTGAAAGTAGCTGATAAGATGGAAATCTCAGCTTCCGCTGAATCACGGAATCTTTTTGTCTTTGTCTTCACTTCATGCATGGAGTGTGAAACATGGTCTCAAAAGGCTTTTAAAAAAACAAATAAGCTCAAAAGGTCTTTACATTTTCCAGAGCCTGAGCGAGTGCAGAGCTGGGTCTAGCTAGACCCACGTGTGTGCATGTGTGTGTGAGTGTGTGAGCCCTGTTCACAGGCCAGGAGCCCCAGCCAGCTTTAAAGAAGGGTCCCTGGCACCCCCGAGGCTCTGCGGAGCGCTCCAGGACTCGCCCTCTGTGCCCGCTCCCTGCAGAACTGCAGCTCCTGGCTCCTTCTCGCCCAGGTGGGTGCTGATAACACCTCCTGGGGAGCTGCAAGTCAAACACACATAAGAGAAAAAGACAAAGCCTACCGCTGATAGCAGATAAAATCGCCACAAACACTTAACCGGGCTAACCTTATCTTGTTATCTTAAATTAGCAGAGCTCAATCTAATTAAGTGCTCACATGGAAGAAACCCAAGTTGTGGTGTGACTAGTCAGCCTGGAGGCTCTTCTAACCGCAGCACTGATAGGCTCTGCTCTTATGGGGTCTGAGACAAGGGACAATTCATGCTCCAAACGCTTTGCAAGCTAAAGCCTGATCTCCTCTCAGAAAGGCGGGCGGGCACTCATTTTATAGATGCGGTTTGCATCTTGAAAAATTAATATCTGATGGGTTATTTCAACTCTTACAGCAAGATCGGCATATGCTTGCGCTTTTTTTGCTGTTATCAACTGCATTAACTATGCCGGGGCTATTGCCTAATACACTTACACTGATAAGTTTTATTACACCTAAACCAGAAATGCCTATAGAAGATAAGATCTCGGGAATCAAACTGCATTGAGGTTTATACCTTGAGGTTTATCAGCAGCAGAGTAGTTGATAAATTGCTGTTGTGAATTTGTCAGATATGCTTAAGAACCAGTACAAATTGCAATATTAGAAGATCTGGATCCCAAAGCTGTGACGCAGTAAATTCAACAGCCAAAAATACCCAGGAGACCATTGTCTCTAGCTTTTGCATCTGCTGATATTACTTCCCACTCCATATATCTGGATGCCCCCTTATATCCAGATGCTGTTTTATGCACATCTGCAGCACAGCCTTGAAGTTACACAGCTGGATCTCACTGGAAATTGGGAGCACCATCACCATGCTCCAGCCAGTAGATTTATCCCTGCACAGATGGACATAGCAAGCCTATTGTATGCAGCAATTTCTGGCATCAGTGAAGCTACCTGTCCCTTACTATTTTTCATCTAAAATTTAACTGACCCGTCTTGAACGCAGTGCACCCCTCAGTTACTTGCGTCCAGGTCTGAAGACGGCATAGATAAATTAGAGAATTACAGAATTAGCATAAACTGCGAGAGAGTGTGTCCCGAGTAGGCCGGTGAGTTGCAGTCTGTGCTGGCGAGGTCGTGTGCAGGGCAGCAGCAGAGCTCAGCTGACAGATTGCTGGCCCTTGCTGTCAGCTCCATGCAGAGCACAAGCCCCAGGGAGCCTGGGAACTCAGCTGGAAGGACAGCAAGCCGGGCACGCGAAAAAGCTTTGTATTTTGCTCCGTTTGCCTGGGAGGGGAGACCTGCAAATGAAATATCAACCGGCTCCTTCATTCCTTCATTTGAACAAACCTCAAAAAAGGAACAAAAAATGGCTTGGATAGCAGGTACAGCCTCCCACGCTGGCTCATCTCATCTGCCAGGGGAGGGGGGAGTGGGGGAGCACAAACAGGCATCTGGTCTTCCCGATTGTCATCTGACCCATGAATTTAAAACCCTGTGAAATTCAAAGGTGGGAGGGTTTCTCCCAGGGAGCTGAACAGCATTCCTGAGAACAAAGAACAGCTCAACACCCAAAGTGGCTCACCTGCAGAACTTCTCAGCTATTCATTCCCTAAGGAGACCTGAACATGACACTTCCTGCACCTTTTCTCCACCATTTGGGGTGACACAGCCCAGAGGCTCAAAGCTCTCTCCCTCAAGTCCAGCTTATAAATCCTCTTCCTACCCACCCTGTCATGCCTGGCTGCTGTCCTGCTGCCAAGCCTCGTGTGCTGTCAGAGAGGATTTTGGTGCCTGTGGGCTGCTGAAGATCCTCAGGGCTCCGAGCACCTCCTGCACTCAAAGGCAGCAGGGTTGCTTCAAGGCCAGGCACGCACAGCCACACACAGCCCTACAGAAGTGGGCTCCAGGCAGGGACAACGAGCTGCTGGAGTGTCCACTCCAGGTCTCCAGTGGGCTCCAGCCAGGGACAATGAGCTGCTGGATGTCCACTCCCGGTCTCCAGTGGGCTACAGGCAGGGACAACGAGCTGCTGGATGTCCACTCCCAGTCTCCAGTGGGCTTCAGCACCCACATTGAGCTGCAGGAAAGAGGGAAAGGAACAGTGAGAGATGCAGCAGACAGAGGTAGTGATGCCTGGTCACAGTTAGAGCTGAGTTTAAGATTTACCACACCATGATTAAAAGAAACAGCTATTTCAATACATTGAAATCCATTATGGTCTGTTTTCAAACAGGTTTTGAAACCTAAGTTGTTGGCCACAGTCATAAGCTGGTCCACAGTCCTGACAGATTACAATTCAGCATTCTGTAAAGAGGAAAGGCACAACCCAGGAGCTCTTTGGCCCTTGGCCCTGACACATGGCTGTGAGCATAGGCCTGGGCTCCTGGCAGGGCTTCCAGCTGATTTCATGTTGTGTGACAGGCTGCCTCCAGCCGTGTGCTCTCAGTCTCCCCACTGCCCTCCATCTTCTGACATCACAGGGACCTGGAGATCCCCAGTGCGTCCAAGAGCTGCCCATTTATCATGGATGAGCACTGTTACTGTCATGAGAAGCTCTTGTTGCTTATCAAACATGTGAAGCTGAGGAGGATCATGCCCTGGCAGAGCAGTAAATGTGTGAGAAGGAAAGAGATGGAGACCCAGCCAGGGATATCTCACAGTGTGCTGCAGACCAGCTGCTCTGTTTGGCAAAGGATAACTGGGATAAACCCTTAGAAACTGTAGCATCACAGAGAAGATCCAAGGTAGAGTCAGAACCTAGATAAATCAGGCTTACATTAAGCAGACTGACCTCCAAACACAGGCAAATTAAGCTCTTGCAGAGAGCTGGGGACTACCTATGCCAGTTTTCAGAAAGCCAGATGCTTTTGGCAGATGTAGCCTGACTCTGGTTCCAGAAACAAGAGCAGTAATACTTAGTGGTGTGTGTAATGCTGCAAAGCCTGAACTGATTCCAATGATTAATTATTTCCTCTCCCATCAACAAAAGAGTGACAAAAATTATCAACCCAGAACACACAGGTAGGTAGCTCTCAGTGTAGCTTTACTGAAAAGTAGAAACCAAGACCAAACCCAACAATCATATTACAGGCAAATAAGAAATAAAAGCCCAGTAGGAGAATGTCATGTACTGTAAGTGGATTCAACTGAAACTGGAGATCTGCAGTCTAACTCCAGTCATGCTAATGAAGTTTTCTTTGAAAAGGTGTTGCAATTAGATGCAAAATCACGTGGGCTGCTCCACTGCCTTCCCCAGGGCAGATAAGCAATCAAAATAAACACATTTATATGAGCAATCTGTTAATCCCCTGCATAAATAACATTTCACCATGCAAGTTATATTTGGCTTAGTGTTCCTTGAGCATTGAGAAGCTTAGCAAAGTAGTTCAGTCCTTATCCTATGAGCACAACCACAAAATCCAATCCATGTTTGCACGTCCTAAGGTTACCCAGCAGACAGGGATAAGGGCCATCTTTGGTCTCTCTCTGCACAAAACGAAGCTCTCCACTCCACCTGAATCTCTGCTTGGTGGTAGAAGGGAGTAGGTGAAGAGGGGCTGGCACGAGTTTAGAGGCAGACAAAGGTACACAATCACTTTTCCTTAGGTTAGCAGGAATATTCATGAGGATTTCTGTCTTTCAAAGCCAAGGAGCTCCTTAGTTTGTTCTTTCAGCATTCTGAGCCTGGCATGGCAGATCCCTGCACAGCTGCTGGTTAGAGGAGGCTGAAGGCTGGCTCAAGGAAAGCACCTGCCCTTAAGGGCTCTGTGTGGCTCAGGGAGGCTGAGCTTTGCTGGGGAAAGGTAAGCAGAACCTTTCAGAAATGCTGCCAAACCTGAAAGCTCAGGGGATACTTTACAGAGCACACCTGCGGGCACAAGGTGCTGCTCAGGCTGGCTGAAGCCTTTGGAAGGTGAATGAAGAGGGTGGTCCTGCTGGGATGTGAAGGCATCTGCCCCCCACAGCCTTCCCAAGGGATTTCTGTGACCTGTGCACCTTGCAACTATAGACCTCCCTGGCCCTTGGCATGACCTTTACTGCAGGGGCACAGGGTCTGAAACAAAGAGCTTTAAATCTAACAGCAAAAAGCTGCTAGACAAACAATAAAAATTTTGAGTCAAAATTTGGAACATATCGAGAATTCATTCACCATAGACATGTTCAAAGAAACAACAATTTTCAGACATTTATATACACTATAACATCCAAGATTTTTTTATAGACACTCCCAAAAGTTCACCCAGTTTATTGCATCATGGCATAGGTGGTTTCTTTTAATTACTACCAGGACACCTCATCTATCTTTGTTTAATGGATAACTTAAGTTTTATCCAGCTAAACAGTGCTTTGTTAAATTTGCTGTCCTGGCTAGACAATTACTATTGATTAAGTTTTCTGGGGTGCACAAGCCTCCAGGGTGGTTCCCTCACTGCACCTGCAATGTATTAATCAAGTTTTCTGCGGTGTACAGACCTTTAACTACTTAATTTCCTCATGGTATCTTTCTTGTTCTATAACACCTAATTTATCTCTAGTTATATGATATCAAACAATTCTTTATTAAATTTTGTTCTTCATCTATTGATTAAGTTCTCTAAGGGGTAGGTGTCCATGGGGTTCCTTTCTGCAGGCGCAATGAGCTAATTTCTTAGAGTTTTCTACTGACACTCAACTGACACTTATCTAAATCAAAACCAGCAAAGTAAAACATTCAAACATTCCTTAAATAATTAAACATAATTCATTACAAAATTTTTAAAGAATCACAAAACTCATGGCTAACTGAGATATAACTCGCTGTCAGTTCCTTCTGGACACAGGACTTCACCAGGAAAGAAAAGGTCACTGGTTGAATCTGAGGCCATCCAGAAACACAAAGGTCTTATTTGGAAGCACGTTTCTCCTCCCTGACCCTCACAGCCTGTTGGTCATTTTTGAACTTTGTCTTGGAGGGCCCTGGTTTTGCAAGGTAAGCTGCAAAGCCCTGGAAGGAAAAGAAACTACCAGAATATAGAAGTGCTCTGACATGTGCTCCCTCAAATGCTGAGCTCTTAATTCTGGAAGAGGAATTTGGTGAATGAGCCTGGTAGAGAAGCTGGGGAAAAAACGTAAAAGAGTTTTCCCCTCTAAGCCACATTGTGCGGTAAGAAAGTCATTGCCTCGGGTGTTCTCCATAAAGGAGGAGATGAAATCTGACAGCCGCTCGTGGTGTCCCAAATATGAATTTAAAGAAGCCATCCAGAGTAAGGCTGACTGGCAACACTCACAGCTGGGGACAGGGGCGAGGCACAGACTGAGCCTTGGCTGAAAGCACGGGGTGTATCCTGTCCCACACACACACAACACACACCCTTTCTGAGAGGAGCATCTCGCACAGAAAGAACCGAGCTGAAAAAGGAAGAGCCTGGTGGCTGTGAGAACTCATCTCCAGAGTTGCGTGTGATGCCCCTGAAAGGCTGAATGAGTTTTAGGCAGCTGTGTGGTAAATCTGTTCTCCCCTGAGGGCACACTCAGTGGGGTGCCTCAGGCAATTAGGGGCTGAGGACCTTATCATCAGCATCTCAGTAGGGAGTGAGTGGGTCTTCCTCTGAAGAAAGAAGAAGACTTGGCTTTGATAGTATGGTCTGGACTAATTTTCCTCTGTCAGGCAACAGTTTGTAAACAGCTGCCTTCTTAAAGACCATTACCTGTATCACAGTTTTATACGTCATTGTTTTAAATACTTGTACAAAAAGGCAGATTATTTTCTAAAAGTCAGAATCTGATACCAAGTTTATGAAAATATGTAGTCAAAATCTTGTGAGATACTGTACATCTGGCACTGATTAAGAAATGTTATTTGGAACTACTAAAGGTAATTGGTGATAAAAGTAATCTTTATTCCAGTTTTACAAATGAGGTAACTGAGGGATGGAAAAATTAAGTGCCTTGTTCAGGGCTGTATGGAAAGCCTTGGCCATGGCTAGGAGCAGCTTACTAACCTCCAGTTCCAAGGCTTTTAGCTGTGTGTCTTCACTACTCTTTCCTGACAAAAACCTCAACCTCCACTGCGGATGAGAAAACTCTGTGAGAACAACTCCAGGAGGTTTCTTGTAAGCAGCAAATTAATGAATATTATTTTTCCAGTGGATTTGCATCCTGAAAGCTCAAATTCTCATCCTCAGCAGACTCCCATGGTACCAACACCTTCCGTCACAGCTCCCCCCAACACCTGCTTGTCTCCCTGGACTGAGCCACAGCTCCAGCACTGCTGCTGATGTAGGAGAGCTGCTGGTGATGACCATCCCCTTGGAGAAGGAGGTGACTTTGTGTCTCTCTTATTCATACAGTAGCTGACCTTCATGGAAAGCCTACAAGGTCAGCAGTACCCTTTGAAGTCGTTCTTTGAAATGCAGTTGGACAGGTTCAACAGTCACTGGGAGATCAGTTTCCCCAGGCAAGCAGGCTAAAGCTGGAGCTGAAGCACCTGCCACTGTCCGGAGCTGTGGGAAACACTGTGAATTTTCCTGTTCAGCAAGCTGGCAAGGAGGACATTTTGGAAATAATAATGGAAACACAGAATGCCTTGGCTGGAAGATACATTTAAGATCACCCAGTTCCAACCCCACTGCCATGGGCAAGGACACCTTTCACTAGACCAGGTTGCTCAGAGCCCCGTCCAACCTGGCCTTGAAGACTTCCAGGGATGTGAAATAATCTAGTTGCTTAGTACTTACCCTGCTATCTTCCAGGAAATCACAGCAAGGATTACCATGCTGCTTTGTGGATGTTCCTCAGCTTGCCATCTCCCCAGTGAGCATGTCACTGCTGGAGGCAGCGTGCCCTGACTGGTGTGAAAGAAACAGAACATTTAAACCAAGCCATACAGCCTGAGCAAGAAACCTCAGAGTCCATCTTAGGGCCTCAGCACCACTGCCTCTTTCTGACCTCATCAGACTGAAAACAGTGCACTATCTAGTGCTGTCCAACAGTACAGACTACGACAACGCTTCAGACATGTTTTCTAAAAAGCTTCTTTCCATAGCAAAAATTCACATTTTCTTCCTTTGTGCACTTCAGTAATGACAGTGATTGCGAGAGCTGAGGGTGGGGATGGGGGAAGTCAGCTGCCAAAAGCTTGTAAAACTTTAAAACAGAAAACTGTGACCTGGCGTGTGTGAAGCTGGGAGCAATGGAGCAAAATCCATACACAGATGTCAATTGCAGAACAACCCTGAGACATTTGTCAGTATTATCTATACTTACAATCACGTACTCTGATATCTTTTTTCTCTGTGAAAATATATAATGACCATGGAAAAGGAAACCATGACCTCAGGATGCATCTCCTGAGGAGTATTTGTGAGACAAAAGGGAATGTGAACATGAAACTGCAAGGTTTTGCCTAGGCATCCTCTGAAATCTCAAATATTACTCTTTTCACCTATACAGCCTGCCAGGTTTTATCTCTTCATCTTCTTTTTTATCTCTTCATCTGACTTTTACTACTTTTCATTGTGTCCTGATTTATTCTCCCTCTGTGCACTCTTGCCCCTCCTCTTCCATCCTCATGGCCCCAGTGCACTGCAGACTGTCATCCCCAGCAAATGGTGCTGATCCCCACCTCCCACTCTACCTGCAATTATTGCCCAGGAGGAAGCAGGACACCCAAATGGAAGAGAGACCTCCATCACACAAAGAGACAGGTTTAAAAATGAGATTCAGAGAGCAGAAGCTCAGAGGAAGCCTCTGCTTTGGGCTAAGTGTGATCCTTGACCTAGGAGAGCATTGTACAGCGCAGCAGTGCTGTTGTACTGCGATAAGGCAATGAAACTGCATAGGCTCCTCCTTTTGAGCAGCTCCTTTCTGAGGGAACATCATAGGGTTGCCTGTGACAGAAGGGGTTAGATGAGAGACTAAGGTAATCCCTTCCAGATGGAAGTTTCTTTGCTACTTCTCACGTATCATCAGCACACACAGATTTGCAGTCTGGGACTTCATCGTGACAAAATTGAAAGCTTAGGTGTCATTACTCTTCTAGAGCTTCAAACTAACCTCTTGAATTTTACCCATCAGTACAGCAGAATTCCAAGCCCTATACAGCCATCCTAAACTGTGCTATCATAGCTGAGAAGGGAGAAGTAATCTGGATCTGACCTCTTTTCAAGGTGCACTTGAACAACATTCAAAATTGAAGACACTGTACCATCTAGACCCACAGAGAACTAAATTGTGGTTGAATACAGTCAAGTCTGCCCTGCTGGAGATGGCTACAGTCCCTTACCCAACCATAGCATCTTCAAGTGATCCTGATGGATTCAGCAGGATCCATTATCTGTCATCTATTTCAAGGGTAATCTCAGTGGATGTCTTTGAAAGACACTTCATACAGAATCAGCTTCATTGCATGACTCCCTTTTTAGTTGCTGTGGGTCACTTGTAGTTCACAGTCATCCCTGTCATCCATATGTCTGTCTCAGCCATGTGCATGCCAATAGATGGAAAGACAACGCTGGAATGATTATCTTCTGCATGATGGTGTCACACACCCTGTCAGCCTCACTGCCTCCCTTTAGATCACAAACAGGCTCAGCAGCCACTTACATGTGTCAGGCAGATAAACAGCTGTATCTGCCTGGGCAGAGGAAGAAAACCATGGAGGCTCATTCCTTACTATTGGCAAACGGCACTCAGTGCTTCACTCTGAGCTTTTTCCAGCACGGTGTTCATTACTGAGGAACTCTTACCCCTCCTGGGAATGCCCAGAAGGACCCATGGAATTTGCCAGTCACCTCTGGCACACCTTAGCATGGGTTGTTAATGGCCTGCACTGCTGTCCAGCTCACTGACCTGGAGATTTTCATCTCAGAAACAGATGAATCTAGGATGTCTTCCTGCTTTGAAAAATAGCCTCTACTAGAAGTAGAAGAAAACTCTTAGGATGCGCTTTCTAATTGCTGCTTCAACATGCTATTGTTTGGGTTTTTCATAAAACTTTTACCAGATGTGGCTTTTTTCTTAGACAGTCCTTTCTCATATTTCCTTTTTAGAAAATTAGGTGTTATTTAGCCACAGTTTGTGGTAAAACATTTGTTTCCATTTCCTTTTATTTCATAAATATATTCATTTGTAATCCAGTTTGGAGGTTTTTGTTCTCTTTTTTATGAAAGAGAGTGAAAAGAAGCAGAATGACATCAAAATGCATCTCTTTATGACTGTTTCTTTTATTCCTATTTACTTACCTTCCTCAGTATTAAAAAAACCCTGAGATAAAGTGGTTTTTTGCATACCATTTGCCTTTGCTGTTCCTTTCTTTTTGTTTTCTTTTTTTTTTCCCCTTCAGTTTTATGCTTCTTCACCACCCACAAGAGATACATGAATTAGGCATCACCAAAAAGCTTCTTTTTGCTTAGGCAGCTTGAACCCTTTCAGACTGAATTTAGCATGGTTTTTGCTAAAAAAAAGTGTTGGTTCTACTGACACAAAATTTAAGGGCAAGATGTTTTGGAGGGTTAACAAGCATGGAAACTGCACACCTCTCCTTCCACTTGCACCCTCTGTAGTCATGTACAGAAATCCATGACTTTTGTTCATTCACTGGTCGAAGACTCTCTAGATAACAATTTACTGTTCAGTAATCTTTAAGCCATTTGCTGCCACTTACTGGATAACTAGACATCCTGCTTCAAAAAAAGGGGGGAAAAAAATAATCAGAAGTGGGCTTACAATGAAATTCAATGTAGGCATCACCTTAAGCCTGAGCCAGTGTAAGAAAAATGTCAAGGGCAAAATGAACATTAAAGTTGTTCCACTCACTGGAGACGGGTTCTTCGTTAATGAGTTACAGCCATAAAATGCCTGTAAACTGCACCACTCCTCTCCACTTCCTCCTCCTCTGCCCTGTGTGAATCCCTTGGGAATGGGAGAAGGCAATTGGAATGCCAAAGCAAAAGGAGATTTAATGCATTTGCAGAAGAGTTGGAGATAAAATAACACCTGCCAGGAAGAGAGGACACCTTTTCCTACCTTTTTCATTTTATTTCGATGTGCTTTTATTTTCTGAGGATACTAGTACTGATAACATTGCTATTTCCTCAATGAAATGAGATGTTAATTTTGTTTAGATTAATTTGGAGGGCTTTAATACTAGTTGCCATTAAAAAAGAGAGGCTAAAAGAACATTAGAATCTGCAAAGTGAAATATTTACAAACAATAGATAGGACTAAAAGGATAGAAATAAGATATTGCATTTACATTATGGCTATTTAGTCACACTAGACCATACTATTTTGCTGGAATTGCTGCCCAGCTGGGAATGGGAAGGTGAGGTATATGAACTGTTGGTCTGGCCCCAGTTTCAAGTCTCTCTTCCCTTGCCTACTACACACTACTGAGACCCTTATCTGAAGGAAGAATTATTAATGTGTTCCCAAGCTGTCCTGAAGAAGCGTTATCCTATTATCCAAATACAACACAACCCCAAATTAATTCATTTTTCACATTGCCTCTAAGAGAATTGCTGTGAATTTCTCATTTCACAGCTGACAGCTGAGATGCAGTTAGAGATGTCCACAATATTTTCATGAAGGAAGCAGCCAGCTCTCAAGCAGGCAGCCTGGCAGAATGAAATACTATCAGTAGCCACTTTGGAAAAGCCTGATTTTAGCAGCTTGTCCAAAATTTCTGTGACAGAGCCAAGGGCAGAGCACAGTTCTGAATTGCAACACCTGTTTTCTTGGCTATGCCTCTTTTAGCTCCCTGGATAACATGGCCAGGGTCCAAGCACTTCCATCAGTCAATAAACCTGATCCAGCCCCAAAACAAGCCTATGATGTCCGTCAGTTGAGATGGGAACTCATGACAATACCAAGTGATCAAGTATTTAACACTTCCAGACTGGATATCACTTGCCAGATTTTGAGGTTGGAACAGAAAACCTTCAGCTGCCTGGAAACCTTCCTGACAGGTCAGGAGATGCCAGATCCTGCTTTCTGGAGAAACAAACCAGTTCAACTGGGTGAACAGGGAAGATCTTAGGCCAGTTCAATTTCCCCAAGTCGTTCACGTTTATGACCACCTTTTAATGAACTACAAAGTACAAAGGCTGCAATATCAAAAAAAGATGACTTTGCTGTTCAGTGTTTCCTGTTGCACAGAGGGACTTAAGGTACAGAAAAAAGATAAAACTCAAAAATGCAAATTAGGCAGAAGAAGGCTGTTTTGAGAACCAATAACTTCTATTTCATGGTGTGACCACTAACCAACCCATTCCTCTATACTGCTTTCTGACTTTCTCACTGATTCTCCCAGCATTTCTAATAATTATGTTTTGCTGTTTTTAGCAGCAGAAATGTTGAGAACTGGATAAATAAGAAATCTTGCTTGTCATCAGGGTCATCCTGTAACACCAAAGCTGTCTTTAGTTCTATAAACACTCAATTTACCTAAGCACAGTGTTAAGAAACTGCAAAAAGCAAAGCCTTCTGAAGCTGAAGGAAGTGTAAGCTAACACAAGCTAGACTCCTCTCAGCCTGGTTTAGATCCCTCACCTCCATAAAGAGGAAAAGCATTCAGAAGTGGGGCATAACCAGGCAGGTAGCCTCCAGGGAAATCATACTGAACTTATTCATTAATTGTTTCATTTATTCATTGTATGGCCTTTTTCTAAAGAAAAGCAAACCCATCCACGTGGTGTTGGTGCTGTGCACACAGTGGCCATGGACCAGCTAAGGAGGGATGCCCCAGCTCTCTTCCACTGCCTTCACAGCTCCAGGAAAAAGGTTCTCCAAGGAGCAGGGAGGTGACTGCTACCTTGCCTGCAGTGCCTGCACAGGCAGGAAGGCAGGAGAAATGCTGCACTGTGGCTTGGGAACAGGAGATGGGGAGATAGCAGCAGCTGCCCGTGGGTATGTGGGGTGAGGGAGCTCCCTTTTCCTCAGTCTTTGGCATCTAAGTGAGGACAGCCTGGGCTTTGAATACACCTTACTCAGGGTGGCTGTTTGGATTCAAAAAATTCCATGTTCACTGAGGATAGAAGAGGTTTTTGAGCTTTTCCTGAAGACACAGCTGTTTCTGACATAGCTGCTCTCCTGTTTCTGGTAATAAAATGGACTAGGTCTTAACAATATGACAAATTTTGTTGTCTGTTGTCTGCAAAGAATGTGGCACACTTTGTACTCACTGCATGGGATGCTGCATTTCATGCCTTACTTTACACGGACCTCACTCACAGTATGATCAGAGCACTATGAAAAAAATTTAAAAAATCCAAACACTCAGCTCTCTTAAATAATCTTCTATTTACATTTTTTGTTACTGTTAAAAGTAAATCTTGAGTGAAAATACTGCAGCTCTACTGAGCTTTAGCTTTTCCTTCTGCCAAGGATGTAGCAGAAAAATTACTCCCAGTGAGAAGAGGCCACGGAGTGTGAGGGGAACAATATGTCCATTGCAACTCCCCCTCTGACATTTCCTTAGGAAGTGAGTTCTGCCAGCAGATGCCAAAGGTAAACCCTACCATATGCCTGACACCACATCCACCTGGTTAACATATTAGGATCAAAACAGAAGAGTCAGCACATACTAATGTACAGACATCCAAAGACAGAAAAAACCTAACTTCTCAGGAGGATCTCTGTGCATCAGCTATGTTTAAATTTCAGATTAATATGCAACTGCAGTAGCACAGAGGCTCAGGGAGCACAGGGAGGATGCTTTACCTACAGAAATCACATGCAGTACTGGTGTTTAGAAGCCCGAGGGAGCTGGTTTCTGCAGCGCTATCACACATGCCACAAGAAACTATTTCAAAACCGCATGAGGTCTGACACCACAGCCTGTCCTCCTGCAGCTCAGGCACCAGTGTGAGTGCCTGGCTTTATTAAAACTGCAGACATCAAACTGGCTGCCACGTCTGTCCAACTGTGTTTAAAAACCCCCTGACAGAAGAAGGTCAGCACAAACTAGGTTGGATACACTCTGGCTGTGGATGTGCTATGAGCACCGGATGCCAGTTGCTCTAGAGCCAGAAGCAGATGCATTCAGCCTTTCCCAAGGCTGAGCTTAAAAGCCCTATGAAAAGGTGGATTCAGCCTTTTAGCTGCTCCATCTCAGTGTGCAGCCAACAGGACTTGAACTCGAAGCTGTGGTCTGAAAGAGGGGCACATCTGGTCTGTGCACAGCAGCACATCTGTTCAGCCAGAGCTGGCAGAGGGCTCTGCTGTGGATATTGGGAGTCAGGACCCAATGGTTTAAAATCATCTCTACAGTCTGATTCATACTGATGAACATACCTTTTTCCTCTGCATCTATAGTCTTTAATCATATTTACACTGGGTGTCAGCAAAGTAAGCTTTCTACATGGACCACCTTCAGTGTTTGGTGGAATGGCTGGCCAAGCTCTGTCTCCACAGATGAAAAGCATCCCCCGTGGTAATTGTAATGGGGTACAACTAGGTGCTGAAAACAGAACTGAGGTATAATTACACCAAGAATCCACATCTTTATACGCAGGGTGATAGGGAGTGACATCTGAAATTTGGTCTTTGTTCTGTTCAAGCCCAAAAACGCTGAATTTGATACAAAACTTCATTTTCATAGAACCAAGGATTTCCAGTTCTAGGGGTTCAAAGGATGCTTCAGCAAGGAATTTTGTCCAAATACATCAGAGAGATTTATAATAAATCATCAAAGATGTGGAGGAATGGTTTTTGGTATTGGCCAAGTATCTACTGGCAAACCAACGAAACAAGTTGAAAATGGCTTTTCAGGGCTTGAATGAGTTAAACAGACACCTGCCATCCCCAAGACCTCTAGACCTCTGAACTTGGCCCTGGGTTTCTCTGTACCTGGGACATTAGGTGAAGGAGAAATTTCACAGAAACAGGGCAGCAACGTGTTTTGTTAACCTGCATGTCTGAGAACAGGCTGTTTGTCTTGGGTTTTCTACTTGAGATCACAGCTTTCCTCCAGCAACTGCCTTCCTTTAGTTCTAGGTGTATTGGTTTGACTGGTTTTATTGGTAACAAGCAAAATAGAAACAGAAGTTACTGGTTCTCAAAACAGTCTCCTTCTGCCTAATTTGCACTTCTGGGTTTTGCCTTTTAAAAACTTTTTCCACCACAACTTGTGTGTATTCTATTTTTTAAAAATACTTGTGCATATATGTGTATACATGTCCAAACACACAAATACTCACACACAGATTCCCTACAGCATTCACTAAACTGCAAATGCCAGTTCTTTAATAATTGTGTATATAATGTTCTGTTACAACTCATTATCAATGGCATATTAATCTTAATTTTCTCAGATTAGATTTTTAAATTCCTCTTCTTTGTAATTTCTGATTCATTTTAAAATACCAATAAGTAACCAAAATGCAGTGGGAACATTGCATGTGTCTTCCTCTATTCCTTTCAGCCTGTTTAGAGGAGTAAAATATCTTTGAAATGCTTGAAATGTTTTCGATTTTGATTGCTATTTGTTGCTCTCTCCTTTTTTTTTTTATTTTGCCCTAGACTAATTCTATTTTGATTGTCTTCCATAAAAAAGTAGACTCATCACAATTAAATTTTTAAAAAAAGTATAATTATACATATTTCCTCTATGAATTAATTCATATGAAATAATGAATTGATTATTTCTACAAGTCAGCAATTAAAGAAAAATTTTGATAGCTTTACAAATCTGAGAATTAATATATTGATTGACCAACAGGTCACACACCATTTCAGTATTCTTCTACCTGAGCCTTTACATTAAGAATCAGAGTTCTACTCTGAGAATCGGATTTCTACTGTAGATTTGTGTGTTACACTTTTTGCAAACATTCTTGTCAGGATAGATCTACTTCTTCAGTTATTTACAGGCCTCAGATTTCAAAGGAAAACATGCAAGACAAATATGCAGCTATTAATTGAGGAATTGCCTTCTCTGCGAATGTTGGTCAGTCATTTTTCTTTTACAAGAATTTGTGTTTTAAAATGGAAGCAAAATAACAAACTAAATTTATATCAGAACTCAGATATATATATAAAATGCTTTGTAATTTATTTTAATTCTTAGGGCAAGAATATGATCATGGTGATTTTTTGTAGGTTTGTGTCTCTAAACCTTTTTTTATGAACATGTTTTAACACAGAACATTCAGCTGATCACCAGTGACTTGCACTCCCTCGTGTCCTTGATCTTTGCGTTTCCTATTGATAAATCATTTCCACTGTGGTACTCTGAAAGCACCTCTGGGTGCTCCAGCTCATTCAGAGTGTCTGGGGCCACATCAGTGCACAAAGATGGGGTGTCCTCAGCCCTTGGCCAGTCCCAGCTGCCTTGCTCCGTGCCAGGCAGCCCCCAGACCCTGGCTAAGTGCATGTTTGCACAAGGACTCCTTGAACTCCTCCTTCTATGGGTGACTCAGATGACAGGAATTCAGCCTTACAGTAATTCATGCTCAGTTGCCTTTATAATTTGTCCCTTAATTAACTGATGCATGCAAGAAACCTGTTCTCCTGGCTGTTCAAATAGTGGCTATGCAACATTAATCCCTGGACTTTTACTGTATCAACAGTCACCAGCACAAATTATTTCAGCTACCTGACTTGGATTATTTTCGATAGAAGTGAAGTCCCTCTGCATAAAGAAACATTGTTTCAGGCCAGTCTCTCCTATGAGCATAAATAGAGATTTAAGGCAAATTTAAGAGAGTTCCCAAAATGTCATGGGACACTGAAGTTTCTGCATCCCAAGACAGTGAGCAGTTATCTCAAAGAACAAACAGCTCTATCTTCTGAGCTGAACTCGTGGGACTATTTACTAAAACGAGTAGCCCAACCCAAAACAGTGAGTATCAATACAGCCAGACAATAAACCTGGGTCTCTTCCTTCAGGACTAGATTCTTCCTCTCCTCCCAACCTCTGTTTTTGTACAGTGTCAATGAATACTGTTAACCACACATCATAGTTAATTCTAGAAAGGACTGCATTTCACTTATGAAAATCATAAAATGTAATGGTTTTATGTTCTCTTTTATTCTCTGACAAAGCCTGACAGGCCTGTCTGCCCACCCATACACTCTCCCTGCTGCCCTGGCAGTTGTGCCAACAGTGACTGTGTGCCCGGCAAACTGGATCAGTGAGCCCATCTTTTCACTGGCTTAAAAAAATCTCCAAAAAAAAAAATCAAAACAAAACACACCCAGAGCTGCACTGCTCACAAAGAAAATGTAACATGAAACTACAGCCTCTCTCAACCCCTCCCTCAAAATAGTCTCAGTTCTTTGATGAATAAAATACACAAGTTTTCTCACTGCAGCTGTTTTAATTCTAGTTCAGGATGGAAAATGCCAGCATACTGAGTTCTTATAAAAGAATAGAAAATCCATGTCCTTTTTGGGGTCAATTAAACAATTGGTGTTTTCTCAAAGAAGCAAAACAATATTTTAAATGGCAAAAAAAAGAAAGAAAATAGTGACTCTTAGTGGTATTCTTCAACCCTATACGTTTTTGGGTTTTTTCTCAAGACTTTCCTTTTTCCTTTCTTTTGTTTGTCTTGTGGAGGCAAAGGAAAATCTGAAAACACGCAAGCTCCCTATCAGACCTGCCTTATCTCATCTTGAGGGTTTCCTTGTCTTGGGCAGAGCAGAAGCTGGGCGGAAGCCACGTGCCTCCAGCCACTCCCTTGCTGCCTCCTGAGCAGCCAGGGACAGGAATGCTGGCATCACACAAGGAACCAAGCACAGAAAGACCTGAAAATCTTCTCAGCTGCCATCAGTGACTCCTTGCATCAGTGGAGCAGCACTCTCCTGTTTTGGATGAAAAAGCTCCTTCTGCCCTCTTGTTCTCCTGAACTAATCACAGGTTAACTCCACACCTCTGTCCTACAGAGTGTCCTGGTTACAGCCCCTCTCTCCCAGCCTCCAGTACATTTTACTGTCTCCACAGAACTGTATCTCTATTTACTCATTCACCAGAGACCACCAGGCACCAGGATATCCATTTTTCCACTCCACCTACCCTTGAAAATAACTGCAAACCCTGGTCAATCTTCACTGAGCCACTAGACAGAGAACAGAAAGCACAGAAATGGCAGATGCTGCACATACCCACTCCCTCCATCCATCCACTGGTCACTCAGGGTGTCCAGCATCCCTGATTGGAGCCCATTCCCATCTGCTCCCCCAAACTTCATGACTTTGGGCAGCCAGTTGCCTGTCATGGTTCTGAAAAGATACACTGCAAGCAGAGGCAGAGATTCATATGAGTAGTTTGCAAATCTGCACATTAGTTGATTCCAAAAGGTTTGTAAGACATCACAAGTGGAGCTGTGAAGGATTTAGCAGCCAGATAAGCAATGACAGCCTGCCTACACGGACAGCTGAAGCAACAGGACCAAAGAAACTGCTTTGGCCATCTTCACTCTAAACCTGATGCCTCCCCAGGTGTGGACAAAGATTTTGGGTGGGAGTGAAGCCCAGCATAGGCAAGGGGCAATTAGGATACACCAAAGTCTCAAGCAGGGAGTGCACTGGGCTTTGTTTTGCTTTAATTCAGGCATGCTGAACTTGGTTTTCCATGGTCCTGAGCCTTCAAACATGCCTTTGCTCCTCCTGGTTCTGTGTAAGGAAAAAAAGAGACCTAAAGGTTAAGCTTTTCAATGTGTATCCCAGAACAAGGATTTCTGCATGAAAATGATGTAGTCTGGAAGTACATCAACATGGAAATGAGGACCTTTTACCTTCCAGCAAGACAAAAACATCTTCCAGAGAAATATTTAACTGCCTTTGCCTTCAGACAGTCATTCCAATGAGAATGTGCTTATTTTGGCAAGCCTCTCCTGAACTGAGCTGTTTTGTGTGTGGTTAGGAGTGTCGGGTGAAGGCTCAGTAATTTGCCAGTGGATGCTTGAGGTAAGCAGCTCTTGGGAAGAGGCTGATTAGACAGCCAAAATGTAGGTCACCAGTGGGTGGAGTTCACAACCTCCCAGCTCTCCTGCAGTCAGGATACAGAAGTTACATCTCCCACCGATTTTGAAATTATTGAAAACTGGGCCATTAACTATAAGTCCTTAGGATGATAATTTAATTGGTTACTCATTTATGTAAGATGAGGTTTCATGTCCAGTCTGTTCATCTGCCAGCTAACTTGCCAGAGAACTTCCATGTGCAAGGACATAGGTGTTACCCTACAGTGTCTAAATGTAAATGCAACTATTGATAACACAGTTGAAGACCATTAGTCTCATTTTCAGTGTCTCCTTCCTATCACACTCAAGGCAGTCCAGAGCAATCTTTGGGCTCCTCAGTCCCAGTGGCCATTCAGCTGGCAGGGCTTTGCAGCAATGATGGGTGAAAGCCCTGGGGTCTCAGTTGTCTGGCCAAGCATTCAGTGAGAGCAGTCAGGGGAGAGCACTAGTTTCTCAAATGACCCTTTAAAATCAGCTCCATATAGCATTGTGCCAGCTTTTATTCTTCTTGCTGCGTGTGTTTCAGAAAAACCCCAACCCTCAGACCTTAATAACTGTTCTAAACAAGAAGCCAGAACAACACACCCTTTTATGTTTGCACACACTCCATAGCTGCCTTAACTCCAGGCTAAACCACTGCTGTATATCTGCATAATCTTAAACCTTAGCAAATTAGAAAATAAATATATGTGCATGCATTTGAAATAGCACTCCAGGCTTTATCTCTCTGTAACTGCTGAAATTGTCTGACAGGGATATTGTTTGCAGTCTTATCACACAAATCTGTGGTAAAAAGGTTTCAGCAGTTTGCAGTGCAGATGTACCATCAGGACTGTCACCAGGATACTTTGGAGGCATTTGTAAAACCCAGCTGTCCCTGGAGGAGATTGCTGCAGGAGCAGAGGCCTCCTCTGCAAGTACTATCTGCCCAGACATTGGGTTACTGCATATGGACCTCTGATACATCCAATATCAGAATTACTGCCTAAAATCCAATAGCTAGTTGGAAAGTGGTCTGAGTGATGTGTCTGGGAGGTGTAATGGTACAACTCATGAAGCAAAGCTAGTGAGGATATCTGGTGCTGGAAGTTTAAACAAGCAAGACTCTAATTCTGACCAAGTCATGTAAACAAAAGCTTTTGCCATACTACTTCATGTTTGTGGTTTTCTACCTTGTGGGAAAAGGGTTAAGGATTGTAGAAAAAGATACTTCATATAAAGAAAGCATTGCTGGCACCACCAGCAGCCCTACATCAGGATACATTCTGATGTGCATGCCTGTCCTTGCTGCTGACTGTGAATGGTCCGAGTAAGGCACAATCATCTATCAGAACAGTCCCTTTGAAGGGCAGGGATGCACAGTTTGTGAGACCAAAGATGGAAATAAAATAGCAACAATGTGCCCAGCATAGGCTAGGCAAAGAGGCCACCTAAGAAATTTTACAGGTAAAAAACTTCTTCAGGTGTCCCAGAAGAGCAGATTCTGTGGGACAAAGAAGGTTTGCTGTCACTTACAGCCAGGTGGCCAAATTCCACCCGGGTTGCACATTAGGCACCTGGTTGCTTTTCTGGACTGGGCTGTATAGAGAATTTACACAGGAAATCTGAGGTAGAGTAGTAGATCTGCCTCTGATTTTGCAACTCCCAGTTCAGTGCCTTAAGCACAGGTGCCAGATCCTGCAGAGGCCCTGAGCTCATAGGGATGCTGGAGTTCTTCCAAACGAGCAGCGATACCAGAACGGAAATAAGCCCTTTCAGCACAGAACAAACAAGAATAGTCCATAAAGGCTAATGATACAATTTAAGGGTTGCTGTGTTCAGTGAACTCAGCTTCTCACCTCCAAGTGCTGGCAGCTGAAGTTTCTTTTGTCTGAGATCAAACATTGATTACTTTAATGGACTTTGTCTCAGTAATCTATTTTAACACTATGGTTAATATCTGACAATTATGCTAGATTAGCATCAAAGACTAATGGAAAGACAGGTAAATATATTCACAACAGTCACTGTGTGGTTCAACATAAAGATGTTTGCTGTCAAAGAAAGGTTTTCTATTATAAACAAGTATGTTACTATTAACACTGCCATATAACATCTAGGAGTAGCAAGTGAGCCCTTTGTTACTTCCAATGTCAAGGAACTAAACCACACAAAAGGTTTTAAATGTAAAAAGTCTTGGGGGAAAAAAAAAAAGTGGATTAAAAAAAAGAGGAAAAACCTGCAAATTTTTGCCTCTTCTTGCTTCCCCATCAGGACCTCAGCCTCTGTAGCTGCCCTGCCTGTCCATTCAGTACATAAATGGCCAGCCAAAGATTAAAGCCAGCAGGATCAGATTTCATAGGATGCTCTGGTACCTAAGGAATGGAGCAAGTGTGAGACAAGATACAGAAAGGAATTTAAACCTCATTGAAATATTACAAGAAAGAAGATCTTCAGCCTGAAAAAACACAGTGTGAAAAAAGAGGATATACAGATTTTATTCATATATGCATGCTCCATTAACACTACCATCATTGAAATACATAATTAAAAATTACCCCAAAAGTTCAAGGTTCCTGAAGTCACTGTGCCCAAGAAGTCACTGTGACAGTACACACGTAATATTTTAAGCACAATATTCCACAGCAGCATTTGTTTAAAAAGTGTTTTCTGCTGTTTCCACTGCTTGTATTTCATGAAAAGCTAAGCAGGAATCATAGCTGTGTGTACAGACACTGAAGCCCAGAACCGTGGCCAAAGCATGGATTTCCACTTCTGTCTTATGATGTTTTGATCAGGACACAGACCTATTGTTTTTCTGTGTTACTTACTAGTGAGCAAATCCCACAGTTCAGGGACAGATCTTTGGCCTGTTATTTACCACAATTCTTCATAAGCTATTTAATGAATGCATTATATCACATCACTAGTGCAGGATTTCCAGTGTGCACTGATGGCTTTCAGCATCCAGCCTGTAGCTTCTAGACTCTCAGTGTGATGATTTAGCTGTTACTGGGGACAGTGCTGCTAAGGCTGCCACATTTCACCTGCTTTGTAAGTGGATTTCACAGAGACACAGAATCACAGAGGCCTTCTATTCCAACCCCCTGCCCAAAGCAGTCACCTAGAACTGGTTTGCTAAGACAACGTCTCTTTGGGGTTTGAATACCTCCAAGAAAAGACTACAGACCTCTCTTGGCAGCCTGTGCCAGGGTTTGAACAGTAAAGAAAGTTCTTTATTATATTTAAAAAGATTTTTTTGTATTTCAATTTGTGCCTATCTCCTCTTGTCCTTTCACTGAATGCTACTCATGAGAGTCTAACTCTGTTATTTACTCTTATGTCTTTTTATTATGTTTTATGTCGTAATACAACATGTCATAATGTTATGATGTGAATATTAGACATATTACTATCTTTCATGTCATATTATTGGTCTTGTTATATTTCCTCTTCAGATATTTCTCTGCACTGATAAGCCTCACCCATTTATTTACACAGTTTGTTTGCTTTCTCTCTAGGGCCTTGGTGGTTTCCTCAATGCTGGCCCTAACTCCAGAATGCATTTGACCTTAAGGCCCACCCTTTTTCCTTAAAGTTACTTGAATGCACTAATGCTTCATGGAACAGCAGTACTGTCCTTACAAATACATTGCAAGACCAAATTTCAGGAATGACATGGTGAATAAGAAAACACTGTTTTAGCTAAGTTTCTTCTTCTGCTCACACTGAAGCCCATATGCCTTTTAAGTGCAGGAAAGGAAACTGTCTTCTCCTTTTGGCAAGTCCTGTAAGAAAGGTTCTGTGGGAAGGAAAAAAACAAGAGGTGGAATATAGATGCCACTTCATCATACTTTGGAGCACTTGGCCCTGGGAAGCAATCCAATGCATGTGACATAATTGCTCTGTACAATCACTGCAGAGTAATCACGTTCAGACACTTCCCCCTCTCCTCTGAACCTCATGTCAGAAAGGAGCTTTAACCAGCTCTTTAACTGGTTCCCTCTGGGGAACACACTCATGGCTGATCTTTGGAAGCCAGACAGCAACTGAAACCTGTGGGACCAGTAGAAGCTGGTCAGAGGGATGCTTGTGATAGCCTGGAAGTTGGGTTGCTTTGCTTATGGCAAAGCAGAACTGATGTTCAGGTGCTGCTTTCTGCATCAGACTCCTTACTGTGGGATAAAAGATTGCTTTTTTTCTGCCACTAACATGATGTCCTGCTCTGCAAACACATCAATCTTTTAAAAACTGACAGCAGCCTCCGATTCCCACCTCCAGCTGTCACTGCTTTGGCTGTGAAGCTTTCTGGCACGGTACTTGAGAGGATTCTCTGCCTTCTTCTGATCCCAAGAGCTTTATAAACTGCATTGACTCAGTAAACTCAAGCTATTTAAAACTACTGATGCCTGGATGGTAAATTCAGGCACTTAGAAGTCAGAAAATAATAGATCGGTCCAATTGCAGTTTTGTTCTCATTAAATTCATTTTATGCTGCCCTATCAGTGAGAGCATGAGGTATTTGCTTTAATTGTGGTTATGACATTAAAATCAGCACCATCCTAAGCATGCACAGAGGAGAAATAATTACAGTGGCACAAGCAGTAGAATTATTTCCTTGTCTAAGCACTTGTCTTTGTAATCTAATAACAGTGAACCAGTTATTATCCTCCTACCCTTCCTCTGCCACTCCTCTAATTTTTCGCTTCCTTCCTTTCTCCCTCTCTGCCTTCCCATCCATAGTACCTCTCCCCACTGAAATATCAGCAGCATTTGCAGCTCTGAACCTTGTATATTGTATATTGAACTGAGATTAAAGACTGACAGCAACTACCAAGAAGGAAAGCTACACCCTTAAAGCCGTGGAGAGTTTGCAGAGCCCTGGATCAAGACCAAAGCAGTGTCATTGTAAAGGCTGCTCTGATTGTCCTTCTGCCTTGTGCAAACATCAGAAAACTTCTGCTGGATGTGTTGCTGCTGACACACTGTAATTAGGTAGCAGGGCCATATCCATGGTTAGTCTGTCCACTTCCTTCTGCTTAGGAGTTGAAGAAAGAAAGAAGGATTGGTGTCTCCACTATCATTTTATTCCTGGAGAAACTAAAATAGGAGCATGTGTGCTGAGTGAAGGAGGTAACCTAAAATATCTTTATCAAACTTCAGGGTTTTCTCTCCAAAGCACATTCTGAGTGTCTTTGTTCTACCTTAAAAAATTTCAATACTTTATGCTTGGAAAAGGAACACATATTCAGTTAACAATATGTGATTTTCATCAGTAAAGACATTCCTAAACACTTATTTTCCTGAGTAAACAGGTTAGCTAGTATGACTTACAATTAAGTACATACAGATGGACTCTTTAGCACCTTTCTATCTCAAAATCTGTGAGGATATGACAATGTAAACCCTAAGATCCATGGAACAGCTTGGAAAAAAATCATAATCACAACATTATAAAACCCAAATATTGATTTAAAAAAATAATGAGGACCTTAAATCCACTCTTCATTACATAAATTGCCTCATTTCTTCCCCAACAGGTTCCATTTGTAGCATACTAATGAGGTCTTTATCTTGAGGATTTGTGTTTATTGTTTGGCTGTCTTTTATGGATAAAATCTTAACTCAGTTCATGGTACACATGGTTGTCAGCTTTGTGCTCTCCACCAAGCTCACCTGTTTGATTCAACCATCAGAAGTCACTAGGGAGGATCTCATGCCCACTCAAATTCAGTTCTCTCCTCTTCCTGGTAATTTATTTATACTGGGTTGTGCAGGAAAATAATTTTGTATTGAGACATATATCCTTGTATCAAGTGTGCTCAAAGCAGGCAGTAAGCTGAAGGAAGGTGACGGCAGGGACACATAGACATAGAGAGGATCACACAAATTTGCTTCCCTTGAAATGGTGGCAAGTTTCCTGTTGCATGCTGGTAGAGAAACAGATGGAAAAAACCATCAGATAGGCTTGGCATTTGATTGCTCCTTAGCTTCCAGGGCTGTCACACCCAGCAGTGACTCCATGGGGTGCCATTTCCTCTGGGAGGGCTCCTGATGCCAGCTGAAATGCCTCACAGCTATCTGACAAAAGGTGTTGAAGTGGTGCAAAATCCTTCTGCCAGTTCAAGTATGCTCAAAAGAGGTTTGAAGGAGAAGTTTTGTCCCTAAAGGCTTTCTTTTCCTTTTTCTTTTTTTTTTTTTCTTTTTTTTTTTCTTTTTTTTTTTTTTTTTCCCTGATCAGCTGTAATCTGTCCTTATCAGCCAGCATTAACATTACTGGGAAATTCAACAGAAAAACAATCATGATTTCACAGCAGACCTGCAAGAGGGCCATTAGTGGGTGGTTATCCACAGTCTTAACCAGAGCAGATCCATATCCTGACATGCTCTGTGATGTCTCCATGTGCAGTGAACTCAGAAGGCACAAGAAATAAAACCTTATTTCAGGCTCTTCCAACAATTGTCACCTTCACCTTCGTTAGGTTGCTGAATCACATTGTGTCCCTCTTCTAACCAGAAAAATGGGAATAATGTTTACTTTTCCATGTAATGAGGTAGGAAGCATTGCTACATGAACATGTACAAACTCTTAGCTCCTCGGTATTAATTCACATCTATTATTCTGTTCAGGAGCATTTTGTCAGTCTCAAAAGTTGCAAAAAATTTTGCTTCTGCTGTTACCTGTATAGGAGTAAATCAGGATTAACTCTCCTGAAGTTAATAATAAAACCAGGATGATTAAATGCAGAATGAAATACTCCCAGTAGTGAAACACCCCAGACTCACTCTCACAGGAGCTGAACTTTCTTGCGCCGTTTTCAGAATCTTTACAAACTCCAAAAGATAAGTGGTTTATGTTTTCAGTCCTTTGGGAACCTGTACAGACCTAACACTGCTGAATCTAGGTGTTCAGGTTTCCAATTTGGGGTTTTACTCCCCTGCACAGACACTTGAACCTCATTAAAGAATATGGAATCTACAGCAATAAATGTGAATAACAAATGTTACACAGTGAGTTCAGACAAAGCCAGAAAATGACAGTGAAACTGATATTAATGGGCTTTTATGTTTTCCCCAACAAGTTCTGGAACCTGTGCCCTGGGTGCATCAGGCACAGCATCACCAGCAGGGCACCCGAGGGGATTGTCCTGCTCTGCTCTGGTGTGGCCTCACCCTGAATATTGTGTGCAGTTTTGGGCACCACAACATAACAGTATAAGGCTATTGGAGAGTGTCCAAAGGAGGGCCATGAAGATGGTGAGGGGCCTTGGGGGGAAGCTGAATGAGGAGGGGCTGAGGTCACTTGGGCTGTTCAGCCTGGAGAAGAGGAGAGAGCTCATTGCAATCTGCAACTTCTTTGTCAGGGCAAAAGGAAGGGCAGGCACTGATCTCTTCTCTCTGGTGCCCAGCGACAAGATCCAAGGGAATGGCCTGAAGTTGTGTCAGGGGATCTTTAGGTCGGGTATTAGTAAAAAATTCTTCCCCCAAAGGGTGGTTGGGCACTGGAACAGGCCCCCCAGGGAAGTGATCACAGCACCAAGTTGGCAGAGTCTTGTTTGGACAGAGAAGTGTTTGGACAATGCTGTCAGGCACATGTTGTAATGTGCAGGGGATGGAGCTGTGCAGGGCCAGGAGCTGGGCTTGGTAATCCTTGTGGGTCCTTTCCCACTCAGTTTATTCTGTGTTCCTATGAAGAATCTTTCACACCATTTCCCACTCACGAAGACCACACACTGAATGCATCCAGCCACTTCATCTCTACCACATCTACCTGACTCAGCTACTGCTGAGTGACAGGGACAGTTCCAAACACAGAGTCCTTCCTTCACTGTACAAAGCACCAGCTCCAACATCTTCTCTGTCCATGTAACTGTGCTGTCTGAGGTCAAGCAGTCCTGTGGCACTTCCCAGGTTTCATATGCTGCTTTTATCATCCAAAACATGCCTGGCAGAATATTGTTATTGTGCATTCAGCCTCTCAACATGAGGAAGATATGAAAATTCAGATTTAGCTGTGTCTCCGTCTCTCTGGGTGCCTCCCAGTGAACCCCGGCCAGCCCCGGGTCGGCAAACAGCGGGGGGGCAGCCCCGAAGTGACCGACAGCGGGGGGACACTCTCTGGTGCCCCGAGGGTACTGAGGGCAGCTAGGCTAGTCACCTTTGCAGCAGAAGAGACGCTAGAGACATCGGTGGAGGGTAAAAGGCCGACTCTGAACAGGGGGCCAGTCCAAGGTTTATTCGGAGCTCCCCAGGGAGCCCCTCTCCTCAGGGTGCGCCGTGCTCAGAGCAAGACAAAGGAGTCTCGAGGTTACATTTAAAGGGGGGGAGGAAACCGAGGGTAGATACATTTGCTGACCAATAAAGACCCTCCAGGGATACAGCCTTAGGGGATGGACATTTGGGATAGCGTATAACATCATCCTTGGGGGGCTGACCCCTGGCTTCGGGCTAATCACTCGACAGCTTTGACCGAAAGATCTAGATAGAAGGGATGGGATGCTGAGTGACTGACAGAGAGCCAGGGCGGGGATTTGGGGGATGATCTCAACACAGGAGAATGGTTACATAGGTAGAGGAAGGGGGTACAAAAACGGGTACATCATCTGGGGAGAATAAGGGAGTACTAAATCCAACTATTACAAAGTATTACAAAGTATAAAAACGCGCTGCAACATAGCTGCAGATATATTACATTGCCTCAGCGAGCTGAAACATAATAAGTAAATCTCATATACATTGTTCCCACTGCTTACAGATCTTGAATAGTTTGTTGGGTTTTGTTGCACTTAAATGTGTATTAAATTCTCTCTGTAACATTCTTCTGTCTTTTGTAGACTTCCAGGACAGCCTGAAGTTCAGTAAAAATGTCTGTTTTGGTCTAAGGTGGATTTCCTTTCAAAGCATGCATTATCTTCTGGGAAAAAAACACAGGTAGTCTGTAGCCCTGGACTCTGCATGTCAGAAAGAAGAGCTCCAGACATGCAAGAGGAGGGAGGCAGCTCCAGAGCATGGGTACATGCACAGCAACCATGGCCACACAACAAGGACAGCAAACTTTGAGGATGACTAATACCAAATAGCTTTGAGAAAAGACTGTAGCCTCTGGTTACTGAGACCAAGCCAAACCTGTCAGGGACAAAAAACGGTTCCAGCAGAGCCCTATATTGTCCTTCTGTATAAGTGGCCACAGCACAGGCTAAGGGCAGAAGACAGCGAGCCAGTCATGTAGGAAGGATTTAGCTCCAAATGCAGTGGGGATCCTGGCTTCTATGCAGCTCAGAGACCACTGGTGTAGCAACACTGACAGCATTTCATTCAGCTTCTGCTGCTGCCAAGAATTTAGGTTGCAAACTACTTTTCTCCCACCCTCCCTCAGCTACAATCCAGTCTTGGCTCCTTCTGCACCGTGGCTGCCAGGATGCTGACCTGCAGGACCCTGAGCTCCCCGTCCACTCAAACACCACCACCTTGCTGCAGTGCCTTTGCACAGGCTCCCACTGCAGCCACCCCAGCCAGCCCCCTTTTCACCCAGGAGGGAAATGAGTGCAGGGCAGCGCCAGGTTCCTCCAGCCAGCTGCGGCTGCGCTGCGTCAGAGCACGGAGCATCCCCTTAGTGCTGCCCCAGACACCCCAGAATCGTTGCCTTATAAAGACCATTTTGTCTGTGGCTCATGCTCATGCCCTGTATACACAAAGAGAAATTGAAATGTTCCAGGCTCCGCTGTCATCTTCTGAGCAAAGCAGTAATATATGGCCTTGCAACTCCTCACCAAATCCACTGCAGAGGTCGAGTTCCTCTCTTCAGCCACCACACTGGCCAGGGTGGCACCAGCCTGGTGAGCCAGCTGCCATGGTGAGCTGCCACCAGCCTGGTGAGCCAGCATCCCAGGGACTCCCTGGGATGGCTTTGCTCAGCCTCAATTGCTGCCATTGATACTTTTCCATAAGACAACGGTTGGCTGAGGGTCTTCATAAGAAAAGGTCTCAAATTCCTGGTACCATATTGCCTTTACAACACACAGACCATTTTTACAGCCCTGTTAACCTCCACTTTGTCAGCTACTTGGTGCTAAAACTGTACAGTTTGCTGAAGGGAACTGTAGTGGAAGATTACCTCAAAATCTCAGCCAGGACAGTTCACGTCTTTGCACTTAAAAAACTGCAAGAGTTTTCCAGAAACCAGAGTTTCACCCTCAGCAACTCAGTATGTATTTCATGGCAAGAGAAGGGCAGCACAGCAGGAGGTTGGATATGCTGGACCTCAAATTGTAACTCACTAAAACAGCTCTGAGCAGCAAAATGGCCCCTGCTACTGAGAGAAATGAATTGGGCATAATTTCTTTTCAAAAGTGTCACAACTGAGGCTGTGGCACACAGAGGTGGGATTGGATAACTCTCACTCTCCTGACATTACAGGGGAAAATCAAGCTCAAGGGCCTTATGTTTTTCCAGTGACAAATATCATGAAACTCTTACTTTATTTACAGGAACTCTGGGCAACACCTGTTTTGTACACAAGAATGTGTGTCTACTGGTGGTAAAGGAATCCCGCTGTCCTATCGATCTGTTGCCATTCACTCCAGATAAGAAAACCTTAGAAGTGTGACTTAAACCTCTCTCTAAGCAGAGATTTAGACTAAATATGTATTATTCCTTTAGACTTATTATTACATCCTACATTCAGTTCAAATTATACAAGTAGTGACCTCTTCTATTATAGAAGGGGAAGCTGATCAGGAAAACATTTCTCTTTTTTTCCCCTTTTTGGCTACAGTAGCCCTTCTGACAAAAATATGCTAAAAGTTTTATATCAGCTGAAAATGTTGAAAGCCCAGCTTTAGCTACAGGTTTATATTAACAGATTCTTCTTGAAGTCATTTTTCTTAGTCCACCAACACTGTATTTCCTCAGCAAAGATGATTGACGGTATACACTGCTGTAACATCCCATATGATCTCTTCTCTCATTCCCAGGCAAGGCTGGGACAGATACCTGCCATACACAGAAATGTGGAACCAAAGGCCATCACAGCTCACCACACTTTCCTGTTTTGCCTTTGTTTTACCAGACTAGTGGGGGCTTTTCATGCCTGTCCTAAGTCAGGCTGAGATTTGGCCATCAATGACTTAAGAAAGTATGTAGTGACAAGACAGGGGGAATTGATTCAAACTGAAAGGGAGTAGGTTTAGATTAGAGATTAGGAAGAAATTCTTTACTGTGAGGGTGGTGAAGCACTGGAACAGTTGTCCAGAGAAGTTGTGGATGCCCCCCCCCTGGAAGAACAAGTTTGGACTGGGCTCTGAACATCCTGGTCTAGGGGAAGGTGCCCCTGCACATGGCAGGGGTTTGGAACCAGATGATCCCTATGGTGCCTTCCAACACAAGTGATTCTTTGATTCTGTGATCTCCCACCCATTCCCTAGTGTGCAAGAGAGGTGAACAGGACAGTCCTTTAGGGACTCCTGTTGGATGGCAGACAGAGAGGAGAGAGAATAGACCTGCAATGCAGATGTAGGGCGATGCTCTTGACATGGCATACCCTAAATGTACTGCAGAACTACAAATACTGAATTTGGGATAAAAACATATATTTTATATATATTATATTTCTTTAAGCTATTTGTGTGTATATATATATATATACACACATATATACACACACACACATAAACATAGAAGAGTCAACACTTTAAAGCCACTTACCACAGATTAACTGCTTGGTTCAGTGCCCTCAGAATATCTATGTCATCTGTAGCAACATGAAGGAGAGAATCAAGACAAAAAAAAAAGCCCTTGACTTAAACCTGGATTTAAATTTTTTTTTCTCTGCAAAGCAGTCATATGTGCTCTGCTGCCTGGCAAAAGACCCAAAGCAAATTCTGAAGGACAAAGGAGATAAACAAACAGCAGTTTAAATTAGCAAACCACAGACTGATACACAGCATATGCAGCTAGAGCAAAAGTGAAAGCTCAGGGAGAGGCTTCACAAGGCAAGAAGATTGTTTTGCCAGAAGATAAGCATAAAGACTTGCCTGCAGCCTAGAAACAGGCTCAGATCAGCAGTACCCAGCTCCTCACAGCTGCTGTATTTACAAAACTAAAATTATTTTCTGCAAAAACTTCAGGCAGGTTGTTCTGGTATCTGCAGTTACCATCCAGACTTTGTGAAGAAAATCCAGGTGTACGGCTATAGATCACCAATACAGAGTGTGAGGAACAGTTATTTTGGGAAAGAAATGCTTGTAGTCATTTCAGCAAGTGGGAAGGGTTGAAAAACATGTATTTAGTAAGAGGGACTCCAGTTGCATAAATAAGTAATTTATTTCCTTCAGAGTGTCCTACAGAGTTCTGCCTGACTCCATCTACTTCTCCCATAGGGCATGGCTGTCCTGTAGACCCTGTGCTTTATCCATCAGTGCAACTGGATTTCTCACATGCCAGTTAGGACATCCTGGGTACCAGCAAAATAATCCTGATCCCTTGGTATCAGGAGCAGAGCACTCACCATAGCCAGACAGGCCCATGAGGACAAGAAAAAACAATACTAAATACAAGCATAGAAGTTATGGGGGAAAACCTCACAAATTTACAAGAAGGAGATGAATAGCAAATGGATAAAATTTTGCTACTACCAATTGTGACTTGAAAAATGTTAGAGCAAGGACCAGAATCCAATGTTGTGTACATTACTGTTCTAGATAAAGTATTTGCACTGAGGTATGCAGATTTGTCCCTTGGCCACGACCTGGGCTCAGAGAGAGCTGGGATGGAAGGCACAAGCCCCAGCTGGAGACCAGTCTGGGGGTACCCCAGGGGTCCTGTGGTACCTGCTCCAGCTGACCCCACAGTTTGCAAGAGGCTGTCTGGTCTGTGATTGCATGTGGAAAAAATTTACTTGCTGTCTCTAAGTTATGATTTCTTCTATCCAGAAATATGACACAGCTGATGAGCATATAACCAACGTCATAGTCAAGGTATTTGCCAGAAATAGCATACTGATAATGGCAGGGGTAGACAATGGTCCATAGCTTACAAGTGTAAAAGTCAAAGCCTTTGCAAATCATGCAAACATTTTACTCCAAATGCAAGATATTCACTATGCAAGTATGCTGGGGATAGTAGTGCTACAACAGCTAACTATTTAAACAGGTTATAGCATGCAGATTTTAGGGAAGACAGATGTTTTGTGAAAAATAACTAAAAATATGTAGAAGAGCTCATGTGAATGATAGAAAATAAAAGAAGACTCAAGCGCCAACAGCCTATAAAACAGCCTTAAGAAAATCTGGAGTGAGTTATATCAGAGGAATGTCTGTGAAGAGAGGAAAAGAGAGGGAACATAACCACACAGAGAAAGCTTCATCAGTGCAGGTCATGGAGATGGTCTAGCTAAAAATGTAATATAGGATATATTAATAAAAGACATTATCTAGCTAAGGGAAAGGTGGGGAGGGAGGGAGGGAGGGAGGGAAGGAAGGAAGGAAGGAAGGAAGGAAGGAAGGAAGGAAGGAAGGAAGGAAGGAAGGGTTACACAATGATTGTCCAGCCTATGACAGATTCTTGGAAAAGCAAAGAACTCACCTTCCCACTGGGTGAAGAAGATAATACTCAGATTCACATTCAAAAATAAAGTGGGGTTTTTCAATGGCAAGACTCTGAAACAGGAAAGATGCTGAAGAACTTGTCCATGCCGAAGAAAACATTTCACAGGACACATGCCAGGTTCATCTTTGCATTTGAACTGAGATGGCCACAAAACTGAGAAGGTGTCTGGGGAGTCTCTCAATCATTGGAGGAGCAGGGACACAGGAATCTCTTCCTGACAAAGATCTTTTAGCAAGGATCCCTTGCTGGGGACAGACTGAGACTGTTACACTGACTCTGCCTACTGAAGACTTTATTAGAATTTTGCTGGATATGGTACCAGGACAACCCACTAAAACATAAAGGGCAAAATATTTGACATATTACAAACAGAACAGGAGATCAGACAGTAAAGAAAAAATAACAGCTAAAAATGCAGCAAAATGCATGTGTATAACAGAAGACTGAAAACAAAAGAAAGACCTTGGAAAAGAGAGGAAGGAAGGCAGAAACAATTTTGTGAAGATAACAAACATCATTGTTAGCAATGTAAGTATCACTATCTTCATTAACCAAAAATAAAAGCCTAACCAAACCTGTGAAGATGGATTTGATTTGAAGAACTAGGCACCAGTGTGAAGCCTGGACTTTCTCCAGCTCCATTCAACAGCCAAAGGTGTCAGCAAGATGAAAAACAGGAACCAGTCAATGCTAAGGAGTGTCACAGATGCCAGAATGTGAAACAAGAAGACTGAAGACAAAGAATCACAACAAGACACACAAAGTCTATAACCAGCTACTCTGCCTACTCAAGGTCACCATGTTATTTGCAGGAAATTCTAGGACAAACATGTTGAGGGAGAATTCTATACAGAAATTTTTCTAGTCTGTGGTATCATCTAAAAGGAGTTGAACCACAAGTGGCCTGATTCAATGGCCAAAACTCTTCTTGAGAGGCATGGCATTCTGCTTGTGGCCACACATCCCCAGTGGAGACCAGATGCTGGATGCCACAGATAAAATATTATTTGCCAGCTTTGCTGAAGACATTCTGCAAGAGCCCACAGCAAAAACCAAAAAACAAAAACAAAAAAGGCAAAAAACCCAACCAAGACAAAACAAACAAAAAAAAAAAAAACAAAAAAAACAAACCAACAAAACAAAACAAAAAGATGGCAGGGGAAGATATTACAGCAGCTAAAGTGTAGTTAGTTGTTGTGAGAGATCTTGTCTGCCCTTGCTCATCCCAGGGCAGAAGGTTCCAAGTGCACCAGTGTTTGCTGAGACACTCTGCAGGCTCATCACACCTCTACTCTCCCTGCTGTCCTACATGCATCCAGACAGGAACCAGACCTGTTCCTGCATGTAACTACCCTGGTATCTCATAAGGATTTAAATCTGACATCCAGGACAAGAAGGGGATGTGTCAGCAGTGATACCTGACCTCTGAAAGAAAGTCACATGGGTTTGCTGGTGATGTGACAGACTGAAGACATCTGATGCAGGCTGTAGCATTTTTGTCCATACTAATTCCCAGCTTTGGTGTAGGGTTATAACCTCTGAGAAGTGCAGTTCCACTGTCCTGAAAATTTGACAGAGTTAACAGCACCCTCAGAACTCCCAGGCAAACCATGTAGTTCCATCATGTAATGTTGCAGGAGGCTACTAGGAGCACCTTCCCAGCTCAGGAGCAGGTTGCTGCTGCTGCCTGGAGGGTTGGCAAGTCAGATGTGGGTATAACAGTAAAACATAAGTCACTTTTTAAAGATATGGAGCTGAAAACTTGCTGTAAACTGTGTAAACAGCAGCATGTGTGCTTTAACCAGCGATACAGAGTGGGACATTGAGTGATAACATCACAGTAACTTTGTGAGTCCACATGCTGACTGGTGAAGGTGCTTCACATTCAGTGGGATCAATGGGCAGCTGAGATATTGCCTAAAACTTTGCCTGTTTTCAGTAACATGAATATCTACCCATACTTCCTGCCTTTGAATTCACAATTGAAACAGAACACTCAAATTTGCAATTTTATTCTTCCTAAACATAACAGTAGGACCATTGTAAGAGCTATTTGTTATCATCAACAACAATGCCCAAGGGTTTGTGTATTTGGAGGAGAAGAAGAGCAGGGCCTAGCTAAGAGGTCAGCACTCCTCTTCTCCCCATGAGCACTACCTGGTTTAACACACTCTCTAGGCCATGTAACACTAGAATGTTCTGTACCTGAGCTTCCAGCTCCAACAAGAGCTGTGCTTAGCTGCAGGTCAAGGTACTCAGTCTGCATCTGTGTCTCTTGGGTTGCACACATCAGCCAAAAAGCCTTCTGGTATTAAGTGCAAAACCACCTTTGCTGATAGACAAAGGAACAAGAGTAGGAAACTTTGTATGTTCTTATTGCCTGTATAACTTGACAATATGACTTTTTTTTTTTTTTAAGATGAGGGTAAAGGCCAAATTGATATTAGATTTGCAGGAACATTCAGCAATGACTCTTCCAGAAGTCTGAGACAACATTTGCACTGTGTAAAATCCAACTATTACTGAGGCTCATTTGCAGATTAGTTATGAAAAATACAATTTAGATTAGATTTTAAGTAGCAGTCATGAGTTACTGTAGTTCATTGTAGGTAGTTCTGTCTTGAAAACATGGCACAAACATCAATTAACTAATTCACTTGAAAGAGTAGAAAAAATTCACAAGCAAATCTGTAAATTGAGAAATATAACCAAATAAGGCTAGTGGTGATGTTTTGGCCAAGAATTTCAGGAAAAAAAAAAAGAAGAAGACATGTTTCTGTAACAGCCCTTTGAGCAATATGGTAACTCTCAATAATATTCACTGATTTCTTTAGGCACGCTTCTAGAAATACTAGAAAGTCATACTATTTCTAATCACAAATCCTTCAGTCTATTTGCCTACATACTACAGCTTATTTTTTTCTTTAACCTTTTACTTGCAAAGTTAACAAGTTGCTCACAAATAAGGTTTAATATATTCAAGATTCAAATAGTTCATACCAACAGAGTTAATCCTGCATTTTTGTTTTCCCACATGAACATTTGTTTGTGCCTTCCATGTCTGTTGTAGATTTAAAATATTGGCTTTGATACAAAACATGCATTATTTATAAATGAGTGGACAAGAGGCAAGTTGCTAGCATACTTCCTGAGCTATTACACACCATATTATGGAAATATTACTAAAATGCCCTATTTCACACTCAGATCAGCTTCAGAAGCATTTAATACCTGAGAAAAGTTAAGTGATAGGTTTATGCAAAACTTGTCAAGGTAGATTTGTTCTACACAAAGCTAAATTCAGACTTCCTTCAGGAAACTGGGAAGTGTCATTATTCCTTTGCATCCTGTTTTATGATCCCAAAGCCAGTTGATATTCCTGCATTTGTTTCATTATAAAAGCACTTAGTAATCACCAAGGAAAAGACTTCAGCAAAAGGCAAGACACAAATTTGTTAAAGTGGGTTTAGAGGAGGCTACAAAGATGATCAGAGGGCTGGGGCACCTGTCCTATGCAGACAGACTGAGAGCTGGCATTGTTCAGTCTGCAAAAGAGAAGGTTCTGGGGAGACCTTAATGTGGCCTTTCCGTATTCAGAAGTGGCTTATAAAAAACTTGGTGAGATACTCTTTAACAATGCCTATGAGTGACAGGACAAGAGGCAGCATTTTTAAACTGAAAGAGGTCTAGGCTGGATACCATCAAATGCTTTATGATGAGCACTGTGAGACACTTGAAAGGGTTGCTAGAGAAGTTGTGAACACCCTGTCTCTGGAAGTGTTCAAGGCCAGGGTGGATGGGCCTTTGAGCAATCTGGTCTAGTGGAAGATGTCCCTGACCATGGCAGGGGGGTTGGAACTGGGCAATCTTTTAAGGTCCTTTCAGCCCAAACCATTCTGTGATTCTCTGAATCTATTAACAGATATAAATTCGGCTGCAGTTTTATTTGTTGTTATACTAGTCAAACAAGTGTGTATTTTTCACCAATTGTTATTCTTCTGTACTCAAACATATCAATAGCTGTACTCAACTTTTTACAGGTTCTGTTTCAAGGTACTGGAGAAGTTTCAAGGTACCTCCTCTTGGTACAGAACACAAGTTCCAAAGCTTTTGATTGGGAAACATCAGGGTAGAAAATCACATTGAAACCAGGCTAAAAATCTTTGCTTCAAGTCATCTCAGCATTAGACTTCCATTTTCCATTGCCATCTATCTCCATAGTTAGAAAGAGTTTGTTGTTTCCAGTAGAGATGCCCCATTCTTTCCCACTTTTTGGCAGGACAAACTAGATCTTTTATAACATATCAGCCATGGCAGTCAGAGGGAAACTGCAGTAAAAGGTGTCGTTTCTGTCATGATAGAGTTATCATGACAAAGTAAAAGATTGCCTATAAAATTTCAATTTTTATTTCCAGAAAGTACAGTTTCCAATGTAGAATGGAAGTTTCTAGCCAGCTCTAATCACTTCAAAAACCTAGCCTGCTTTCTTGTCATCATCAGGAAAGCATTGGATGAAGCACAGAGTTAGTCTCTTCTCATTCCTAAATGCATCTGGAAAACAGGTCCTGGCTGAATTACTTGTATATAGATGAGGTGGGAGCATGCAACCTGTGTTTTCTGGTACTTTTACTTGTGCAAAGGACTCAGGAGCAGAGAAATTCTTGATTCCAGCTTCATCCCACCCCATGCAGCAGCTAGGGGAGTTTGCCAGGCACCAATGATGAAATAAATGTCACCCTTAGGTAAGACAGTACTGTACCTCCAGGAAGCTGGGATTCACTGTCCTGTGTATTAACACAATTTACAACTCAGAATAGTTTTTTGAACCAATTTTGAAAGCAAGCAATTTAAAAGTTGATCTATATTTAGAGCTGTGCCAATAAAGCAATCCAGCTGTACTGAAATATTACCCAAGAAAGACTCTTGAAGTGAATTCAGGAAATTAGGCTATTTTACAGACAGACACAGCTAGAGTCCATGATTTACAGTAATTTACTCATGGTTCTACAGTCAGGATGCCACTGTGGAAGGAGTAGAAGCAATAGAAAAATCCAAAACAAGTAGTACCTAATTAAAAAATGGATATATAATGCCTGTTGACCTGAAATGAACATTTAATTCACACTGGTGCCCGTTTTTTAATTGAGTACAACAGTAACAGATTCGGTTTTCTATCACACACTAGTCTATCCACGTTCTCACCCCATTGCAGCAACACCCAATTGCTTTCCAGTAGTGCATTAAGCAACACCTCCTTTGTTCTCTCTTCCTCTGCCCCAGGGAAGACGTTTGTAGGAGGATTTGCTTTGATAATTTGGATGCTTCTCTTTAATGTATATGTTGCAATGTATTTATGTCATAAAGGCAGGTTAAATAACCTTGTTTACATTTGGATGATGATGTTTGCAATTGTCTTAGCTCCTGAGGGAATTAATTCCATACTCTTGGACCAGGCTTTAAAAGTTTTTAACCACCTGCATTAAGGAGATACTTTAAGGCCAAGGGGGAAATTTTTTTTTTCATTTTTGTTATGCTTTTTCATCTTGAATTTTAGTCCATCTTCTAGATAACTGGTTTTGAAAACAAGGTGTGTGGACTCAAGGGGTATGAAAGATAATCCACTGGGATGCACAAAGAAAATACATTCTGTACCATTAATAAATAATTAATTTTATCTTTAGCTCATCCTTCTTTAGTTTTAATTTTTCTATGTTTTCTAACACACATCATATATCATTATGACATTAGATATATATATAATTTAGAAATAAAAAATACAAATATATTTGGAATGATGCTCAAAGGTTTTTTTAGTGATACGAGTACACTACCTAAACCTTTTGAAACCACTGTTCTAGAGAGCCCTATCTATCTCCTAATGATAGTGCACCCCAATAACATTGAGATCCCAAATTTCGATCAGTATTTATAAACCAATGCAAAAAAACCCCAATATAACCATCAAGCATGCTTTTAACACTGCTGCTGTTGTGGAGAGTTGCTACAACCTTCCTATTCCACATGGATTTCCCTGGTGCCAAGAATCCCCAGCAGAAATAGCATGTAGCTGTGCTCTAACCAAGAGGTGTAAGAAATATGAGAATGGAGCACATCAGATCTGCGAACACAGGAGTCTCCTGTCCAGGAATGATTAAATATCGCTGCCCTCATGAGCTGCTTCTAGGGTACCAGCACAAACCCCAGAATTGCTCCCAAACTGTAGACTGAACTGACTGTGGGTTTGTGCATTCCCACCAAGGAAACTGCAGTGGACAGTTAATTCTTCAAAGGTAATTTCTCTGAGAACCACTTCTGCCTTCCAGAGTCTTCTGGTTCAAGAGCTGATACCTTTATGTCCTGTCCTTGAAAGCACAATGGAACTGTTGATGTGAGTGTTGATTTGACACAGGTTGGGTGACCTGTGCTAAGTGCATTAGCATTAGCACCTGGTTTTGAATATGTAGCCTCCCTAGATTAAACCAAATTATTACAAAGGTGCTAGCTTTGAAAATACACACACACAGACGTGTCTGCAAGACTTTTCTTGAAGTAGCCACTTTGATTTAATCTCAACAGTACTATACCTTAACCCATTCTCTGCCACACAAAAACAATTAGATATTTTCCAGTTTATTCACACCTTCCAGAAAAGCCTTGTATTATACTGAGGTAAGTCTGAAGTTTTCCCGACTAACCAGGTTTTCACAAAGCATCAGAGTTCACACTTTAGCAGTACTATAAAAATGGGGGGATGTGGGAGGGGAGGAGTTCCTAGAGAAAACAAGAGATGCCTTTTTGAAAGGCCAATTTAGCAGCAATGTTCCCCACAGAACATTAAGATGTAGCAGATTAGGACAACTGCTTGTCCATACCACAAAGAAGAGGAAGAGGAGGGAAAAAAAGGATGTTGAGCAAGAACACTTCAGGGTGGCACCCGAAGTGCTGATGCTTCTGAGACACACTTCAGGTCGATGCCACAGAGAAGGGAACAGCGTCCAATATTTCAGCAACATTTTCCCAGGCCTTAAAGGGAGTGTCCAAGATAACAATGGGCATTCCTACTAGGATTCTGATTCAGATTGGGGAATGCATTAGGTGTAAGGTCACCAACACTGAATGTGGGAACCCCTTGTAGCACCGTGTGTGGAGAGAAATGTTTTGGCACAGCTGAGAGCTTTGATGGCTTGGCTTTAGAAAAATCTATGTCAGGGAGATGGATGGATGGCACGAGGACAGTGCAGAGGCAGGCAGCATTGCTGTGGAGTCCTTCCCTTGCTTGCACTAGCCTGCTTTGTGAAAACAGAAAGAAAAGGGAGCATTAGCTCAGGGAATTGCGGGTGAAGTTGGCAGGGGATATTTCCAAGGACAAAAGGGAGTGTCAGGGTCTTGAGCCCACTTCCATCTTCCTGAGGGTTTGGCTGTCTGGGCTCTGGGCCAGCTCAGAGACACTGCAGGTGGTGACCTTGAGGAAAGCTCTTACTGAAAGCAGAGCAGGGTGGCATCAGCCAGGGCTGCCCCTCCTTCTCCTGAAACCTGCATCAAAGTTGATTCTCTTCACTTTCCTCTTCCCTTTGGACTCTGCCTGTGTTTTGCTGCAGTGGTACTGCAGCCATGCCTGTGCATTGCTTGCCAGACTGTCAGAGAAAAATATTTGCACAACTTTGTCTGGCATTGGCAACAGCAGAAATTGCAACATCTATACTGTGTTCAGCAGTATTAACATTTGAGAGTGCTAGCCCTGTTCCTTACCGGCCTGGCATTAGCATTTTTCCTGGTAGATTTCACTCAGTCTTAGGAAATTTGATTTAAATTTGATTTTCTGAGTGAATAAAGCTAACCGATATACAATATTCTAAGGAATCATTTTAATTTCCTCCAGCAAATACAGTTATAATTATGGCTGCTGTATAGAATTGCAAGATTAGCAAAGTATGCCAATAATTAATTGGCTTGTATAGTTTCTTTATCTCCTCCCAAGAAAGGAATCCACATTGTCCTACAAGAAGGACATTTCCATAAGAAGAATTTTCAAATTCACTCCTGTTTAACACTGTGTGGACTAACTCCACCCAGCTGAGATTCTGCAGCCCCTGATAAGTGTTAATAACTGCTCAGTAATTAATATAAGGCAGGCTGAATGGAGATATATGCCTTCTGTGAACTTTGGTAATTTAAGATAGAGAGTACCATTGGCCCACTAACAGATTTTGAAGTAGGAAAAGTGTGTAAGATTATCCAGAAAACCAAGAATTGGATAGTTGGATAAAAAGAGAGGGATCCATTGGATTACCCAAAGTCAGCAGTCAGAGTGTTAGGAGGAGGCTGTAACCTGACTGAAGGGGCACTGATCAAAGGCACAGGGAAAATGCAGTTGTTTAAGTACCCAGAAGGACTTCATTCCCTTCCTGATTAGAGAGTATCTTTGACAGCTCATTCACTGCCTGATAAAGCACATCCATCCAAGATGCAGACTGAAAAATACAGGACTACTATGGAGGCCCACCAAAGAAACAGAAGACACGAAAGAACAAAGATGTACTATTTTTTTCAGTCGGGCAAAGGCTGAAAACCAAATGTTTTCAGAACTGACCACTGTTCAGAAGAAACACCTAACCCAGACAGACAAAAGGATCAGAAACCTGTGAATCAGAAGTAATAACAAATCTTAGGTATAAACATGCTAAATTACTCTAAAAGAGCTTGAAGCTAAGTGGAAATACCCTGCATTTGTGAAGACTAAACTGGTCATAGCTGTAGCCATAGGAATTAAAAAAATAAAAAAATTTAAAAAAAAAAATCAATCCGTTCATCATTTGAGCAGTTGGCCACAATGAGTGAGCAGATTTCAGCCTCCTGTAGCACACTTCAGGTCAGGTCTTTCAGTTCTACTTCAGAAAAATATTTTTTTAGCAAAATCTCATGTTCTTTCTTCATGGAAGCACACGAGAATATCTAGAGGTTCAATTACTTCATGTTCAAGTACTTCACTGGAAAAGAAAATAATTTAGACTGCAGGTGACTAACTGAAACAAATAGCAAGGCTGTCCTTGTGTAGAATAAAAGAATGGGGAAAAAAAAAACAAACAACAAAAACCAGTTATGTGAAGCTACAACATTAAGATCAGACTAAGCAGAATTTTCCAAAAGAAGAGTTAGTTAGTAGTCATAACAACAACAGTGGCAGATAAAGCACAATCACTTCATAAGGATGTTTAGGAACTCCAACATGAAAATACAAGAAAATGTAATCTAAAGAGATTAGGAAAAGATGATGCAGAGGATCCATGAAAGAAGGGAAAGCACTATGCATCCCATGGGCCTTGCAGGCAAGCCGATGATGCAGCCAGAGGAGAAGGCTCTGCAACAGGAAGGGCACATCTGGAAAGAAGGTGGCAAGGACAGCTCTTCACAGCCAGGCAGACAAACCCCTTTCAGAGGCCTGTGGGCAACTGGACCCCTCTCGGTTTAAGAGTAACAGGAGGTCATTCACACCACCACGAGAAAATGTACAAACTGGGAATGAAGTCTGGAGCCCCCTCCCTGGATGTGAACTTTCATCAGTAGTGTAAAATCAGTGTGACACAGCCCCAGACTGTCCCTGGGCCGAGGGGCAGCACTGCCACCCTGCATCCAGGTGCTGCCGGTGCATCTGGCATCCTTGACAGGAACAGCTCAAGTTCAGGATAAGGAAATTATGCATTTAATTTTGCAAGACTAATAGTTGAAATTCACCTATTAGACCTTCTGAAATATTTTGTTGAATAAGGCTGCTTTTACATCTCTGGATGCTCTCAAATTGTTTTTTATCGCCAGAGTGGTATAAAAGTACTTAGTATGAAGGAGATTTAAGCCAGGAATGTGTAACAGGAAAGGCACAGACCTGTCTGGAAGAGCTACAAAACCCATGGTGCAGACAGGAGTAAGTCATGCGCTGGCACTCAGCTCGCAGACAGGTGTCATTCTTCCAGTTGTTCCTTACCACTCCTCTGCCGAGAGATTCCACCCCCGCAGCTCTGTTGGCAGAAGGAATTAAGTGAGCACTCCCTCGTGTGCTTCCAACAAGTCAGATGGATTAGTCAACAAAGAGGGTTTAAACCAACCTGCTCGCTTTGCCTGAAGCAAATGAAAGTGCTCCTAAACAAACCATTTTACCAGCTGAGCTACGGCTGCAGTAACGGCAGCATCGGAGGGGAAGCGTGAAGGTACAAACTGGCAAAACCTTCAAGTGGCACATTTACATCTGGTACACGCTGGTACGCACTGTTATCCAGAGATTTATAAGTAAGCACAAGTTATACAATCTTACACAAACAACACCTGTCCACGTGTATATGTTATTCTTCAGGAAACACGAAGTTGACGCAATTACACTGAAAATTCTTCCACCATGGGCTAAATTAAGGCACATTATCTCATATTTGTTGTACGCTAAGAGCATGCAAGGGAACAGGTATCAAACAATGGATTGTTAGCTTTCATTCATAATACCTTTGTAACCTAAGGTCACAGCATGTGATTGTGCAAAACTAAGTAATTGACCTGAAAAGATTGTAATTTACTTTTCGGAATATCATTTACAAGGTAATTCCAAGATGAATTATTGCACAAGCTCAATTTGAGTTCAATTTACCTCAGAAACAGCTGCTGATTTAGTCCAAACATTCTGCTGACACAACAAATGTGAGAGTTTCTACTCATAGGAATTACACTTTCAAGTCTTCTCCAATTGTAATCTGGAAACAAGGATTGTGAAATGACCAGATATGCCCGTGCCAGGCTGGGAAGCAATGAAATTCCAGCACACACAAGTCTCCCAATGGCATTCAGTGCTCCCCAGGCAGATGAACACGTGCCACCAAAATCTACTTTGGTATGTGTACTTTAGTGACACCTGAGCATAAGGAGAACTGCAAACTAAGGATGGCATCAAGGTTTCTGAGTTCTTCCTTATTAGCTTCAATTGTATCCTCTTCCTGGTACTTGTGCTGTGGAATAGCAGAGTTCAAACTACAAAGTGACAGCTTATACTATTCATTTTCTGCCATGATCTATTTTTCCACTTCTGGGGTATCAGGAAAAATGAGCACTTGTTCCTGCCATGGTAATAAAGCTCCAGTTCCAATCCATTCACTTTCCTGGTTGATTCCCACAGCAGAGAAATGTTTTGAGAGATAGGAGCGCCTTCTCTCCTATGAGTCAACTTCCAGTTTCCGAAATCCCTCAATACACAGAAGTATTTGAAGTGAAACTTTCACATGCCCAGGAATATAGATTTCATAACACAAAAAAAAAAAAAAAAATCATATTAGTGAGCCTTGAAAGTTCTTAAAAAGAAATCTTGAATCTTCCTTACTGAACACCCAATGCAGAGATACAGACTCTAGGGACAGAACAACAATCCATCAGTTTCAGAAGCTATCTTGGAAGAGTCAGCCTCATCATGAAAATGTTTCCTGGGTCACAGCAGGAATTGCAGGACACAAATCATTCCAGTTATAACATGCTATTAGTATCAGTGCATTTTTTTGGAAAGTGCTTATGATTGGTATGGCATGATGTTTCTCATGGCTTGATCTATTTCTCACTCATTTCTGTAAGAGTTCAATCAGACTTTAAATACTCTCCTCAGCTGCAACAAAAGGAGACACTGGATGTGTGTAACAAAGGCACTGGCCATGGTGGGGGGCTTGGAATTATGTGATACTTAAGGTCCCTTTCAACAAAACCATTCTATGATTCTATGGATAACACACAGGCATCAGCCATGCAAGTATGAGAATTTAATCCTCAGAGTCTTGCACAACAGATTTTGTCATCTAAAAGCAGAATATCCTACGCTTTTGTGTGGGAGCTTGCAATTTGTTCACTGAAAACCTAATTCAGCAGTATATACAAACACAAATTTAAAAGTTTTGGTAGAGTGGGCTTTAAGTAGTATTAAATATTAAATGCATTATGAAATGCAAGTGATTATATTCATCTACAAAGGCGTTTTGTAAACCATTCTACCCAGATATATATACAGCTGGAGTGATGAACAAGATTTATGATTCTCACTCCCTTTTCACAGCATTATGACCATTTATTTTTAAATATCAGACAAAACAAAAATAAGTAACAAGTAATGACTTCCTGGATGGTGTCCCCTGCACGAAGTACTACCAGTGACTGGCAGATGCATAGTTATATTAGGATTTCTCCAGATTTGGAGCAAAATGCCACACTGCAATAGTGTATGTAGCATTGAGGTATCAATTATTAATTCTGTTGTCTTGTGTGAGGCACTGACTTTTCATTTGCAGGAAGCTGAATCAGTTTATGTTTCTTCCCAACTGAACAGTGGAAGATTTCTACATCTTTCTGTAACACAGGAGAAAGAAGCAAAGCAACAGCAAACCACACAACCAAAGGACTATCAGAGACAGAAGGCAAGGAAGCTCCATGTTGCATCCGGAGAACTAGATTTCCGGCTGAATAACACTGCATTTTCCATCTACGGTACTAGAATAGTTAACCTCTAAAGATTTCTTACCTACACTCCTATCAAAGAGTGTAAAAGCAAAGATATCCTGGCTGTTGTCCAAATGAATGAACTTTGGCAGTAAACACTACTGACTCTCAAGAGACTGTGAAAAATATATGTTAAAAAATACCAGCAGGTGTATATCAATGGCTATTTTTTAATTATGAGCCTCAGCAGCATGTGGGTTTGTCAAGGGAACTGAAAAGCTGAAGAAGAAACTGCAATGTTGTTACAAAATAAATGTATTTTTGCTACAGCATCTCAGGATGTTTTTGGAAATATTTTGTCCTAGTATGAACACAGTAGAAAACTGCATTTGCAACAAAGTAGTCTGAAAATTTCAGACTGTTTTGAGAATTTCTCAATTCGGCGAGAATTTCTGCTGTGAAGATTAAGTGGTTTGCAAATTTTTGCAAATTACTCAGCAACAAAGAGCACCATGCAAAAGTTAAGATTACCTAGGGAGACCTGTGTCTGTGAAGATGCAGTTAATAAGCAAACCAATGCAATCTTGATTCTAGCATGGCAGAGCCATTATAGAACAATTAAATTAGCAACCATGATTCAGTTATGTTCCCTTTTCTGAGAGCACTGCTCAGTGGTGGAATCCCTCACAGAGAGCTGACAACAAAGGCATGATGAGACCATTTGGGAGGAGCTGCTGCAAGAGCTCAACACCCGGGGAGAGTCTGAGAGGGTGTCTCTGAGAAACTTACTGCAGCTCTAGAGTTGGCCCTGCTTCGAACTGAGTGAACTCCAGAGGCTTCCTCCAATCTAAATCATTTTATGATTCTGTATTGATCTGTTACCACTGGAGATTACCTGTTGCAATTAAGTAAAACCTACTTCCACTTCAGAACAGAAGCCGTACAGCTCCTCATCCTCCCATTCCTCCTGTGTGTTTGGCAGCTCGTTCCCAGATGCCCACGGAATAGGTTTTTAACAGACCAGTCCAGGGTGCACTTAATGTTCCAGGAGATGACAAGCAGCCTACTCTGTAAATGTGAATCCCAGCAGGGATTCTTCCTGCAAACTTTCTGTATACACTCACTGCCATCTGCGCTGATTTGAACATATAGTGAGAAAGAATCTACACCACAAAATACTTCTTTAAAAACAATACAATTGGATAAGAAATTCTAACATAGGTTAAGGGCTGAGTAAGCAACAAATGCTGACAGGTGAGAATCAAGCCACAGGAATGCAAAATTATGGATACATCACAAACCCTAAAACTTTATGAAGTACAGGTTTGTTTTGTATAGAGGCTGTATCATCAGAACCTTTTGCTTCAATGGACCCAGACCTGTATCATTACCTTCACCCTGTGCCCCAGCGAGGAACAGCAAAGCTAAAAATTCTTTTACTCCCATCATTCATCTGACTCTTTGCTTAGATTTAGACCATTTTTGCTCCTCTCCTGGAAATCCGATACTGCCTTTTATAGTCACTCTGTTTCTCCATGACTGACTCTCCTCCCCTCTCCCCCGAGAATTTTAGAAATATTTTTCCCATAATACAAATTAATTTTCCACCAAATATCTCCATTTCACAAGCAACTATTTGGAAGGAGGAAATCATTCTGGTTTATAGATTTTTTTATAGTATTCTTGCAAAGTTTTCGCAAAAGCTTAAGGCCAGCTGTTCCAGACCCCTGCCTATTTCCAGGCCAAGACAGGGGGTTGTGGTTTGTCACTACTGAATATATGTATGAGCATTACCTGACCATCAACACCGCACTTCTTCAGCTGGAAGGCTCCTTCATCCTCCCTCCCTACGATATTTTGTAATCTGTAGTACTGGACCTGACTAATTGCTCTTCACAGGGCTGGATGGGCTGTCACTGCTGAACCGCACTGGCACCAAGGCCTTTTCTGTTTCTCACTCTGTTGTCACAGTGAACAGACCGGGGGTGCCGAACGGGGGAGCAGGTGACACCACTAAAGCAAGGACAGCAGTACTCCATGCTGTGTAACATCGTGCTCCCGGGCAGAGAGAAATCAACCATCTTTTTCTTGGGAACTGGCATACCCCTGAGGAGTGGACAGTGACTGCCTCAGCGCTTCTTCTGGTTTCCCTCTCTCTCATTTTTATTCTGTACCTTGCCCTATGAGTTTCCTCGCTTTTCCTTTTCCGTTTCCCCCCACACTGGGCATGGAGCAGAAGCGAGCAAGTGGCGTAGTGAACAGGCTGCCCAGAGAGGTGATGGAGTCTCCCTGTTCAGGAACCGTCTGGAAGCAATCCCGAGCCATGCGCTCTAGGCTGACCCTGCTTGAGCCGGGATTTTGGCCCCGATGACCACAGTGGCGCCTCCCAGCTTTTGCCACCCCACGATTCCGGGCAGCCCGCCGAGGTTGGGGCGCAGCGCCTGCCCACGGTGCCCGCGGCGCCCCGGCCATTCCCGCCCCGCGGCGGCGCCTCGCGCCTCACGCGCGGCACAGGGACCCGCCCCGCCGGCACGTGCGGGAGGCGCTCGCGCCGCCCCGCGCGCCTATAACGGTACCGCCGCTCCGGGGCCCCGGGGAGGCTCGGCCGCTGCTCCGCGGCCGCCGCCGCTCACCCCTCGGGACCCGCGGTGTCCCACTCCCCTCCCTGCTTCCGGCAGCGGAGGGGGCGGGCTGCGGCCCCTCGGCGCGGGTAGATGTGGGGGGAAGGAAAGGAGGGACCAAGAGGGTCGACCCCGTTCCCCCCCCCCCCCCCCCCACCCCCAGCCCCCTCCTGGACCCTTTCCCAGATCCTACCTGGATCCACCGTTGTTCATTTGCCACCCGACCCGATCCGGGGCCTGTCGGGACGGAAGCGCCGCCGCCGCCGCCGAGCGATCGAGCGGGATCCATTGTGGGCAGCCCCGCGCCCGCCGCGATCCAGGCCGGACCCGGGGGAGCGGGGAGCGAGCGGCCAGACTTCGCTTCTCTCGGCCGCCGCCCCCGCACGGCAGCCGGGCGCCTCCTTCCCCCGCCCCGTTCCCGCGGCGGACGGAGCGCTCGGCCGGGCGGGGGGCGCGGGGCGCGCCCGCCATGTTCGCGGAGATAAACCGGCGGACGCTCGCGTTCCGCGGCGGCGGCCTCGTCACCTCCACGGCGGCCGCCTCGGCGGCGGGGGCTGAGGCCTGGGAGCGGCAGGACCCCGAGGCGCTGAACGGGCGCGGGGCGGACGAGGAGGCGGAGCTGGAGGGGCTGGAGGCCGAGGAGCTGGAGGCCACCGCCGCCGAGGAGAAGGAGCTGCTGCTGCCCCAGGACGCGGCGTCGCCCCCCGCCGCCGCCGGCCCCATGTTCGCCGAGAGGAACCGCCGGACTCTGGCCTTCCGCGGCGGCGGGGGGCTTCTGGCCGCCCACCCCGCCGCCAACAATGGCTGCGAGGCCGCGGCCTGGCCGCGGAAGCACTTCAATGGGCGGGGGGCGGACGAGGAGATGGAGCTGGAGGGAGCGGAGGGACTGGAGACGGAGGGGCTGCTGGAGGGCAAGGAGCTGGTCCAGGACGGGGGTTCGCTGAGTGACAGCAGCGACGACGAGGAGGACGGCGAAGGGGGCAGCCTGGGCGACGGCAGCGGCGCCGAGGGCGGCAGCTGCAGCAGCAGCCGGCGGTCGGGGGGCGACGGCGGGGACGAGGCGGAGGGCAGTGGCGAGGGGGAGAGCATCCGGCACTTCCCGCTGGCCAGGCCCAAGTCCCTGCTGCAGAAGCTGCACATCTCCTTCCAGGGCTCCTGGCTCAAGGAGTTCCCGTGGCTCTACTACTGCCAGGAGACCGGCCTCATGTCGTGCGCCTGGTGCACCGCGGCCGTCGCCGCTGCTGCGCCCCCCGAGGTGATCATGTCCGGCGCGCCCCTGCCCGGGGGGCACGACGAGCTCTGCAAGGGCACCCGCAACTACAAGCGCACCCTGCTCCTGCGGCACCACCTCTCCGCCGAGCATCGCCTCAACGAGCCCGGCAGCGCCGAGCAGGTACGGCACGGGACGGGGAGGGGGCGGCGGGGAGTGAGGGAGGGAGGGAGGGAGGGGCAATCCCGGCCTCCCCTTTGCATAGGTGAGGATTTCCTGTGCTCACGTGTGTGAACTTCTTTAAATGGCTGCTCGTGGTTGTTGCTGCCCGACGGGCTGGCCGCGCCGCGCTGCTCTCGCTCGCCGCGTCCGGAGCGGGAGACGAGCCCCCTCTGGGATTTGGGGTGACTCTCCCGCTGGGTGTGGGCAGGCGCGCAAACACAGCACGAGCTGTTGTTTGTGGCTGTATTCCGTTCCCGTTATCCGTCCGGCCCTGGCTGGTGCCGCTTTCATTAGTTCATCTATTTATCTCGTGGAGATAAACCGGCGATGTGGGAAAAAAGTTGCGTACGAATCCCAGTGTCACAGCACTGATTTAAACACGCTCGTTACAACTTCCTCCTGCGGTGCAGGCGGAGGGAGGGCAGTGTCCGGCCGGCGACCGCTTGTGAAATGGGGACTCGGCGGCGTGAAATTGGAATCGCTCTGCCGTGCTTAGCGGTGTGGCCCCGGTGCACTAATCGGATAACTCCGTGTATTTAAGTTCTTCGCGCTGAAATCTTTTCTTTCCCGATTGCGTTGCCTTAGATTGAGTTGCTGAGCAAGAAGTCTGCAATCGCTTGGTGTGTGTTTGAGATAAACATGTGGTTTCCTGAAAGCCGTGTTACTATGCCAGCGCTCCTCTAACGCTGTAGGAGTAGTGAAACTCCTCACGTTCCCCGCTGAACTTGAAATCACTGTGTTTCTTGGCTGCTTTCACGAATGAGGCAGGGCTTGCCCTAGAATATATGTGGATGAAAAGCCCCTAAAGAATACTTGTGTTGAATCCTCAGCCTTCTGCAGCCTTTTCTCCTAGGGATGCCTCCGCTGCTGAAGGTCGCTCCATCGCTTCACTGGCGTTAAACTTGCCTGCGGGCAGTAGCTAAGTAAGTGTTGCTTCAGGTTAGGCTGGTCCTTGAACTGTTAGGCTGTTAGCCGGAATTAATTGATTAGTCACTCAGTTTTTCTGCATTTATAATTCAGTTTTAATTAAAACACCCACCTTGGCTGGGTAGCTTTAGTTGGAGTCTGAAAGGTAATGCGGTTCTTAAATTGAGGTTATTGCTTGAGCACTCTTAAGGAGCTCGGGGTACCTTGGACAAGAGCTGCTAGTCAAATGTTAGGGCAGGATATCAGGATTACAGGATGACTTATAAAACATTAGGTGAACGATAGTTTTCTTAGAACTACTTGGAAAGCGTATGCAAATTTTTTGTGAAGCTATTGCAGGACTGCAAGGGAAACCTCATGGTGTACAAATACCAGTTATCCAAAATATTATTTTTGGATTTACAAATGCAACATTCACCTTCAAGATGATTAATACTGCCTTTTCAGTGAGTGTAGTTTTATAGCAGCTACTGTTACACATATTATTTGGTAGTAGGTCATCTTATCAGTTTTCATTAGCCTTCTGGGGTTTGCTGTTCTCTCTGCAGTGTTTTAGCCAAACTTGCTTTCAATTAGTTGTTTCTAATTAAGAGACTTATTTTCTTAGTTTCTTTTACTTCTTCATATCTTTGAAAACGTTCCATTTTGCATAATGCTGTTGCAGCGTGTTCCTTACAGTCTTGTTGCCTAGTTTCTAACTTTGAGGTGTGAATAATTACTCTGTAGAAGTATGTTCTGTCGCTTTGTAGCCTCCTGTGTTCGTGGATGCTGCTAATCCCTGCCACACTTGGAAACTTCTCTCACTCTGTTTTAACTGTATTTAAATAAAAGCTATTCCAAGCATTTTTTCTCTACTCAGATAACTGTTCTTTTTCTTTCTGTCCTCTTACCCTGAGTCTGTTTTCAAACTGTTAAATATTGGGAGAGTGGAAGGGAGGACAGAATATTGGCTTGTTATCAAAGTAGCCTACAAGTTAATGTAAGTATGTATTTCCAGATTGTAAGTGTTTATTTGAAGACTTTTCATTGCCATGGGAATATTTGTAAAAATGAATCTCTGCTTTTATACCACTGATAGTTTAAGAAAAAATATTTGTACTAACTGTGATAATAAATGAAACAGTAGGATAGATGAGTCAGTGGTTCTCTGCACTGCACAAAAGATAAGGTTGGGACAAAGGTAGCTGTAAAGAGATTTTTTTTTTTTACTGGAAAACAGTGCTTTGTGCATCCTTCTGCAGTTACATTTCAGTTAAGAACTTCTCACAAGGGAAGGAGTTGCAGATTTTCAGGAGTCAGTGTAGTTTTCTTTGTGGCGCACTTTCACGTTACAGTTGCTTTATCAAAAACCTGATTAAGAATCTCTGTTTTCTTTCCCTTCTATGTTTAATTTCCGTATCCTTTCATACTCTTAATGGCACTTGAATTTCTTTTGATACATATGTTTAAATTAATAGCAAAACAATAGCCCTATTTTTTTTCTAAATGCCATGATACCAGATACTTGGAACAAAAGTAGGTAATTTGTACCCTGATCGTATTTCCAACATACATAATGAGGCAGCAAAGCCGTTTAGATTTAATGAAACTTGGGAGAGATCTTTCAGCCTTTGTGTTAGAGACAGCACACATGTATTATGGACTTGACAAGCCTCCACTGCAGGGCATGTTTAGCAGCTGCTAATAAACATATGGCATAGTGCCACCACTCAAGCGCAGAAAGGAAATTGTAGGTGTTAAGACAGTAAAGCAGTAGAAATTTCTATAGGTCTGTTGGATATTACACTCATGAAGAAATGAGTGATGATTTCAGTTTATTTTTGGGATACATTTAATTTGGAATGCCAAAATACATCACAAGTGGTTGCAGCTGCTGTAATTCAAGGGTATTGAGCTGTCAACCGATGCTTCTTTCTAAGACCAAATTCTTGAGTCTTTTTCTATTCTAATTTTTAAAATATTTTTTCTCCACATTAAAGCTTAAGGAAATCTGTCATCATCTTGAAACTACCTGTGTTTTTGTAGTGAACAGACTATTGTGTTGAATCTCAAGAAATGGATGCTTAGTGAGAAATCATGGCAAAATATTTTCATTCTTTGATGAATTTGGGTCCATAAGATGCAGATTTATTGGCTGCTGGGGATTCCTCTCCTCAAACCATCTTCTTAAAACATTTTCTTTCTGGACATAATTTAAAGCTAAGCTTTGGAAATACTGCCAGAAAAGCTTTCTCCAGTCTAACAGGCATGTTGGTTTAAAGCAGAAGCTCTCCAAAAGGAGGAAGGCCTTTGATGTGTTATTTTTTCCATGTGAACTGGAATTGTTTGCATTATGTGAGCAGTGATGAATGGAAGTCATGCTTCAGATGTTAGAGTTACATTACAGTGTTCAAAGTTAACTTCTTGACTTACTCTTAGCAGAGCGAAGAAGTTGAGGAGGAAGTCAGGCCTTAGAGTAAACACTATCACTTAGTGAATTTTCATGTAGTGTTTTTATCAAACCTGAAACTACTCAATTTGATACTAGGCAATTATTGAAATAATTTGAAATTGCTGAGTTTTGTGTACAGCACACAGTGGAGCATCGTGTGCAGCTGATGGGACCATATTTTGAGCTAATTTTCCTCTGCACGTGGTTAAGAAGCTACTGATAGCTTACTTTTTTAGAAGATACATTTATGAGAATAAGGATTAGTTTGGGGGCACAGGGAACTGCGGTAGAGCAAGATGTGGTAGTGGGGAAAGGAGTAAAAAATGTGGAATAATTACTTCTCGTATACATGCAGCTGAGATGGAATCTGTGGTTAGGTTGGTTTGGGTTTTTCTTAATTCTTCCTGCTCTCACTGTTCTTCCTTCCAGGGACAGAGTATGCTGATGGAACAGTAGGAGAAAGAAAACTAAACTCCTAGTAGCAATTTTTCGTCATCTGTTTCTGCTCCTGTTAGCTTTTGGGCAAGTTTAATTAATGAATTATACATATAAAATAGTAATTTGTCTTTGTGTGTATTCTATTGAAACTGAGCACAATATTAGTTTCCTTAAGCAGTCTCTGTTCTGTTACAGCTCTTCTTAATCTCACCCACAGAGAGAAGTCTTTGACTTAGAGCACTGAAGGTTCCATAAATTGAAATGAAATTGTGCTGATTTTTATCTTTTATTCCTTACTAGTGTTTAATAAAGGATGATGTGGTTTGGTGTTGGGGTAACAGTAGATGAGAATATGGGGTCTGTATTCTGAAAATATAGTTGACGTCTAAGCAAATATCATTAGGTTGTTGTTCTTATGAGAAAAACAACCCTTATGATGATATGTCATGTAAGTTACAGAAGTTTGCAAATACATCTTTTCCTGTAATTATTTTCTGCATCTTGCCTCCTGTTGAACTGTATTGTATTTTTTCTGTATCAATGTCTAAATCTCTCGAAGTAATATTATTTTGTTCATTTTTCTCATAATAAATATCAGTTCTACTTGTCATACTTGGTGTACATAGACTTGGTAACTGCTCAGATGTCAGGACTTCATTTGAGTTGAGGCACTAGGGTTAACTGTTGTACCATACCAGCAGTAAAACAGTTGGTTTTAGTACTGCAGTTAGGTTTAGAAATGTTTATGCACCCACTTCTGTAAAGCTATAATACTAATTAAAGCTGTAATACTGATTGATCTCTTTCTTCAACACACACCCCTAATAGCTTGGACACAGGTTGCATAATAGCTCATTTTTCCACTCAGCCTTCTGGTCTTGTCACGATGAAGATTTCAGTCTTGTTTTTCTGTAGCACATTTGTGATCTGCAGCTCCTCTTCACCATGCTGGCTTGTCCTGTTCTCAGGAAACAAAAACCCCATATTGTAAATAGAAATTTATTTTTTTGTCCCAGCTTAATTGGGTACATATACTTGCTTTGTTAAAATGTACTCTCTCTTTATTATTTAATCAGACATTTGTCAGAAGAAAAGAACTGCTGCAAGTCGTTTTTTAAATTTTATGCGATGTTTAATGTGTTCTCAGAGAACGAAATTGGCAGCTATCACAGCATCTACCTAACATTTACTGTGTGAGGCGCAAGTCACTGGTGATTGACGAGCGTGACAACACTTTAGGGTACTGTCATTTTCATCTTAATCTGATCCAGTGTCAGTGTAATTGGTGTTTCGAAACTGTGCCGTGCTCCATTGCTAAAGTGACAGGAAGCTAGTCCAGAACCAAAATCTGCTGAGAGCTTAGCGTGACAGCCTTAGCTGTCCCACATCTGGAACAAACTGTTTCACAGTCTTGATCTGAGGTAGTACTTGGGGTGTGCCATAAAGTACACAAAAAATTTGAGGTGAGCAAAGATCTACTGCTTGTTTTCGCATAAAAGGCTAATTGCTTTTATTCCTTCCTCTTCAATGAAGTGTTTTTCTGAGAAGAGTAGAGATTCAGAAGCAACTTGAATATGTCAGCAAACTGAAATTTCTCTGCAGGAGATGCTGAAATGGCACAGTTTGTTTTGGTTATACCAGGTCTTATTTGCTGCTTATATATGTAAACACTGGTTCAGATGTAGTTACAGCCTCAGTTGTCATTCCAGTTGTCCACACTGGGATTATAAATTGAGATGAGTACTGATTTAATCCACTAAGGTCTGTGGGGTGGAAAGTGACTTCTAAAATATATGTAGCTGGTTTCTGCAGTAGTCCCAAATTAAGAGTAGTACTTTCCTGCAACGTGTATTTTACCTGCAGCATCGCTTATGGGCTCATGACAGTGCTAACATTACCTTCTTAATACTGATTTTGACCAGTAATGTTGAGGCAGGTGAGCTTTAACACCACTTCTAGTTCCCTAATCAGTGAGGTGTTTTAGGAGATGAGAGAGGAAAGTAATGCTTTGGCTTGGAGCTGTCCAGTTTTGGGCTTTCCTCCTTTGCTAGGAAAGAAGAGAGAATCTTGGAGATCTAGTATGAAACAGACTGTCATTGTTGCTGCTCTTGATGGCAGCATATGTCAACCCATATAAGTATGGTCTCAAATATGCCAGTCTGTGTTTTCTGCTTTCTCCTAGCTGCTGCTTTGTAGCATCTCTGAATCATCTTTATCTAAACATTAGTTAAAAGTCTTCTATGTGCTCAAAAATCCAGTTCAGATCTCTTGATCTCTCCCTGTCTGAACTAATCTTTAATAATGAATTATGCCTTGGTGTTGGATTTTCTGAAAATATCAGGTTTTGGCAAAATTTTGGAGCTGTGTTTGAGATCACACCTAAAAAAGGTTTTGTGTGTGTGTAATAAGTGTTGTGCCAGTGTTGCCACTGGAAAGTTTGGGAGGCTTATTTGAAGAAAGTCTGAGGCAAGTATTGGAGTGAAAGCTTAAGTTGGGAGATTTTTTGTCATCTGCAGTATTTTGTCTGCTTGTCGTGTGATACTCTGTTTAATCGTAAAACTGCTGCAGTTAAAAAGCAAAGGATAAATACTTAATTTGTAAAACTGTGTAAGATATACTTTTGCTGTTATATCTACTTTAGCAATATGTTTTCTTTAAAACATTCAAGACAGATTGGGACATACAGACCTAATTTGTGTCTGTTAGTATCTCAGCATGAAGAAAATGTTGAATCACTTAGCCGGATTCTGCTTAATTGTTTAAGTGAAGATTTCTGGGGAAGTACAAGGGATTGGATATGTAAGAATCATCTAGTTAATCTTTGGAAAGAGAGGCTCCTGAATCTTTAATATATGTGGGTTAGGAATAACAAGTACTTCACACTCAACTATATATTTCCTTACTTTTGGCTGAAATTTCCGTTCCTTTGCCCTCGAGGTGAATCTAGTTCTGTTTGTTTTAAACTTGGGGGTGGAAGTTGCAGAATGAGAGCATGATTTTTAGTTTTCAGAAATGCCTTGTTATTTATATATTCCTGTCTGCCTTTGTGACAAAGAACATAAATAACAAAAAAAAAAAAAATAGTTTGATTAAAATAATCTTCTTTAGTTTATTTTAATATCCTTATTATTGTGTTGAAGAACTAAGGAGGGCATTTATTAAGAGCTAATTATGTTTGTGTGGTTTTTTTAATTGCAGGAGGCAGAGTTACCATCAGAACTGAATAATGAAGGATACTGTGATTTTAACAGCAGGCCAAATGAGAACTCTTACTGCTATCAGCTCCTGCAAGAGCTCAACGAGCAGAGGAAGAAAGGCATTCTTTGTGATGTTAATATTGTTGTGAGTGGGAGGGTCTTCAGAGCTCACAAGAACATCCTGGTTGCAGGCAGCCGATTCTTTAAGACTCTGTATTGCTTTACAAACAAAGAAAGCCGTAACCAAACCACTGTTACCTATTTAGACGTTGTTGCTGTTCAAGGTTTTTCTGTCATCTTGGACTTCTTGTATTCTGGTAACCTCGTGCTCACGAGCCAAAACGCCATTGAAGTGATGTCAGTGGCCAGCTACCTTCAGATGACGGAGGTTGTCCAGTCCTGCCGCAACTTCATTAAAGATGCCTTAAACATAAGTATAAAATCAGAAGCTCCAGAGACTGTTGTAGTGGATTACAACAGAAGATCTGTTAGTAGGGATGGTTTATCTCCAAGGGATCAAAAAGTTGCCAGTTTCTGGGCAACACGAAACCTTACCAACTTGGCAAGTAGTATAAAAACTGAGAATGATCCCTACCCTATTGATGAGGGCCAAATGGAAAGCTACCAAATGAATGACTGCAGTTGGGTCCAGGACAGCTCACCTGAAATGGCTGAAAATGAATCTCAAGGTGAGGGAAAAGTTTTCGTGTGGAATGACATGGGTACACAGGGACAATCAGTTCCAGAACCTGGAAAAGCAAGAAGGAAAAACCAAACTGCAAAGAGATTTATTTATAATATACCACCTAATACTGAAGAGAATTCTGAAGATTGCTCAGTGTTGCAACCGTCAGTCCCATATCCAGAAGAAGATTTGTCATTTATTAAAGAAGAAGCAGGTAAATATTGCTTAGTGTCAATTATGTCATTTGAAAATTAAAGTGCTGACTGCAGTACCTGACTACAGAACTTTTGTTTTTTTATTTTTTAAATTATTATGCTGTATGAATAGTTAATGTATGTGTTTAAAGTACTGTCATTTGCCTGCCTCACTTTTTGATGAATTGATAGTTTTGAAAACTTACTACAATTTAGGAGCAAGTTAGGGTGAATTTGAGACACAACTGGAACAAAGTTCTTTAGATGTCTGTTGTTTCTAAAGCAGTTTAAAATGTATGCCTGCTTCAAACATCAAGGAACTGTGGATGTCTCCTCCAGGGGCCCTGCTCTGCTCCTGCTGCAGGGCTGGAGGACACAGACGAGCAGTAGTCCCGCAGGGGACACGTGGGGACCCACGGTTGTTCTCTGTGGTTCCAGCAGTGCTTGAGTACTCTGGTGACACGTGCCAGTGCAGAGCAGTGTGGAATGGGACTGGGGATGTGTTTCTCCAGTACAAGAGACTTTCGTGTGCTTAAGTGAATAGTGTGACACAACAGAGCAGCTCTGGAGAAGCAGCTGTGCTGAGGAGCACTTCTGCAAATGCTTGTTACTTATCTCTGGTCTTCATCTCTGAACTCTGGGTATGTCTGCTTTAGCTTTACTTGGGAGTTGTGCTTGTGAAGTGAATTTCCTGTACTTCTCTTACTGGCTAAGCTTTGTTAGACTGCACAGGATTCCTTCTGGCTGAGCTGGCATGGTTTCAGGAACATGACAGTCGCTAGTATGCCTCAGATCCACAGCATCAGGTTAGATTTAGCCTAGGCGAGGCACCTTTAGCTGCAGATAGTGGGGGATGTTGAGTCCTCAGCACCCACACAACAGTTCTGCCTGTGCTGCTATACTGCTTGTCCTAGTTGCAGTGCCACAAAAAAAGACAACAGAGGGTCTGAAACAGGAGCTGAGGATGTGTGTATTTGTGTCAGAAATACAAAATTTCTGACACAATTTAGCATGTGATTTCTATTGACGATTTATAGGGGTTAACTATTCAGTGTCTTTTACTGATGGAAATACAGAGAGTGTCTTCTGTATGATGGCATCAACAACAGATATAAATAGTTGTTTGGATTGTGTGGGATTTTGTATGTGTGCTGTGAAGATTTCTTAGAGAAATAATGGAGGGCACAGGCAGTGCAGTATGTTTAGTCCTTGGTTTTTTGGGTGGTTTTTTTTTTTTTTTTGTTGGTTGGTGGGGTTTTTTGACAGAAGCACCAATGTTTCCAGTAACTTGTTATGCTAAAGAATTAAATTACAAAATACATCCATGTAGCATTTTTATGAAATGAGCTGTATTGAAGGCAGAGCATATTGAATATGCTTGTGATAGCTGTCCAAAACCATTGAAAGTTCTGTGACTGCAGGGGAAAGGTTATTTTACTGAGTTCTAAAATACTAGTCAACTAGTGATCTCCTTGGTATTTTCAGAGCACACCATATATGTTCCTAAGTACATAATTTTCTGTCAGTGTCAGAGTTCTTTTGGAAACCATATCTAATATTTTTGTAATATCTTTGCTTATACTAAGTTCTTGAGTGCATATTGTGTGAAACAAGAAGAGTGACTGAAGTAGGGCTTAGTCTAACTTACTTTTCACCCATAGTCCGTTCTTCAGCTTTTGGTATTCTTTCTCTTCTACTTGTGGCTCTTTTTCTTTGCTTTGCAGGTAGATTCCACTCTTAAACACTCATCTTTTAACTGCTCCCTCTATGCCAAAGAAAAGGTGGGAGAGGGAGGAGTGGAGAGTTGGAAGAATGTCAAGAATGAGTTGTAGAGTAACCTGCAGGTTATACAATAACTTTTTAGTTTTGGATTAAATTTCTTGTGGGGATGGAAAAGCTACAAAAAATAATAGGCACTGAGAGGTAAAAATCCATAAGAAAATGTCATCTGGAATAGATATAAGATAATTCTATAAGAAGAAAAATAAAGAGTAGTGAATTCTTATATTCAGAGCTAAGGAATGCACTCTCCTGTTGATTGCTAAAATGGAAACAACGAGCTTCTACTATTAGCTTTGTCATGTTCTGATGAGGATAACACCAGTGGTTATGAACTGTCAGTTGCATGCAGGGTGAGTTTCTGTGCCCTTGATTTAGGTTTGGGTTGGTCTGGTGGTTTTGTGATGATATTGTAGATATGGTGGAAGAGAAGCATACTTAAGATCACTGCTCTCACTACAAAAATTTATCCCTGAAGCCACTTCCTTGAATTCTTTAATAAATGAATTTTCCAGTTGGGTACAGTTGGTAAGTATTAGATAATAAACAGTAAAAGCTTTCTGAAGCATCTGCTACCCCTCTTGTTCCAGTAAAGCAAATATGTTAAACTGCTCTTTGCTGAACAGGAGTTTTTCTACTTGTATCCAATAAGGATATGTCAGCCGCTGCTTCTTCCCACCCTGTGTTTCTCATTCATTTCTGATGCCTTGTGAAGGCTGACCTAGAATAGAGGCTAGATGGAGTAAAAGAATAAAGTAGGTATTTATTAAAGGGCCTCAGTGGGTCCACCTTGGGCAACACAAGCACCCAGCCAGGGCTACACCCAAGATAAATCCAAAATGGTCACAAAATAGACGACCGGGGTCTCACAGTTTTATAAGTTCTGGTCCATTTGCATATTGGAGTTAATTGTCCAATTGTACCTTTAGCTTATGAAGTCCCGTCCTTCTTGTTTTTCTCTCTTCCTTCCACTGTTGTGTATTCTTTTGGGCCTGAAACTTAGATCATTTGTCCTTAGTACCCAGCAAGAGAAGGAATTGTTTTGTCTACTTACTCTGTGAAGAGAGTTTACTATCCCCTAATATGAAGCTCAGAACTACACATTAAAGCAGTGCAGAATCTGAAAAATATAAAAGCTAAAACCTGAGGCATCATTGCCAGTGAGTTTATTTAACACCTTCCCTGTAAAAGTAGCATGTTGGTGAGCTTTAAAGAAGCTTTAAAAAGGTTAAGATGGATTTGAAATTTCTTGTACTGTCTTACATGTACTTAGATTTTACTTAAGTTTTCAAGACTTTTCCAGTTTTAGCTATATTAATTAAAGCAGCTGTTTAACTAAAACATGGAATGTTACCGCCTATATCAGTATTTTCTCCTAGTTGATAATCTGCTAAAATAGTCTTTTACTGTTTACAGCCATCATTCATCCTACAATTAACCATTTACCATAGTGAAAATAACCATGCAGACAGCATGGTTATTACAGTCAGTGTTACAGTGTCACAAAAGGTCAAAAGCCCAGTGAGCATAATTCATCATATGTTTAATATCTGTTCATGGGGTGATTTTTTATCAATTTTCATCACTTCTTTGGTATGTCTTTCATCTGGACGTGGTGTTTTTGTTTTTTTTTTGGTAAAGTGTCCTATCCTCAGACTTCAGAACACAGCTATGAAGTATTGCTTATGCTTTCTGGAACTGACTGTTGACTTTTAGGAGACTTGCATGCAATATCCCAGTAGCTTTATGAAGCTACAAGTGTATAATTTGTTACTGTGATTTTCAGGCTATATAATGCTGTACTCTGGTGGGGGTGAGGGAAGGAATAACAAGTGCAGGATTAAAACAGTCCTTGGTGGAACAAGAGGGTTCCTGACTGATTTTGTAGGGGTTCTTAAAGAATTTAATTCACCTTGCTGTGGAAACAACTACTTTTCAGAAGGATACAGACAGCAGCTAAACCTGCTTAAAAACATGCAGTGCTGGTCTCAGCTTTTGTCGTGATGCAAGGGAGGAGCATAACACAACTTGATTAGGGCTTTACAATAAAGCAGGTATCTTTGTATTTGAAGAAATCAAGATTTATGGACTTACCAGGACGCACGTATATTTCTTGTAGGGATAAACCCCACTTGGCTGACTGTGTTACAAAAGAAAAAATTGTATATTTTTCCTACTTCTCCATGCTACTATAACTCTCAGTCTTATTTTCTTTAGACTTTAAGCTGATACCCTGATTAAAAGGTGTAAGTTCCTTGATGGACCTTTAACCACTTTATTTGCCCCATTCCCTGTGTAATCCAGTATTGAAGGTGTCAAAGGTTTTTAGAAGTCATCTGAAAACACTGCAATATCTGAGGGTCAACCTCTTCCCCATTCATTCAGTTTACCTCTCCCAGGGATCATCCCAAAGACAAGCAGGTTCCCTCCTCACATTCTCACAGTATGGTCTGTCCCTAAGCCTACAACTCCGGTCAGTGTTTTGTATATTACTGGTGTCAATATGCAGGGTTTTTTTGGTTTGGGTCTTTTGGTTTTTGGAGGTTTTTTTTTTTTTTTTTTTGTTTGGGGGTGGGGTTGTGAATGGGTTGTGGAAGAAGGTTTTGTGGTGTCTACAGATCTTCTCTGTCTGAAAATCACTTTGACTCACAGTGTAATGCATTGACTTACTAAAAAGGGTCCATGAGAGCAATTAACTTCCCCACAAATAAATGGTCTGCATGAGGAAAGTTCCTTACTTTCTTGTGTTTCACTGGTATAGTTGTTGGGTGAGATCAGCAAAATAGCTTTCACTTTCTTGGGAAGGAATTTTTCAGGGAAGGTGTGATAATCAAGTTGAAAAGCAAGTGCATAATATATTTGGCATCAGTTAGTGGTCTTCTGTCTGGGGTAGTTCATGCTGGATCTGACTCCATAGTCACAGCAATATACCACTTTTTCATGAATGAAAAATAGTAAAAATTGAGAGCAATTTGTAGCAATAGATAGAGTATGAATAAGACTGCATTGGCAAAATGTCTTAAGTATATCTGAGCCCTCTGTTGCAAGAGGCAGTTGAGCAGTAATGTGCTTCCAGAATAAGCCTTTTCAGGGGAAGCAAGGTTAAAGATGTGAGGAATACACTGGGAACAAAGGGAGCTCAAGATACTTTGTTTTCCCCACCTTCCTAGTATGTCAGTCTTGGCAGTGCTGTTTCCTCTGTCATGTTACCTAATATAAGCAACAAATCCAGCTCTCTAATAGCAATCCAGATTGTATCAGTAGATTACCACTGCTTTCTTCGCAATCCTTGAAAGCTATGGCCTAATTGCTTATCCAGTCTACTTTGTCTTTTTTAATTGATTAGATGAGCAGTCAGTGTCAAAAATACAGTGGAAAAATAGTATTAATTTTTCTCTTATTTTGGCACTGTTTCCAGTGCTAATATATGTAGAGAAAACAGAAGTTCACTACAAACAGCTGTATCTAATGCAAAGTTTTGTATCTTTTCCCTCAGTGCACCATATGTGTGTCCTTTTCTGTAATGCCTTGTTCATGGCTTCTGTCAGTGCACTTTTCATTATTTCCCATATCATCACCTACTCAGTAATGTATTGTTTTCTGGCCCCCAAATCAGTATATTTTCTGATATAAATCAGCAGAGTGAAATTTGTCAAACTGAGGATGCTTCTGGCTTAGACATGTTCTCTCTTTCTGGTGGTGCATGCCTACCTCTTGCCTTCAAAACTGAAAATCAGTGTATCTGGCTTCTGGTTATCCTTTTTTCCTGAGAACAAATGCAGTAAAACATAATCCTTTCACCATGTTTTTAATAGCTTTTTTAATGGCGTAAAAGCCACACAACCATTTAATTTTATTTCCCACTGTCCTTATCTCTTCTTAAATCAACATAGTGTGAATTTTAGTGCTGATGGTTAATCAGCTTCTTTGTATTCTGGGGTTTTTGTATTATTTTGGCTTTGCTTGTTGTTGGCTTTTATTAAAGATCAGATTACTGATAACCTTTTATCCATGCAGGCTAGATGAATGGGTAAATGTTTGAGGTTAATTGACATTTGGATTGTTAACTTACAACTCTTAGAAATCAACTAAAGTGTAAAAAGGTAACTTTAGATCAGAGAAGAGTTGTGATCAGGTGGTTTAGTCTGGAGACACAGAATATTATTGCTTCTAATTAACTTTTGTTTTTTTCCCTAAAAGATCTGCCTTACCTGTGTATACTTTCCCCCTGTGCACCCTCTCCCCAGTATACCAGTATGACTGCATCCATACTTGCTTTCAGCCTCTTATCAAGAGGCTATCATGTGGCTTTAAATTGACCAGAACAGGTCAGATGATAATTGTGTCTAGTTTTGCAAGCAGGTTCCAGGGGCAGTAGCCTGGGTAAGAGGAGAAATGGGAGAAGATCCTATGAGCCACAGGGGTCTGTAAATATTGCATTCTGGAAGCTTACCTGACTGTAGGCTCTATATCCAGCTGGGGAAGGTAGTAGAGGCTGGGTATTGCACTTGCACCTTCCAGTCTGTATGTAATTCAAGTCTGTCTTGTTTGGATGAGCAATTAGACACTAAAGATGCCTTTTGCATGGTTTTGTTTTGAACACATTAAATGTGTGCTTAATCTAGAAAGCAGATTTTTCTAGGTCAACGAATTATTCTAAGAATAAGCATTAGGTTTAATTATTATCTACTTAGTCATGTATACTGAAGCATGTGTAGCAACCTCTTATCTCTTGTGCTATCTGTGCTGGTGTTCTTTCATGTTATAGTGGGTCTTCTCTTCCAGTGGGAGATTGAAAGATTTAGTAGCTACTACCTACACTAGATGACAGCTTTTAAATTTATTTGGCTCTATGATGAGTCTTGTGCTAAGATCTCGAATTATGCAGGGGTTTGACCTCCTAAGTTCCCTCAAACTTAAATAGCAGCTGTGTACATAAATGTTCCTAGTGATATTTAGTTTGTGTTCTCTTAAATACAGAAGAATTGTCAAAGTGACAGTGTTATAAAATGTGCTCAGCTTGGTCCAGCTCTTACCTATGGTCAGTCTTTGGTGTACGCTTATTCTGAAGGAAGCTATACAATAGTGCCTGTACACAGCATAATGTTACATCTGTGTGCAGTGAAGACTTGGGTCTGTTGTTCTTAAAGATATTCATCTTATAAGGGAAGGAAAAGTGATTAAAATATTTTATTACTGAGTGACCTTTCACTGTTCAGCTACAGTTCTAGTACAGGGAGAAAAATCTACAAAAGGATCTAATACTTTAAATATTATAAAAGTGGGTTTGTTTTTTCCCCCTCTGCTGTTATTTGGAGGCTTTTAGCCTTAAGATCAAGACACCTTTGCTTTTACCCAGACTGTGCAACACTGCTTCCTCTCTAATCCTTTCTGGTGTATTACAGAAGGAAGTCTTCCTCCTCACCTCAAAGGAATGTGTAGTTGGCATGTCTGTAGGGTATCTGTGTTCTATTCCTTGAGCTGTTGAGATGCCATTGCTGGAGTCCATCACTCCAAATTAGTATAAGGAGTTCTTGCCTCTTTTGGACATAACAGAAGTTATGTCAGTAATTAGAGTCAGTAATTTAAAAAAATTTCCTCACTGCTTTGTGTTTTTTAAGGGAGAGGGAGGTTTATTCCCCTCCCTCTTCTTCCTTTTATAGCAAAACAGGTAGTTAGATGAGCTAAAATAGTGCTATTTCTCGTCTTCATTCACTCAAGCTCTGCTTTTAAAAGCTCTGGTGGAATGCCTAGTTTGGCAGTCATGATGCAACTTTGCTTGTTGTTTGCCATTGTCTAATGGATAAGATAGAATTCTAAGCTTCCGACTTGTTAAATGATATCCTTCTGAAGTGTTGTCTTATGTTGCAGACCAAATCACTGCTGCCAGTGGTAATACTGCCTGAGCAGTAAATGAAACTACTGTATGTGTCTCATGCTGTGAGAATTTGTAATCTGTACTTTTTTCCAGTAAAACTGCAAGTTGGAAGTGTTTAAATATGCAGCTTGCCACTAGCTGTGTGAAATTCCAGTTTAGCCCAAGAGAATTTCCTTTCCCAAAAAATCCTCAGAATGAACAGTATAGAGATAAAAAGAAGTCTTTGGACTAATGTATAGTTTCAGGCTTGAAAGCAAGAATACATCTCCTCAAGACTTTTCACAGTGGTGACATTGGGAATCCAGTGTGAGTACTCAACTACCATCCAGAGAAATAAAAGGAAATCTGCCAGTTACCACTGCAGTTTATTTAACAACTGTTTGCCTGTGAGGCAAGTAATGGATTTATAAGTTCATGATTTCCAACAAACTCCTGTCTTGGGGATTGGGGGGAACATTGATTTGCACTATTGCCAGAAGAGCTTTTGCCCAACAAATATGATTTTGTTAAATTCTTAGTGCAGCTTTATTGTGTACTATTTATAGTTCTCTGTGCTCTGTAATAATGACTCCATGTTCACTGATGCAGTTCTTGTTACAAAGTATGGAATTAAACAAGCAAAGATATTTTTAAGGCATTGTTCACTTCTGAATGGTTTTATTTTTTCAAGAGGAAAAAGGATACAAAGAAAACATAAACTGCAGAAGATCTTGTCTTAAGAGCAAATGTAAATATGCAAACTAGTTTTTTAAGCTGTTACATTCCGAGTAGTTAGTCTCTTGAATTGATGTGGTTATAGAGTAATGGAAATGATAATTCAGAAAAGGATTTAGACATAGCTGTAGGATCCTTTATATAAATAAATGTATTTAAAGCACTGTATATGTATACCATGAAGATATTTTAAAGCAATTAAAAAAACCCATGCCTCTAAGTAAAAAATACTTTTGTACCAGCTAGACTACTGTGGCAGTCCAGGTGAAGTCACTGCACAAAGCAGTTCTGAAGAGAGAGGTTTTCTGATGGAAAACCTTTCAGCCCCCTCATGATGATAGTGAAGGAATACATATCCTTACCATCAAAGTCCCTGTAGTATGAAAAAGGCTTTCAGTTTTTCTCAGGATGGGGAGAAGAAATGGTGCTCTGCGGAGTAGCTCAACAGTCTCATTTCATTGAAATTAGGAATACAGTTATTTCTTGTTTTAGTATTGAGTATTATGTGACAACATGCTATAATTACTATTGTAAGGTTAGAAACTTTTTGTCACAGTTTAAAAGGGATATATATATTGCTAAACAGATTAGATTGATGACTGATTAGAACTCAGGAAGCTAAAGAAAGAATGTGTCTTTAATAGCTACTTCAAGTGACTTCAAGTACGGACTGTTGCCGGGTACTTCAAATGACTTCAAGTACGGATTGCTGCCGGGTACTTCAAGTGACTTCAAGTATGGGCTGCTACCGGGTACTTCAAGTGATTTCAAGTATGGATTGCTGCCAGAATCTTGGCCAAAAGAAGCTTGGGAAAATGGTAAGTGTATCTGATGGAGAGTAGGTAGAGGGTTAGGAAATTATTTAATCAGTCTTCTTCCATATCATTTGCCTTTCTGGATAATGTACTTCTTTGGAGGGAGGAAAAGGAATTCAAGTGTATGGAAGAGTAAAACCAGAATGTGATTTATATCAGTTCTAGTATTGTGACTGAGTGTGAAGGTACCTGAGGTCTTTAATAACTTGATAGCTGCCTGTCCCCTTACTAAGCTAAATACAGATAAATGGCCTTTGAAATTGAAGACTTGGATGGTGAAGATATGGAAATAAATATAATTTTAAAATGAGATCCCAGCATATGTCTTGCTATTAAAAATAAAAAAATTCGTTGCAATAAATGTTTTTAGTCCTGTGCAGCTGTAATTAAGCCTTTTTCTGTCAGTTCAAGCTAGTAGTTATCTGTAATTATTTTTCTCTCTGAAAACATACTGAAAATACCACCATGTCTAAAACAATTGTTGCTAATTCCTTACAATACATAAAGTTTTCAGTAAAAAGAAGATATCAAGTACTTGGTATCAAGTATGGGTAATAGTAATGCTTACCTCTTCTCTTTAACTGAGATGTTACTAGGATGTGGCTTATGGTTTATTTTAAATATTTTGGGGTTTTCAGTAGAAGAAATGTGGTCATGAGAAGGTGAAATTTGCTGGCAGTCAAGAAATTAGAAGCTGGGTCTTAGGAGGTCTGCCTGTTCTTAAACCATTAAATTCCTATATATCTTACAGCTCTGATGTCTGTCTGTATAGGACTTACTTTTCTTCATGCAAGCCATTATGTGACGTTATGTGGACACGCAGCTCACATGAGTGCTGCAATATGCAAACTTGTGAATATTAGCAAAACGTAACTTCCATCTTTGGATGAATTTAAAAGCTCAAAGAAGGCAATTCTAGAGACAGGCCTATGAGCATGTGCACATCATATGCAATTACTCATGTTTTCTTCCTACTAGCGTGAATGTTAGAAACTCTTGCACATAATCATGTAGCCTTAGGCAGTGCTTTTTGGATGCTTCTAGATGGTTATGATTATGTTCATAAGTTCTCACCTGTAGTGAGTCAGTATGCTATTATCAAAATCTTGTATTTCTCTGTGGCCTTGTTCCCGTCATAGAATCCTGTGTTGTTCTTTTTCACACAGTAATAGGCAGCTGCATTAAACCTGTTTTGCATATATCCGTGGGCAAACTATATAAAAAGTTCTCCTCCATCATAAGGAAGAAGTTGGATATTGCTACTTCCAGAAGTTTTTTCTGCTCTTTTTATTTTTTTGTGCTGTTAGATCAAAGTAGAAAATAGGTAAAATCTGAACCATTAACTTCCTTTTTGAGAATTTCAGAATTTTGCTACCTCTTAGTATCCTACTCCTCTTGTCAATATTCATTCTTACTTATACTTTTTTTAAAGTCACGTCTTGGTAGATGGTTCCTGCATGTAATTCTAAATAGAATATTAGAAGAGAAGATTGCGACTGTTGAAATGCTGCAGAGTTACAGGGTTTCTAATCCAGAAGAAAATGTTTTCTGGTATAACTGACATCTAGGAAAATGGAGCATTGGTAAATTGTATTTAACTTACTTCAATTAATGAAATAAGACTCCTGTGGTAAAAATGCCTTTGTTACAAGTAGGTATTTTTCTAGTAGAATTGTACATGTAGAACTTAGCAGCGTTTTTGATTTCTGCAGCAGACATTGTCCTGATTTTGCTGATGAAAAGAAATGTGGTTTTTTTTTAATTGTTTTGGCACCTGTTTATTTTTGTTTACCAGACATAACATATTTAGATGATTTTTTGTGTGTTTCATTATCTTTTCTCTTGATGCTTCTTTTAGGTGATTCCTCTGCTTTAATCATGAACAAGCTGAAGTGTCCACATTGTAATTATGTAGCCAAATACAGAAGAACACTAAAGAGACACTTGCTCATTCACACCGGCGTGAGATCTTTCAGTTGTGACATCTGTGGGAAGCTGTTTACACGAAGAGAGCATGTAAAGAGACATTCCTTGGTAGGTAGTCTCAAGTGTTCATGTATATGTATGCACACGTATGAGTGGGGTTTTTGGGGTTTTTCAGGTGTTTTGGTAGTTGGATCAAACTGTTCTCTGATTTGACGTAATGTAAATTGTCTTACCTTGATCTGAAATGCATGAAGATAAACATTTCTTGGATAACTGTGCCTCTTGTTTTCTTAATGGAAAATACAATGTCAATGAAGACAGTAATTTCAAGATTATTTTGAAAGTGATGTGATAAAGGGATAGTGTATATAAGTATTCTGTAGATAATGAAAAGCAGTTTTGGCTTAGCTTTACTGCAGTAGAACAGCACATCTTGGTCTATAATACTGAATCATCGTTTTCTGTGAGGGCACCCTGTTAATTCAGGAATTGCACAATATCTTGAGGTAGTTCTGAAATGTTTATTTCACAACCAGACAAAGCTATAGTATAGTATCTGCTTTAAGATTAGGAAAGAATGAAAAATATCTGATGCAGAAAGTAAACATCTGTCTGACTTGCATTCTGCCAGTACCATAGCCAGCAGTTCAGCTTACCCTCTCCTATGCACATTGCATAACTCAGGATTTGACTTGAGTACTTGTTTATCTGAGGATCCAGAAAAAGTTTTATCTGTCTTGGGTATTTTGTAGGTACTTTGTATCTAGTCTATAAGGAAACTAAGACTTCATTATAATATATACTGTATGAAATCCAGGGTGTATTTTAGTGCAGTAATAAAAGCAAGATCATGTTGGTGGTGAGAAAATAATAACATTTCTCCAACCTGTGATTTTAAAAATTACCCTC